>NW_022989974.1:3584189-4267739 GCF_902827175.1 Gymnodraco acuticeps
AAAGTACACGACATATGCATGATCCTCTCTCTTCAGGCACCCCAGAGTTCATGGCTCCGGAGATGTACGAGGAACACTACGATGAGGCTGTGGATGTGTACGCCTTCGGCATGTGTATGCTAGAGATGGCCACTTCAGAGTATCCCTACTCCGAGTGTCAGAATGCTGCTCAGATATACCGCAAAGTCACTAGTGTGAGTCCAGATACTGTACAGTGTCAGAAATAATGATTTGGGGAAATATTTGACTCTTATACTTCACATAGGTTAAGAAGCCCTAAATGATAATGATGAAGACGATGGAACCATGATAACCTTGTAAAGACCTGTGACACTATAAGGATCATTTATTGCTATTTTGTGTGCACACAACAGGGCCTACATCCATTACAACTTTTAACCAATACATGTATTTATTTTAATATAAAGATAATTATTTTTTATATATATATATATATATATATATATATAACAAAATGGTCACACATATTCTCATTTTCATAGCATACATTCAGTTTAACTCTATAATTGTGTTTCTAAAAATCAACGTATCCAGAGGTGTTCTAAAAGAGACCCTGCTCAGTAGCTTGCATTTTGTAATAAGTCAGGGTTGTCATGCTTCCAGAGTCACTGAGAAATGACGTTAGAGATGGGTTTAGCTGCAGCAGCACACAAACTGTTTTTAAATGCAGAAATGGAGCAATTTGTCACAGAGTACATGATCTGCTCTGCCCTGTGTCTTGGGTGAATAACTAATGAACCATATGGAGTCACAGAGGGAGTCCAAATCTCCTTTTAGATAAAGCCTGAAGGCTGTATTCTATTCCGTTTGAAGTTTCAAGTATGCTAGCAAAATATACTGCAACCGTTTTTAGATAAGGGGGTGTCTAAAGTCATGATAATATTGCTGATTTGATGTAGGGTATTGATTTTCCACGCTTGAGACTTGGCAGTGTGGGAATCGGAGAGATGAATCTTTCACCTGCTGTTAAAGCACAGGCCTGGATGCCTGTGGAAAAGGATGGGCAGCATCAGTGCAGCTGTCTTCATACAGTTCTCTGGATTGTAACTGTATGCATAGAGTGGCCTGCAGGGACCACTGCAGGATATTAATAGCAGATTGATCAAAGAGAAGCCCCGATAGCTTTATACCACTCTCTGAGCATGTGCATCATTAGAAGGAACTTCAATCTAGAGAATGCATATTTTTCATTACTTAAATGCAGAAAGTGTTGTCAGAATGCCGATCTAATAACATGTAGGATTACCAGAAATTCCACCGTTTTTAAAAGTAGTTCAAAAATATTACAACTACAAATATTTGGAGTATGGAACTCAGGAAGAGCATGGAAATGTCTATAGAAAGTTCTCAAACCACTTCTGCTGTCACGATCCATCCACACTCGGGATGTTTTGAAAAGTTAAAATGCCATAGCAACATTAAGGCAGATTTGTTCTCATTGTAGTTCACAAACAATAAACTCACCAAGGTCATTTCTGCTGTCATTTGATGCACATATTGATCTCAGATAAAGAGAAGTGGTTTTCAAGATTTATTTTAATCCGTTTTTTCCAAATCAGTGCAATTGACTTGGATTCAGGCCGACCTCGACTGCCGTGCTCTGTCACTGGTGTGAGTGATGAAGATAAGATTTAGGGTGGAGCGTCGCATAAACATCTCCCTTTTTCCTTTATTGTTATTTTTATGATATTACCACAACATCCTTCCATTGCGTGCCCTCAGCATCTGTTGATATTTCCCTCTCTTCAGGGAGTGAAGCCAGCCAGCTACAACAAGGTCATGGACCCTGAAATCAAGGAGATTATTGGGGAGTGTATCTGCCAAAAGAAAGAGGAGCGGTGAGTGCCCATCATTGTCCAGCCTCCAGCCACTCGGGCCAACAAGGCCTCATCTTTCATGCCTTATCTCGCCTCCCCCGCTCCGCTGCCGTGGCTTCCTGCATATCATGTATTTCTTTTTGCTATGTATACAAATGTCATGTTCTTATATGTTGTATGTGACGGGACTACGGATGGAAATGAGCTCAAAGCTCAAATCCGGCTCATTTACACTTTTGTTTTAAAGTGTTCATCAATGTGCACTGTCCCGGGTTCAAATAAACGATTCAATTAAATGAAAATGAAATCATGCAGCCCACCGTTATGATGCTATCTGCAAACACTGTACATTACAGAAAAGTGGCAGCAGTGTGTTCTGTACACATTATTGCCTGAGTTTTGGTGTTTCTTCTCTCAGGTACACCATCAAGGAGCTGTTGAACCATGCCTTCTTTGCTGAGGACACAGGCGTTAGGGTGGAGCTAGCTGAGGATGATGATGGGAAAAAGGACTCGATAGCCCTTAAACTTTGGGTGGAGGACCACAAGAAGCTAAAAGGAAAATACAAGGAGACTGGTGCCATCGAGTTCATGTTTGACCTGGAAAAGGACGTCCCTGAGGTCGTGGCACAAGAGATGGTGAGTGATTTATGTCAGAAAAAGGGTTAGGGTTAGGGACATCAAATATTTGGAGATGAATCGGGATTAGGAATCCTGTGATTCATTTACTTGTTGTTCAACATTGTGATGCCTACCCTTAAAAATGTTTGTTTGACCCCTTCGAAGTCCTTCTAAACCCACTTTCAATGAAAGCATAACGTGTCTGAGTTTGTTTTCAGACATAAAATAATCCTTATCTAGAGAACTCCTATTTTGCGTCCAGGAAACACTCCTACCTTAGCTTTAACCCGTGTTTGTCATGCTTTGTTTGTCTTTCGGGTTAAGTGTGTTCTAGCTGCTGACATTACTCCTATCTCATCAATGGGGAATGCTGTCAAATGCAGATGGTGATAACTTGCTGTGCTCCTTCAGGAAAACAGTGATTGGGGTTTTGTTTTCTCTCTTTTTGGTTTACATTGCTTTGATTGAACGCCATCAGATCAAGCACCCACAGGCCCAATAAAAACCTGGCCCAGAAAAAGGCTCAGTGTGGGAGCCATGATTAAACCAAGCTTAAACCTTTTTATATCACTCATCTAACATTCTGCAGCACCATGAAATTATTTATTGGGGATGGGATTAGGAGAGTTTAAAGAGTTGAGTTAACACAGCTGAAGTTCAGATGGAAAATATAAACATATTCACTGCCAGGCTTTGTTCTTTAACAGTCTTAAAAAATAGAAGGAAATAAAAGGAAATGGTTACACATGATCAGAAACAGTAGGGAAACCAAGACCTTTAAAGACTTTTAAAAGGAGGATCATTTTGTTCAATCAATCAATGTTTATTTATACAGCCCAATATCACAAATGTTACATTTGTCTCAGTGGACTTCACAGTGTGTACAGAATATCAGTATGACAATACGACACCCTCTGTCCTTAGACCCTCACATCGTACAAGGAAAAACTTCCGGAGAAAACCCACAGTTTAAAGGGAAAAATGGGAGAAACCTCAGGGAGAGCAACAGAGGAGGGAGAAAGGTTCAGAATGTCCTTTCAGGGGAACTATTGAAAATGACCTCAAACAAACTTGCTTTGAAACAGATGTGTGTTAGGACCGAGGCTTGGGGACTGAGCAGCATCTGCAATGTATTACCAGATGTTCCAAGTAGACTTCATGAAATCTTAAGTGAATGCCTGTGAGGTGTGTCATCTGCATTATAATCACGCTCTAAAATAATTTACAAAAAAAATGTAGTATCTCTTTCTTTCTCTTCCTCCCTATCCCCTATTTATTTGTTTCTCTCTCTCTCCCTTTATCTTTATGTGCTGGTTTGGCCTTGTCCAGGCTGTCAAGCTTGGATTCAAATGTAAGGCCTCTATGTAACATGTTGCCTTGGGCACGCGAGCAGACACGTGGGCCAACAGCACAATGAGATTGTAGGGGCAGCTTGCTCCAATGTCAGGTCACTCCTCATCCACTCTAATGAATCACTCTGTAGCGACAGGATAGATGTGTTTCGTCTCTATTGATGGGCGTAGTTCTCCCTTTTTTGTGTTACTAGTGCATGTGATGTAACAAGTGTGTGTTTTCCATTACATGCAACTTTAAGTTGCTGCAAGTAAGATGAATGTGTTTTTTTAAATAGCATTGGATTTATTTTGCAGAGCATATTAGCTTTTTTCTTTGAAATATTAAGACGAAACGTTTTTTTAAGCATGTATTCTGTTCAATGCATTCTGCCTTTGTCATATGCAGATGTAATAATCCTGACAAAGGGAATACTTCCTCACTACTCTGATCCCCTTGAAATACTTCCTTTCTTGTTCCCTCTCTCTCTCTCTCTCTCTCTCTCTCTCTTTTACACAATGGGCCCTCTCTTCTCTCACATGCTCCGTGCTAAAAATATCCTGGAAGTCATGCTCTTTCCTTTTTTCTTTGTCAGGTGGAGTCTGGCTTCTTCCATGAGAGTGATGCTAAGACTGTGGGAAAGTCGATCAGGGACCGTGTGGCACTGATCAAATGGAGAAGAGAGAGAACCGTGTCTGCTGCGGCGGCGGCGGACCTAGTTGACGCGGGTCAGCGGGTCCAGATGACTCCGTCTCAGGGCATCTCCGCTGGGGTAGCACATGTAGGGCAGCCTTTGCTGGAGCCAGAAGAGCCAGAGGCAGACCAGCACAACAGGCTGCGTAACCTACCAGCCAGTGCAACCTCAGTGACATGTAAGAGAGTGTGTTCTCCTCCAATCAGAAATACATGAGCCTAACCTTGACTTCTTTACGAGAGCATGATTTGTCTGTCCCTGCAGCAGACAGCACACTGGATAGTGGCATGGGCTCCACTGTCTACTCAGACTCCCACAGCAGCCAGCAGAGTGTCCTCTACCAGTCCCTGCTGGAGCCTATTACTATGGCAACGCAGCAGGTCTGTATCAAAAGCATACACACGCAGGTGGACCTTGTACATTTTGATGTATTATTATACACACATTCCTTAAAAGTGGCCATCGCTCATGTGCGCCTGAGCACAGGCCCAATTAAAAAAGGAAGTTCCTCTGCACAGCCAACATGCATACACTGTTCTGGACATTTACAGATCAATCTTCAATAACACACACTAACAAAATGACCTATGTCTTTCCCATACATTCATGTGTAGTTGCCCTCACGTTTGTTTGACCTCATCACATCATGTAGTTTGTTTTTTAGGGGGTTTCATCCGTCTATTTTGAGTAACATGTGTTTTGCTTTTGGGTTGCTCTTTGACCAGTGCCAGAGCGGCAGCCCTCCTCTAACAGATCATCCACACTCCTGTGAAAAGGGGGAAGTATGGGGGGCCACACTGAGCCCTGATCTCAGGACTCGTTTGGGAGCTACAACCCGGAGAGGAAGTGCTCCTGTTCTTGACAGTCAAAGGGCAAACCAGATTGCCCAACTGCATGCCCTCATTCAGTCGCAGAGATCTGTAAGCCCCACCCCCACAGTACCAGAGGTCCGGTTGGAGCTCAGCCCCCCTGATCTTCACTCAGAGGCTAAGGATGGGTTCCCCTCCCTGAGTGCTCTGCCCGTACTATCTGTCCCTTCACACAATGAGTGCCGTCGCTTTAGTGACACCAGCATCTTACCTCTACCAGTGTCCACCAGTGAGAACTCAACACAGCCTGTGCGGGGGGGACGCAGACACTCAGACCTCAGTAGTCTTCTGAGTCTGACCTCTCATCATAATCACCAGCTGGCAATGCAAAGAGGCCAGGTGTGCCAGGCCTGCCTCTCTTTGCTTCTCCTAAGGTCAAGAGAAGGGAGCTACCACCGCCCTTCTGTTGCCATGCCACACCACCACTGTCCATGTGACTTTAGACAAACCCTTAGTCCTGGGCGGCTGAAAGGTTTTGGTGATTCTTCTGATTTCTCACTACTGCAGCAGTCACTGTTCAACATAATAAGCCGCAAAGCAGCCCCGTGTCACACCACACACACCCAAGCCACCATGCTGCACCCCTCAGCTGCCCACAGGATGGCCCGCAGTGACGGAGACTGCAGCCTGAAGCGCCATCTCCTTAGTGGCACTCTGGTTGGGGACAGAGAACCCCTCCAGGACACTGAGACCAGGGCTTTAGGAGTGGTAGGTCACATTAGCAGACAAGTCGCTTTGGTGTCCCATATTGGGCCAACCCCTGCTTAACTGATCAAAGCTTCTCCAATCCTGTATGAGGTACAGCCTTACTCTGCATGGAGCTGGTCTGATCTGCTGTCTGAGTCTTGCTGCCTGTAAAGGCCTAAAGAGCTGTCTGTCCTCTGGAAATCAAAGGCTTGCTTCTGTCAAAGGACAATAGCCCTATCTCTAATATACAACGTTTCCCTGCTGATTAACCCTAACCAATCCCTTCCAGAACTGACCCATATTTAAAAAATGTTCCTTCCTGCTATACTGGTACAATGCTGCAGCTGTCTTGCTCCTCAGCTTGCTTTGGGTAGATGGGCTCTGATCGAAGGAGAAAGGCAGGCCGTCTGACCTCACTCCCCTCGGTCCTTCTTACATTTTCTCTCTTGTGTCCTTATTATAGCGCACACCTGTCACCGCCTGCTCATTGTTGAAACAGATGCTTCATTCACTTATTTGTGCCCTTCATCCTCTCATTCTACTTGCTTCCTGTAATGTGTTTGGCAACTTATAAGCTTTTGTGGGATTTTTACCTTTTCCCGTAGAATAAACCCCAAAGAGGGTCTAATTAGAATTTCTCTCCTTGTTTGTCCTCAGGCCAGTTCAGCAGGTCACCAGAATCAACCATCTGTACAGGGCGTGCCATCATCCAGCACAGCAGTGCACGCACCGCAGCAGTACCTCCAGCCTGGACACAGTTACCCTGCTCCTCCATATGTTGGCCAACACACTGCTGCAGCCCCGGCTCAAGCTAGTCAATGTTCAGTCAACCTGCAGCATACAGCCAGTGCTGCTAACTACACACCTCAAAGTGTGCAACAGACTCAAGTGGCAGCAAACATTTCAGCATCAGCTGTGCCACAACATGTCGCACAAAGCTATCAAGCACCAGGACACCAACAGCAGCAGCAGCAGCAGCAGGCGACAGCGGCTTCGACTTTCCCTTTGAAAGTCCAACAGACTTGTCAGAACTGTGTAGCCCAACCTCAACAACAGGCTCTCTCTGCGTCAGGATATCCTAATCCAGTTCAGCAACAGACCGCTGCTGCAGCGCCAACCCTGCCAGCCCAGCAGCCAGCACAAAGCTACTCTCTTACATCTGTAGCCCCAAATATGGCAGCCACGGCCCAGAATCATCCTACACTAGCTCCCAGCGCACTGCAACACATAGTCAATCTGCCAAGTCAGCATCCTGGTCCAAGCTCCTCCACACCAGCACTTTACAGCCAACAGATACCCACTCAGCAAGAGCACCAACTGAACACTCAGTCCCATATTCAACTGACACAACATGCTGGGCAGGCCTATATTCAGCCTCAAGTGCAGCATTGCCAAGAAACTCAGCATACCTTACACCAACAAATGACACAGCAGCCGAACATGTCTCCTTGTCATCACCAAGTACACACCTCAACTCTACAGAAGCACAGTCAGGAAGCCATGCAGACAGCAGGTCAACAATGGAGCCACAATGTATCCCAGGTTCAGACCCCAGCTCATCTACTTCGTCAGACAGCATCGCCAGTTGTGCAGGTGGCAGCCGCGCAGCAGAGTTACCCTGCAGCCGGTCTACCTGATGCTGCGTGTCACAGCTACACACACCCTGCCCTCGGTGCGCTGCAGCAGGAGACTGCTGCAGGTCAGAGCCAGTACCACGCTGCACAGTCTCCAGCTGCTCCACTGACATACGGAGGACAACAGGTGATTGTAGTTAATAATCACTGTGCAGTATAATGTAGCAAGGATCAAGCATCATACTGGTGCCCCAGTTTTGAATGTTATTTTAGTTTTCCCTCCTCTGACCTCGCACTGTTTTCATTTTTCATCAGTTTCAACCCTATCTTTGCAACGCTGCTTTCCTGAACCAGGTAGAACGCCTTTGTTTTTGTTTGTGTCTGCCACAGTGGGATTCAGTATGAGAGGGACAGTACACATATTATTATGAACATTATTATCTATGGCATCGCTGTCATTACTTTAACAGACTTATATTGCGGGGCCTGGTCTTGATTTGGTGCAGCTGAATTGGAAGCAGCTGTGTTGGTGGACAGTGCTTGAATGAAAAAAAGAGAGCAGGTCAACGGGAGCTTCCTCAGACGGCAGCCAACAGGGAGACGATGGAAACAGTAATGAAAACAATAACAGTGGTTTTAGCCCCTGCCAGGCCTGCTCTGTGGTAAACAGGGCTCCAATATATGCAGCAGATTCAGAATGATTCCAGGCTTAGGGACAGGAGGGGACATGTAAGCTATTCTGATCTGGGTCAATAGGAGGAAATGCAGTTTTCCAAACAGAAAGATGAAACCGGAATCTCTTCCATTATTGACCCCCCCCCCCCCCTTTATTTTTCTCCCTCCTGCTTTCCCCTCTTCTTTAGAACATCTCTGCTGGTCATAGCATCTCACAGCTTGGACAAGACGGGCAGAATCTCAGCCAATCAGCTTCAAGTGTGCCAGCCCAGGCTCTGCCTCATCAACAGTCAATAGCTCAGGCTACTGTCCACCAGCAACTCCAACCGTTGCAGATTTCTAACTTTTTGCCAGCCTACACATCCATCCCAGGTATTGTTACGTTCTTCTCCCTTGGATTATACGGACAAATAACAACATACAGTAAACTTGGTCCAGGTTGTGATGCGTCACAGTCTTACATTTGATCTTTGCTCTCTCGATTTATTTGAGTTTCCTCTGTTTCCTTCCCTTTTTTATTTTCTTCAGTTTCCTTCACACTATCCCACAATCCAGGTGATGACAGCTGTGCCTCCCTGTGAATCCTCCCACCCTCACTCTTTCACTGCCCCTCACCCTTCAACCTCTTCCTCACTTAATTCCATCTTCCTTTCTCCTGGACAGACTGTGCCACCCTCTGTCTCCCCCCTCTCTCCTTTGCAAATTGAAAATGTGTTAGTTTCACCCATCCCCATGTCCCTCATACCGTCCCCCTCTCTCATGCTCTGTAAGGTGGGAGCCACATCCTCACAGCACCAGCCAGCCACTGTTCTGCTGCAGAGCGTTAGATCTGAAGCTCCTCATTCACAACCTGCATTTATGTCGGCACCAACCGCCCACCCCATACACACACACACTGCCCCCTGCCAGAACACACACCCTCCCACAAATGGCAGCGCTCAGCCTCTGATACAGGTAATAATGACTGCTGCAGTGGAGTGCAGATGTTTACCAAGAGGGTGTGAACTGGAACCTGTGATTGTGATAATCTGTCAGATCTTTGTTTTTAGGGTCACTGTGCTGTTGTTGTGTGGCTGAGGGAGAATGGACGTTTATATGTGAAAGTCAGATTAATACAAAAATGTATGGAAGTGAAAACCCTTAAGAATAATTTTGTATCAAGAAATGGCAAATCAGACTCATTTTTGAATATCTCTAAATGATTCTTCCATGAATATAAATAATACAAATCTGTTATTTTATTTGTCTTGTTAAGCAGGTTCCTCAGCAAGCCCAGATCAGCCATCCTGAGCATGTCCCCTCTGCCCAGCCCCCCCAGCCTGCAGGCTTCTCCTCACCTTTGCACAATGGTTCAGACCCAGGCACAGTCTCCACTGCCCCCCAGCTGGACAACAACAACCCCTGCCAGCTGGCCCCGCAGGCCCAGAGTCAGGTTCAGAGCCAGATCCCTGTGCTGCAGCCCTCTGACCCTCAGAGGGTGTCGTCTGGGTCTGCCAGTTCCTCCCTGACTCAGCAGAAACAACTCGGTTCTCTCACCGGAGCTGCAGGTCAGGGTCCAGCAGAGAGCAACATGGAGGTATGACTCATTTCCTCATTTGAAAATGGTTATATCTTATATCTTCCTCTCTCCGCCTTGCTTTGCAAATATACCAGTGCAGACGTACGAAGAATAATTATACTTCCTCTCAAGCCACCGTCATAATTGATATCTAAAATAAATTACCTGATATGCTACTCTTGTTTGAATCCTTCTCTTTGCTTGACTTTATTGTCTATAGGATCAAGCCACAGAGAAACACACTGGAGGACAAAGCTATGACAGGTACCAGCATCTTTCCCCCCGGCAGTCTTTGCAGATTACAGTCACTGATTCTAAGAATTAGAAGTAATGCTTTTTGGATGAAAAGAAACAGCTCTCACATGTTGCAGCATTCTGCATAATAAGCGGCTGTGGCTCAGTGGATAGTGTGCTGGACTTCGAATCAGGTGATAGCAAGTACGAGTCCCACTGCAGTCAGCATGTCGTTGTGTCCCTGAGACACTTCACCCCAAATGGCTCCTGTGGGGATTTCCCACAGTACTGAGTATGTAAGTCGCTTTGGATAAAAGCGTCTAACAAATGACATGTAATGAATGTTGCCATAAAGCATGCGGTCTTAACCAGTTGTCTGTCCTCTCTTACTTCAGACTTGAGAAATGATAGGCTTTTCTTGTTGACAATGTTGCAGTAGTCACACCAACACTTTAACCTTTCATTGGTTGGACACATTGCTCTTACATCTTTAACAAGAAGTGAAAAGCAAACACTTAAACTCTATAAAAAGGTAAGGTGGAGAGGCTGTTTGCCGTTAGCAAACATTGCGGGCGTTCCGCTATTCCTCAGAAATAATAGATTTACTACTAACTATCTAGCTATTAGTTTACAGACCACTTTGATCGCCCTTAATGCTTACTTTCTCTGATAAACACTCTGATAGCAGCTATCACTGTGACCAGCATTATTATAGTTTTAGAAATATAAATTGTTCCTTCATGTCAGATAGCTATTCTGTCCTCTTTAAGCTCATGTACAGTTTAGTGTCACCAATGGTGGATATATCAGAGTTTGCCAAATCCTGCAGGCCTTCCAGAGCAGAACTAAACCTTTTCACTATTTCTGTATCGGTGCTTGGGGGTAAAAAATCATTTGTAGCACGAGATTTCTGTCTATCGTGGCCGGAAGATTGTGTGACACACTTGGATAGTTTCTGTTCATTTATCACACACCATTTTGAGTATTTCTCCTTTTGTCAATCCACCATCTTTATCTTCATCTGAGCCGTATTGAGCATGTCAGAAACTATAGTCTCAAAACCAATGGCCCATGAAGAGTGTTTTCACGAATAAGCCATTACTAACACAGATTGTCTTGCCTTTCCTCGCCGAAACCAGTGTCAACTCTGATGCCACATCAGGGAAGGAGATGAGCGACGGTTACGAGGGGACATACGGAGGTAAAGGCGAAGGGAAAGTCCGCAAACACCATCGCAGGTCCACCCGCACTCGCTCTCGGCAAGAGAAGATTAACAGGCCAAAGCTCAGCATGCTCAATGTGGGTAACCAGAAGATATTCCTAACAAGAAAAACATTGTTTAAGATAATTGAAAAAAATGATGTGCAAGTGGACAATGTATTCATTGTGTCTGATCTTGTTAAAGGTGTGCAACACTGGCGATAAGATGGTCGAGTGTCAGTTGGAAACTCATAACCACAAAATGGTTACTTTCAAGTTTGACCTGGATGGAGATGCACCGGAAGAGATTGCCACGTACATGGTATGTAAGAGACGGAAACTGCCACCTAAACTGATGCAGCGGTTTCTGTAGTATGCTGCAAGTTTACTTACATATTTTGTAATGGCTTCGAACTCATGTTGATAGATACATTCATATTTATGTCATAACTACTTCACCAACTGTATATGTATATTATAGCTGTTCTGGGAAAATGCCTACTTGTTAAACTTAGCAGTAAGTTTAACTTTTATGATATGAAACCCTAAGAAACAGAAGTACTTAATAAACCTAACAAATGGTGCAAAAGTACTCCTTGGATTTTCTTGGGGCCTTTTATTGAGACCATATCTGGAATTTCAATCAATTTGTTTACTCTTTACAAGGTACAATGTTGACGAGGTTTCCCCCTCCTAAATCCATTTTTCCTCCTGAAGAATTCTTCGACATCTGCTGTCCCTGGCACAGTTTTATTTCAAGCATTGCTTTTTAAACTAAATTCTGTAATATTCTTTTGCCCTTTTCTCCATGGTGCCCCTCAGGTGGAGAATGATTTCATCCTGCCTTTAGAAAAAGAGATGTTCATTGAGCAGCTGAAGGACATTGTGGACAAGGCTGAGGACATGCTGAGTGAGGACACCGAGGGCGAGAGGAACTCTGACCACGGAGGCAGTCCCAAACAGAGTGAAGGCGCTGTGGGAGCAGAGGTGGGATAGGATCTGCTGGCAGTTAATAGTTGCGATGGCACAATCTGTCGCCGAGCCTGTGCCTTTGATACATCACCCTGACGGCACTCTCAGGATGACTTTGCATGCAACGCTGACAACAAGAGCTGCCAAAAATATCATTCCTGCTGATGTGACATTTTGATCTAACTGAATTAGCTTGTGAGGTTCAGCCCTCATCAGATCAGTGTAGTAATCCTTTCTTTTCTTTAGGGATTGAAGGCTTCTGCACCAAGCACACCACAGCTGGTGTACCAGCAAAATGGTAAGAACTTTAGCCACCTGGAACTTATTTATTCACTCCAATAAAATCCACTCACACTTTTCAAATCCAGCTTGGCTCTGTTTAAATGTCTTAGGGCCTCAAGTTTATCAATCTAAAATAAGGCATTTAGTGGTTTTAAAATGTTTCAAATCCATCTTTCAAAAGTCTTCCCAAAGATTGGAAGTAAGATTGTATCTCTGCCAATCTAAAAATGGTTGATAACATCTATTTAAACTGTCTTCCCTGTACATCCGATTTATTAAGAGGCCTGTGACGATTTATTGAATGTATTTTAAAGTATGTATTCTCTCTTTTTATCTAGCTTTCAAAGTATCAATAATCTCATTTCTGTTCTCATTGCTTTTATAACATTTGTAATTCTGAGTTTTTTCTTTCTCTGTGTCCTTGACAGTCCTCCACACCGGCAAGCGCTGGTTTATCATCTGCCCTGTGGCGGAGACGCCTATTATAGACAAAGAGAAGACTACATCCAACACCTCTACAGCCCAGGGTATGCTGCATGCTCCGAAATACAGACTATCATGAATACCCACTTGCAATACTCTAAGTTCTTTACAATGAGCAATATGAGCTGCTGCTTTCCCTACAAAGAATATACTCTTTCAGGTTTGAGTCTTACTCTCTGCTGTTGATAGTGAAGATGCTGTGCATGCTTTAAAGTCGGCTCCTTGGGGTCAGTTATATAAGAGTACTTCTGCAGTTGTTCTAGGCAGAAATGAAGGGCAGGATTTATACTCCAGCTGACAGAGCGTGATGGGGGAAGATAGGCAGTGATGTAACACTCTCGCACCCATAAGAGCAAGCCTCTCTTCTTCCCAGCCTTGGCTGTTTAACTCCAATATGTTCTACTCCAAATCAACACTGATCTTTTTCATTTCTCCAGAATCTGAAAACTCTGCCATGTCATCAGTCAGGCGCAACAGCAGCACAACTTCAGCGGCTACTCAAGTCACATCTTTATCCTCCCAAAGCCTGTCATCCTCCTCCTCCTTGCCCCCCGCGCCTCAGACCTCAGTGCAACCTCAAGACCAAAGCATTGACAAAACCCGGATCCAGCCGCCTCAGCCCTGTGTAACCAAACATGCCCTCGCCCATCACAACACATCCTTCCCTGTGGAGGAGCCTTGCATCTCCGCTGTCTCTCTGGTATCGGACATTCCATGCTGCTCTATTGTGCCGCCTGTCTCTCTGACTGTGAATGCTATCGATAAAGGAACAGCTAGTGGTTTGACATCTAATCAAACTAACCTGAAAAACAGTCCTACTGGAGACCCAGCCCCTCAGCTGGCCTCCCATCAGTCTGTGGTGCTGCAGCAACCCTACGCCACGCCCCTGCAGCCGGGGACAGTCATCTCCCAGCCGCAGAGTCCAGCACATCAGAACTGCCAGGGGTCCGGCCTCCAGCAGCCGGCGAGTGGGGGGCCGGGCGAGTCGGACAGCGACGGACCGCGCAGGGTGGAGTTCACAGACCGCACCATCAAGACTTTGGATGAGAAGCTGAGAAACCTGTTGTACCAGGAGCATGCTCCATCCCAGCCCACCAGCATAGCGTTGGACCCCCAAGCCCCCTGCACAGAGGGAGTCAGCACACCTGTAGTGTCAGACAGCCAGAGCACTGAGGGGGCACTTACAAAGAAGAAAGGGGATCAGCTGGTAAAAACACTGTGATAATTGATTTGATTAAGACTAATACCGTGTTAACCCTTAGATGCCCGAGTGACTGGACCCTACACTCTTCCATAAGTGGGTTAAAAAGTACCAGTATTAGAATAATGTGTTTTTATGCCATTTTTGTCATTTTGGTTAAAAAAAAATCACTATTATATATTTAGTATTATATTTTGGTTCACACTAGAAATACTTTATATTTAATTTTTCACTATTTAGAATTATAGAATTTTTTTTTTACATTTTGAAAAAAACATTTTGAACATATTGATGCAAAGATCTCCCCTATTCTGAGACCCTCACAGTATTCCAGTCCCTTTTCAAAACTAATCTCCTCTTGTCTACTCATAGCCCACCCCTCATCAATCCATGCCGGTTGATCAAGTTTGATAGTCCTATACCCCCCACCCTAACCTTCCCTTATATCGTAAAGTGATTTTGAGTCCTTAAAGCCCTATAAAAATATGATGTATTATTATTATTATTATTATTATTATTATTATTATTATTATTATTATTATACTGACCGGTATCAGGTCTTGCTGTGTAAAATAATCTTCCTGAGAGGTGTCACTTGTGATGTAGTCTGTGTGGTCTACAGTGAATGTATTCCTGACAGCAACAGGTGATAGAATCAAAGGTTCCCATAGGATCCCATAGAAAATGCATGCGGGTCATGTTTGACCCACTTATGGAAGCTTGGGGGTAGTAATACAAAAACTACAATTTCTTAACATTACAAATTTGAATGGCATGATATCCAAAACATGTTTTTTTAGGAATAGCTGGAATATGAAACATTTTTAATTACAAAGATACTTCAAGAAAACCACCTCACCGGGTCAAAAAAGACCCACTTATGCATCTAAGGGTTAAGAGGTAGGTTAGGGTAACAAAAGGACTGCTGTCAGCACCATCATTGATCTTGATGTTATTCTCTGACAGCATCATTTTCTGTGTGTGTCTTTGTGTGCTACCAAAAACAAATCAGAGTCTGACTCATTCAAACAAAACTGAGGTCAGGAGGGAACAATGGCTCCCCTCACAACACTGATCTAGCCCATGTACCACTTGCCTCTATTCAAATTATTGTAACCTCCTACACACACACACACACACACTCTTCTCTTTTCCCCTCATAGCCTCAGATTCCTGAGCGGACAGATAGTGTGGGTGCAATAAGTGACTCTGCAGTGGGAGGTAGGTAACATTATTTATACAATGTTCATTTCAAATGATTACTGCATAATAGTATTGAGACCATTCAAAACATGTCTCCTTGTCTTTCAGCGACTAACAGGGTTTTGGACAGAAGAGATGAGACAACCAGCTCTGGTTCAAATAGCTCTAAAAGCCGTTTTCAAGTAAGACTCCACTTTAAAAACCCTCAAAGGGGCACATCTGCTAAATATGAAAGTCCTTTGACCAAAATAAATTAAATGACAGGTCATGACTTATCCATTGTTAGTCCTCGGTTCAGTTTGTGGCCTAAACATTGGTTAATGATGTTTATGGACCCTCATTTTGTTATGAACATGGGCTTCTCTTCCTTCCAGATCATCCCCACACCACCGGATGTCATCTGTCGTTTAGAGAAAAGCAAGACTGGTTTCAGCACCTGCAGTTCCCCAGCTCCCTCTAGTGGGTCCGGAGGGTCTCACAGGCAGACCCTGGGCCCTGGCAGGAAAGAGAAGGACTGTTTTGCTGTGGGCAGATTGAATGTGACAGCTGCAGCTGATCATGAGGAAGAGGGAACATCCAAACCCCTCAGCAGCAATCGTTACTCTGCCCCACCAAACTTCTATCATGTCACCCCCACCTCCAGCCCCGACCTCACCCCCCGGCACATCCCCCGGGCCCAGACCATCGGCACTCCGACCCATCACAGCTACCACCATGCCTCTCACCTCTACTCTGACTCGGCAGATGAAGACAGCAGTGGTGTAGCCCCTCCCCTTGCCCAGCCCGCTCCCCCCGCTCATGCTCTGTCTGCGCACAGTGGAAGCGACCTCATGAAAAGGGCAGTGGCGTTCCTGCGGCGCACTGGCCGGAGCAAAAGTGAGCAGAGCTCGGATTCACCGAGCAGACCGCCTGTGGCAATGAACGGACACGCCACCTCGCCTCCTGCCCACTCATCCTACATCAGCAGTGACAACGACTCGGAGTTTGAGGATGCAGATATGAGGAAAGAGCTGCAGAAGCTGAGAGAAAAGTAAATGAACACACAAAATGTGTTGCGTCTGTATGTGTGTGTAGCTATGCCCCTCTGCATAGTCAGCAGTCTGGGCATGATTTAGATTATTGCATTTTGGCAGAAACACATTATGTTAACGGACAGCAGATGTTGAAGATAGATATTGGTTAATGGTCACGCCTGCCTGGTTTTCAGAACACATTTGGCAAAGGAGTTCTATCTTCTCATATTGATTGTCAAGTAGATGTCACATTACAAAGTTATTCAAAATAAGTGTGCTTTACCACTTCAATAAAAACCCTAATCGATAACTTACTTTAAATACAATTCAAGTTTTATAATGAACCAGAATGGATTACAATTGCCAATTATCACTAAGTGGACATGTCATCTTAATTTAGGACATTCATTTTTAGCAACAGTGTACCGCAGACACAGGTGCGATGATGATCATTTCACGTTGATAACATGATGCATCCAAATACAGTATGTGACTTGATTAGAGTAAATTAAATGTACAAAGAACTGTTCTTTTCATTTTCTTCATCACAATGCTTTTCCTATGCACATAGCTCATCAAAAGCTTGGTTAGATTTACAAATGCCATGGAGATGTTTTTGAATGACTAAAACGGATCTTGACGCAGGTATTGTGGCTGAACTCTAATGAACGAGGCCTAATTGGACTAGAGCGTAACTTACTGAGGGAATGTTTGGAAAAAGAGACGGCAACATTGACTAACAACTATTTCTGTTTTCCTCCTGTACCTTCTCACTAGACACATGAAGGAGATTTCTGAGCTGCAGGTGTTCCAGAGAGGGGAGATTGAGCATTTGTACACGGAGCTGGGTAAAATGTTGCCCTCCAATGTTGGCTTGCTTCATGCAGCACCCCCGAGCGGCCGCAGGCGCAAGGCCAGCAAACACAAGCTGAAGGCTGGAAAACTGCTCAATCCCATGGTGCAGCAGCTCAAAAACAACCTGAGCACCGCCAGCGAGAGGAAAGGTGTGTGGGCTCAGATAGTGGGGTGATAAGTGGTGATGCTGTGTGTATGGAGAGCATTTTCAGTCTGAAGCAAACGAGTGGAAAACACAAGAATGGCGTCAGGTTCAGAAAACCGTAGGAGTGTGACTCACTACTTGTTTTTGTGCACCAAGGTGAGAGCGCTGCCAGTTCTTGCAGTTCCCCGGCTAAGAGCTCCATCTTGTCGGACGGCTCGGCCCACTCCAGTGGCAGCTCTAGCTCCAGCAGTCACACCAGCGCCGCCCCAGAGCAGGTGCACACCCAGCAGCCCTGCTCCCTGAAGGGCTCCTTCTCCTCGGACAACATCTACGCTGGGCTACACGGAGACGGGACGACTAACCAAGCAGGCCAAGGTACACATTATGTGTTCAAGTGCATGCTGATGTGTGTGCGGATGGGACAGCTATCTACCAAACAGCTACTGGAGCTTAACAAGGCTTAACAGTGTTCATGTTGTCCATACGGTCCATGAACTAGCTTTTGCAAAAGAGACCTGAAGGATCACAGACACATTGGTACTGTGTGAAGGACCACTCTGAATACTACATACATATAATGTATGGTTGGTCAGGTACTGTTGGCTTTTAAAAAACCAAGTCAAAAACACCTGCTGACCGATAATAAACCATTATGTAGTTGGTTGGCAATATTTTGAAGCTAGCAATGGGAAGGGATCTTATTTTACTGACCACAGTATCTCTACTTGTAATCTCTAGTATTATCAGCTGCTCACAGCTTTTGAGTTCTTAAGTTCATCTAAATCAAAAGACGTCATTATTAATAGATTTCTTTGATAGATCATAGACTCAGTCAATGTCTATGTTGTGTGTGTAACTGGCTGATTTCATGCTTTCAAATGTTGTGTTTTGTTTTTAATTTATGCCAATATATTTTACTCTTATTATTATTATTACTTTGTTCCTTATTAATATTATGTTATCGTTTCAAGTGGAATTCTTTACTTTACTCTTAGGTTGTAGTGCGTTTTCGTATTTATATATATATTTATTCTATGACAGTAGCATGTTAAGGGACTACAGTGAGGTGAAAGTATCTACAGGCTGTAGATGCTTTCATATCAAGGGAACCCTATTAAAATAAAAGATAAAACAAACAAATATTGGGGTCAAACCCTGAAACCTGTGTTTCCCCGCTCCCCTAAAAACACTCTTTCATTCTTAATTATTGTCTGAAATGTCGAATGAATCATTGTATAAAATACTAGGCTCCTGTATATTGTGCACTCCTTATTTTCCTTTGCTGTTGCTTTTTATGGTGGGGTTTCTCAACCCAGTCTCTGTACACTTTTACAAAGTGTCTCTCTTGTTTCTTCTCTTCTTCCCTCTTATATTCATTTTTACAGGCTGGACGGTTTACCACCAAACGTCAGAGAGAGTCACCTATAAATCTAGTAGCAAACCACGCACTAGATTCCTCAGTGGACCTGTGTCTCTGTCCATCTGTTTGTATTTGTTCTTTTCTATTTACCCTCACTCATTTCCATCTTCTCTTTGTTTAACCTGCCTCTCTTCTATCACCATGTTTAAATATCTCTGTAATATTGTGGATCCTCTATTCCATCCTCCTCACAGGCCCCCCCCTCCTGACATCCCCCATTTTCTCTTCCTCACACTCAACCCCTCCCTCGACGACTTTAAACGTCGTGTTCGATGTGATCATTAACTTCTGAGGATTTTTGTATTTAAAAGTCGTATCTACAAAGTCAGCTGAATCTAGCCAACATAGGCACATGCCACCAGGAAGAGAGAACATGTGCAGCCAGGAAGTGTTTCCTTTTTATCTTCAAGCATTCAGTGAAGCAGGAAACCGTTCTGTCTGTTTTAGCTTATGACTCTACTAAAAGTCCCGTAACCTATTATTGCTGATCGACATTGCAGAAGCATTGCTGACACTTTATTGTGGCACTTTAAGGTAGTTAATGCGCTTTTAGCTCTGTCGTATGTATCACTTCCTGGAAAGAGAGTATAGTCAAGTCATTAAAGGTGCTTGAAATTATTGAAAATAATAATGTAAAAAAAATAAATAGAAGTTCTTGTGATATTTTTGTACCTACGTTTTGCTGTCGTCGTGAAGCCGTTTTTCAAAAAGGGTTTTGGTCATGTGCTAGTTAGCATTACATCTGTCTGACCCTTAAATCAACAGGACAGCTTTTTGGCTTGAAGATTAAAAAGGAAACATGTCTTGGGTGTGCGTGACTCTGGGTCTGGATATTATAGCTATTCCTCTGGCAACAATCCACAATTTACAGAACCACTGTTTCGCATTCATAACCATTCATTAGTGGGTATAATGCCCACTCCCCCTCATACAAATGCTTTGTGCAGCGCTTCTGGCTTACAAAAAACAGACCCTATAAGCGCACTGGGGCTAGTCCTCTCCAAACATGGGCCGAGGTCACATCTAAAACAAGATGGTGTGCCCGTGTACACCTGAGAGAGAGAATGACAAACGCCCTTTATTCCCTATTTATTTGTTGTTGTTTTTTCCATCCACTGTTAATTTTGATTGTTTAACATCTCCCAAGTTAAGGCACTTTGCCAAGTCAGCAATCCTCTATATACTAACTCAGCCCCCCCCCCAGCCCTCCCTGATAGGCAGGGCTCTTTGCTGTGCTAGAGGAGACTCTGTCCCTCATGTTTGGACGCAGAAGACGTGCATGGTGCCAGGCAGGGCCCTGATGGAGACTTGCTCCGCCATGTGAAGGGCTGTATCATCAACTATTACTTTTTCCCTCTTTCCACGTCTCCTGAGTTACCTGCATGTTTCCAACAAGTGCTGACCGATGAGTTCCAGCTAGTATCTGTGTGCTCTTTCAGTTTGATTTATTTTGGTTTCACGTTGTGTTTCACAGGCATTCTCACATCGACTAAGGGATCTCTTTTAATCCAGAATCCAGTCTTCCTTTCTTAGAAAACGCTTATCTTGTGGTTATGGTCTCGCACCAACTAATAGACTAAAAATGTATAAATAAAATCAAAGAAATGTTACGCCTTATTTGGAAAGGCGAGTAAAATGATAGTGACTGCATTTTATCAGACTTGTTGACTTAAACAGAACATTGTTTGAAAAAAAGTTATCTTATAAGGCAGCATAAAATATGATGGTTTTCATACTGACATGGTTAAAGTAATGGAAGAATCATTTGACAACCAAAGCTAAGAGTGCTTTCCATTTCTTAAGCTGGTCAGGTACAAGTTGTAATAGTGAACTTTACAAATGGTTGCCCATCTTTAGGAGAACATCTAGGCTGCTTCTTCCAGTCCTCCTCACTTTGAAACCCCTTGTCCTCCTCTTCCCTCCCTCTCTCTCCCCAATTGTTTGATAGCTGAATGTGTTTATGAAGCAGCTTGTCCACATCCGTGTGGTGTGCAGTGTGTCCTGGCCTAACTGTTTCTGTCTTGTGCTGTTTTACCTTCTTATAGGGTCCACTCTGAAACGACTATGTCTAGGCAAAGAGCGCAGTAGTAGTAACTATCTCATTTACTTTCTTACTCTCTGTCTTTCTTACTCTGTCCTCACTACTTAAGTCCTCCTTATGTTTGTATGTGCACTTTATTTTTTGTTTTGGCACCTGGAAAATGTTAAAGTTGTGTTTGAAAATGTGGGTTCATTGTTTTATATTTGATGTTTTTTTGCATGGCGGTGTTAATGTAGTGATTGCTCAATTTTGTCACTGCTTGCATATCAAACATTTCATTTGGCTATTACTACTCTTGGAAGTAATTTGTTACAATCCTTTGGCTGCTATGTTGGAAAAATAAGTAAAAGTACACAAGTTGTACACACTTTGACTCTAGCCTCAACTGAATGATTTGGACTCTTTTTTTCAAAAGTGACTGAAATGACGCCAAACAGCAGCCAATTGATTTGATAGTTAATATTGTAGAACTGGCCAGATTTGAAGACCTTTTTGTGTGTTTTCAGGGTCTTCTCCCCACACCACCACCGCTCAGACGGCCTCCAGTCAGACACAGCCGGCATTCGCCACACCCTCGCCATCACCCCAGCCAATCACACGGCTCGCTCAGGTCCAGACCAACAACAGCAACAACAAGAGAGGCACGTTCACAGACGATCTTCACAAGCTGGTAGACGACTGGACGAAGGAGACTGTTGCGGCAGCCAATCAGCCGCGGCCCTCCCTCAACCAGATGAAACAGCAGAGACGCCAGCAGGACCTGGAGGGCAGAGTGTCACCCGTGGGAGCAGCTGCACAAGAGGTACTCGAAATGAAGATGTGCACTCAGGGATAGATGATGAAGCGTCGGTTGTACTTTGATCTCTGACTTTTGAGGCGGTCTATGCACTACTTTGTACAACAACTCCCTTCTGTTTCAGATTAAATGCCATGTCGGTCCCCGCAAGTTCCAGCTGCCTCTTTCCTGCCCCCTGACTGCTGCTTTAGGCCCCGGTACGCCCTCAAACCTAGCTCCCAACTCGGCAGCGCTCCCTCCTGGGTACGGGATGGCTCCTGGCCCTCTTTACCCGCAGCAGTGGTCCGGCATGCCCAGTCCTGTAGGGTCCGGGGCTCCTGTAGGCCTGCTCGGTGCTGCAAGAACGATGCCCTATGCCCCAACGGCAAACCAGGGGATCCAAGCCTACAACCTCATGCACGAGCCCGAGAATGGCCACTGTCCAAAAACCGCTAGGACTACCTAATCTGCTACCTAATACTTGTTCATGTGTAAGGGCACGATAGTCCAACTCCAATCCATTCTGCTTCATCAGAGCCACACATGTACATAATCTGATGTTGTAAATGACCCAAGTGTTGATATTCTTTCAGCAACACTTATATCTGTGGTTAATTTGAGTGTGTATGTGTAAATTTGTGTATACAGTATTTGTTAAGTATGTATGTCTGATATCTAATGCTTTTTGGCTTTGGTTTTGACTAAACTTAGCCATACAAGACTACTTGTCTGCAGTCACGAAAAGCAAACATCACTTTACTCTTTATTACTGCAGTTCTCCCCTTTTTTTGTTACATACACTTTAAACACTACATTGGAATCCAAATACCAGTGGTGTGAGATACAGTAACCGGACAGTATTTATGATGAAGATATTTGAAGGAATGTAGTGCCTTGAACATTGATTTATTGATTATTTTATTTTTTCTGTGAACAAAGCATGTCTGTATTCAAGTTATTTTTATTTTAGGGTAGCTTGAGTGCAGTCTCTTTTTTAATTTTAATGCATTACAGATACTTTTTGGTTTACATATGAATGCCCTTGTAGAACTGCACTATTAACAAAGTATATGCTCTTATTTAAAATAATAAATCATGTTTTAACCCTTGTTTACTTTACACCCCTGTGACAGATGGAATGCCATAGTGGTGAGATGTACCATTGCCTTGCAGAAACAAACAGTTAATGTGAGACTGATGAGAGAAGGAAAAATATTACGCCAGCAGACAAATCCACTCTTTCAGGTTAAATGGTTCGGTGGGACGCAGCCTCTTTTTGATAGGACAACTGATGCATGGGAGTTGGCAGTGTTGAAGCCTTGTGCTCTAAAGAAAGGCAGTGTCCAGAGCCATATATATTGTACACAGTTCTTTGTACAGTTTATTTCTCTGGTAGTGTTTTGATCAGAATGTAGCAATTATTGTCAAGGCTAGAGGCTAAAAAGTGCAATTTAACCCCTCCACAAAGCTTTGATCGTGGCCTTGCCACAAGCCTTATCTCTGTGTGCAGAGGAGCAAGCTGAGAGTTCAACAAAGTTATAAATCACAAAGCAACAGACAGGAGTAACTGGACAAATTCTAAACATTACAAACCACCAAGCAAACATGCCACTACTGCTAACTGCTCTTTCAAATAGGCTATCTGATTACTCAGCATACACTTCAAGTGAAATGTTTTGTGCAATCACCAGTTTTTAAATTGTTTGCTGTTTAAAAGCTTGATTTTTCTTTGATGCTGCTATTGTCTGAGGTGATTCTACTGTACAATTGAGCATAATATTCACATACAATGGTACTTTAAATATGAAAACCTCCTCAAATGAAATTAACAAATGAGGCACGAACAAAGCAGTGTTATTGCCTTGTTTCACAGGTTGCTTTGGATGAGTCTTTTTTTTCATTTTCAGTAATATATTGCAAAATTCAAACGATACTTATTGCAGGAGATTTGCACAACATATGGTCTCCCTTAATTCTAACCTATGTTTAAGAGTTTCCTACACTGTATATAGTGGGTTTCCCCACCTGTAATTTTGTATCACCAACAAGCATGCCCAATTTTTCATGTTCCATAAAGCAAAGATAAACAATAAAGCTACAATGGTTGGATATTTCACATATACACGATTCATTTAAAAGGTTCCAGCAACCCAATTCTGCCAAGCTGTGAAATGTACAGTTTTCTCGTACTTTATATTTCTATTTTTTTGGGGGGAATGTTAAGATGATGAGGTGGTGGTGGTGGAGGGGTTGCTTTGATGTACATTATTTCATCAATTCGGTTTGAATTGGACTTTTATAGGATATTATGCAGAATCTTCTGCTTTGGTGAAATACTTCCAGTAGTAAGAGATTTCTGTTCTCTGTCACTTGTATCTGGTTTTGTTCCACCTCCTTCACTGCTAACTCATGGTGAGCAGAGGAAGGAATAACTATTGTTGTTGGATGCAGTGATCAATTAGAGGAGCTGAGTTGCACAGAGGAGGAGGAGTCCTGAAAATGTGCAATCTGCTCATCTAACTTCTCTCTGTAAAACAGTGCCCCCTGGTGAATATGCTCTGATTGTCAAAGGCTTGTATTCAAACAGTGGGATTGCTTCTGCCTGCTGTACTGTATGTCCCACTGCATTACCCCACCCTACCCTGCTGCACTCTAATCAGACTGAATGTTGGGAAATAAATAAATAAATATTATTTCGTGCTTGATTAAGTTTCATTGTGTTTTATTTCCATTTATATTTCTAGAGGCTATCATCATATTCAAATCTTGATAAGGTTATGTAATATGGAGTTAAGGTGATCATTTAAGGTAAGTTAAATCAATAAAGTTGCACACTTTTTATTCCTATATAGTTAGTAGTTTGTATGTAGTTATTTAAGTGTGTCGCGCACTCAGGCAAGGCTGGATGGTTTCAGGTTTTTTTTTACACTGTCCTGCAGACATCTTTGAAACAAAGCCACAGATTCGCAACATTCAAGACGAAATAACCCGTGGGAACGTATTGGATCAATAGACATTCAAAAATAAATTATATAAAAAATATCTTTGAACAGAATATCATTTATATCATTACTAGAAACAGTTCGATTCAGGTATTTAGCCTCTATTTTATTACCAAACCAGAAAAATAGACCCTGCTTTGTGTGGCGAATGTGTCAACCCGCGTCTGCGCCGTAGCGATACAGCAACGGTTGCCCCTTTTGTTCAACCGAGTTCCTGAATTATTCCCAACACAATGCAACGATCTGGATATTAAATTTATTTATAAACACGTTTCACAGCACCTACGCTTCCCTTGAATCTAATCTGGAGTTATCTAAATGAACAAAAAATCGATCTGCAATCCGTCCGATCTGTGAGAGGTTTCCGAAGCACGCAGTCTTGAGGAACGTGGAGTAGTAAGTGTTTATAACGTTAGATCTGTAGCGACTGAAGCCTTGTTTTGTAGGAGAATATAATCACACTTTGACAATAAATAGTCATTAATGGTGTATATTTGTATTGATTTTAATATTCCGTCTTAACCCAATGTGCCCTGTAAACCCGGAGTAACCAGTACAGCCCAGATGCATAACAAGCTTGGCTATTTTCCTCGCATCGCACAGCATTTCAGAGCTATTACGCTACACAGGGAATTATAATTAAATGGTTTATCTACATTAGCTGTTTGAATAAACAATATACCTGATCCCATACGCAGTAGTAGTGGTATAACCTCGTGAAATCAGATGCAATAGTGACATTTGGCTGCTCAGTATTAGGTATTCACAGGGTGAGGTCATTGTGGAGGGAAACACTGTAAGATGTTGAATGGTCATCTCAGTAACATTCATACTACTGTGTATCTAACTTCAAACACGTGTTCATTATTTGCTGTTCGTTATATTAAAAATATTATGCAACCTTTAAGTAACACCCCTTTTGTGTAGGTAACGTCTGCCCTGTGAAAGCAGCTATGAATTTAACCCACTTATAATGAAGCACTGTGCGTCTATAAAGATACACAATAATGCAAGAAAGCGTTGGCTTCATTGCATCGTTAATTCGTGAGTAGAAGCTGAGCTTTTTTTCTGTGTAGCTTTTGCAGTTTCGACAGTGAACTGGTGTTGTTGTTTGCTAGCTGCTGTTAGCTTGCTTGGCTAAAGGGTTCATTGTGTGAGGAGAAACATCAGAAACATGCTAAAGCTAACGATAGCTGGCATACAAAGTCCTGTGGTTAGTTTTGGGATATTTTGTATTGTCGTGTGCACTGTTGTTTTAGCCAGAATTGATGGGCTGTAAACAAGTTGTAATTTGCTATCAACTAGCCTTACTGTTATGCTGTTTGTGCCACTGCACGTTATCCGGACATAACTGTCATTGGCAAGGAACATAAGCCTAAATATTGACCTAAATTGCACCTGTGACTGTGTGACAAAACATAACAATTTGTTTCCCACTGGGATTGAGGGATATGGTCACGTGACTGCAACATAACAGGTGCACAGTCTGAATGAACGCCTGGACTGGTGTCTCTAACTGCTTCAATTCAGTAACAGTAGGTCTTCTCTACCTAATGTATTGTAATTAAATCTCATCTGATTCACCCATGGTCCTCCTTTGTGTCCCTGTCTTTCAGATGTAAACTGGAACAGCATCTGTCCCAGCAGTGGCTGTTGGCACAATGGGGCTAGACTTTGATGTAAAGACGTTCTGTCACAACCTGCGGGCCACCAAGCCCCCTTATGAGTGCCCTGTGGAGTCCTGCCGGAAGGTCTACAAGAGCTACAGTGGCATTGAGTATCACCTGTACCACTATGACCATGACAACCCAACTCCTGCACAGACTGTTCCCCAGAAAAAGAGAAAGGGACGGCCTCCTCGCGCCTCATTGGCTGGCTCAGGGGATACGGACGATGGTGGAGGTAACGGTGGTGGGGGACTGGGGCACGGGGGGAACACGCCTGGTAGCCCCAACCAGTCGGATCACTCTAACTCTCCGGGCAGGGAAACAATGACTTATGCACAGGCACAGCGCATGGTGGAGCTGGACTTCCAAGGACGCATCCACCGCATCAGCATCTTTGAGAACATTGACGTGGTGTCAGAGGAAGATAGTGATGCAGAGGATGCTCCAACCTCTGGAACTGGTGGTGGTGGTGGAGGGGTTTGTAACGGTAGCGACGGCGGAGGCAGCGAGGTAGGAGGTGGTGGCAAGGACCGGACAGATATCCCCTCCTCTAATGGTGGCAAGTCCACCCCAAAGTCTGGAAAGCATAAGAGTAAAGAAAAGAAGAAGGACGGTTCATCTCATCATCACAGCGCTCAGTCCGGCCCTGCAATCAAGCTCCCTGAGGCGGTGTTCAGAGAGCTGGACCAGGAGAGACCTGAAGCCCCTCCCCGACCAGCATCTTACTACAGGTCTGTATAGAGAGTTATAATGTCAATCATTAATACCTGTATAGCTGCAGATATGATAATTAGAAGCTGGAATATTGGTAACGTGTCAGGCAATTAAAAGATAAAAGCAGGCACATAATAATTGGGTGCACGTACACAGGAGGCATCTTTTTTATACAGAAATATAAGTCATGAATATTTGCAGCACACATACACGTTTTCATTTGTACAGCTAATTGTGCATGTATGACGAAAAGCCTTTGCCTTTGACTAGATTTTTCATTATTATTATATCCTCCTTTTACAGAAAGTATCATTTGTTGCTATAGCTTTAATCCCAATTATAACACTTGTTATAAGATAGATAAGATAGGACTTTATTTATCCCGAAGGAAATTGTTGTGCCAGAGTTACAAAAATAAAATAACACATATAACACAGCAGCATAATAATAAAACTGTACACTATACATATATTTATATTTTATATAGTTTCAACAGTCACATTAAAACAGTTACTAAATCAGCCTACTATCACCTAAAGAATATATCTAGGATTAAAAGACTAATGTCACAGCAGGATTTGGAAAAACTTGTCCATGCTTTTATCTTCAGTAGACTCGACTACTGCAATGGTGTCTTCACAGGTCTCACTAAAAAATCTATTAGGAAGCTGCAGCTGATTCAGAACGCCGCTGCTCGAGTCCTCACTAACACTAAGAAAGTGGATCACATCACTCCTGTTCTGAAGTCTTTACACTGGCTTCCTGTGTGTCAAAGAATAGATTTCAAAATACTGCTGCTGGTTTATAAAGCACTGAATGGTTTAGGCCCAAAATACATTTCTGACCTCCTGCTAAATTATGAACCATCCAGATCTCTCAGGTCTTCAGGGACTGGTCAGCTTTCTGTCCCCAGACTCAGAACTAAACATGGAGAAGCAGCGTTCAGTTATTATGCTCCAAATATCTGGAACAAACTCCCAGAAACCTGCAGGTCCGCTGCAACTCTTACTACTTTTAAATCCAGGCTGAAGACTTTTCCTTTTGCCGCTGCTTTTAATTGAACTATTCATATCTTAGACTGCACTGTAACTTTTATCCATGTATTTTTTCTTTTAATGTTTATTTTATTATCTTTGCTTTTTAATGACTGATTTTAAATGCCATTTTATTAATGTCTTTCGTTTTTTGTAAAGCACTTTGAATTGCCTTGTGTTGAAAGGTGCTATATAAATAAACTTGCCTTGCCTTTTCTATATTAATTACATATACTACTATGTAATTAATATACACATTATTTCCTGCTCTGGGGTTCAGGTACATTGACAAGTCTGTGGAGGAGCTGGATGAGGAGGTAGAGTACGACATTGATGAAGAAGACTACATCTGGCTGGACATCATGAACGACAAGCGGCGGCGCGACGGTGTCACTCCCATTCCTCAGGAGGTCTTTGAGTATCTCATGGACCGCCTAGAGAAGGAGTCCTACTTTGAGAGCCACAACAAGGTACATCAATTTGGCATCTGAGGGGAAGACATTTTTTTTTTAACATTGAAACATATAGAATTTTTTCAACTCTTCCTTCTCCTCTTTTCCCCCAGGCTGACCCCAGCACCCTAATCGATGAAGATGCTGTCTGCTGCATCTGTAACGACGGGGAGTGTCAGAACAGCAATGTGATCCTTTTCTGCGACATGTGTAACCTGGCAGTTCACCAAGAGTGCTACGGTGTGCCCTACATCCCAGAGGGCCAGTGGTTATGTCGGCGCTGCCTTCAGTCGCCGAGTCGAGCTGTGGACTGCGCTCTCTGTCCCAACAAGGGAGGCGCCTTCAAACAGACAGACGATGCACGCTGGGCGCATGTTGTCTGTGCCCTCTGGATCCCAGAGGTAAAGTCACACACTCCATGCCTTCTCCATCAGAACTACATAAGCTTGCAGATATTGAGGTGCTCTGCGTTGTGCTGTGTTCAGGGTTCTTACGGTCATTAAAAACCTGGAAAAGTCATGGAAATTCAAAATGCTAATTCCAGGCCCTGGAAAAGTTATGGAAAACAATATTTTTCCCAAAGTTTTGGAAAAGTCATGGAAATGTAACTAAAGTTGCATCAAATATAATTTATATGTTATCTAATCGCCGAAATAGTAATACTATAATGATAATAAATACTGTATCGTATAGTAATGAAACGTAAAATGGCATTTAACTGTCGAGGTATTTTGCTGGTGAGAGATTTTAGTTGCTTTTAGCTGTAGAAGCTAGTAAGCCTATTTGATTTGTTTTAGATAGGCACAACATGTTTCATATGCAGACCTTATTTTCCTGTTCCATGTTAAAATAAACCATTTTCAGTGGTACCGCTGAGAAAAAGTAATTTTTTTTGGTCATGGAAAATTAGGTAAAGGTCATGGAAAAGTCCTTGAAAATCATTAGTGAAAAAGAGCATGAACCCTGTGTGTTGCTCACTGCTATTAGTATTTGTCTGTTTCCTTCAGAACAAAAGTTGCTTTACATTTAGTCGTTGGGAAAATAATGTATTTAACATTATTATCTGATGCATAGAAAAGTCCAGGCCTGTGAGCACGATGTATCTTTTTAGTGGACATATGTGGATGGTTGTTTTGGCAGAGTTTGGACAATGTGGAGTGCAAGTGGTTTGATAAAAAGTGCTAGATGCATAATTTATATAACGATAAACACTCAGACTAATAAAATAACATCAGCGTTAGTAGAGCTCAGTCAGTCTGTTGTCTTGTTATACTAAGTGATGAAATAAAAAAACATTTTGCTGTCTTTCCTCAGGTCTGTTTCGCCAACACAGTCTTCCTGGAGCCGATAGACAGTATTGAGCACATTCCCCCCGCACGCTGGAAGCTCACCTGCTACATCTGCAAGCAGCGAGGTTCAGGCGCCTGCATCCAGTGTCACAAAGCCAACTGTTACACAGCCTTCCACGTCACCTGCGCTCAGCAGGCGGGCCTCTACATGAAAATGGAGCCGGTCAGAGAGACGGGGGCCAACGGCACTTCTTTTAGTGTACGAAAGACAGCTTACTGTGACATCCACACGCCGCCAGGATCAGCACGACCTCTTGCAGGAGTAGGCGGCGCCAGCATGGGTTCCTCCCACAGCGAAGGAGAGCTGGAGGAGGATGACGAGCCGAGCATTTGCCACGATGATGACTCCAAGGGCTGGAGCTCTGAGCGAGCCAAGAGGGCGAAAGCCAAGTCCAGGCTGAAGATGAAAAGAGCGAGGAAGATCTTAGCTGAGAGGAGAGCTGCAGCGCCAGTGGTGTCTGTGCCCTGCATACCCCCCCACAGGTGCTTACACACTATTTTTGTCTGTATTGTGTGTTCTCCAAAGCTTGTGCTAAACTGTAAATGGATAACTAGTACCAACATTATCACATACTAGGACGACTTAGGGTACTGTGGTTGGCATCTCTGAATGTTCTAGAACAGGGGGTGTCAAACTCAATTTCACCGCGGGTCTCATTAGCATTATGGTTACACTCAAAGGGCCGGTTGTAACTATATAAATATACAGTACCAGTCAAAAGTTTGGACACACCTTCTCATTCGAAGGTTTTTATTTACTTTAATAATTGTCTACATTGTAGATTAATACTAAATACTTAAAAACTATAAAAGAACACATGGAATTATCTAGTAAACAAAAAAGTGTTACAAAATCCAGAATATGATTTATATTTTAGATTCTTCAAATTAGCCCCCTTTTGCCTTGATGACAGCTTTGCACACTCTTGGCTTCTCTATATAAATATACATATATAAATATATAATGTATATTAAAAAATGTATTATTACAATATTGGCTCTGCATTTGGATTATTATCAGTTCTGGTAACTTCATAAATAACTACGTCTGAAAGCAGAAGTCTAGGGCAAATAATTGAAAGCAAATATTCAACAATTACACTAATTGTATTGTGTATAATATTCTTTGCAAGCTCTTGCGGGTCACATACCATGAGGTCGCGGGTCGGATTTGGCCCACGGGCCTTGAGTTTGACACCCCTGCTCTAGAAAGATAACATAAGATGTACTTATCTTACCTCAAATTAAAACAAGGCATTGCACATCATGTGAAAATAAAAAGAGTAGAAAATAAGCAAACATAAAATATAATAATCTCAAAATAGAAAATATAACAGGACTAAAAAGTCAAATATATACATGTTGACAATGTCTTTCCAATAAACACTATGAAGGGCCTAATTACAGCTAACAGAATTTAGTAGGATATTAGAAGTGCTGTTCTGTTAAACACAACAACAACAAAAATAATACATAAGACTTTCCTGGTAACAATGAAGAAAGTTTTGCAAATATAACAGTTGAGTACAACAGTTAATGTATTGTTTGTTTCTTTGCAGGCTGAGCAAAATCACCAGTAACCTGACTGTACCCAGGAAGAGCCAGTTCATGCAGCGCCTCCACAGCTACTGGACCCTGAAGAGGCAGAGTCGTAACGGCGTGCCTTTGCTACGCCGGCTACAAACCCACCTGCAGTCCCAACGACACATTGAGCCCCTCTCACCACCAACTCCAGAACAACTCCCCTCGGAGCCGTGTGACATTGTAAAGAAGACACTATTCAGCTACACGTTTTAGTCACTTATATTCTGTCATTCAGTTGTCTAACATGGCTATGGGTTTATGCGTGTTGGTGTTGCAGACGGACGACGAGGAGAAACCCTGTGCTCTGAAGGAGCAGCTGAAGGCCTGGCAGAGACTGAGACACGACCTGGAGAGAGCCCGGCTGCTGGTGGAGCTCATACGCAAGAGGGAAAAACTCAAAAGGGAGACGGTGAGACATAAACACCTTCTAGTTCTGTCAATGCCAGGTATCAAAACCCTACGTGCCCCTGTGTAGATAACACCACCTCAAGAATTAGGTCCAAATAATAAACAAATATTCATACAATAAACTTTATTTGTATAGCACCAAGCAGAACAAGAAAAACAATATTAAAATAAATACAGAACAAGATAAAACATTTGCAGTGAAGAAATTAAAATTGGTTAAAATAAAACAATTTTTTAATTAAAAGCAAAACAGAAACAGTACAGTAAAACATGGACAATGATACCAGTGGGAATGTAAAGTTAACCCAAATTAAAAAGATTTTATTTTTTATTTGCTTTTAAACATTTTAAGGGAGTTTGCTGTTGCAGGGATATAATGTCTCTTTGCTGTCCCTATTGGTTAAAGACTGAGTTTGTAATGTTGATGTCCTCAGGGTCATAAAAGTAATTCACTATTTTATTACAATCTACCTGAGGGCACACGCAGCAACTCATCAATCCACAATTTAAGCATGCCACCCAAATGAAATATGTGCACTGCCAGTCTGCTGCCAGCTTAGTGTCCATACATATGAGTGTGTGGGTACATTTGTACATTTAAATAGAATTTCTAAGCACATGCAAAGTGGTTACTACACAGAGTTCTCTATGTTTAGTCAGCAGGTGTACATTGCTAATGAATTGTGTGTGTGTTCAGATTAAAGTGCAGCAGATGGCGCTGGAGATGCAGCTGACGCCCTTCCTGGTGCTGCTGAGGAGCACGCTGGAGCAGCTACAGGAGAGAGACATCAACAACTTCTTCACTGAGCCTGTTCCGCTGGCAGAGGTAAACGCACCCACTCAAACACACCAGGAGGTGTGCATGTTCCCTTTAGTGATGGGTCCTCATTCCATATCACTGTCCACTCCTACCGCTTTTTATTTAATTGTAACTTTATTATTTGCCCCTCTTGTTTGTTTGTTTGTTCACCATGTAAAGCAGCCTTGGGTCCCTTAAGGCGCTATACAAATGTAATCTATTGATTATTATTATTAGTGTTAATCTTATTACTGATTACATTGAAATATAATGTCTGTCTCCTCAGTGTATATCATGTTATTGATGTACAGTATATATCTTATTATTTCTTTATCCATATGATTTCTATATTAATATATTAGCTGTTATTTTGCCCATTATTTCATATTGTTAGCAGCATCAAATCCCAGTATTGGTCATGGGACTTCTTTGACCTGTCGACGTTCGCTCTGACTTCTATCGACACACACTGAAAAATCTCATACATAATCAGGAGCTTATCAAAACATTCCTCCTCCTGATCTCTACCCTCCAGGTGCCAGACTACCTGGACCACATCGACACTCCAATGGACTTCCAGACCATGTGGAACCTGCTGGAGTCCCATCGCTACCTCACGTTTGACTCCTTTGAGTCAGACTTTGGCCTCATCGTCAACAACTGTCTCAAGTACAACGCCAAGGACACAGTCTTCTACCGCGCGGCGCTGCGGCTCAGAGAGATGGGGGGGTCCGTCATCAGAACTGCCCGACGCCACGCTGAGCGGATAGGCTTCGACTATGAGGCGGGCTTACACCTCCCCCGTGAGCCGAGCCCTGACAGCCAGCGAGACCAAGACAGAGAGAGGGAGCGAGAACGGGAGCGAGAACGGGAACGGGAGCGAGAAAGGGAGCGAAGCAGAGACAGGGAGCGAAGCAGAGACAGAGATAGAGACAGAGATCGAGACAGAGATCGAGACAGAGATCGAGACAGAGATCGAGACAGGCCATTGTCTTCTAATGACGAAGGTGAGTGAACCTCTTCACTTTGGCTGGGGATTTATGATAGCAAAAAGCATTATTTTCTCAAGCAACAAAGTGAAAGAATATTCTAAGAGAGGAAAAATATATTTTTTATTGCAAAATTGACTTTGGCAAAGAGAACATTCAGGTCGTCTGACCACATTTAGTGGCCAACTGACACCCTGCATTTTGGGACAAAACAATGTTCACATTGTTGTAGAATTATGCTTTTCAGGAACAAGTGTTACTGTTATTACTGTAGGGGAATTTGGGTGATATAGAAATGTGAGATACAAGTTAAAACAGGCAAACCACGAGTAACCACGAGTCATGTGTGCAGTAAAGATTAAGCAAAATAAGGAAATAAGAGTTAGAAGTTTCGCTTTCAGGGCTGAACTTGGTTATTGTAGGTTTTTTTTTCTCTTTTCTTTCACTGATCAAATCTCAGTAACATTTCTTGTCATGAGCATATAGCACTGGAACAGTATTAGTAATATGTGGAGTAATATGCTGAAAGCAAATATATTGAAGAGAAAAAACTTGTTAGACACAGTAGCATCTTCACCCATTTAGTTGCTAAAAACTTCACACATTCATGTTGCTTTAATAAACCTGGTTCTTATTCATTTGACGCTGTAAATACAACTTCTTTACATCTGTTTTACTAGATTAAGTTGTCTTGTTGGGCATATGTCATAAGACAATACCATTAGAACAACCTCAGATTAAGTCTGATGAATCTGTTCATACACATTAACATAATGTTGTCAGATGTCTAGTCACATAGTAATTGTATCAGGAAACAACCAACATCCTTGTAAGTTCCCCTTAATGTTTAACTTCCCCCGTGTTCATACACTTTCTCTGAAGATGTCTAACAGGTTTTCTCCCCCTGCCTCTCTCAGAGCTGCTCCTGCCGGAGAACAGGCGGCGGCTGCCTCTGGACGAGCAGCTGCACTACCTGCAGGTGCGCCTCGATGAGGTCAGCTCAGGGAAGCACAGCATTGGTCAGTCTCGTCGAGCCAAAGCTCTGAGAAAGGAGATCAGCGTCATCAAGAGGAAGCTTGTGCACCAGCAGGAGGGGGGCTCTGGGATGGGGGGCCGGGACTCTGTGGGAGGAGACCGGGGACTCCCCCATCACCCGTCTTCTTCGGGACACCACGATGAAGGGGGGGAAAGCAGCAGCCAGGAGATCGGTGAAAAAGGTGCGTCTAGGGAAAATATCAAGCACTCACCCCTTGTCACCTTCAATTAAGTACAAACAAACAAATCATTAAATTAAACTTTATAAACAGCAACGCTATATCAAAACATCCATTTACAAACTCTCAGACAACACGTGCAGTATAATCCAAGTCTCAAAAATCATTAAATAAATTATGTTTTCTTTAAGAATTGTACGTAACGTCGGGTGAGTAATTGAAGTTCATTTTGGGGTCATGTGTTCCTTGAATGTGAATGAAAAAATATAATAGCTATTAAATATTCTGTCATTTGAACCTATAAACCCGTCTCCTCCACCAGACATGAGTGTGTCCTCATCGGCCCTGGCTCCAGAGGTGGGCCGTCGGACATCTGTCCTCTTCTCCAAAAAGAACCATAAAATTGCTGGACCTCCGAAAAGGCCAGGTCGCCCCCCGAAGAACCGGGACGCTGGCTACGCTGTGGGGTTGCAAAGCCCCATCGGCCCCCCCCAGCTGCCCATGTTGTCCCCCAGCAGGCCGAGGAAAAGACCCCGCAGCCCCCGCAGCAGCTCCAGCTCTGACAGCGACAGTGACAACGACGACATGCTGCCAGGTAGCTTGGATAAATGCATATTAAAGGTCCCATGTCATGCTTTTCTGGTTATTACCCGTCCCCTTGTGTGTTATGAAGGTTTTTCTGCATGTAAACGGTCTGCAGAGTCACAAACCCTCAAAGTACACCATGTAGCGAGTAAAACTCTAACACAGAAAAGACCTGTCTACAATGCCCCAGAACGCCTCGTTGGAGATTTCTCTTTTTCCATTGTTTTCTTCCTGGGTACAGTGACGTGCCCATACCCAAATGGACCCATTGGCGGAGCCGTTACGTTAAGTCCGTGGATTGGTCCAAATGGACCAATCCGCGGACTTCCTTACACACACACACACTCAATCTTTTCTCAGCTGCAGCTCCGCCGATTTCTCCTCCCTGAGTAGGCGGGACGCGGCGAGGCTGTGGCACACAGACTCACAGTCAGGCTGTGTGTGTGTGTGTGTGTGTGTGTGTGTGTGTGTGTGTGTGTGTGTGTGTGTGTGTGTGTGTGTGTGTGTGTGTGTGTGTGTGTGTGTGTGTGTGTGTGTGTGTGTGTGTGTGTGTGTGTGTGTGTGTGTGCTGGGTTTTGCTGTGTCTCGCTGTCTCGCAGACGGCCATTGGGCTCACAGGGAGGGGGGGCAGGAGCTCCAACAAGCCATTTAGGACAGAGAGTGAATACACATACTATACAGAGATGCTGTATGAGAAACCAATGTGAGTTTGGAAAATTGCACAATGTAAATCTATTCTAGTAGACCTCAACAATGGAATTATGATCAGTAGCAATGGCCATGACATGGGACCTTTAAACGTTATTACAGCGTCTCAGTCACACACACTGACCTCACTCTCTGCACTCCTCAGGTTTGCCAACTAACGGTTTCAACGGGGGAACCCAGCCAGTAAAGGAGAGCTTCTGTGTGTACCGCAGTGAGTCTCGTCTCCCTCGATCCAGCTCAGACTCTGAGTCCACCACCAGCAGCAGCAGCAGCGCGGCCTCAGACAGGACCAGGTGAATATATAGCACACATTTACAAGTATGGCTCACTCCCAGCGCTCTCATAAGCCATAGCTAGCGATTAACACGAGACACATGAGCAGCACCGGCTTCATAAGGTGATATCATGTGTAAGCTTACACAAGCTTACACAAGCAGTGTGTAAGCTTGTGGAGGAGTTCTTCTGCCTTCAAAAGACCCACACATCACTTTGTGCAGCTCTAAAATAACAGCTTGACATGTTGCTTATAAAGCGTACTTGCTTTCAAGTGACTTCCTGGAGTCTTGTCATCACTTTGATTTCACCAGGAAGTCACCAAGAAACGGTTCAAACATGTAAATCCTTGTAAAACAGCATCTGGTGGTTTTTTACATTATCGTTTATCTACAGAAACCAAGATAAAGTGTGTTAACTATTAAGCTTTTGGAAATTTGAAAGGCATGATGCAGGCAAGCTGTGTTTCCTGATCTCTTTAAAATAAGCTAAGAGAGTTAAATAAGTTATTCAACCATCAGTTTTCTGCTCAAACTGTCACTATGTATTGACAGTAATGCATTAGACAGATAATGTCTGTGGAAAAAAGGATGTCCCCCTCTCACCTCTAATGAAATTGGAGTCAGTGCCTGATCAGAAACAAATGTGGTACACTGAAATATGAATCATGATTCTGTTACAGCAATGCTTATTTCTCAACGCAAAGATTTCAGAAACATATTTTAGTGCACTGTTCAACTTTTAAAATTAGAACTTTTTGTTTTGTGAATCTGTTATCAACATGGCAGCAGCGTTCAAATGTCCTTATTTTTTAGTTAAAAAATACACTTTGATTCAAGAAGAAAACGACAAGATAATACGTTTACCTGCAACCTCTTGTTTAGCAACTACTAAAGCATGTGAGTGTTAACAGCAATGGTTGATAGCATTTTCTACAGATTGAATTAAAGTATATTCCTGTCTCTCCTCTCTCAGTACGACCCCCTCTAAGCAGGGCAGAGGGAAGGCGTCGTTCTCCCGCTCGGCCTTCCAGGAGGACAGCAGTGAGGAGACGTCGGGCACTGAAAACGATTCCTACTCCGTCGGAGGATCGCGGCCCGTTTCACATTGTAAGCACACTGTCGTTATTACGGTTTTTTTAAGTAGACGGTAAGTGTCTTCTCGGAACTATTTGAATATGAATGCAGATGGTTATTCAGTACAGCCAAACAGCCATTTGTTTTGTGTGTGTAATCAATCTGATATGATAGCAGTCATTTTTTATTTGATCTGATTTGACTCTTAATTACCAGTGGAAACTTATATGATATTGTCATGATACTGTATCAGTAAGTACTTATCAAAACGATCTAACTGACATTTGTTGAAGGTTGTTCTGTGACTAATCATGTTTTTTCCTGGGGGCAAATGTTGTATTTTTCTCAAATGGCACTAAGACCATTTGTTTAGCCCCGACCCAGCACTCAAGTCTTCTAGGATCTCACCCAGCCTAGTTGCCCCATTACAGAAACAGATAGTTACAACATTTGGCTCACACCTTTAAAAGGAAAGGGATTTAGTTTGTAATGTAATCTCAGAGCAGATAGATTATGTAGAGAACCTTGGTTTAGCTAGAGGATACACAACGGAGATTGTCTTCCTGTTCCTGTTTACTTACACCTCAGTGGTGCGGGGTCGGGCCCGGTCAGGATGCTGGATGACTTCTGATGATTATTCTTCTCTTGAAGCTCTGGACCTGGTGTGGGCCAAGTGCAGAGGCTATCCTTCATATCCGGCTCTGGTGAGAAACAAGTGGACACTGCAGAAAGCACAGACTAAGTAAGGGCACGCTGCAGCTTAACGACTGGGTGTCTAACGGTCCTCTTCTCTTCCTCAGATAATTGACCCTAAGATGCCCAGGGAGGGGGTTTTCCACCGGGGCGTCCCAATCCCTGTCCCACCTTTGGATGTGCTGAAACTAGGGGAGCAGATGACCCAGGAGGCCCGGGAGCACCTGTTCCTGGTGCTCTTCTTTGACAACAAGAGAACATGGTCAGTGCTCTGCACATCTTCTCTTCTCTTTTTGTTTTAATAAGTTGTATTGTCATCATTATCAATCAAGGTCGTTTCTTCTTTCGCTCGTTCTCACTGACATTGCATCTTTTTTTTCTCGCCCTTAAATTATGAGTACAGTAAAACATAAAACGCAAGCATAACAGGCCTCCTAGTTACTGGAGGTGTGCACAAACATCACTCTGTGGCAGTAGTTAAAAGGAAACTGCACCATTTTTTCAAGCGTCGGAACACACGCAGAAATAGGTCAGCCGTATTTTTTAAAGCGGGAGGGGAAATACAGTTCGTATTTTAGGTCATGGTTTGCCGCGCCATCACATATGTTCCTTTTTAAGTTCGAAGAAAAACAAAAGTATGAGAAACATAATGACAACAGGAAGTGTCCCTCTTGATGATCCTCTTAGAAGTTGAACTGCTGACCCAGGAATTATTCAATTTAGATCAGGGGTGTCAAACTCAAGGCCCGGGGGCCAAATCCGGGAGCTTGCAAAGAATATGTTTATTATAAGGTTGCATGCCGATTTACAGAAGCACGTTGCCCATAAACTACATGTAGCACAATGCATCTCAAATTTGACTTTTTTTCTCAGAATTTGACTTTATTTCTTCAAAATATTCATTTTTTCTCAGAATCTGACTTTTTTTTCAAAATGTCACTTTTTTTTTTTTATATCGACTTATTTTTTTCAGAGTTTGGCTTTTCTTTTTAAATCATTTTGTGACATTCTTACTGAAGAGACTTATGAAGTTATTACCCTATCCGATAATAATCCAATGCAGAGGCAATAATGTAATATAATACATTATTTTATATATATTAAATATTGATATATGTATTTTTTATAGTCTTGTATATAAACTGGCCCTTTGAGTGCAACCCTGATGCTAATGTGGCCCGAGATGAAATTGAGTTTGACACCCCTGATTTAGATATAAATAATATAGCATTAAAAAGTTAAAAGATAAACAATTTAAAATATATATACATGTGGAAATAGACATTTCCAGTTACAAATATAATGCAGGATATTATTGTGCAAGAATGGATTATTCAATATTAAATAGAATATGAATGTAAAATGTCCTGCACATTACATTTTATTACCTGCAGAGGAACTATTCTTATTTAGATTTTATTAAAATGTATTAATTGGATATATATTTGTGTTTATTCAGGCAGTGGCTACCGCGCTCTAAGCTGGTGCCGCTTGGGGTGGACCAGGAACTGGACAAGGAGAAAATGCTGGAAGGCCGAAAATCCAACATCCGCAAGTCCGTGCAGGTGGCCTACCACCGCGCCATGCAACACCGCAGCAAGGTGCAGGGAGACCCCAGCAGCGAGACCAGTGACAGTGACTGAAAACACACACACAGGTGTTGGTCCTCCAGGTGTTGTGGAGTATACATTTCTCTATGGAGAACCCATCCCACCATCACAGAACACAAGAAACAGAGTGGGGGAAAGAACATCCACTACATTGGCCCCAAGACACATCATGCACACTAAGCCGTATTTAATCTGACATGTAAAATATTGTATTTAAGAGAATTGAAAAAAAATTGATTAATAATAATAATCATGAAGAAATATGCTATGTTTAAAACCACCAATCAAAAAATTCCTAGTATTATGGTCGATATGTTTAATAAGAAATGAGATGGTGGTTTACAGATTTAAAAAAAGTAACACATTGTTACACTATTATGCCTCTCACTTTCATTCTTACACATGTCATTTAAAATGTCAACAAGGAAATGCATGTGGTATTATTCCCAGATTGTGGAGCACATCTTCACATCCACTGCCCACCGCTCAAAACAAACTAAAAAAAATGAACATGCCTGATGCTAGTGTCCAGTCATTCGCGGCGGAGCACAAAGAGAGACTGACCTGTGGGCAACCCAACGATAATGTTATTTATTCTGCTTACTCCAAGGTCCACAAGCTCCTTTTTATCATGGACTACTTCTAATCACTCCTGCTACACAAGACATCATTGTGTGGTCCTTTTTTTTTGTCTTTCACTCTGTGTTCATCATGTTTTTACCGTTTTGTTAACGTACGTCTGTCACACAGGCCGCTGGTCAATGAATAATGAGGACTAAACACATGATCGCCTCACTGTCTGTCTTAGTCTCAGGCTGATGACTTTAGAACTTTTATATATACAGATTGCATAAAGATAGAAGTTTAATAAACAAATAATTGAGTTTTTTAAACTTGTGGGTTGTGTCGTGGTAACTGTGTCTGCAGCTCAGGGCACTTTTCACCGTCTGTGTTTTTCCTATTTTCCCTCGTGTGAAACATCCTTGTTTTTTTTGTTCAAATACTACCCCGCCCAATCGTCTCAACTTTTAACAAGGAAGTTGTGACTCTCAAGTGCTTCTCAAGAAAGGTTTAGACTGTATCTTTCTGATACTTATCCTTATTTTATGCTTCTTGGCATTGCTCCAAGCTAAAGTCTTACTTCCCTAAACACTCAGGTAAACTTTCTTGTTTATTATGACTGGAAAGAGTTGTGTTCCAACCTCCGGCATCTTGTGAATGTATCATACCTTGCTCAGCACACAGGCTTTCTTTATCATACCTAAGGCAAGGTTTATTTACATAGCACATTTTTACAAAAAGACTATTCAAAATGCTTTCCAAAAATCATATAAAGATAACATGCACCTTATTTCAATACATTAAAAGAGGAGTACAACATAAAACAAATAATACTAATTTAAAATAAAAGTTGTGGTGTAGTGTAAGATATGAATTGATTTAATAGAAAGCACACCTATCCCTGGAGACGAATGTAGCAGAAGAACATAAATGTATTTTGGCACTAAAACCTTCAGTGCTTTATAAAACAACAGTTACGGTAAGTTTGATTTGCAATCGATCTACAGCTTTTTTGCATTGTGCACACTTATTGGTTCTACTGGTTAAACAACCTTTGCCATTTAATATTTGTTGCCATTAATGGACTGTTGTTCATGATCAGTTGCTACATTACCTATCATGACATACAATGTGAATTTCCTCACCCCGAACCATAGATTTTGATCAATCTTTTCCGTGCACGATAAAGATCCCCCACCCATCTGGAACACTTACTCACCACCACAAACTTGATGTCGTCTGATTTGCAATCCAAACGTCACCACTCTGGGTTTAAGATGCATGGTTTCCTGCCACGAACAATATGTGGAAACAACTGATAAGCGTCATTCAGGCGGTTGTGAAACCAGTTATCTACCAAATGCCCTGTTTTGGCTTTCCGTAAAACAAACTGCTCCACTCAAACACACACTAATGCATTGGACTTCTGTGTGTTTTTATGCGGTTGATTTGAAAGTGTATGCACAAACAAGATAGTTAAGGTAAAACCACAGCTGCTAAGTCATCTAAACCAGAGCTTTTATGCACTTTATTTTACGATGGCCTGCTCTGGGCAAATTTGCTGCTGTGACTTACCCTGTCCTTTACTAACAATGAGTTCTTAGAGTTGGTTGTGTGCTTATTTGTGTTCGTGGTGTAGGGCTTTGTCAATACTGACTTATTTTCATATACAGGAGTATGTCTAATCAATTTAAATTACAGACAAACTAATGATGTGACTTCTATAACGTATTGGTTGCACGAGTGACAGAGGTGGGAGAAGTACTCAGATCTTGTAGGCTACTTGAATAAAAAAGTACCAGTGTAGGAATACTCTGTTACAAGTAAAAGTCCTGCATTCAAAATTAAAAGTAAAAAGAACAGTATAAGCATCAAACGATAGTTACGTATGTAACTACGGTTCTATGAATACTGGATGACCGCCAGAGGCGGTGCTTTAGCACTGGATATCTTCTGTCTCGCGCATGCGTAGGTCGAATATTTATATCAACAAAGTCACGTGTGACCTCGTACGACCCGGAAGGCATACGTTCCGGTGCCGTCGACGAGTTCAGTCCTATGGAATCTTCTCGCAGAAACACGAAATTCCGAGTGACCAAGAACTCTGGCGGTCATCCAGTATTCATAGAACCGTAGTTACATACGTAACTATCGTTCTATTTCATACCTACTGACCGCCAGAGGCGGTGCTTTAGCACTGGATGACCTATACCAACAGAGTCACGAGGAAGTCTGAATACTCACCTTATAAGGATGGTCTAGGCGGACTCTGCAGGAGGACCACACCCAGCGGGTGAGGGGCGGCAACATTCACCCTGTAGAATCTGGCGAATGTGCTCGGAGATGCCCATGTGGCCGCAGCACATATGTCCTCCAGGGGCACACCTCTCAAGGTCGCACATGACGTGGAGACACTCCTGGTAGAGTGGCACTTTACTCTGGGTGGCAAGGGACGGTCATTCGCCCTGTATGCCTGGGCAATGACGTCCACGATCCAGTGGGACAAGCGCTGTTTTGAGAGCGCATGGCCCTTTCTAGGACCACCGTAACATAAAAAGAGCTGGTCAGACTGACGCATGCCTGCGGTAGTCTGGACATAAGCTCTAAGGGCCCTCACCGGGCATAGGAGTCTTGACCTCTCTTCCCCTTCTCCTGATGGGGGGTCAAACCCTGCCAGCTGGATAGGCCGATTAAAGTGAGAGCGTGTCAGCACCTTAGGGAGGAACGCTATGTTCGGTCATAAGGTGACACCTGAGCCATCTGAGTTCCACCTCAGACACGAGCTGTTTACAGACAAGGCATGAAGCTCGCTTACCCGCTTTGCTGAGGTGATGGCAAGAAGAAAAGCAGTCTTGGCTGAGAGCCACCTCAGTTCTGCCTCTAACAAGGGTTCAAAGGGAGGCGAACATAGGGCATCCAGCACCAAGGGCAGATCCCATGAAGGGGCCCTTGGGATGTTCGGGGGGCGAAGTCTCAGTGCTCCCCTTAAAAAGAGGGATACCAGTCTATGGCTCCCCACTGTACTGTTGTCAACCTTTGCATGTTGGGCTGATATAGCAGCCACATACACCCTGACGGTAGCGGGACACCGGCCGTCATCCAGGAGGGACTGTAGGAACTCAAGGATAGTAGGCACCGAGCAATGTACTGGGTCCTCATTTCGCCCTTGGCACCAGTCAGAGAACAGTTTCCACCTGTTTTCGTACTGTCTACGAGTAGATGGTGCCCTCGCATTGAGAATAGTCCTCCTGACAGGCTCTATGCAGTCGCTCAGCAGTGGGTCGGGCCCTCCAGTGGCCAGACCCACAGCTGGAGGCGGCAGGGATCGGGGTGCCATATTTGACCCTCCAGCTGAGACAAGAGGTCCTTCCTGTTGGGGAGACGCCAAGGTGTCCCGCAACAGAGTCTGTGCAGCAGGGAGAACCAAGTCCTGGCTGGCCAGAAGGGGGCCACCAAAAGAAGCCTGTGGCCCTGATGAAGCACTCTGAGGAGTGTTGGTAGGATCAGAGGGAGGGGTGGATAGGCATAGAGAAGACACCCTGGCCATGAATGAGCCAGGGCGTCCTGACCCAAGGGGCTGGTTTTCTCGCTCAAGGAGAACCACAGGAGGCAGTGGGTCGACATCTTCGAGGCAAAGAGATCTACCTCTGCCCTGCCGAAGAGACCCCAGATGTTGGCCACCACCTCTGGATGAAGCCACCACTCCCCTGGTGGGGGCTTGTGACGGGAGAGGAAGTCTGCGACTTGGTTCTGCTCTCCGGACAGATACATTGCCCGTAGGCTGGCCAGGCAAGGAGCTGCCCAGGTCAGGAGAGTCTGGGACACCTCTAGCAAGCGTGCAGATTTGGTGCCCCCTTGGTGGTTTATATGGTACACCGCTGTAGTGTTGTCCGAGCGGACAAGCACATGCCTCCCCCTTAGGTATGGCAGGAAGTGCCTGAGTGCTAGGTGCACAGCTCGTAGCTCTAGCACATTGATGTATTCCGTGCCGTTCAGAACAGACCACTGCCCCCCCCGGGCTGTCCTGTTTTGCCACACCGCACCCCATCCCGAGAGGCTGGCATCCGTCGTAACGGTCTCTCTGCGGAAAGGGACGGAGACCATGGCCACGCCCCTCGACATATATGACCTCTCCCTCCATGGGGATAGAGTGGAGAGGCACTGTTGTGACACCCTGATTCTTTTGTGCCTGTGCAACTTGAGGTCTAAGTGGAGGCCGTTCAGCCATCTCTGCAGGGGGCGCAGTGATAACAAGCCCAAGGGAATGACAGTTGAGGCAGCTGTCAGCATGCCCAAGAGGCGGAGAAACCGGATAAATGCCAGAGACCTGCCCCTTTTGAAGAGGGGAAGAAGCTGGAGAATGTTGTCCAGGCGCTGAGCAGATGGACAGGCCCGCATAGTGACTGTGTCCAGAGCCACCCCAATGAAGGTTAGGCTCTGAGAGGGGTTCAGATAACTCTTCTCCATGTTCACCTTGAGGCCTAGCCGGGTGACATGAGAGAGACGGAGAGCCGTGTCCTGGGTTGACTGCAACCGGGACGGTGCACAGATTAGCCAGTCGTCTAAGTATGGCAGAATCTTCATACCCTGAGACTGCAGTGGTGATAGGGCTGCCGCGACACACCTGGTGAACACCCTTGGGGAGAGGGAGAGTCCGAATGGGAGCACCCTGAACTGAAAATGACGGCCTCTGAAGGCAAAGCGAAGAAACTGCCTGTGATGAGGTACAATAGGCACATGAAAATAAGCGTCCTTTAAATCGATGGACGTGAACCATTCCCCCCTGGCAACGGTACGAAGAACGTCCGCTGTGCTCAGCATATGGAAAGGTAAGATCTTTAGGAACTTGTTGAGTCCCCTTAGATCTAGGATTGGGCGAAGTCCACCGCCTTTCTTCCTTACCAGGAAGTAGGTCGAGTAGAAGCCCTACTCGACCTACTTCCTGGTAAGGAAGAAAGGCTTTGAGATGGCCATCTCAAAGAAAGGCTTTGAGATGGGGTCTACAGGCTCGATTGCTCCTTTGGCAAGGAGGACTGACAGCTCCTGGTTTAGGGCGATTTCTTTTGCCGGGTCGCTTATGGTGGTCATTTTGACCCGGCTGAAGGCTGGGGGTCGGCGTCGGAACTGAAGCTTGTACCCTTGGGTTAAGGTGGAAACCACCCAGGGGTCTGAAGCTTGAGCTACCCAGTAGTTGAGCTGCTGCTGGGAGAAATAACCGACAGCCGGCCCCAGACCCTCAACACCTTGCCCCCCGGCCTCTGGAGGCTCTGGGGGGGCGATGGTTAGGCACCGGATACCGAGGCTGCCTTGGTGGCGAGTTAACAGGACTGTAGCGGGCCGGCCCCCTCGTGGGATACCGAGGTCCCTGGCGGGTACCGGGGTGAGCTGGTGGACGGGAGCGGCCTCGGAAGGCAGATGCGGAGCCTCTCGGCCTACCGGGGGGGGGCATGTCTCTGCGAAGAGCTGAGAACTGTTGCCTGGTCTGACTAGCTTGGACAGTCCGTTCAAGCACCTGTATGGCAGCTGAACCGAACAGTTCCCCGGGCTCCACTGGGACAGCAAGGAGAGTCCTCCTACATGCCTCTGATAAAGGTGACTGTGCCAGCCAAACCTGGCGACGAGTCTGGACGAGAGTGGACATCAGGCGCCCAAGCTCTCTTGACATCAGAGCAAACGCCTGTAATGAGGCGTCACTGAGGCTGGTAGCAGAAGCGCTAAGAGCCTCCTGCTGCAGGGAAGCTGAGAGGGCGAGCATGAGGTGAGAGAGGGAATTGCCTATACGGCCCATGCGTGCCGCTGTATCGTAAGCCTTAGTGAGCAGGTCATCAGTGACCCGACATTGGGGTCGAGGGCACCTGGCCTCCGACCTCAGACGGCCATCGGACGTAAGACGGGAAAAAGTCTTAGTGTCCCTCCAGCATGCATGTAACTCCCTCAGATACTCACAAGAGGGAGGAACTGCAAGGGTGGCGGGTGCCAAAGTGCGCCTGAAGAACGCACTGCTAGGCACTGTTTCGGGCTGCTGTACCTCCAACTGCTGGCGAGCCAGTGCCATGCGGATGACGGTACTCATGGAGCCGACATCCGCCCCCCCCGAGGATGCATGATCTGAGGTACAGGAGCCAGGCCCAGAAGCCTGGGACGGGCCCTCTCCTTCATACTCATTAAATTGAGTGGCTGAAGCTGCCAATGAGAACACATCGTCCTCTGGAATCAGTTCAGGCATGGGTGGGCTGGGTGGACTGGGTGCAGCGGCGTGCTCTGTACGGACACCAGAATGGAGAGCCAAGAGGATTGACTTAATCTGGGCAACCTCATTAGTGAGTCGGTCCACCCTAGAGGACAGCCTATCAGGCTTAGTCCTTTTCTTGGGCGGGGCACCTGCAGCCTCTGCTGCCCGACGCCTAGGACGGGTAGGTTGGGATGTAGTCGACTGTGCAGGGGGAAGGCCACCCTCAGTCAGTAGTTCAACCCTGGCTAGTCTAGCAGCTCTTACCGCACGAGGCATGATGGTACAATTCATGCACGAGTCCTCCGAAAGGCCCTCCCTCAGATGCTCGAGGCCAAGACAAGAGGGGCAAAGCTCATGGCCATCCTCTGGTTGCAGAGAAGCCATACAGGTGTTACAGCCGTTAAACATAGCGCCACTCTTAGGGGAAGCACTCAGCTGACTGTAAATAACTGGCCAGGAAACAAACTCCACAATGGAGGGGAGTGAGCACAAAGTAGTTAGCGTGAGCGTACGCACTCTGCTAACTGGGGTGCGAACAAGTGTGTGGTCAGTTAGTGGTATGTATGCTGTGGGAGGAGAGCGGGAATACTCTCTCCCTAGCGCCGTAGCGAGTTAGCTTTGAGCGAGAGCACTCAGCTAACTGGAGGATACAACAGAACCCAACTGTGTGCAGGGAGAGGGGAGCGGAAACACTCTCTTCACTAGCGCTGTAGCGAGTTAGCTTTGAGCAAGAGCACTCAGCTAACTGGAGGATGGAACAGAAACCAACTGTGTGCAAGGAGAGGGGAGCGGAAACACTCTCTTCACTAACGCTGTAGTAAGTTAGCTATGAGCCAGAGCACTCGGCTAACTGGAGGATGGCACAGGAACCAATTGTGCGCCGTGGAAGGGCGAAGACACTCTTTCACTAGCGCCGTAACAGTTAGCTTGAACGGGAGCACTCAAACTAACTGGACGATATACAGGTAAGGAATTAAATGTCTGTAGTGAGAGGAGGGCGGAGACGCCCTCTTCACCTAGTGTAGTAACAGTTAGCTTGAACGGGCTAGCACTCAGCTAAATGGACGATAGAATCAGATAAGAAACCAATGTATGTAGTGAGAGAAGGTGCGGAGACGCTCCTTTCACTAGTGCAGTAACAGTCTAGCTTGAACGAAAGCGCTCAGCTAACTGGACGATAGAATCAAATGTTTGTAGTGAGAAGAGGGCGGAAACGCTCGCTTCACTAGTGCAGTAACAGTTAGCTTGAACGGCTAGCACTCAGCTAACTGGACGATAGAATCAGGTAAGTAACCAAATGTTTGTAGTGAAAAGAGGTGCGGATACACTCTTTTCACTAGTGTAGTAACAGTTTAGCTTGAACGAAAGCGCTCAGCTAACTGCGCAGTGACAATTAGCGAGAGCCCTCGGCTAATTGTATACAATTATCTCATTAGTTTGAGAATATATAGCACAAACAGCAAAACCGGTAGCGCCGGCTGACGTGCAGGAGCGTCCGCTCTTTACCGATCCGGAGCTCCTAAGATCCGAGCGGTGAACACCGCGGTCCCCTCCCTTGGGAGGACGGACAGCTAGCTCGTCGCAGCCTTTGGAGGGCGAGCGTCTTTCTAGCCCGCAGCTCCGATCTAACGATCACAAGGCTACAGATAGCGATGAGCTAGGATCTTAATTGTTCAGTAAGCTAGCTTTGGCTTCTACTCATAAAGTAGTAACCTACGCTGCGAGAAGATGAAAAGGACTGAACTCGTCGACGGCACCGGAACTTATGCCTTCCGGGTCGTACGAGGTCACACGTGACTTTGTTGATATAAATATTCGACCTACGCATGCGCGAGACAGAAGATATCCAGTGCTAAAGCACCGCCTCTGGCGGTCAGTAGGTATGAAATAGAACTATACTTAGAGAGTAAAAGTACTTATTATGCACATTGGTAAATTCCAGAATAATTATATGTTTTGATTATAATTATTGATGCACTAGTGTTTTAATCAAAGCTGGTAAAGGTGCGGCTAGTTTTAATTACTTTGAATACTGCAGGTAGCTTGTGAATTTACTCCAGTAACTAAAGTCTGATTTTAAGGGTTGTTTATATTTCACATCATTAATCCAAATATGTAAAGTTACTAATGGTACAAAATATATGTAAATGTACACGATATAGCCTACCTTTGAAATGTAGTGTCATGAAATATCTAAAAATGTACATAAGTAGGCCTACAGTACTTGAGTAAATGTACTTAGTTACTTGCCACCTCTGACCAGTGATGCTTAAAGTATATACAAACATACATTCTCTATAAAAAATATATTTTGGTATGGATTCTTGACACTTATTTTAGGCATTGTGCATAAATGAAGGTAGGAGTGTATGAGGGGTATTGTATACTATTATTACTTTAAGGTCTGCAGGGGGATTCTGCCGTTTGGTTTGTGTGGGTGTGGGTGAGAGACAGATCATAAGGGCTCTTAACCATCACTTCCTGGCATCAGGTAAAGGCAGTGGCGAACCGTCAGGGCCTTCAAGGTATTCAGAGAATACCCTGGAACACTCAGATAAAACAAACAAAAAATCGATTTAATTATATAAATAAAATGTATATAAAATGAATAAATGAGAATCGTATCTGTGTTGTTGATATGTAATATTAGTGTTACGTTGATTTGTTTGTCCTTCTCGGACCATGCACTACGCATTTCAGTGGTTTTGTGTTAGAAAACAAAGCAACCAATCAGATCTTGTTCTGGGTCTCTGGGTAGAATATCCTTCAACCAAGGTATTCTACATCCTTGATAGAATGCCCTGGGCTGCTTCTCAGGTCGACTATTTTCATTTCCTCGCTCCTCGGTCCTCGGTCTCACCGGAAGTTGATTTGCCTGCGCCATCTTGAGTACCGTCCCATGGCTCTTATTTCTGCCGGAGGACCGAGGATCGAGGAGCGAGGAGCGATAATGGAGGAGCGATAACCGAGGAACCACCAGACCATCCTCCGATGAAATCATCAGATACTCACCCCGCCCCCTTACTGTGCATCGCTCACTGATTGGACGAGGCAGTGCATGCACTGATCTGATGCTTCTTGACATGAGAGCAATACCCCAGCGGAGTGAAGAAAATACATGAACCTCACGGGACTCACTCCTCAGTTTATACCGTGTTTTGTTTCAATTAATGTATCATTTAGTTACAAATATGTGATCTGAACAAAAGTGGTCAAAAATCATTATTGGAAACATTTTCAGGATCGCTTTTTTCGTTTTACAGTTTCATTTATTGTCATTTCCATTCAGTCAGTCATTAAGTGCTATTACAATGTTAATGTGCTACATATCCACACAAACACACAAAGTGTGCAATCCAATGAATGTTAATCTAACTGGGTTTTGATAGATAACATATCTCTTTTTCTTCTCTCAATTATTTTATTTCTATTGTGCACTCTAATCAATATTAATCTAACTATTGTTCGTTTATACATTTTAAGAATGGCGTTTATCTTTTTTGAGAATGACTTCTTATTTTATTTCATGTATGTGGATCTACAACAGATGATACTAATGTGTGTGTCAGTAAATGTGTACTAACAGAGGCGGGGGTGTTTGTGGAAATAACGGGTACAGAGCTGGCTGCTGCCAGACGAACAGCTGTGCAGCGTCATCACAAACGGACGTCGCTTCACGTGACGCTCCGGAGGAAAGGACGTCCCATTGCTCTTAAAACTCATTTCCCTGCTTCTCGTGGTTTCCTTTCGTCCCTCCATGCTTCCCTGGTGGGAGGGACTAAACGCAGGGAAACGACGCAAGTGAGGGAAGCAAGGATTTCATTTAATCGACCTGAGAAGCAGCCCTGGGCTGCTTCTCAGGTCGACTATTTTCATTTCCTCGCTCCTCGGTCCTCGGTCTCACCGGAAGTTGATTTGCCTGCGCCATCTTGAGTACCGTCCCATGGCTCTTATTTCTGCCGGAGGACCGAGGAGCGAGGAGCGATCATGGAGGAGCGATAACCGAGGAACCACTAGACCATCCTCCGATGAAATCCTCAGATACTCACCCCGCCCCCTTACTGTGTATCGCTCACTGATTGGACGAGGCAGTGCATGCACTGATCTGATGCTTCTTGACATGAGAGCACTGAGCAGAGTGAAGAAAATACATGAACCTCACGGGAGTCACTCCTCAGTTTATACCGTGTTTTGTTTCAATTCATGTATCATTTAGTTACAAATATGTGATATATCTGAACAACAAAGTGGTCAAAAATCATTTAATTCATTTTTTGGAAACATTTTCATGATCGCTTTTTTCGTTTTACATTTTCATTTATTGTCATTTCCATTCAGTCAGTCATTAAGTGCTATTAAAATGTTAATATGCTACATATCCACACAAACACACAAAGTGTGCAATCCAATGAATGTTAATCCAACTGGGTTTTGATAGATAACATATCTCCTTTTCTTCTCTCAATTATTTTATTTCTATTGTGCACTCTAATCAATATTAATCAAACTATTGTTCGTTTATACATTTTAAGAATGGCGTTTATCTTTTTTGAGAATTAGTTCTTATTTTATTTTATTTATTGGGGTCTACAACAGATGATACAAATGTTTGTGTCAGTAAATGTGTACTAACAGAGGCGGGGGGGTTTGTGTGGAATAACGGGGACAGAGCTGCTGTCAGACGATCAGCTGTGCAGCGTCATCACAAACGGACGTCGCTTCACGTGACGCTCCGGAGGAAAGGACGTCCCATTGCTCTTAAAACTAATTTCCCTGCTTCTCGTGGTTTCCTTGCGTCCCTTCATGCTTCCCTGGTGGGAGGGACTAAACGCAGGGAAACGACGCAAGTGAGGGAAGCAAGGATTTCAATTAATCGACCTGAGAAGCAGCCCAGCTCTCATAGGAATGAATGAGGCCCCGCCTCCCACGCTGTATCCAGTTCTTATTATACATCCCTGGCCGTTGCACTGAATGAGAGCGTACGTTTGGACTGACAGTTTGATCAACCAATCATATATTGATTTGTAGCCAATGGGCGTATTCTTTCAGAGTTCCCCTCGGTTCCAGGGTACTCTAGAACAGTGGTTCTCAAATGGGGGTACGCGGACCCCTAGGGGTACGTTGGAGTACTGCAGGGGGTACGTGAGATGTATTTTATGTTAATGTAAAAAATAAACAATTTTAGGAAAAGTAACGAAGTTTGAGCAGTGTGGGTTTTATATTAACAGAGTTACACATATTTCAAAACGCGAAGTGTAATAACTGCAGTTTGCCTTCCTGTCACTGAGAATAACGGGGGGTGTGTGTGTCTACAGAAGGTCCAGTTGTGATAGACACGGTTCGCCACTGGGTAAAGGTGTGTTGGGGGCTCATCTTACAGAAAGAGAGAATCATACAGTAACAGACAATACAGGTTCCTCAGGTTTCCTGCTGGGTCCTCAGTAAGGTAAAAGTGGGCTTGGTTTCGCCTCCTGAGACTTGATAGTGAGGCGGAACTGAGGCCACGACCATATTTATGCAAAATGTTTTTTTTAACGTCCTCAAGATTTACGTCTTTCTTGGCAGGACCTGAATACAGCAGTGTGCTCCTTGTGACACAGATCACTAGCAGAAACCTGACACATGGACCAACCAGCGGGAAAACTACAGCTTTGTGACGACACAACATTGTGACTTATTACTTACAAAATATGCGAACATTTCCTACTTTAAATGTGCGGTATGTTTAAGAGTCGCTTCACCACCGCACTGGCTCTTATATCCGTCGTAGTGGCTGCACTGCCGCTGGACTGTGCCAACATAACATGTCGGGTGAGTTTAATAACAAATTACTATTTCATTATTTTTTACATATGAAGTGAAGGGCATGAATCTTCTTTTCATGATAAAGTTAAATGCAGTGTTGGTGAAAGGGTGAATCCCTAAGCAGTTTTGGCAATTATGTATTTCTCTTGTCCCTAATTTACATGCAGGAATATCAAGGAGGATATGAACATGGTACGTTTTATTATCAGAGTCTCATCCCAATAAAAGCATCAGTGTCAGCAGCCACAGGGTCTCTTGCTGTACTAATGCTCTTCTCTTGTCTGGACAGATCATGTTGTGGGACACTGCCCTGTGAAACTGACCCCAGCCATGTCCAATGATTCTGAGGGGGGTAACTCTGGATGTGTCATTGTTCATGTCTGGATAAAGACTGATGGTAAGGGGGTCTAACCATAGATGCAAAGTCCATTTTGTTATCTCAATTGCTTTACATTTTAAGATCTCTGAAGCTGTTTTCTTCCAGACCTTTGTAATGCCTCGACAATTGAAATTCGTCGTTCATCATCTGAGGAAATAATCAGGCCTATAAAAAAAGGGACAAAGGTTGGATATTTTACACCTGCCCCAAACTCTGCACACATGTAATATGTCAATATGAGCCCACCGTTTACAGTTGTTCAAGAAGGGAGAACACAAAGGTAACATGTCTCTTTTTCTATCTTTCTTACATAGTGCAAAAAAAAGCAAAGGAAACCGCATGAAAAAAAAGTCAAGTGTGAAAGTGTCTCACAGCCACACAGCAAAGCCCAATTTGATCTGGTAAGATTCATTTTCAAGTATACTCACACATGTCGTTGTGAATGCAATTCTGATGATGATGGTGTTTGTTATCTTTTTTAGTGGGAACTGGTATATAATTGTGTCCTAGATTCAGCAAATAGTGTTGTTACTGTGTCATACAAAACATCATCAACCAGCTGCAGTGTCAGCTACACAATACCAGGTAATGTAATAAGGATTTATCTCTTTTAGTTCAACAATTAAGATTCAAATCTACTGAGACCTGGACATCTATTTTGTATCACTGCACCGGCAAAGATCCCCCATTTATTTCCTGAGGGCAATATAAATGTTGAATGTCATCCTATTTCCCATCCAACCACATTGTTCTAGTGGTCTTGATTTGCTTTGAATGCCATATTATCGCTTTCTTTATCCTAACGATTATATATTATTAAGCAATTTGGGCGTTTAATTTTTTTTATCTCAATTTTCAACAATTTTTATTTGTTTTTCTTTTCTTTCTGCTACAATTGATCTTTGTTTGCTTTTGTCAATAAACTCTCCCTCGTTCAACCTCAAAGGAAATGAGTTGGGTGTGACACATTCTTTCTCCGACAGGTGATCAATTAAAAGTAAAACAAACAATAAATAAAGTGTCTGAAGAAGTGTCTTTGGTCACCACCAGCAACAGCTCAAACTCTTTTTGGTATAGATTTTACAAGAATGTGAACTCGACTGAAGGCATTTCATTTATTGTTGGCAAAATGTATTATCTTGTTTCCTATTATGATGGTGTAAACCACAGTTAACCTGATAATATTCACGCAGATGCGGGCAAACATGTATCACGATTACTGTATTAGATTTGCATACCCCTTCTTCTATGAGGAACCGAATCGTCTGCATTTGCTTTTTTCAAATGTCATCGTTTTTCCTTCAGTGCATCACACGTCTAAATGTTTTTCCTTGTCGACACTGATGATTACATCCTGTATATTATTTATTTCTGTGTGACTTAGATCCCATCCCAGACTTTGATCTGTCTTTGAACCAGTCGTCTAAATCCATCTTGGTGACGGTGGAGCCTGGAGGCAAAGTCAAAGCTAGATGGTGTTACCAAAAAAATGGAAATTGTATGGACTCTCTCTCCAGCCCAATCACTGTGAGTATCAGAGGCACATTTATCTGCATGTGTGTTATTTTGTTTCTACACACTAAAGAAAGTAAGCATTTTTTTTTCCCTTTAAGATTGATCCATCCCAGTCTCGATCAGGTCTTCTTAACTTCCCTTACCTGCTGCCTTGTATGTGTGTGCAGGTATTTTCAGCTCCATGTGTTCATACATGCAAAGTTATTACTTAGCCAAATAAGTCTGTTTTTCATACCTGTACATTGTCTGTGTTAACAGGTCTTTTACACACATACGGATGCCCGGCGTCATAAAAAGTGCCCATTTCAGAATAAGAGCCACACAGGTGAGTGTGACGATGATTCACGTCAGTCAGATTTAACCAAAAACATCCATAAGGGAATTTTATTTGTACCATTGTTTTGTTATTGATTAACTCACAAAAATGACTTTGTTATTCTTTCATATATTAGTTTGATACTGTTTACTTTGATACCGTTTTCTTTTATATATATGTTCGTACATTAATATCCACGATCGCATCATTGGATAAACCAGTCAGGCCACTTGGAGTCATAAAGTCATAAACATCTGTGTCCACATTGTTTGTATAGATGTCAGGGATGTTTGGCTCTCCTCTGAGGTCTCACTGTACGAGTCAAGTTTGAATTGGAGCTCCAAGTGTCCTGCCAGTGACCTGAACATCTCTGCCTCCCTCTGCTGGAGGCAAAATGAAAAACTCTGCACTCCTGTGCTCAACTCCACACTGGAGGATAGGAAAGTTGGGCAAAACCTGGTATGTTTGGCTTGACTGCTGTTGGTATTAGTAATACATTCCTGATTGAATTAAATAAAGCTTCAAAGAAACACTGTGTCTCCCCAACAGATATACAGCACATCTGCAGTGGACAAACACCCTCAGATGTGTCTGCAGGTGAGATTTAGCCAAATTGCATTAACCTATGTTCAGTTGCCTACCTTTTAGATGTAGATTCACATATTTGTTTGTGTTTGTGCAGTTGTCCCTACAAGGCAGTCAAGAAATCTATTGCCGCTTCGAGGCTGGTGAGTCAAACAGGAAAACAAACATGTTGCTTATAGCTGATCATTGTATTTGAACTGTCTGTTTCCCTCTCCTTGTCCTTTACAGGTATGTCTTCATGGGAGGTGTATATGGGACCAGGCAGGCAGAGTGTGGTTTTGTTTATCACCTCTTTAGCTCCTGCAAGCTTTTCCGCTCAACTCTGTGTCCTTAATGAGAGGGAGTGTGCACCAATGGGGCATGTCCACTCAGTGACAATTGTAAGCATACGTACATTGTGAGAAAGATGGTATATTAATGTTAATTTAAGTAAATATCTGACTCTTCTTATCTATCTTACAGGAAGCGTATAAAACTAAAACAAGGATACATGTGCCTCTTCTCTTCCTTGCTGAGAAGCCATGTGTGCAGGTAAAATCATGTGCATGCACGGTTAAGGTCTTTCTTGACATGCTGCGTGACCTTTCTCTCTCATCTCCCTCTAACAATTAGCTTTTTCTGCAGGTGTGGCAGTCACATCCTGCTCTACTTGGAAGAAGAATTATGTGCCCGGACTGTGAGTGTACTCAAGATGCACACATGAGCACAAATGCACTGCTATGTGTACTTTTGTAAAGTAAATAAATGTCATTTTCTATTTCTACAGACTCGCCTGACAGATGTGGCATGTATGCTGTGGCAGCTTTGGTATCCGTGGTTATTGTTGCTTTACTGGGAATGTTTATCCACCGTCTCAACAAAAGTGGAGCAGCAGGTTGGTTCAATTCCCTCTGTGCCTTTGATTGGTTGCATGTATAATCATTTTAATGATACTGTTGTACTGCCTCGATTTATTTGTGTGATTGGAACCTGATGGCAACTGTGGTACATGTACAGTCTGATGTGAAATTGAATTAACAAATTATTCAGAACATCTTCCTTTTCTCCCCTGTTTTTTCCCATATCCCTAGGTTGGCTGTGTATTCGGGAACCAGTGTTACTTGTGTGCTCATCAGAGCAGTCGGCCCACGTCTCTGCTGTGTGTGCGTTAGCCTCAATCCTGCAGGGGGAGCTAAGTGCCTCTGTGCACATGGCTCTGTGGGCCCAAAGCTCACAAACGAAAAACGGGACTGAGCCTGGGACTGGAGTGGCTGATCTGGGTCCCCTTCCCTGGCTGTACGGGCAGTGGGAAGCCATGCGGGAGGCTCAAGGAAAAGTGCTGATTATTTGGAGTCCTGAAGCCACGGAGACCTATGAGAAGTGGAGGGAGGAGAGGGCAAACATGCCAAGAAGTAAAAGAAACATGAGAGAGGAAGTGGAAGAAGTAAGTGGAGGAAGACTGGGAAAATGCAAAAGAGAGAAAGCTGCAGTTAAAAAAGAGTGTGATTATAAAGACTGGTACACACAGACTGAGCCCTCCACAGTGATCGCACCAGTATTTGCGGCTGCTCTGGCCTGCCTAGAGGGGGCGCTGCAGGAGTGCAAAAGTCAAGGAGTGGCCCTTGTCTACTTCCAGGGCCTCTGCCACAGCAGGGACATCCCAAAAGCCTTCAGAGGTGTCCCTCGGTTCTGCTTACCCCAGGATTTCAGGGGCTTTGTACAGGAGCTGGGGGGGATGAAAAGACAGAAGAGAACTGGAAAATTGAGGTGGAACTGCTTGCACAGACTCCTGGCTAAAGTGCAGTCAGTATGGCTCGCACGGCAGCTAGCAAAAAGACTAGAGACACTGCTGCCTCAGACGCAAGGAAAGAAAACGCAAGGGCCGAGTGACACGTCATCACTCAAAATAATTTCAGATAAGACCCAGAGCAGGCTCAAGTTGCCACTTGCAGCCAACATGGCAAGGTCAGGAACTGTACAAGAGCACGAGCCTCTCCGCACGTTGCCATGGTGAGCAGAGACACTTTAATCTCAGGTTTCACATGTCTGATGTGGACAGACTCTTGTTCTGCTGGAAACATGATAGGTATACATGAGACACAGAGGATTGGTGTTCCACTGCCAGTGCCAATCATTCAAACATTTATTATTTTACATTCTTTTTACTTGACTTTACTAAATGCGACCTGTTGTTGCTGTTGTTGCTGTTGTTGTTGTTGACCTATTGTTTTGTATATTAAGATGAGGTAAATACTCCGTCCTATCTCCTGCATGTTGCCTCTAACAGACGCTCTTTATGCTTCTTTAGTCAGCACCTACTCTATGTAAATATGCTTACCAGTAAGAACATATTTGCAAAATATACCTCACTTACAAATGCACAATACAGGAACTGACAAATTTGCATAGGTTTCTGAGCCAAAGCGGTTACAGTTGGAAAGAGTGCAACAGGTGGAAACATTTAGGGTATCTACTGAAGTGTGCTCCAACATTTGTCAGTTAATTCAGTTTTCATGTACCACAGGTATTGCTGTTAGTATAGTAGAGACCTATTATTAAATATGTGCACACATTACATTCTGAAAACAAACTCTGAATTTGAATACAGCACTTCTGTATTCAGCAAACATTTCGACTCCACTTGCAGAAGTACTAGTTCAACACTGTTTGCGTTGGAACATTATGTCTGGGAGATAATACAAATGCTATTTATATATATATATGAAAGAAATGACTTTTGCCAAAAAATAACTGATAAAAGTGCTTTTGTATTACAGAAATTAGTTTTTTCAGCATTCAGTGTCTCTTTTCGTAAGGTTCCTGTTTTTTCTTAATCCACTGAACAAAAGATTTGCCAAACTGTGGTATTCTGATGCTGACACATCTCCTTGACAGGAGAACTGAGGAAGTTAATGGTTATTTTCAGAAAAATCAACTCTAGAAAACACCTACTACTGCCAAAACAAGTTCAACACAGCTTGGTTCACGTCAGGTGAGTCCTCTGATCTGATGTGGATACTGAACCAAGTATCCAAGGCTAAAAAGTGTACATCACACAAAGTAACAAAGCTGGGTTAAGTTGCACAAAAATAACCATAATAGAAGAAAGAATAACTATTTTAGAGTAACAAATGTTATTTAAAGTATATATGATTGGATCACTCCAACTGGCGATAGCTCTCGGACATAAAATCAAGAGCTGAACCGCAGCGTTGTAATGTGTACCTTTGGCTTATGGCCATCTCGTTATCAGCCAAATGCATTTACAATATGCAAAATGGCTTTGCATTGTATTGTTGCTGAGCTACTGGACTAGATGCATAGAGTTAACACAGGTGGTAGAGCTCCATATCGTACAGCAGATAAGAAAAAATACAAATTAAAATCTACAACAGTGGACAACTGACATATTCTCTTTGATACAGATTAATGATTAAACGTTAGCACTCAAACTGAACACATTTATACAATGGCCCCTTCATCCATAACTTGGTGCAAAGGTACTAACCCTGTTACTAAAAGATGACAGGTTCAGTTCTTAACACAGACCATGTGGATTGACTGTTGTTGACTATTTGTACAGTATGGGGAACCATTTCACCTCCTACCAATCTATCGCTGTAGGAGTTTCTGTTAGATGCTTAAAGATAACAAAAACAACACATAATTAATCCTCAATAAATCTTCAGATTGGCCTTTGGCTTTATATATATATATATTTTTTTCATAATCTACATTTTGAAGACAGTGAGAACTTGTTGTGCATGCAGTGGTGGGAGAAGTACTCTGATCGTTTACCTTAGTAAAAGTAGAAATACTATGATCTTAAAATACTCGGTTTGAAGTAAAAGTTATGAATTAAAATGTTACTAAAGTACAATTTAAATAACTATTATCAGCAAAAGGTACTCCAGGTCAAAGTAAACTTCAAGTAAAAATACTCACTTCAAAGTAGTGTAATGGAATATTATTATTTATTCATTCAAGAACTTCATTGTCATTATTAAGGCACAACAAAATGTATTTTGTGCCTGTCCCGTTGGTGCAACATACAGTAAATAAAATAGAATAACAAATAAGACTAAAATAAATGTAACGACTCTAAAAGCAAGTAATAGAGAGACCAAGATGATTATGAATACATATGAAGCTAAAATGACTACACTAAATGATAGCACAATATGTACAGATATGGATTGCACATAAAAAGGCACTATATTGCACATAATAATAATAAGAACGTATTGTAGCCTACTGCTGTGTATCTTATTTGGTTTTTTATCACGAACAAAAACATGTCATAACATGTTATTGTTCATACTTGTTAGATTAGTAGGCCTAATGTAGTTTATTATATAAGCATATCAGAAAGATATGTAGAAAAGGTAACTAGAAAATTATAGCTAATATCTAAATAATGCAGTAAAGTAAAAGTATGCTTCCAAAATGTAGTCGATTTGAAGTTTATGTAGTAGGCTATAACACTGAAATACACCCTTACATTTGTTACATTCCCCCACTGTGCATGTGACGAGTTTCCTCAATCCCACCTGAGCAGGTGACGACACGCCCAGCAGCACGAGCTGTCATGAGGCAGGACACGAGGAACACATTTGGAACTTCACAACAGTTTGGCGTTGGAAAGCAACGGTCACAGGATTCTCCCAGAAATCAGCCCTGTCATGCTGTGCTGCTGGGAGGAACTACGGATAACGGGCTCCACATTTACAGATGAGGAGAGTGTAGTCTGGAGCAGGAGTCGTGCGCCGGGGAGAGACTCCAAAATATGGCTCCCAGGCTCCTCCGCGCGCCGCAGGTTTCTCTCCGGCTGCTGTCAGTAATGCGCTTCTGGCTCTTGATGTCCGCGAGAGCGCTGGAGATAATTGACAGAGACGCACCTGAACTCACCTGTAGCGAGGTAACAAGTCACAATGACTACGTTAATATGAAAATGTTGAATTGTATCCCGTGTTGTTCATAATCATGTGAATGGCGTTATACTGGAACATGAATAACCTGTTAATCCTTATCTGTGTGCATGATCATTGCATTCCTGATGTTTGTGTCAGCTGTCTTTGTTTCGATTACTATTACCATTACTTACAGCCAAGTTGTTTCGCACCAACAAAGAAAAACCAAGATAAGGTGTAGATAAGGCAACTATCCTTTTTATTTATCTTACTAGCCTACATGTAGCACAAATTGCATTAGTTCTTATCGGAGTTTTGACATCAGGATGTGATGAATACATGCGATACGGATAACAGACATATGTTGTGTGTTTAGGTAATACTTTATTTCATAGTTCATTTATCTTAACCGACATGACGCCAAATTATAATAAATGTGCCTATTATTGTTGGTTTGTACTTGATCTTTTGTTAAACCACATTTCCCATAGAATGTTCCCTGTGTAAGACAACAGCCAAGGACATTAAATCGTTTTTAGCCTAGGTTCATTTGTATTTAGTTCACGTAGATTTACTTTATAAACATTAGCCTGCTGTGACTGTGATGGACTACTGTTTGTTCTTGTCTATCAGAGTTTAATGTCCATTTCTTATTTACTATTAGGGCCTGAGTGTGACACCTTACTCCACTGATCCATTTCCTTCTTCATTTCTTCAGGCTTCTGAGGGTTGTTAGCTGTTTAGTTGTTAGGGTTGTAGCTTGAATTATCTTTAAATTTCATTTGATGTAAATCAACAGTTACAAATCAATATATGTATGACATTCACTTACAAGCACATAAGTAGAACTATAAATTAGAATCAAACTGAAATACATTTAATGAAAGTTATTGACAGTGGGTATATCAATGGGGCAAATGATAAAATCACTGATGGATACATTCCATTCCTGGTATACTGGTTCACTTCACTGTGCACTTTCATGGCTTACTGGGAAACTTTAAAAAGCGGAGCAATCATTTATGTTATTTGTAGCACAACCCAACATTTCTGCTGGGAAAACGGCCTATTTCTTAGTAAAATTGTACTTATGTAATGTAAGGTATACTGGTAACATACTTATCAATGTCTTACACTAAAACTGATGTTGCTCTCATTCATCACTTTGGTTATTAAAACATGAGACACAATTACAATTTTACCTTAATTTGTTCACCTTTTTGTATGTTCTAATATGTATAGAGAACTTACATTTATTGCAGTCTAATGGTAGTTGTAGTGCTGTTTTTACTAAAGGATCAGACTATCTCTTTTAGCACTTTATACATTTACGCAACTCAAAATGGTTGCTTCATTGTTGGCAAGCGTCATTCTTAAAATGAACTTGTCTTTCCTCAGGGATTAACTGACTGCACTGTGAGCCAAGGTAAAATAACTATCAACACAAATGCATCCCATATACCAGTAATACCCTCAGTGTTTGTCTAAAGCAGAACGTCTTCTTTCCACAGACCTTCAATTTATGACCAATCAAGATGGCACTATCGATGTTACAAATGTGCAGCTTAAAGTGATTCTGTGCTGTTCAGCCACAGACTGTGAACCAGGCCTGCAAGTCCTCATCACAGTACAAGGTATCTTTGTTATAAATCTTTTGACTGTCAGCTAGGGTGACATACCTTGAATTCCTTGCACATTCAATGTTTTGTTGGCACTGCTGTTCTCTTAACAGCTTACTGTTCCCTGCATTGTTATCATAGTTGTTTATCTTGGCTTTATAACTATGTGTTCTCCATTGAAGTACTGACTGTCAATGTTGTTGCAGAAGTTGATTTAGTAAAAGAGGCTTCTGATCAGTCTGGAGACCGCAGTGATGAAGAGAAGTTGTCTAACACGAATCAAACGGCAGAAGGAAGTGGCACAGTTCCAGAGCTGAGAGGTATAGAACAATACACACACACACACACACACACACACACACACACACACACACACACACACACATACACATACACATACACACACACACACACGGTATTCTATTTTCACATGGATTTTCCTTTTTTCCAATGTAATTACTTAGCAAACTCATCTTCTGTACTTTCTGTGTTACAGCTACGGTGATAGTATGTTTCAGCTCTCCAGGCTCCATGGACTTTTGCAAGACACTCCGGTTTAAACCAAGCTCCTCTGGTTTAGATCAAGCTTCTTCCCAACGACCCAAGCATAAGGTATATGTTAGGCAGAATTACCTCTGTTTAGTTATTGTTTCTGTGGTTGAATAATTAATTAACAAGTCTCCAATGGTGGAAAGTAACTAGATTTACTAAAAAAACTATCATAGAGGATGCTTACAATATTTCAACACTTAAAAGCAGGATTTTAACGCAGGACTTATATTTGAAATGGAGGATTTCTTCATTGTTGTATGGGTGCTTTAACTAATTCTAAATACTTCTTCCACCACTTCTCTTTGTCGTTAAGTGCTTTTTGTTATTAATACATTATGTAAATACTTAATGTTTACCATATGTTTACCGAAAACAGCTGGTGTTGACAGAGGAAAAAGTGACATTGGGCAATCCCCTTGTGGTTCGAGTCTCAAGTTCAAATAAAATGGAAGAAATCACCATCCCATCTTTGGAAGAAGGTAATATTATGCTCAGCCATGTAAGCAAAGACACACTGAATTTCAGACTACTAATGCCACTGATCACCCAGTCCTTTTTCTCTTTTTCAGTTTGCTCCATGAATCTAAATAGGACTTTAAAGAAGTGTGATGGTAAGATCTGTTGTAAAATATAAAACTGCTGTATAGAGGTTTTAAAAGTGTGAGGCGGGTCTCAGCAGGGGGCTCCACATAGTTTTTACAAGCTTTTTCTTGGAAGAGGAGGGGAGGCTCAAGGTCTCAGATTTTGATAGACAAACATGAATTGTGCATAACGACACGCATGCACATGATAGTTGTACATACTTGTAGAGTGATACATCTTACTTGTAAATCCTAATGATTGATTTCTCAGTTCCCAGACTCCGATTTGATCATGAGAGAAATGTCGTCGTCCTCCTCCAGAGAGAAAACTCTAACGTCACTGATGAGCTCATGGTTTGGAATCACCAGACTGGAGAGGTTATTGTGTGGGTTAGTCCATGCTAAACCTTCACATCAATTGCAAGTTACATAATCAATAATGTTTGTGTTTATCTATTTAACCTTTTTTTTTTTTACCTACGTTTGCAGCCCAAAGACGACAGAGAGATCATCCTTCCGTCCAAATTTGTTGCACCATGCATGTGCTTTCAGGTATCTGACATTTGAAGTGTAGGTGGCAAGAAAAGCTGAGCTACAAACATTAAAATAAAAATATATATATTTTAAACCTTTCTTTACAGGTATGGTGGAAGAAAAATGAGCTTCGAAACGAATACTGCCCTTTCCTAAACCGACAAGGTAAAGAGTCTTTCAGATTACAGATAGGTCACATGGGATTCATTTTCATTGGTATGATTTCACAACATTGCAATCCATCTTTTTCAGATGTGCTGGAAAGAATGCAGCACAATGTGTCTGTGTCTCTGAAGGAGTCTCTGCAGAGGGGGGGAGGCTCTGTGCTGATCTGGAATGTGACGGCCCCCTGCAGGCTGAACGCAGAGGTGAGCCTGTGCAAGAAGGACCCTGCAGGGGGCCGCTGTGAAGAGGTGAAGGGCTTCAGACAGGAACTGCACAATCATACTGGCTGGACGAAAATACGCACTGGATATTGGGTAAAAACATTACGTTGCTGTCTTTGCAATCTGTCACAAGCTCATTTTTGAAAAGGACTTAGATCCACACTTATTTGTTGTACAGTTTGAATATACTTTTATTTCCCTACGTTTCTAACTGTATTCATGCTTTTCTTTGACAGCTATAGTGTATATTAAACCACCCAACAGAATATAAATCGGTTTAATTTAGCTCCAACTCGACCACATTCATCATTAAAAACACTGATTGCAAATGAATGCATTACACAGTAATCCAATAATATAATAATAATATACAATCAATATAAAAAAAATTCTGACTAAACTTTAACTTCTGATACTTTACTAACATTATTCTGACGATGCTTATGTACTTTTACTTTAGTAACATTTTGAATACATGTTAAGTATGTTTACATTGTGTCATCTAATAACTTAATCCACCACTGCACATCCTAACTACAACCATGATCCTTTGGGTTTACCTGCTTTTATTATTAACCATAAGTAGGATATGCTTTATAATATTGCAGTATAATTAACATGAATCTTCAATATGTTTTTTTATTTATTATTCATTTACTTTTCAGAAAACTGATACGTTCAATATCTCGTCGCATCCTCTGCTTTGTGTTCAGGTGATTTGTGTTGATTTAATACATATATATCCACATGTGCAAAAATGTGTCACTGCTCATACTACATAACACTGTGCTAACCTTAACTCTTTAACTCGTTTTTAGATAAAGATACAAGGGATCGAGTCATACTTAGAGCCACAGTGTCCATTTGCAAGTAAGATTATTAATTATTATCCAGACTCAGATTAACTGTGTTTAATGTTTAACTCTCCTCAGTTCGAAATAGCTACATTGTTTCATTTGAAGGTGGTAGATAAATTATCTCACATTCACACTTGTTTGCTCAGGTCTGTTAAAAGTTCTTTATCGTGCTTTTCAAAGGCTTCTGAACTCAATTATTAATTTACTTTCCAGCATCTCGATGGAGATGGAGCTTGCCACTCCTCATCGGACTACTACTGATGTCTTTGGCCTTACTAGGGGCATATCTTATGCAAGGGGTCCTGAAAGGTCAGTTTTTATGATATCTTTGCTGATCATATAATATTAAAAGCCCCTTAGCAAAGTCCCTTAATATGTAAATCTGTTTATCTTCTAGGCTACATGTGGAGATGGTTGAAAGACGAAGATGTTAAAGGTACAACAAAGCTTATTTTATACTATTACCACATTCTCTTTCCACTGTTAACATTATACTTCCAAACTTTTATTTAAAAAATAGCGATATATGAATGTCTCTTATGTCCTGAATTCTCATTTATATTTTTTTGAGCCACTGTTTGCAGCTATTGTGGATTATTCTTATCTGAAGGAATTACAAATAAATATTGTTTAGCTGTTGGACAGAGCAAGCTGTTTCAAGTTGTTTTAAAATCAAGCTCACCTTTTTTTCGTGGCTGTAGCTTCATAATTAACAGATTTACCAGACATGAAATGTTATCAATGGTTTCATTTAACTTTTTACTGTTTCTAAAAAAAGGTTTTAAAATTCCTCTTTTTCAGGTGCTGTGGGTGGGGGTCATGTGGTGTTGCTGTACCCACCTGATGACAACCAGGCTTTGCCAGAGATGATGAGTCACCTGGGCTCTTCCCTCCTGGCTCTGGGCTTCACCGTGTCTCTAGACCTGTGGAGTCAGACTGAGCTGAGCGTTTTGGGCCCTGTGCCCTGGCTCCACTCAAGACTGAACCGGCTGCAAAAGCAGGGGGGCAAAGTGGTGCTGGTCCTCACCCAGGCTGCCTGGATAAGGGCTGAAGAATGGGGGGCTCGTAGCTCGGAGAGAAACAATCCACACAGAGACATAGAGGAGACAGGAAGAAGCTACACTGCGTCTTCGCCCTGTGTAGATGTGTTTACTGCCTCATTGAGCTGTATCCTAGCAGACTATTTACAGGGCCGTGCCGGTGAGCGGTTTGTGTTGGTGCAGTTTGAATCACTTCCACCTGAGCCTCCCGGTGGTTTTCGGCCACTGCCAGAACTTTTCCGCGGCCTTCATGTCTACAGCCTTCCATCCCAGAGTCTGGGTTTTTTGACAGAACTGGCAGGTGCTCGGCAAATGGCCACGGCCTCAGCCAGACGGAAAAGAGCAGGCGGGCTCAGGATGGCGTCCAGAGCGCTGGCACAGGGGCTGTCAGGGTTCACAGCAGGGACAACTGTATTACGCCTGGCAGGAGTGTCCCAGAGCTGTGTCGGGGTAGGGGTTGAAGACTCAGGGGAAACAGTGCCCTTGCAGCAATGTCTTATCACGCCTCCCTCGAGCACTGACTCTAGCCCGAAGCTCAATGCGATGGAGTGGGTCTAACAGCAGGAGGGGATTACTAAAGGCTTCAGGTTTTGAATGCCAGTAAAGCGTTGAAGTGATACTCTGGTAGAAGTTCAGATAAAGCGTTATCAATTTGAAGGATTTGCATTTGCTGGTCTAATCCTATGGGGTCTGGTTGAGAAAAAGGGATAAAGTTGTTCATTTTCTTTTTATTAAAACAGTTCTTATAGCTTGAACTATTGCTGCTCCAGAGCAATAGAAGCACATAACACTATACCTCACACTACTTCTAAAAGAAAACTCTAATTGATGCACAGCTTGATCACCAGCTTGAACATGGTTTGTGATGAATATAACTTATTTTGAAATCTTCATACCGAAATTACATTAACATACAAAACAATATTCTCAAAGAAGTAAATCGCTCTTCTGATTTTTCCTAACAATATGTTGTTTATTTAGGCTGTTGACCAGTGTTAAACTGTGTGTGTTTGATACAATTAACTCGTTTTTGACATTCTGCATGCACATGTATTGAATATAAATGCCAATAGAGACATGAAGATACTTGTAGCAGCATGGTGAGTCTGTTTTATACTGTGTTTTGTTTTACAGTTAATGTGTGATCGAATAAATAGTCTGTCTGACTCAGGAAGTCAGATTATCTTCTTATTACAAAACAGTTTACCTTGTTAAAAACATTGCATGACCTATGTGTTTGCAGAGCAGCATACTATAATTGTTATTCAATGTTATTTATTCTATGTTTCTTAACAAGAGCTGCAACTGCATTTACGTCAGGCACCCACAAGTACAAAATATAGGAGAGATCATACAACTAAAAAGTGTATAAATATAAATTTAAAAAAACACAAGGTATGGAATCAAAACAATGAAGTGAGACAAATACGTATCACATAATTTTAAACAAAAAGAAGAACATTTAAATAAATAGGCCAAGTACAGACATTATAAAAGATTAATTAATTTGACAACTGGGGATTTCATCAGTTTGTTTATAATATTCTAACAACCTTTTTTTAATTGTATGTAAGAGCAAGAAAGTTAAGCATTGAGAACATTAAAAAAAGTAAGTTACAGGAAAATAATTCTGAACCTGAAAAGTTATTTTTATTAATAAAACATTTGCCCAAATAAATGGCTAAATAAACATAACGTGTGTGTACTTAGTGTGACCTGACACTCAGTCAGTAGTATAATAGATGTTGACTGATTGGTGGATGAGTTAAATCCCAGCGGCTTTGGGCGGTGCCTCACCCCGTGTGGCTCAGCTGGAGAACAGTGGACCAGCTGGAGGCTGTTCATTCATCTATCCCGACCAGGGTTAGCCTCACACGAACCTGCATATCAGTGTTAGCTAGCTTATCATTTAGCTGGCTTACAAACAAACAAAATGGCACAGTTGAGTCAATAAAAGTGTCAGTCCAACATGTGAAAAATCTGCGGCATTGTGTGAACCAGCAGGGACTCAGACAATCATCAGCGCTGCGGAGGAAGTGGTGGCTATCCAATAAGGTAAGACGATGATAGCCAAAAGTAGCAGTTTGGCTAGCTAATATCAGAGTAACTGGAGTAAAGATCACTTAATCAGATACTTTTAGGTTTAAATATCGCGAGGAGAACGCAGTTGCTGAGTTTGATAGAGTTTAAAGAGACATCGGACGGATTAGCAGACAATAATAGATCATGTTAGCTTAGGCTAGCAGATAGCAATTGACCTTAGCCAGCTGCTCATTTTGTGTGGTGCTGATGCTGAGCTAGCTAAGCTAACGCCTCACACCCGGAGGACAGCATCCCACTATGCTAACCGTGGTTTTGGAGTAAACAAGAAAAGAAAAAACGACTTATCAACAGGCCACTCACTGAGCTACCTTGAGAGTTGCATTGTTTTTTGTTAAAATATCACCCAAATCTTAAAAACAACTTGCATAATAATAATTGTATATATTTGGCGTCAACAAGTCAATTAAATACAGTACGGCAATATAGTGCAATCGAGTTAAAGTACAAAAAAACCCTACAGTTTAATAACAGCTTCAGTCATCACTACTAAAATAAGTTCTAAACCTTTAATTTGCTAAAGTAATGCTACATGTAGCAACATTATATAGTTTATTACATGGCTTTCTATTGGATTGCTTTATAATTTATCCTATGGATGTTCTTGCCTCCTCGCTATACAGTAATATTTCGTAGCATACAGTTGATCCACATTCATGGTCTCAAGAAAAACATGATAAATAAAGCTAATCTGAAAGTAACAGGGCATTTAGGTTGATCATTGAAAAGTATGTAAATCTCCACATTTGCCATACTGATTTTGTGTTGGTGTGTTTTTCTGAAGGATCATGTGGTGGGCCTGGCCGTTCCTGCCTGCTCTGGTGCTTCTCTCAGAGCTCTCTGTGGTGAGAGTCCAGACTGCGCCGTGCCAGACCTGCCGAAAACTCACAGAGAGTTTCATCAAGGTACTGTACAGCAGGAACTGTAATTCATGCTTGTCTCCATGAGCAAAGTTCTATTTTTCCGTATCCCTGAGTCTCAAAACGTCCCTATTTTCAGGGCTTGGAGATAACGGCCAACAAGAACTTTGGGGGTGGAAACACTGCCTGGGAGGAAGAAAAGCTGGCTAAATATGAACGCAGGTAAGACAAAGTGCTATTAAGAGTCTCACTTACATTGTATTGAGTTACTTCTATCCATGGTAATTATCAAAGTCAGTCAGTACTTGCTGAGTGTAATGAATCTGAATCTCAGTGGACAAGAGTAAGGCTCCATCAGTCTTCAGGGGGTGAGACAGTAAATTATCTTTTAATCTACTTATCTTGTCTTGTGTTACATCTCCAATTGTTGGTCTTTTGTTTCAGTGAGACTCGCCTCCTTGAGATAGTAGAAGCTGCTTGTGAAAAAGCAGATTTTGAATGTAACCAGCTCCTGGAGCAGATAGAGGACCAAGTGGAGACATGGTGGTTCCACAGGTAAATGTAAAATATGTGTTAGGTAGTATGATTGAAAAAAAAAACATTCCGAGGTACACCAACAAAAATGATTTGATGATTAATTACTTTTCATTGTTTAAATATTCTATTTCGTTCCCTCCCCATAAATGACAAAGACGAACAAGACATTTTACCATTCTCTATTTTAACTTGTCCTGTAGGCAGCAGGAGGCACCGGACCTGTCTGAGTGGCTGTGCATAGAGGAGCTGAGACTCTGCTGTCCACCTGGACGCTTTGGACCTGACTGCAAAGGTGTGATATTTAAATATAAGCTTCCTGATATGAGTGTTGATAACTTAACCATCAAGAGTGATTAAGACTTCATAATGGTGCAAAATCCACAGGCTAACTCAGAGCTTTGGTTTTTAAGAATACCTCTAATAGGATATTTGTCCGACACAGAATGTCTGTCCAGCCCTGATGGTGTGTGTGGCGGTCTGGGCCGCTGTGAGGGGGAGGGGACTCGCCTCGGAGATGGAGAGTGTGTCTGTGATCCCGGATACTCGGGCCATCTGTGCCAGAGTTGTGCGGATGGCTACTACAGGGAGAAAAACTCCAACAACAGCATAGGAGCCTGTGCAGGTGCCCGAGATTCAGACAACTGTTTCAGCTCTCTACGTGTATTTAATTCAGTTTGAGGTCATCTTAAATTGACCTTTCCACTGTCTCCTCGTCTCTCACCCTTTGTAGCTTGCTACCACTCATGTAAGAAATGTGCAGGGCCACAGCACTTCCAATGCCTCGACTGCAAACCCGGCTGGATCCTTCATGACAACAAGTGCGTGGGTGAGTTTGGCTTTAGCTGTCATGTGGTAGCATTTCATCCACTCTTGTGCTAGTTTTCTGGATGTGTGTTGTTTGACTGCCCTTGTTTGTCTCTTAGACATTGACGAGTGTGGAACAGAGCTGGCTCGTTGTCCTTCTAACACCTACTGTCACAACACAGAGGGAGCATACGAGTGCAGAGGTACGATCAGTTGACATTTTGGTTGCTTTTGACAGTATACTAGTTTTTGTACGTCATTTCAAGATATGTAGGTTTTCTGCAGCTAGTTTGATTTTTGATTATTTTTTAAAAGAGTCAGGTTTTCAGTTACAAGAAATTGTAGAAATGAAATTGTAAAATACTGTGATTAATCAATAACTTAATATGATTATTTTTTGTATTGATTAATCTGCTGTTTATTTCTTTAATAATTGATTTGTAAACATTTTCTACTGTGTGACAAATTCAGTTATTTATACAATAAAGCACTTGATACCCTAAAGTTTGGTGTGATGTTGACCACTCTGTTTTGTCGTATCCAGGCTGCGACCAGGCATGTGTTGGCTGCATGGGAAGTGGACCTGCTCGCTGTAAGAAATGTTCCCGTGGCTACAAGTTGAAAGGAGCAAAGTGTCTTGGTAAGAATATACCGCTTTTCTATTTTATTTCTGTGTCACACCTTTGTACTGCGGGAGTCCACTGTATTTGATTAGACTCAGACAAAATATGCCCCAAATCACTGTGTATAGAAAGTGACTTTATACGTGATGCGCACCAAGCTCGTGTCTAGATGGTTAACCTCAATTTGCAAAACTCATAACTTGACGGTTAATGTTTAGGTTAGGTCGTCAGCAAAAAGTCTTAATAGCTTTTTTTCATTTTGGAAATCGAACACAGCTGACCAAGCTGGATGTGCAACAAGAGGGCTGGAGGATTAAACAAATTTTAAAACGCTGCTCACATCAAGACAGGACATTTTACCTGGCGCTTGTCATCAATAATAAACATCGGTACATTTTTATAATTTTGTTAAGTTCCACTGTATTTAGATATCTATGTTTATAGACTAAAACATTGCTGCCGTATTTATGCCTTATTGAAATTATGGTTTTTGTTGATGGACCAGCTACAATGTTAGCGTAGCCCAGCATCATGATGTAGTCATTTGGACAACCTTTTGATTTTTAATTACAATTAAATCACCGTAGAATCTTTTTTATGGGTTCACATACCGCTGTAGTAAACCAAATAGCCATCATAGTTCACACAAATGATGTCAAAAGTAACAGAGAACTGGCTTTCTTTTCTTCTCACAGATGTCAATGAATGTAGTGATCGTGCAATAGCATGCCCAGGACTCAATGAGGCCTGTATCAATGAGGAGGGGTCCTTCCACTGTGACTGTGCTGATGGATTCATTCGAAGAGACAGCATATGTGTTGAGAACAAGCCTCCAGGTAAGCAGCCGCACCACTATATGTCCAAACACATATGCTGACAGCTTCTCAGATCTGTTGGTAACCTTTCTTTATCCTCCTCCTCAGCTGGCCCAGAGAAGGGGCTGTTTGACGACATGACAGACGATGAAGTCCTCGTGCTGCAGCAGATGTTCTTTGGCGTTGTTATTTGTGCCATAGCTACACTCGCTGCTAAGGGTGACATGGTTTTTACGGCCATTTTCATCGGAGGTGTAGCTGCCATGGCCGGATACTGGCTGACAGAAAAGGGAGACCTAATGCTGGATGGATTTATGAAGGGACGCTAGACTTTCCGGAGCCTCGATGTTAGAAAGGACACCGGAATACCGGCCAGGTCAGGTGAATAAGACTCAACCGGGGGGCAGGAAAGTATCCCTGCAATGCTAACCTTTCAGGGATTTACTTTGGGAGTTACTTGAAAAGACTTGGTTTCATTTATGTTTATGAATAGGATAATGCAAGAAAAAGGGAGAACTTGAAGGCTATCAAGCCATTAATCTTGGAAGAGGAATGACAAAGCAACACTGCACTGATATAAAGGAGATGAACTTAGTCCCCTAACTCAACTCTGTTGGGAACAAGGGTGACATGAAGACAACTAATGATTGTTAAAATCTGTTATGCATTTGGATGTCTCATGCCTCAACTTTGAAATGATGTCGTTTTTTCTTCCACACTATCGAAACCTCCAGTCATCATGTCCATCATGTTTTTTATTATCTCAAAGCTGTAAAGCAGAGGGTTTCCCATGGGCTGATTGTGAGTTTTATCAGGTTACTGCAGCACCCAAGCTACTTGCAATAGGCAGAGGTTAGATAAGGGAAATGTTAGGAATTTACTTTATCGCCCAAAAAGGAGAGTTCATTGAAACCCTGGGATGTTTCCATTATGAGCTCATGGTTTGTTTATGTTCACAGAACTTTACCTCTTTACCTGCTGAATGATTCTTTTTAGTAATAATGCATGAAAATAGGGTTTGAAATGAAAGGTACTACACTGTATGCATTATTTTATTGTCTTACTTTGGCATGGAAGAATGACTTCACCAGCTGCTGGATCACCAACACTACTGCTATCGACCATTTAATGAGTGTGTGAAGGAATGTGCTTTAGGTACCTACCAACTATGGATCTGGATGACTAAAGCCATTTTCTGTTGCCTTTTATTTATTTTGAAAGCAATATTTATATATTTAAAGATTTGTGTTATCATATTTAGTCTTTACATTTTATATGTGTATTTGTGTGTTTATTCTCAATACATTTTTATTTTCATCTGTTCAGTTGTGATTGTAGCAGATATAGTAGCATCCTGTTCGAAGGCCAAAGTCACTTCTTACCCAACCATCTCCTCTGTCCTTGGTTTTCTTCATGTGGAAACTGTTCCACAGTCATTATTTGTCATATATGTTTGCTTTACAATAAAAAGTCTGTCACACTTTATGTTTTTATTCAAATGTTTTATTTAACTTGATCAGGCTTCCTCAGCTCTTTAAACCACATGTGTCAAACTCAAGGCCCGGGGGCCAAATCAGGCCCGTGGTGGATTTAATTTCGGCCCGCAGGATAATTTTAAATTACTATTAGATCTGGCCCGCCGGTATATTGCACGCACACCTTCACTCAACCCTGAGGATTTCCTCAGCTCAGAGCCTGAGCCCAAACATTGATGAACTTGCACCCAAGATGAGATGCCAAGTATCTGGCTTAAATTAGCATCACAGAGCAGCAAACTGATTTTCTTGAGACAACAGGGCATGTTTGGTTTTTTCTTTGAGGGAAATTGTTTTTTTGAAGCTGTTGTTGGCCTGTGGAAAAATGTAATCATAAGAAATGACTCTGGAAAAGCTGCAGATAGAGCCATAAGAAATGAATGCAACTGATTATTTAATGTTTAATGTTGCTTTTATAGGCAATCATTTAAGCTTTGTTAGTTCCAGGTTTAATATGTGCAATAAGTTCACTTCAATAAACATTGCTATAAACATTGAACCAGTCCGGCCCTCGACTAGCACCGATTTTTTATTTTTGGCCCACTGTATTTGAGTTTGACACCCCTGCTTTAAACAGAATGAGTAACAACATTCAAACTTGTGGACTTCGATTTTCTGCTATTGCATGTGGCATTCTAAATTATAGCACATGCAGGAAGTCATTTACTGAGAGAAACCTGTAAAGGGGAACTCCACCTATTTTACAATCAGTCTTTTAGCAGGTTTTGGGAAGAAATACTCCATAAACAGTGTGTGGGAAAAAAAGCAGTTTGAAATATTTGGTGACTCCAGATGGAGCTGTTTGACTAGGGCTGTTGAATCCGTATAGTCTAGTAAGCTTGTTAGTGGTTGGATTGCATTGTGGGTATTGTAGGCATTATCAGTTTTGATTCTTAAAAATAACAACACAACTGCCCATCGTCAGTCTGATAATGATAAGTCTTTTTACTTTATCGGAACCAACAGCTGTAAATAACACAACATTAATAAAGTAAAAGACAAATCATCATTCTTATACATTCAAATAATGCTTAAGATTAAGATTAACTTAATAATTTTCATTTGGTTCTCCTTTGTTTAGAAAAACCCTAAGGCCCTTTTATAGCTATACCACAGCTCTAATTACATGTACAATATATGTTGCATCCCAGTTTCATCTGAATCTCATGCATGCCCAAACACTGCTGCGAGGCCAGCCTGAAGTTTTGACTCTGGATGTTGAAGTTTGACCTATTTCAGTGTTCCATTCCAGTTAATGGGGTTGAGGCAGAGCATCTCTCTCTCCTTTAGGGTCTCCTGGGAGCGTGTTAGTGCTCTGTCCCTCCAGCTCTGCTCCATTAGCTGCACACACACCAGAGACACACAGGGGAACAAACTCAAACACTTCCTATATTGTTGTAACCTGAGCAGATGCACCATGTTAAAGCATTATCATTACACTGTGAAGGCATTAGCAGTGGATACATAATGTATGTCGTGTTGGACTGTACCCTCTTGTTCTCATCTCTGTAGGCTGTCATTGCTTTGCTGTGCTGGATCCTTAGCTCTCTTTCACCGGACAGTGCGAGGCGGTCCACTTCCCGTAGATTCTCGGCTTCCTTCACTTTACTGGCCACATGTAGCTTCAGTGATATGCATTTCTCCTCCATCTGCCTCTTTAAATGCTCTAACAACTCTTTCCTAAAGGAACAAATAATTGATTTTCTATGTCAACACTGAATTTTCATATTCAGTATGTAATGTTTAGAAGATTTTAGAGGATAAGAGAAAGAGACTCAACAGTTCAGAAGGTGAAAGTGTTTAATTGTACCTGTAATCGTCTCTCTCACTGCTGGATCCATAAAAAGGTTTTCTCCACACTTGATGATACCTGAAACATCAACTACATGTCAGTGACTTTTGACCTCAGCTCTTCTAAAAGGTCGCTAAGGCATTAGTGATTTTCAGTTTTAATAAAATGGTAATGGGGAATTGTTCAGATGCTCCTACCTCTGGTGCTCTCTCCTCTGCATTATCAGTGTCCTCTGGTGGTTGTGGTGGTGAACAGCTGGTGTCTCCAGGCTGATGATGCGTTTATGAACCAAAGGTGGATGTAAAGGGTTCAGTCTTGGGATACTCTAGAAAGCAGATTTATGAACTTTTATTTGTTCTTAGCTCAAACACTTTATTCCCTTGAGACAGTCAGACAATAAATCTCTGCTCACCTGACTGCTTGCCCAGAGCCGGGCAGAATTTGAGATGCTGGGAAATGTAGTTTGGGTGACCACCAGACAGCGACTCTGCCGGACAGGAAGTGTGTCTTGAGGAATACACACTGGGGTGGAAGCTATGGAGATAGCTGCTGTGGTGATGAAGGTTTAGAAAAACAAAATCACAGCACATGTTTAAGATTTTACTAGTCACACTAAAATAGACAACAAATAGAAAAATGGTTTTGTTTCCTTACGTAGTCTCATTTTGTAGTTCAAGCTGTTTCTTCTGTTCCTCTACCTGAGAACTTTTTGTAGAATGAAAATTCTTAACGTGTTAAAAAACCTGAACAATTAAATAGTTTTCTTAAACCAGCACATTATGATTTCTGGTAAATCATAACACAAATTGAAATATAGCAAATTAGTGCAGCAGCACTAGTTAGAGATTAACTGTGACATGCCTGTGCATTCACTGAGTGTTTTGCGTTGGCAACAGTTGCCTTGGGAATCAGGTTACCCCCCCTGTCATAAAGAAAGCTGCTGCGTAGACTGTAAAGACATGCATCAGTGCACTCAAAGAGAAAGATTATTAGACTGTGACAGTAGATGAACCAGATACAGTCGGAAGATGTCTCCTGATCTCATCTATATATAAAGACATGGAACAACATAACCAGTCTGGTGACTGAGTGAGTAATGCACTCATGACTCATTTCAACTTTTAAACTACTTAAAACATTTTATTACACGTTAAGTAAAACTTTTTAAAAGTACGGAGACATTTCAGTGCATACTTATAGAGACATTCAGGTATAACAAATCAATGCAAGTTCATCATAATACTAATCTTGAAATGGTTTATGTGATGTAACTGATTTTCATGCTTGTTTCCACAGCAAATCTTCTTTGCAGTTCTTCATATTTTGGATTTCAGATTCCAAGTATTTCATGGTTCTCCCATAGCCAGTCGTGGTATTTGTTCAGCATGTGATCTTCAGGTTTCACCTTTGACATACAAATAGGATTAAATGTCACATTTGGCATTAATGAACATTATAAAACAAACAAAAACGTTTGGATTTAACTGACCACTCTCCACTCGTCCACACAGAAGATCCTATAGGAGTCGTTTCCGTACTTCCCAATACCGTACAACTCAATGGGGTAACGCCACTGTTTAGTTAGATACTCATCTACACAGGAGAAAATGGATTGTGAGGTATTTCTGGCAACTAGTATTGTATCATAGCTAAACCATACAAATCTACAGGAACAACATATTATTACTTCAATATTACTGAAATAACTGAGCACAAAACTGGAAGCTGTTATCCATCATGTATAAAAGAGCAGCACATTCACCTGAGAAGCGTACAAGTGTTTTTGCTCTGAGCTCATACAGGCCTAGTGGCTTCATTAGTTCAGACAGGGGCTTCCAGTCGGCCTCCCGGGTCACCTCTGCAGACGGGCAACGTTCAAAGAACTGCCACAGCACTGGTATGGCCATCTTGCCTGAAGAATTTTAAAAAAGGAAGAGGAATTTTTGTCTGAATTCCTGGTTGATACAATACTGTTGCAATTAGGGATGCATATCGTTGGCTTTTTTACGATACCGATACCTACCGATACCTACCGATACCTACCGATACCTACCGATAACGATACTCTCGACCGATACATATCGTGATACTTTCATGTTGCATACGGGAAAAATTGAAGCGCTTTATGATATAGTTAACATGTCAAATGAATATTACAATTAATTGTGGGACTTCAACCTTTTAGTACTGAACAAACAATGAAAAACACGTTTGACAATACAGGCTTGAAGACTGTACATTCCTGTACTCTGATTTTATGTGACAGTAGCAAATGTTTTGAGAGGTTGGATGTGTTGCTGCCTTTCCCAGAAATAAACGTATTGCAGTGGTTACAGACCCCACCATTCAGACTGGCAGTCATATGCAGCCACAATTTAGATGTTCGTGCCGACATCGAGCTAATGAAAAAACGAAAGCTAACCGAAAGGCTCAGACGTTTGGGAGGAAGGTGAAGGGCGTTGCTTGGCAATCAAGCCAATCACCGAAGCCGTTGCAAGACGCGCAATCTGATTGGCTGGCGGTTTGGGCGTGAGTTTAAGGATATTACGCCTCACTTTATATATTAAAAAAACGGATCTGATTTCGGTATGGTATACCGTAGCCGCCAGTAACCGGTATTTCGGTAATACCGGGAACCGGTATGCACCCCTAGTTGCAATGCAATGTGTGTATGTTGGATCTTACCACTGGTCTTATTCAGAAAAATGGTGGCCACCAAAAGCTTCCAGGTGTCGTGGAAAAGTGTTTCCTGTATGAGGTTGTAGGGTGAGCGGGGCGGTGTCCACTTCTTGAAGGCCTTCCTCCTGGGGGGGCTAAGGTCTGTGTATGGACAGTGTACATATCTTCTTAAATGTTAAGGTATACTTAATGTATCGTATACAAGTATACACAAACTTTCATTTTGCTTCTTTTATAAACAATTTAACATTACCATCACTGGGGTGTTTCCTTTTAAAATAAGGGCTTGTTTTGCGTTTGTCTTCCTTGGACCCTAGGCAAACAGGAAACATGTATGTATATTTTATTTAAAAAAACATATTTGTTATGATCTATACTGTCAGACTTCTTCATCAAGACATATATTTCAAATACTTGGTGGGAACTCAAATGAATCACACTACTCAGTTGTGCATTTTTGTTTGAGGCCCTCTGTTTTAACTGATCATACATGCTAGAATTTAAAAAAGTTTAAACTGCTACCATTGCACACTGTCAGACATTGCAGATCATACTTACTATTCTGGGAATCTTTCACTGGTGTGCAGCTCCCACCAGTGGTGTCAGGTAACAACACCTCCTCTTCCTCATCCTCAGCATTTGCCTCCAGATCAGAATTAGATTTGTTGGCACCTTTGCTGTGAATCTGCAGCTCATCTCTGCCTCGTTCATCCTCACCCTCATTCTCACTCTCAGTGGCAGGTTCAACATTCACTTTGACATCATCCTCTTTGGTTAAAGGTGCTTTTATGAAGCTCTTCACACATGCACTTTTGACTTTTCTGTCTTTAGTTTTACTTCTGAGGGAGGAAGAGGCTTTTTTAGATTTATTAGGAGGTGGATCCAGTATTTCTGTTGCATCTTCTTTTGTCTCCTGCGGTGCACCTGCATTTCTTTTCTTTCTTCTCTTCTGTTTCACTTGAGAGGGGAGTAATTGCGAAGGGGTGAGAGCATCGTCCTTGGGTGCAGTGAAATCAAAGAGGTCTATTTCTAGGTTCCCTTCTCCATTTTTTATGAGGAAAGCATGCAGGGATGCTCTCGACCGAAACCTCTGCCCTTGGGGACTGACACAACAGAGGGAAAAATAACATTACACACTCAGCAAACTGATCGGAAAAACACTTATTCATGATTCACGGTATGTTTAAAAGAAAACGATGACACACCTTGTAATGTAGATGTCCATTTTGCCGGCTGTCTTGCCTGCTTTACGCTGCCTAACCTCTCTGATCCAGCCAGGGGGCAATGTGGAAGTGTGGCATGAGTCATCCTTGTCATTATGACTTTGGTGGAAATCACAGCCAGTATGCATCATGGTAGGTATATTACTGTTGTTATTGAGCCCGGTTGATAGAGTGTTGGATTCTGATGTTGTATACTCTGTTGAAGCTTACGGCCTTCAGCTCATTGTCCGACTTTTTACTCCCACATCAGCAGTCATTCCTGGTCTGTGTCTTCTTCACCTTACATCTAGAGATAGACATATAGGAATTAAATCCTCCTGACAGAAAGGGGTTATACATTGAGATGGCAGCAGAAAGGAAGGACCTCCTGTAGTAGTCCTTGTCATAGCAAAGCTGAAATAGTCTCTTAGTAAAAGTGCTTCACAGTTGGATCGAGGGGTTGTTAAAGGGTGTCGTGTTTTCCATTAGGCACAATAGTTATAGTAGTATCCTCTTTCTCCATTGCTGCCTCTAATGGCTGCAAGGAGGGTTCCAGGAACAGATGATGACACAGGCCCATCATATTGCCATAAAAGGAAAAATGTTTTCTAAAGGCTGGTAAAAGATCTGAAACATATAGTTACACATTTCAAATGACCTGGATTTCCTCGGTAGGTAGAGTCCTCTATTTATTTACCTGTAGGTAGCCTATTATTACAGTAACACATTGATGAAATCCATGTATTATACTACATAGAATAGATACTAGATATACTACTGTCCCCGGTAGGGTTTTTACAACATCTGACTTTTTTCCATTCAAATGTATATTGTGAACAATCTGTCATATATAAATGAATCTTTAAATGGTATGGATAATTAGGACACATACCTTTATAACAAATGAGTTGGTGCAGATCAAATAATACCTGTAACGAAGAGAAATGCAAAGTGTTAAAACTGTCCCCAGTGTCACATAAAGTGCATGTATGGCCATGTATATCACTGAGCAGCACATGTTCATATAATAAGCAGCAACAAAAGTGTAACTTACCTGGAAGTACTTTGATTCTCACAAAAATGCAGCTCCCCTCTCTGTATACGGTATATGCATGGGGAAGAGTCACTGTTGTCTTGGCGCATACTCTCCGATGACAACAACATTAGGCTCCTCCAAAGACTTGCCCCGCACACAGGAAGTAGCGCGCGGATCCGAGTCTGCGCAGTAAGAGCGACTCATCAGAACTGTTTGGTATGAAAAACCAACCTGTTGATACTAAACCCATCGCTGATTTGTTTGCTTTTTAAAGGTGGAAATGAGAGCCGTTCTAGCGTGGAAAGAGACCATTCGTGAACAGTGGTGAGAGCGTTGATGTTCTTTCTTGTTGTGATTACGTTGTCAACCTGGGCCGGATGCTGGGATGTAACGCTAGGTCGTTAGCAACGGCGGTTGCTATGTAAACTAGTGTTAGCCAGCTAGCATTAGCCCACAGCTATTTCATGTTCGTTTACTCTTGGTAGAGACCCTTACGCTGGTTTATGGTTATTGTATCTTAGTAGTTAGGCAACATGTGTTCTATCAATAGTGTAGCATGTCGGCTTTATTATGTCGCACGATATAACGTTAAGTCAGAGCTAATGTTAAGCTAACAGTTACTTAGCTCTAGGTCTTATTTCTGCACATCATTGCTTGCTGTGCATGACATAACGTTACATTTTTATTTGTGCTATTCTCAAATAGCATACATGCTATGTTACCACTCTGAATTGAAGATAATGTGTTAGCAGAGGTGGAAGAAATACTCAGACATTCTCTTAGGTGAAAGTACCATTACTACAGTATAAACATACTCTAAGTAAAAGTCCTTAATTAAAAAATGTACCTAAGTAAAAGTACAAATGTATTGGCGTCAAAAGTACAAAAAGTAAAATGGTGTTATTGTATTACAATTATGAATGCATTAATGTCAATGTTGCACTTGGTAGAGGTTGGTTTATTTGGGTTGTATTACTTTATATAACTGTTAGGTAGCCAATCCTATAATAAAACATGATTTTATTTATTCTGCATTAGTTATGTTAATCTACAAAGTAGCTAGTAACTAAAGCTCTGAAATAAATGTAGTGGAGTAAACACTTTAAGTAAAAGGCCTCCAAGTTGTAGTAAAGCAAAAGTGTAAAGTAGCATAAAGTGAAAAAACTCAACTGAAGTACAAGAACCTCATATTTGTGCTTGAGTACAGAAGTTGAGTAAATGTACTGAGTTACTCTGTCTCCACCACTGTGTATTTGGATTTAAAAGTTAACTTGACTTTCTTTAGGAAAGCATTTCTGATATATTCTTAATTTTGCAGTTTATGACACGTTAGTGGACCTTGTAATGAGATTCTTTCCCCTTTTTATTTGTATTTAGCTATTTCCAAGGTAAACATTGGACCTTAAAAGTAATTTACATTATTGATAAATCTGTCAGTTACTTTTAAAATAAATAAATATTAACACTTTGTTTATGAAAAAGGGTTTTTTCAACAAAACATAATAAAAAAACGGTTCTATGAATTGTTCAAACTATTTAATACAAAAAAACAACGAATCAATGTATTTTTTTTTGCAGTGTATATGACCTTGCCTTTAAGCCAGATGGCACCCAACTCATCATTGCCGCGGGGCTTCGTGTCCTGGTAAGACGTTCATGTTTTCTTTGGACAAGGCACATATTCACAGAAAACATGCAATATTATAACAATAAATGTATTGCACTTTTATTGCAGGTTTATGATGTGGCAGATGGAGCTATAATCCAGCCTTTAAAAGGACACAAAGACATAGTGTACTGTGTGGCCTATGCTAAAGATGGTACTCCACTGGCTTTTTTCCACTTGTACACTACATTTGTATTTCTTATCAGTCATTATTTTTATCTTACTAACTACTGCATTCTTCTGCAGGGAAGAGGTTTGCTTCAGGGTCAGCAGACAAAAGCATCATTATCTGGACCTCAAAACTGGAGGGTATTTTAAAATATACGTAAGTGTGACTTTTACACATCAATGTCGTTTCATGCATCCTCTGCATTGTGTATTACTACATATTTTGTTCCTTTCATGCTCTTTTCTGCAGTCACAATGACTCTATCCAGTGCGTTGCCTACAACCCTGTCACTCACCAACTTGCCTCCTGCTCTTCTGGTGACTTCGGTGAGTGTTTGAGCCTTTACTGTACTTTAATATGTCATGCTTACTATTCTATAAACCAAAAAATATTTTCCCCCATGGAGCGCTGGAAATCAGGGTACCTTATTTTATATTTTCAGGTCTATGGTCCCCCGAACAAAAATCTGTGAACAAACATAAAGTTAGCAGCAAAATAACATGTTGTGGGTAAGTAAAGTCCCTTGTTTGAACAATACATTGGTACACTTGAATGGGACACTTGAATATTGAATGATTTAATTTGATTAAAGGTGGACGAACGACGGACAGTACCTTGCCCTCGGCATGATGAATGGAGTGGTGAGCATTCGGAACAAGAATGGAGAGGAGAAGGTCAAGATAGAGCGCCCAGGAGGCTCCTCTTCTCCTATCTGGTCCATAGCCTGGAACCCCTCCAAGTTAGTCTTACTTAGTTCTTGCACATGCAATTGTACAATAAAGAGCATGTTTTTTTATCTTCACCAATGTATTTCAATGTAATGCCTCACACTGCCACACACGTTTACACTGTCCTTCCATATCCCAACATTTATAAAGGAATGTGTTCTGTTGAGAGTCAATAGCTTGTGTGGGGCCTGCAGGTGGCAGTGGTTAACCAGGGAGTATTGGAACTGTTTCGGTGAGGGAGAGGATTATATGTGTGTATATACTATGACAATGTAAATGATAAATACAATGTCATGAAATGCAATTACAATTGTTTAGGATAAAACATGGTTGTTAATATCCAATTCTTTGGGGAAGGGCTTGACTATGCATCCATCAGTTGAAGGGTAGCCTCTGCTTTTTTTTTTTAACAGTGTTATCATTTTCTAACCAAAGTACAGTACAGTATGTTGACAGGAGTACTTATTTCTAAAGCCATTTTTGTTGTGTTTTCACAGGGATGAGCACAATGACATTCTGGCTGTGGCAGACTGGGGTCAGAAGCTGTCCTTTTATCAGCTCAGTGGAAAGCAGGTGAATACCAAAGGTCTATGGAATACAAATCCCAAATTCATGCATAAAATGTACAGTTTACTGAGTCTTCCCCATGCCTAAGTTCTAATACTGCAGGCTCTTTCTCCTCTGCCACTTCAAACCGTTGAAAAGGACTTTTAAATAAGTAAATGTAGTCTCATTACCTTGCATGGGAACTACCATAAGATTGATAGCATTTTGAACCACTTAACTGCTGATTGTATGTCCCATCACTTGCTAAAGCAATAAGAAACAAGAATATGTGTTTTCAAAATATATATGGTATTTATATGGTATTGGAAACATTTAACTGACTTTAAGACCTGTGTTTCCTGTTGTAATCAGACTGTCAGGCTCTATTGAAACCATAACAGTACATTGGAAGTGATCCTGCTATGCTTTAATAGCCCCCTCGCTGTCCCTCCTTCCCCCTAAATTCCCTGTGGGCAGTACCGTAATTATAGACAAATATGCACTGTTCATTACTCTGCCGTTTTGCCTTAGCTCATATATTGTCATCGGCCTTTTTATCTATTTAAGTGAACATTCCATTTTTATTACAGCAACGGGAATTGTTTGCAATGAAAGAAAATAACCATGGATTGTCGGCCAGCTTTTTTCCACAGTGAGGAGAAACAGATGCAGAGTTGGGACTCATGTGTTGTGCAAACAGACTTCAAACATTAATACAATAGACATTGTTTAAACCAGAGAAAAACTTTTTTGTCTAGCATTTGATCAAACACTCAAAGGGATGGTTGAAGAGTACTTTGATGTCTGTCAGCATAGACGGTGGGAGGTGTTGGCCCAGACCCCTGGGCAATAGATATGAAAAATAATACTTATTTGTTTAATGTCCACCTCTCCTTTGTCTCTCAGATTGGAAAAGACAGGCCTCTCACCTATGACCCTTGCTGCGTCAGCTACTTCTCAAAGGGCGAGTATATTGTCATGGGGGGCTCTGACAAACAGGCCTCCCTCTACACTAAAGACGGCGTGCGGCTGGGCTCCATCGGAGAGCAGAACGCCTGGGTGTGGACGTGCCGGGTTAAGCCTGACTCCAACTTTGTGGTGGGTCCACAGCTTGTCAAGCTATATGTCTAACAAATGTATCACTACCATTAACTAATAAGGTGGTGGAGGTGTTTTATGAAAATGCTGAAAAAGCTTTGAGCAGTCTGCATTTGAAACATTTTGTTGATCGGATTTAGCCACACAAATACAGAAGGCATTGGATTCAGCAGTAACACCTTGCCAACTTTTCCTCTCACTACGTTTAACTGTAAATGATGGGGCGTAACATTGAGAATTTGTAGCTGGCAGTTCTACTGTTAAGATGCTTTCACAACAGGAACATTTTCCCACTCTCACAGTCTTTTCTTAGAGGTGTTAATAGGATGTACTGCTATATTTGTTATCTCTTATCTAGGTGATGGGCTGCCAGGATGGGACCATCGCCTGCTACCAACTTATCTTCAGCACAGTTCACGGCCTCTACAAGGATCGCTATGCTTACAGAGACAGCATGACTGATGTCATTGTCCAGCACCTCATCACTGAACAAAAAGGTGCATATTTGCTTCAGCACCAGGATATCTAGTTTATAACAGAGGATCTTTTGTGATGCTAAATAATTATGTGTGTGTGTCTTGATGCAACACAGCTGCCATGATCAAGGGTATAAAGAAATGTCTATTTGTATTTTTTCATATAAACCATATCTGTCCTAATAACATTCATCCAATTATTTTGTTGTAAGGCATCTCATTTCAAACTTCATATACAGGTTTTTTTTTTATTAAATGAGAGAAAGCAGTCTTTCATTTTTTTTTACAAATAGGGAAAAGCAGTATGACAGCATCGCTGGGATTGTAACAATCAGCCCTGAAAACAGAATTTCAACAGAATGCATTAGCTATGAAAATGACACTTTATCAACAAGTCCGCTCTTTTCCTTCATCTCCTTCTTTCCCTAGTGAGGATAAAGTGCCGTGAGCTCGTGAAGAAGATCGCCATTTACAGAAACCGTCTTGCTATCCAGCTGCCCGAGAAGATCCTCATCTATGAGCTCTATTCAGACGACTCCTCCGACATGCACTACCGGACCAAGGAGAAGATTTGCAGGAAGTTTGAATGCAACCTGCTGGTGGTGTGCTCCCAGCATATCATCCTGTGTCAGGTCAGAACAAGTTTCATAGACATTGTTGCAAAAAGCATCCAAAGCATTTGCCTACTTAAAACGTTTTGCTTGCTTTTTCTAAAGCCTGTGTGTGTTTTGGGTATTTCCTTACATAATGTGATCAACTGTTTTCCTTAAGTTACGTTTCTTGGACTACTTTATACTGACCTGCAGTTACACTCTGGTTCTTTGTATATCACACTAATGTACACTTGACTGATTATACGCAAGAAGCCATAGAGACATTTGAGCGAGATAACATGATGTAATCACAATGAATCATATGGGTTTAGCCATTCAATACTAGACCAAACAGCCCAGAGAAAAATAATCATATCATAAAAATCCAGATGTTTCTGGGTAGTTTGCGAACGGCTCCAGCTGTGCATGTGTTCTGCAGGCTCTGTCTCGCTCCCCTCCTCAAGCCTCTCTAAAAATCTATAAAGGAAGACAGTTGAATGAAGGGGATGAACCACAGTCTGCTGAACCAGTGGCAGTCTCTTGGGGGTCCTCTCTGCTTCTTGTCTCTATGTGTTTGACAGAGGCTGGTAGGGAGGAGGAGCAGCCATAACACAGAGGTTATTTCTTTTTAAATCTGTCTGTGTGTGACAGAGGTCCTTCATATCTCTCTCTCTAACAGACATGCCTGTGTTCCACGCCTCAGGCAGCTTTTAGGCCATATAGCCTCATAGTGGCTGTTAATGTCTCTGAACAATCAAATCAGTGTTTCACTTTTTAACAATGCTTTCTCAAATCAAGCCACGGTTTGCAGTTTTCAAAAGAACATTATGCAAGATGTGTCAGACATTTGCGAGGAGTGTATGTACAAATGATGTACAGGGTGTAAAATGTGGTCATACTTAACCAGTTGGTGCTTCATGTGTTAAAAGGAATTGTGGTCTCACTTTCCCCCTTCTGCTGCTGTGCAGGAGAAGAGACTCCAGTGCCTGTCCTTCACCAGTGTCAAGGAAAAAGAATGGGTGATGGAGTCTCTAATTCGCTACATCAAAGTGATCGGTGGTTCGCAAGGCAGAGAGGGTCTGCTCGTGGGGTTAAAGAATGGAGCTGTGAGTATTCGGAGAAAATGCATTCCCACATTAAGTAATAATAGTAATTGTTCTCATGCTCTTAAGCCATGTGTCCACAAATGTCATCATAAAATACTTTATTTTCAAAAGACAAGATGTATTTTTGTGACCGCAAGTCATATTTCTTTATATGGGGAGGGAGGCTGTGGCGCAGTGGATTAGTGTGTTGGTGCTCGGATCAGGGGAGCACAGGTTCAAACCCCACTGCAGTCAGCATGTCGTTGTGTCCAAGACACTTCACCCCAAATTGCTCCTGTGGGGATTGCCCACAGTATTGAGTATGTAAGTCGCTTTGGATAAAAGCGTCTAACAAGTGACATGTAATGTAATAAAGGCTTACATTTAAAACAACTTGCATTATTTTCTAAATAATTTTGCTCTGCTCTGCCATTGTTTTTGTCGTGTAGATCCTGAAGATTTTTGTTGACAACCTGTTTCCCATCACACTGCTGAAGCTGTCAACGTCAGTGCGCTGCCTGGACATGAGCGCGTCCCGCAATAAACTGGCTGTGGTGGATGAGCACAACACTCTCTTAGTCTATGACATCAACAGTAAAGAGCTGCTTTTTCAGGTCAGAAGGCAGCGGAGAGGGTGAAGAAACCTAACCTGGCACATTAGGATGAAATATAAACATAAATGTATGATTATTTGCATTAGTTACAAGTCCACATCTTCCTCATGTAATCCTGTCTGGTCTGTGTTCCACAGTCACACCTAGACTTTATTTCCCACCACCCTCCCTTATTTACCTCCTCTCTTTTGCTCTGCTCTCCCTGTAGGAGCCTAATGCGAACAGTGTGGCCTGGAACACCCAGTGTGAGGACATGCTGTGCTTCTCTGGTAATGGCTACCTTAACATTAAGGCTAGCAACTTTCCTGTCCACCAGCAGAAGATGCAAGGCTTTATGGTCGGCTACAATGGCTCTAAGATCTTTTGTCTCCACGTCTATTCCATGTTGGCTGTGGAGGTGCCTCAGGTGTGTAGTATGTCGTCAGCCTACTCTAGTATTGAGGGAGTGGCTGTGTTCCTTGTGTTCATAATGCAAAAATAAAACCAAACAATAGTCAGTCTTAAAAGTATCAGACAAAAATGACTGCTTTTATGGACTGTTTGTTGTTGGTGTTCCTGTTCCTTTTTATTCGAGAGTTTGTTGCATTCTTCATGAAGGTTGTATTGTTTGTTGTTGATGGTGTTGTTGCTCCGCCCAGTCAGCGCCCATGTACCAGTACCTGGAGAGGAAGATGTTCAAGGAGGCCTACCAGATCGCCTGTCTCGGAGTGACTGACAGTGACTGGAGGGATTTAGCCACAGAGGCCCTGGAGGGACTTGACTTTGACACCGCCAAGAAGGCCAGTCAGACACAAACACATTGTTCTGATCAAGATCAGTGTCACCCACTTTTCATTTTACTACTTTCATCTTCACAGAGTAATAGAAACTTAGAAATAGCCTTCCAAATGAGGTGATGGTACCTTGTTTCTACCTCATTCTTACTCCTAGGCTTCATGTTATTTGCAAACAATACTTTAAAACATCTTCTGTAGATTACCACGGAAACAAACAAAATACTGGGATTCAACCCTCCTGTTGTCTTCGGGTTAAATCTGACCGATTTACTATTTCCATCAATCATAACTTTTTTGTTTTACATTCGATTGCATTAAGGCTTTATGATATCCCTCACAGTAGACATTTGAACATATACAATTGCTGATCACCACTTTCATTGCAATTTGGATGATTTAGTCAACTTTGGAACATGGTGTTCGCGGTCAAAAATGACCACCATAAAGAAAAGGAATTAGTAACCATCCGAATCAGATAAAACACACACACACACACACACACACACACACACACACACACTCTAGATGTGTTCCCCCCACCTTATGTGCCCAATCCCCCCATGTGAATCACACCTGACACACACACACACACACACACACACACACACACACCACACACACACACACACACACACACACACACACACACACACACACACACACACACACACACACACACACACACACACACACACACACACACACACACACACACACACACACACACACACAACAATTTGACACATTTCCCACTCTTATGTGCCCATCCCCCCACATGGATCACACCTGGCATACGCAATACATGTTTAGTGTCTATTCTTTGTATATATATCCTGCAGTTTTTCATGTATACCAGTAGTTTGATACAATACTTACAGTTTGAAAGCGTGTTAAATGAAATTTGGTGATGATTAATGGTTTTTGTGTTAATGTAATAGCAGTTAAAACAGGACGGGTCAAATTTGACTGCGAACACCAAAGTAAGGGGGGGAAACGAAGACAATAGGAGGGTTAATAAGGCAGGATGTTAAAGAACCTTGTACCATACAAAAAACACAAAACATCTGGTTCTGAGAGACCATCCTCTAATATATTTCTTGTCTTTTCTTAATCTCAGGCCTTTATTAGAATCAGAGACCTGCGCTACCTGGAACTCATCAATAGCATCGAGGTAATACCTTCTCTTAAAAAGCGGTCAACAAATATATATATTGTGTTCAGGCATGTTGATATTTTCAGTGTGATTCTGATTTATGCTCCAACCAAAGCTGAAATCAATTATTTCAGATATAGCTTTGGGGGACCATGGCTCTTTCACAATTATTTTTGTCGTCAAGATCTAATTGTAAGGCTTTGCTTTGAATTTCAATTTAAAACCTCCTGACCAAGGGAGGGTCCAATATACACCCGTAACAGACATACACACAGCAAAGCAAACACATATACTTGACAATTTGCATACAGAGCTGAACAAAATCTGTTTCTGCTGTTCTCACTTCTGAAGGGGGAAATGTCCTTCTTTTGAAAGTGTGCTTTTTTTCAGTGTATACAAAAGAAATGTTTATTTGCTTCCATATACATTGTATTTTTTCTCGCTATGACTGATGTTGTAACCATTTTTAGTTTGTGTTCAAGTGAGGCTGATTACGTCTTGAGTAAAGCTATCGAATAGTTTTGAGCGCCTTCTGTGTTTTCTGACTCACATGCATGTGAGTGTTTATCTATGCACACATGCCAGTGTTTGTGTTGACTGATTTGCAGGAGAGGAAGAAGCGGGGTGAGAACGACAATGAGCTGTTCCTGGCAGACGTCTATGCCTACCAGGGGAAATTCCATGAGGCAGCCAAGCTCTACAAACGTACTGGCCACGAGTCCAGAGCCCTGAGCATGTACACTGACCTGCGCTTGTTCGACTATGCCAAGGTGATTAAAACATTGATCAATAAAAACAACATGTACAACATACTTTAATATCAATACGGACAGAACGACCTGGAAAGCACTGCATGTGTTTAGGGTGTAGAACATATGTTTTTCCTCATCATGTGCACTTATGCCAAGTTGGGGCCCTGCACTAGTTTCAACCGGCCCCCCCCTTTCCCGTCTGTCTTTCATCTCCTCATATATCTCCGGTATCTCCACATATATCTTCTGATCAGCACACACACACACACACACACACACACACACACACACACACACACACACACACACACACACACACACACACACACACACACACACACACACACACACACACACACACACACACACACACACACACACACACACACACACACACACACACACACACCCTGGGCTTTTAAAGACATATCCCTATACAACACACACACGGGTAACTTACACACATAGTTGGCAATGGGAGTGAAGCACAACTGGAGTTAAATAACACGGCGAGCGTGTGCTTTTACATGAATACTTTGATGAGCCGGTCAGTTGGAGTTGAGACAAATTCATGCTTTATTATGTTTACAATGGGGGGGACACTTTGATCATCAGCATCACATTCACATTGCGAGAGCATAGGACACAGCTACGACTTGTTTGTGTATATTTATGTGTGCGTATGTATCAGATTGAACGTGTGTTTGATGTGGCTGCTGTATATTTATGTGGCTGTGTGGCCATCTGGTCCTGCAGGCTGTTTGTTTTAGGAGAGATGGACAGCGGAGGGCTAGCCGCCTGCTGTTTGTGTGACTCTTCCTCCCGTCTCGGCCTTGACCCACATGGTTCTGTCTGTCAGTCGGTCTGAACATGACTTTCTGTGTTGCATACATTCCTCTATATCATGACTGTTAATGTGGCTTTCCCAGTTATTAATTGGTTAGTAGGTTTGTAACTTTGTAAAAAATGTGTGTGCTTATCTTGCAGGATTTCATTGGAGGGACAGACCCTAAGAGCTCTCGGATCCTGATGACCAAGCAAGCAGACTGGGCTAAGAGCAGCAAGGAGCCGCGGGCAGCAGCGGAGATGTACCTGTCAGCAGGAGAACATCTCAAAGCCATCGACATAATAGGGGAACACGGCTGGGAAGACATGTAGGTGCCAGTCACTGCATGAAACAATCTAGGTCTCTCCTCCAGCATCGCATACACTGTTATTCATGTGTAACCATTTCTAAACATCTTTTTTCGATTTGTGAACATGGTGTTCTTAAATATATAAATATAACCCAAAATATTAAGGCATATTTTATAGTCCATAAGCCAACAAAAGATGGTATTTGAGTTAAGCAGACATGAGTTAATGCAGTTTGAAATGTTCAGACTGACACTTCCTGTCTAAACTGTCTAAAAATGTTACTGTCGTAGTAGAACCCTCACTCTTTGACTTTTTTAGGTTTCCAAACAATAATTGAATACTCAAGCTTTAGAGAAGGAAGGGGGAGACGCCTCATGTTATGTGTTTAAGAGGATTGACTTTACAGTGGAGACACCTTTTGTCCTGTAGTTGACATTTTAAAATGAACAATATATGCATATTCATAGGTTTATGGATTTCTCTAAAGGGGAAATAATTGGTGCAATTCTAATTAGGTCAGTCTGCAATTTTTTTCTTGGAAAATAATCATCAAGCACAATTTGTCTTAACAATCTGTGTAGCGTTGCTCAACCCAGTCTCACGGCATTTCGTGTTCACCAACACGATTTTTAATCTATTGATTCGTGTTCCCCAACACGATTTCCCCCTTTTTTTCGTGTTGCACAGCACGATTTTTTTTCGTGTTGCACAGCACGATTTTAAAAGCAATGTATTTCTACTGCCTGCAGCACGTCTTTTTCTCCGGTCGGGTCGAGGAAGACCGGAAGCTGTGTGGTTCATAAAAACATGTTCTTACTCAATATCAAGCCACAATTATTGCTTTTATTTTAAATCGTATAATTTCGGACTTTTGTTGCCGTCTGTGAGGAAAAGAAATGGGGCTCAGAGCCTCAGAATACTGAAATCTGTATTTTTTAAATATTTGTTGCCTTCTAATTTGTTATTCTTTTCAAAATAACACACTTTTATTTACTCACCAATAACACACAATTATGCTTGATTTTATTTATTGGTTTAATTCCATAATCTCGGGCTTTTTTGGCGTCCGTCAGGAACTGAATTTCAAAATAAAAATAACCGGACATAGGCATTACCCAAGATCCTCAGCTCCTTTAAGCTCGTTTATTGGATGTTTTAGCCGCAATGCATGCTGGGGATTTGGTGTTTATATGATATGAAATCCGGAAAACATTTGTGTACTTTGTGTGCATCTAGTGGTTAAAGCACGTTATTGAATTATTGTGTTTGATTAAAAAAATATTAAGAGTACATACTTTCATAGGGGGAAAGTATAAATATAGAAATATAGAATATAAAAAATCAAGAAGATACTATAAGTGATCTCTACAATAAAACAGTTTAGTGCAGCATGTACAAAGATATTAATAGGAGGAGGTGAAAAACAGAAAAACGAATTAACCTTTATTTAAACATTAACTAACAGATTAAGGTCTTCTTTTAAATAAGAAAAAAACGTTGGGGGTATCTATCTACAGATAAATATTAAGCCTGACAAAGTACTTAACGTCTAATATATTGCTTTCCTGCAATGTTAACTATGTTGAAGCACTTATTTTAACTGATATTATACATATGAATTATACTCGTATGTATGTAGATAGAATAAGAAATGTGCAGAATATGACAGTTTAATGGTGGAGGTACACACATATTGATAGATGTCTTGTAATGCACTGTTGAGGAACCTGTGACCCAAGTGTTTCATTCATTGCATAACTACACTGTAGTTGTGTATATGATATGTCAATAAACCTTTGAAAATCTTGAAAGGGATGTGCAAAATAGCCATAATATACAGTTTTTAATTAACTATTAGTAGAGAATAACGAGTAATGAATATACTTTATTACTCGTTTCCATTCATGTCAATTGCAGATACATGTTTAGTCTTCTCAAGCACCAACTATCAAATATCTCTCCTGATTGTTGGCACTTGACAATCACCTTACCTGAATTTTACTCAGGTGTAACTAAAGTCTGATTTAAGGGTTGTTTATATTTCACATAATTAATCAGAATCTGCAAAGTAACTCAAATAAATGCAGTGGAGTAAAAATACCAGATTAACCTCTGAATTGTAGTGGAGTAGAATTACAAAGTAACAATGAGCTGTCATGTGGGTAGGCCTATATATAGCGATTTTCACCCATTTATTAATTATAATATATAATAGTTTTACATTTGATAATGCCAATGTGTTTAATACTGGCAACTTCTAATTGTGGGAAAAACGAAAACGTTCAGTAGAGACGTCCCATAGAACATTTGGCGAAACACAATAGCCAGCATGTGTAGTTCTGGGGGGGCGTTCGATTCCAGTTTTGGATAGTCTGGCGTGGTTTCGTTCCATTTCACACAGCTGTTTGACGCTCTGCGTAACCTTACGGGGGACTGTAGTCCTAAACCAGTGCTTCTCAAAGTGTGGTCCGCGGACCACTGGTGATCCGTGAGCGCCCCCTAGTGGTCCGTGAGTATATTGGTAAAATTTCACATTTGAAATTAATTAATTAATTAATTAAAGTTTTCCGCACTCTCGCGGGAATATCTCCGCAATGGAGCGAGCTTAAGTTTCACTTTCAATTGCATGATATAGCCAAGATAAACACCTTCATCACACATGTGGCCACTTGTTTGTACCATTTTCAGGAGATTTGTAAAACACAATGTGTTTTTGGATATTTGTGGAGTTAGGTGGTCCGCGAGTGTTTTTTTATTGGTTAAGTGGTCCTTGGTATGAAAAAGTTTGAGAAACACTGTCCTAAACGATAGCTGGGGATTATGGGTAGTGTAGTGTCTTCGGCCATCCTAAACTCAGAAAGGTTGACAATCGCAATGACGCTCGAAATGTCCCTTATAGTCCTACGTCTGTTTCCGGATATTTTATTTTGAAATTCAGTCCCTGATGGACGCCAAAAAAGCCCGAGATTATGGAATTAAACCAATAAATAAAAGCAAGGATAATTGTGTGTTATTGGTTATTGAAAAGAATAACAAATTAGAAGGAACAAAATATTTAAAAAATACAGATTTCAGTATTCTGAGGCTCTGAGCCCCATTTATTTTCCTCACAGACGGCAACAAAAGTCCGAAATTATACGATTTAAAATAAAAGCAATAATTGTGGCTTGATATTGAGTAAGAACATGTTTTTATGAACCACACAGCTTCAGGTCTTCCTCGACCCGACCGGAGAAAAAAACGTGCTGCAGGCAATAGAAATACATTGCTTTTAAAATCGTGCTGTGCAACACGAAAAAAAATCGTGCTGTGCAACACGAAAAAAAGGGGCAAATCGTGTTGGGGAACATGAATCAATAGATTAAAAATCGTGTTGGTGAACACGAAATGCCGTGAGACTGGGTTGCTATGCTATGCCATGCTAAAAAAAACACTGGGAAAATAACCTTTTTTTGTTTTTTCTCCTCATAAAAGCGTACCAGTGGGAATGTGGGGTGTGAGCTGGTGTTTCTGAATCAGAACCCCCCGCACTGACTCTATATGACCCATTATCTATCCACTGCACGTGTCCCTGTGGTGCCATCAGAAAAAAACTGCAGTTACATTCAGCACTCTTTAAACTCAATCTGATTCCACTACTAACCTTGACTGCTTCAAATTATTTTTTTGTGTGGTCATGAGCATAACTTTAAACACTGGAACAGCATGTAAAGATTTATCTGCCCCCCCTCACTGTGTGCTCTACTTCCTCTCTCCTCTCATGCAGGTTGATCGACATCGCTCGTAAATTGGACAAGGCCGAACGTGAACCGCTGGCAAAGTGCGCGTTATACTTCAAGAAGCTGAAGCACCACGGCTATGCCTCAGAGACTTACTCCAAGATGGGGGACTTACAGGCTCTACTGCAGCTGCATGTGGAAACCCGGCACTGGGAAGAGGTATGACATACTCAATGCACACAGGAGGCACACCTGCTCCGCTCATCATGACTTATATATAGCATATCCTGAGACAATCACATAAATATAATGTGAACCACATAGGACTGTGCTAAATAAACTGCTGTGGTAGACAGAAACTCATATCATAAACCACTCATGGTCATGGCCAGAAAAGTACATTCTATTTGTTAAAGTAACCACAGCCAAATGCAAACAATAAGACAATACTCTGCCTGGTTTCCTACACTGACAAAGTTAAACCACACACACACTCCAGAGCTAATGATTCAGCTTTTGATTTCATGACTACATGATGATTGGTGGGGGAGAAACACAAAACGCTCTACAGCACCGAAATCAGCTTAAAGCTCCATTCTGCTTCCAATCAAATTCCTCCATCAGGGCGGGTCGTGCTGCTCAAACAAGAGGAACATATTGTATTTCTTTTATCCATCTGTGGTCCTTAATCGAGTTTAAGAAATGCGCATTTGCATTCTGAAACAGAAGAGCCAAAAACAGAACATCAAACCACATCTGAGGAAGTCTTCCTGAATATTTATTTGATCCTCATAGAAAAATATACAAGAGAGAAGGAGGGGGGAGGTAAAGAGAACTGTTAGACTTGATGTGCTTCACTGGGGGAGGTTGACACCCAGACGGGACAGAGCACAGACTCAGTTACAGAACGGGCCATATGGATGCTATTCACTGCTCCCACTCCTCTCTCCACTCCTCTTTAAATGACTTTGGGATCACAGGCCCGGGACACACACAGTCTCTTTATTGTCTTACAGCCGTTACTGTGTGCATGACTGATGTGTGTTTCTTCGTTCATATTTTGTCTCAGGACATTTAGATTATTCAGTCACTGTAACAGGCCAACGTGTCCATAAGAGCACTTCATCAGCTCTTTACACCCCATCATTCAAACAGTGTGAGAGCTGCTGCTGTAGTTCCAATTGAGTGAGAAATCAACTTAGCTCGTACAATTTTCTTTGTTCTCAACTCATTAATAATGCTGTAATGTGATGTTTTGACTGGAACTCATTTGTGTTTCCCTGAGTGTGCTGTAGCTCATATGTCCCTAATCAACTGAAGTTCAACTGCAATTACTCAGTGCAGTGTGGTGACTTTTTGATGTCAGCTGCTAATATACTGCATTACTTCTCTCTTTGTTGCCTTCACCTGTCCATTTCTCAGGCTTTCTCACTGGTGGACAAGCACCCACAGTTCAAAAATGATGTCTTTGTGCCTTATGCTCAGTGGTTGGCTGAGAACGACCGCTTTGAGGAGGCACAAAAAGGTGAGTTTACATTTCCAACATGTCCTCACTTTTACCTATTCGGGATGCTCTGGTGTATTATAATCATATTTTATTTTGATGTATATTCCCAGGATTATTTCAGTAAGCATTAAAGTCTGCGGCCACAGCCACAGTTTACATATGGAAGTGATAAAGCCTGGCTAGCTTTGGACACAGATATGTTTTCCTACTTCCCTGAGATTCTCTATATTCACTGTTAAACATGATCCTCTTTGCTGGAGCCGAGCAGAACAGAGCTGCCTGTTAACTGAATGACATGCATGCATGCCTCTAATCACCAGTACTACAAGCAGCTCTGATGATGATTAGCAACTGTAACCATAGTTATAATCAGCTCATAGATTTATAATTATGATCTCAGCAGGCATATTTCTTCTTCTACATAATCTTCCTCTGCCTGTCTCGGCATGGAACTCATGACTGAACAGACCTGATTGTATTGGAGCTTGTTTATGGTCATGCATTTTGCTGATTGTGTGTATTTTAGTCAAGCTGCGACAATGTATTGTGTTACTAGTGATTGTTTTTGAGTACAAGATTCCGGCCTGTCTCCTGTCCACTGCGCTGCTACTTCTTTATACCTACTTAGACATAGTTAGCATAAGGTTGAATTGGTGGGTTCATATTTCTGAGGCTTCAAGTGTTCTCCATGTAGAGATTTAATTGGAAGACTGTTTGGCAGTTTTCTCATTACTAATATCTTTAGTTCGAAGATGTCTTTCCATAGTTGTCATATTATCCAAACCCCTTCAGGGGGTCCGCGGGGTCTTCAAAAGTATTACAAGTTGATAAATCAATTTAGCGAAAATGAAGGCTATTAAAAAGTATTAAACAGGCATTTTCCAAGGTATTAGATTTTGTAGCTTGTTTTCAATAAGTATATAAATTGTCCAAAGAGGTTGTGTTCTACAGTCTGCCTGAATGTAATCATTGCGTAGGTGTGTAGTGTGATTCTGTGTAGTTTATTTATGGCATCCCGTTAGACTTGACGTCATCTGAACAGGACATCGCACGCTCACTGCTTGATGGCGCACGAAGGTCCGTTTGCGCCGGTTGTTAAACAACATCGATATGGGGAAATGCAAGTTAGCGTCCAAATGGTTGGAAGATAAGGAAGGAAGGACAATCAATACTGTATATAGTCAATGTGAGGTAAAGTGTGTCGCCAATGTAACCGGTTAAAACTCCAAGTGGCGATGAGGTCTTAACATGTACGGAAAGGGTCTTGAAAAAGGTCTTCAAAGATATTACATTTGACTTCAGGATTCCTGCATATACCCTGCCCTTACCTTAACCCACTCCACTAAAATGCATATCGAAGCCCTTTTCAGTTTTGTATGCAAACGGTAATTCAGCACTTAAAGTAAAAAGCCGACCATTTTACAAAGCTCAGTTCATATGATGCTATAAAAAGATTTCTGTAAACATATATAAAAGTACATGTTGGTGATTGAGTTCACACTTGTCTAAAGGCTGACCTTGTTATGTTTATTTACTACAATAACCCAGAGTTGTATTTGTATAGGAGCTTTGCTGCGAGCCACTGCTGTTTCTTTGTCAGCTTGTGTTTGTGTAAGGGGGAAGGAGTGGGTGCTACTTCCTAACACTAACCAACAGCAGCTGAATCTGTTCTTTATGTTATGTAGTCTTATAAATATTTGCCACTAATATGTCCTGACCCTCACTCTGGTTGCCGGGGCAGGGTCACTGGGGGGGTCGACTCCCTAAAGCTGCTTCTAATTACCCGCTTATAGGAACATGAAGGCACAATGTTTTTTTAGGGCGTTAAAGCCAAGGGTTCTTTGGTATTTAAGAGCAACTGCCCCATTTGGAAAGTCATTTTGAGTTATTACATGGCTTGATGATGTCTTGTATCCATTATGTATACATATCTTGTGGCATTTAGTCTTATTGTGTATTGGTGCGCACAATTCTGTAGTGTTTTTTTCACATTGTTTTTTAAAAGTTAGCTATTCTTTAGTGACTTTTTTCCATATGTCTGTTTTTTTCTGTATCCTGTTGAGTGTGCTGTGCATCAGACATATTCTATTTGGACTTTTCATAAACACACATGATTGCTTTGTACTTGTTATTATTGATATGGTATAGGTCAGGGTTCTGCAACCTTTTTGACTAAAAGAGCCATTTTGCCCCCTTTTCCACCAATTTCTTTTGTCTGGAGTCGCAAAACATATGTGATAGCTTGATAGCTTATAAAGTTGTATATATTGTTACATCATAGACAACAACTACAGTTTTTTTGCATTCATTATTTATTACATTATAGAAAGCGGTTTACCTCTTATAATAAACAAAGAACTCTTATAAGGAGAATTAAAAAAAAATCCACAGGCCTACTTTAAAATAAATCCACACAGCACTTGGGGAGTCCTCTGCACATTTGAAGAAAAATGAATATAATTAAAATGGGCCCACTTTGAAATAAATAAAACCTTTAGCTGCACCCTAAAAAGAGTTAACTGATTGAATTATGACTGAAGATCATCAGCTGTCTTCCTCTTCCATGTTTTTCCTCCAATACGTAAAGGCTGCAGCACCTTTGACAACTTCGCTCCACATATCAAACATACCGGTAAGCCAGCGTCGTTTGCTGTGAAAGCATATAACTCTAACCGCGCAGAATTAAACCCTCTGTGTTCCTACGATACTTTTCTTTTCTTTGATGTATCCATAGTTCGCTCATCGAGTCGGGGGTCAGGTTATTCGCCTGCAAGAAAAGGCGCTGGCGCGGGACCGTAGCAGGATGTGACGCATATTTTTAGTTGACCTAATTAAAACTGTTTTTGAAAAAAAATTATGTGTCACAGTATCACCTCAAAATACAAGATACGAAACATTTTCAACTGTGTAACAAAATATAAATAGTCCTACAAATATTTTTATTTGTATTTCCTGCTTATTTTGTCTAAGCTCAAGGGAGCCAGAGTAGAGGCCTTAAAGAGCCGCGGGTTGCCGACCCCTGATATAGGTCTATCAAAGCAGTGTTGTTCTTAACAGTGTCTGGTAGCCTTTTCCTTTTAAAGCCTTCGGGACAGGAGTGGCACCATTGCTGTGAAGCACAGCGCAGAAACACCACAACAATGAAAACTTGGCAAAGCTGTCAGCCCAAAAACAAATCAATAAAGAAGGATGCCTTCGATTGGCAGCTGGAATCTAGCATTGCCACAAGGGCACATCATAACAACCCATCAATCACCACTTATTTTTTTCTTTCTGTCCATAGCATTTCACATGGCAGGGCGACAGAACGAAGCAGTTAAAGTCCTTGAGCAGCTTACCCACAATGCAGTGGTGGAGAACAGGTTCAACGATGCAGGGTACTATTACTGGATGCTATCAATGCAATGTCTAGACATCGCTCGAGGTAAGACCGGTCTTCACTGAAATGGAAAGAAGCATTTGTTTTAACTGTAAAGCTTAATGTTTCCTACTCATCCTTTTGGTACCTCGGTGTATGTTTGTCTGAAGCAGAAAGTGAAGACCAGAGGGATGAAATGCTGAAGAAGTTTGAGCGTTTTCAGCATCTTGCTGAGCTCTACCATGTCTACCGCTCCATTCAGCGCTACACGGTGAGAATGCAATACATTGTCACCCCTAATCTTTCATAGCCAGACCAGGCAAACGTGGAGGAGAGGAGTGGGGGGGGTTAGAAATCAGGAGGCTTCCACATGATTCGCTGTCAGATGTTTGAAAGCCTGGAAAAAAAGTACCTGCTATGTGGTCAGGTTACTGTTTGGGTACAAACACATCAATGTAATATAGTTTATTTTTTAACCTGAAGTATACCGACAGCCCACTCAGTTTCTGCCCTCTTTCTAATCAACTTTTGTTCTCAAATTTCTCGAGACCGCTATGGGTTTGACGTGCAGGGGGTCTGGCTTCTGCAAGATTATGTCAATCCCCCCCAAAAGAACTTGGTGTAAAGGACAAATTAAAGCATGCAGGGAAGATCTTCGGTAAAGTGAACAAAATAAATTGAAGGTGTTATTTCAGACCACTGAAAGGCAATGTAATTAATCACCTTCACCAAGAAGCAACTACCTTTTATTAAAGCCAGCAAAAATAAGCTTCATTTTAAATCTATCCAACCGAAAAACCAGCCTTATGTTGACAACTACTTTCAAATTAAAGTAGCTAGCAGCCCTGCCTCCAAAAGTTGGTGATCTAGCAAGAAAGTGGCAAAGATGGCAATACATACTGCCGATATGTTTATAACATGGCTATTGTTTGCACTCACAGCTGTCCATCTAGCAGCTTGTGGAAGGCTCAGATAACCTGCAGTGAGTGCGCACAGATAGGCAGGTTGCTCCTCCTGTCATCAGTCCTGCAAACGCCACAAATACAGTTTTTTGTGTTTGGTCTGCATTCGAATAATTGATTGCTAAAATCAAAGTTTCAAAGGTACATTACCCAACTTAGTTTAAACATGTTTTTCTATCAAGTTGATAGAAAGTGTATTATATGATTTCTACACATAACTGCTTATACTGTAGATTTTGGCGTGACCTTTATGCAACGGACTAAATGGTTCACGTCCTGAAACCTCTCTGATCCCGTTCACCATGGTAACCAGCTGCTTGACTGATCATGAGGACTGCTTCATCTATGGTCTTCTCCACGCCCCTAACACTAACCTACTTACAAACAAGCAATCTCGAGTTATGAGCACTCATGGGCGACCTGGCCTGTGTCAGTGTTCTCAGTTTGTTGTTTTAGCTTTCTGCTCGGCTCCGGTCACCCTCCTGTAATAGTGAGGCATCGCTGTGATCCAGACCAGAGCAGGAAATCTCTATATCTCACCTTAACTCTCCTAGGCAGCCACTATATATTCATGTGATCAACTTTTGGGAGAAAGTGCTCTAACTGATGGCTTAAGAAAATGTGTCTTTTACCTCTCACCCAAAGAAAAGTAAGTGTATTGGTGTAATTTATGATGAGGCATTGTAAAAGGTTCCAGACCAGGCTTGGATATGAAACAATTAAGCAGTAGAGTAGATATGATGGAGGGTGTTAAATAAATCTAAGCAACCCATATATGAGTACACGTCTTTTTAATCCTTTCTCTTAAACTTTCTTTTATCTCCAGGATGAGCCCTTCAGTTCCCACATGCCAGAGACACTCTTCAACATCTGCAGGTTCCTTCTGAACAACCTCACCAAGGACATACCGCAAGGCATTTCCAAAGTGTATCCTTCCATTGAAAAAAGTAGTCCTCACATGGTGTGCAAAATATCAAATATGTTTAAAAGAAAGTGTTGATTGACCCTTCCTCTCTGGAAAGCTCTCGAGAACAGACATGCCAATCTGAAATCAAGACTGTGCACAGACAGTGATGATAAAGTTGTGGAAAAGAGATAGAAGTGGGGAGAAAACGGAAGCGTTGGCGCCACTGCGGAAACCACGCTGCTGCTGGGAGAATAACAAGGGGCGGTGATGGGGAGGAGGAGAAGATGCCAGAAAGAGGCACATTCTCCGTTATCTAAACAAACACTTTGATTAGTGAACTTTGTGCACGCGCATACATATATAAACACATTAAACAATGTACATTAATTTGAATTCATACACACACAGACACACTAATCCATGTAGACACACACAGTGAAGTCAGAGTGTGAGGAAGGAAACCAGGCTGAGCAGCTGGGATCCTGAGGAGAAACTGAGGTGTTCTAAAAACGTTGAACTTAGTTTATAGACTCAGCCAGGATGCGTTGGACTGGCTCGAACAATTAAACACAATGTCACAGAAAAAGCTGCGCTAAACAAGTTTCACAATAGGAGGACATTCATTTATCAACAGCCCCAGCCTGGAACAGATCTGGGTGTGTGGGTGGAGCTGGAGAGTAGCTCAGTGGAGAGGAGTGGTGTTAAGTTTTAGGTGGTGGAGGAGCGGCAGCGCGGAGCTTTTGCAGCTGCAACTCATTGACCTGTCATTGCCACGCTCCGATTGTTAAGAGAACAGCTCTGTCTCTCCCTATAAATACAAATAACAGTTTCCTCAACTCTAAACACAAAAACAGTCACGCTTGTTTAAGCTCACACGCAAACCCACCTACCCAAGGTATTGCTTCTAACTTGGCATTCAGCTAATGTTGCTGGCTCAGCAGGGCTCTACTTCTGCTCATTACATTTGAGAAATATGGGAATACACAGTGCAGTCTATTTATAAACGCACACAGGTCTCAATGTTTCCACAACTATTACATTACATGTTACTTGTTAGACGCTTTTATCCAAAGCGACTTACATACTCAATACTGTGGGCAATCCCCACAGGAGCAATTTGGGGTGAAGTGTCTTTCCCAGGGACACAACGACATGCAGACTGCAGTGGGGCTCGAACTTGCTATCCTCTGATTCGAAGATCCGCGCACCAACCCACTGCGCCACACGCCTCCTTACTTATTTCAAATATTCAGAAATCAACATCCAAGCTGTTCCTAACCTAAGATTTCCTTAACCTTATTATTAGCAACACCTTGTATGCATTGGCCAAGCAGAGTCGAAGGCTGGGGGCTTATAAGCTTGCCAGGTATTCCTACGAGAAACTCCAGGAGCTGCACATCCCCTCTCGCTTCCAGGAGTCCATAGAACTGGGCAGCCTCACCATTCGCTCCAAACCCTTTCACGACAGCGAGGTGTGTTGGATTAAACATGCTGGTATATTAAACGTGTTCTGAAATATTGATCATGAACCCACTCTGATCATGAGAGCAGTTACTCCCATCCTGTGCTGCTGAGTGTATCGTGTAAACTTCCGTGTGTTTACTGCAGGACCTTATTGAGGGCATGATGTGCTACCGCTGCTCCACCAACAACCCCCTGCTGAATAACCAGGGGAGCGTGTGCATCAACTGCAGGCAGCCTTTCATCTACTCAGCCTCCTCATATGGTCAGTGACACACCAACACATGGCGTGCGGTATTTGCCAGACACGACCCCCTTTGTGTTTGTAATAGTAATGTAGCGTATCTCCTTGTGTGCAGAGGTGTTGCCTCTGGTGCAGTTCTACCTGGAGGGGGGCATCAGTGATGAAGAGGCAGTTTCTCTGATTGACTTGGAGGTCCCTCACACGGATCAGAGTGACGCACGCTGGCACGATATGGACAACGGTGGTATCCTTTAATAACCTACAGTATGTAACTGTATAAAAATAGATATACACATGGACTAACAGATGATTCACATTCTTTGTATGAATTATTCATTCCTCACTCTGCTGGCCCTGTGATGCTGTATCCCTGCCCTTACACGCGGCACATCTCTTTGAAATGAAACATGTGACTGCCCTCCACCTTGTGACAGTTCTAAGAAGCTGTTTAGTCTTCTTTGGCCTCGATTCTGTGCTGGTGGGTAAGCTGTCAGAGCTAAGTCATCTTAGCCCTTGAGCTAATAGGGTTAGCAAGGCTCTCCTGTCTCATTTTAATGACACTAACCCTCCAAGAGCCGTAGCCACAGCCCCAGTGCAGGGATTAACCTGCATTAGTCGGCACACACTCAAGGGCACTGAGGTCTGCTCTGTTCTTCGACTGATCGGCCTTTTGAACACTCAGTTTTAAATAGTCTTTTTATAGAGGTTTGTCCTGTCTTAAAAATATACAATAACAGACAATATATGTTTAAATGTTTGCATTGCTATATGTGTCCTTAATAACCCCAATCAGAGCTGCAGGCTTTGAAGATGAAGGATGATTTGGACGATCATGAGGAAGACCCATTTACAGCCAAAATGAGCTTTGAGGTAGGAAAGGACAAACGAGATGAGATTAAAAATCCACCAACTGGGCAAACCAGCTGGAGAGGGTAAAAGAACAGGGTCAATAATACAACGTGGATGTGTTCATGTGTGTTTAAACAGCAGGGGGGCTCGACCTTTGTCCCAGTGAAGGTGAGTCGCTTGGTGCTGCGCTCCATGAGCAGGAGGGACGTCCTGATCAAACGCTGGCCCCGGCCGCTCAAATGGGAATACTTCCGCTCCCTGCTGCCCGATGTGAGCATCACAATGTGCCCCACCTGCTTCAAGGTACAGCTTTATAACACACACAGCCAGTATGACCTGGTGTGAACCTCGGATAACACTAACCTTCACTGTTTTCGTTTATTTTGCTTGTACGGAAGCCATGAGAGGCAAATGACTTAACATTGTTGTGTTTGTATTTGTCATATCACTCCCATCAGAATCAGAATTCCTTTATGAGTCCCACAGCGAGGACATTTTAAGTGTTACCAAAAACGGCATAGTAGATAAAGAAGCAATGCAATAATAAAAAAGAAAAGCAGACATTTGTAATAAAATAACAATAGAGACAAATAAGTACACAACCATGGCAAAATAATTATAGCAGCCATTTAAGTGACATAAATAGCTAAATAAAGTATTGCGACCTCAAAATACGTTTTGGGACATGTATGAAGATATGTGTTGTTTCACATAAAGTGATTATAGCACCGTACAGTTGCAAACAAGTGTTTATATGGCACATTGCAGGTTTATTGCTCATGATTTCAACAGTCTGTATTGTGTGGTGGTTGTGTAGAGCCTGACTGCTGCAGGAAGGAAGTACATAGTCACAGTGACATAGTGACCAATTGGTTTGTGTTTAAACCAGTTGTTAAAGCCTTAAGGTTGTTGTGATATTTCTTTGGTTGTCCCCTTTTTGTTTTTTGCAACCAGGTGGAGCTAAATACAACCAAAAGTTTATCATTTTGAGGCAACCAAAGTGCTAGAATGTATGATCTGAAAACACACTGTGAAAGGGTTAAAGTTAAAAAATATTGAGATCACCCATACCGGACAAAGCTTTGAAAACATTTTCTATCAAAACGTTTTTTTCACGACTCATGAACCACAGAGAAAACTATTTAGATAAGGATTGGAAAATGGATCACTAGAATGCTCTTGTTCCTGTTCTTTGACTTGGCTTCCATATCCTCATACAGATAACATTTAATGTCAGATGTGTTCTGTTTTGTGATGTTCCTGTCTTTGTATTTCCTCTTAGATGTTCCACAGTGAGGACTATGAGCTCCTGGTGCTTCAGCACAACTGCTGTCCTTATTGTCGCCGACCCATCGATGAACCAAACTGATGGACTTTAAAACTAGAGCATCTATTTAAAACGTTTTTATTTGTATGTCCTGTAGCTGATATGTTTCTCCCTTTTATCATGCAGTTGGTTTTCTGATGGGTTGTGAATTTTTGTTTTGCATTGTAATATATTTCTCCCTGTAATTTACATAGACATACTGTATGTTTTATCTTTAAGTTAATCTAACTGTTTTGTTTGCTGTTCCTCAAGCTCCCTTTGAGGAGCAGCCCTTTGTCCTCAGAGGATGACTGACAGACGTAATACCTCTAGTGTTTGTGTGTTGGTCATTATAAAGTGCACCATCAACCAATCGGATTATAAGGATCAGATTACCTTGATCTATCAGTGACAACATCATCACTTTAGAGGCAGCATGTGTGCATAGTGTAAAATAATATTGCTATAAAAAACGTTTATTTAAGAAACGCAATTCTACCAAATGGAAAACCTCTATACCAGATGCCACAAATGCATTCCCCAAGCTTGTATACTAAAGCTGTACTGTGTGTTTTATAACAGTACGGGACATCTGTTTAGTCATGAAAATGTATTTTATTTTGTTACAATGGGGGAAAAAAACCTTTTCAATAAAATATTTTGGTACTTTTTTATTACAGTGGGTTTTCTTAACAGTGTTACAAAGATGGTCATCTTTGCTTCTTACTCTTTTAGATTAAACTTCAGGTTTTCCATCTGTAAAAACAGAGAAGTGGAGTGAGAGTGCATGCTCTGAGCGGTATGCACCACTGACTCTGATTACTCTTAGGGCTATGAGTTGAGTCCTGCATTATGCAGTGGTTGGGGATTAGGCTTTTAGCGATACAAATAAGTTGGATTGCTCAAGAAATGTAATTTATAGTTTGTCCACTCTGAACGGTTTGAATCACAAATAGGCTCGTTCCCTCCTACTCTCTCTCCTCTCATTCTGATGATGCATTGATGCACTTGACAGTAATTATGCGGTTTGGATAGCCATTGCTGTAACCTCTCACCTTGAAAATACTTCACATACTGCATAGCTATTTCTAGAGTTCTCCCCTTGTAATGCTTTATGTGAATATGAGAGAGGGGCAGACTGAGGTGAGTGTCTTAATTCCCTCTTTGCTAATACTTTGCTCCATGTAAATCACTAATCCCACCGGCCTGTTAAAAGGTGCTGCATCACCTCAGGGGGCTGCAGATCACATCCTCCTCTCACAGGATCCATCCCTCCAGCCGACCTTTCTCCCCTCTTTGCACTGCGGCTGCACTACTTCACAGTATTGGTATTCTGACAAGAGACACAGACTATTGTATTCTAGTGTAAAGGTCTCGGAGGGAAGGAAGAACACCCCCATCTGCAGCCATGAAAGGCACAGAAGGTCCCAACTTTTATGTCCCCATGTCTAACAAGACTGGGGTGGTGCGCAGCCCCTTTGAGCACCCTCAGTACTACCTGGCTGAGCCCTGGAAGTACTCTATTGTGGCTGCGTACATGCTGTTTCTCATCTTTACCGCCTTCCCCATCAACTTCCTCACCCTCTTTGTCACCGTCAAAAACAAAAGGCTGAGGAACCCTCTGAACTATGTCCTGCTCAACCTGGCCGTGGCCGACCTCTTCATGGTGGTTGGCGGCTTCACGGTCGCTCTCTACACCGCCCTGAACGGGTACTTCATCTTGGGCGTCACCGGCTGCAACGTTGAGGGATTCTTTGCCACCTTAGGAGGTAAGAGAGGAGGATGTGAATGTGCTGTAAATGTACTTTGTATGCTAAATGCTATTGTCTAGATTTGTGTTTCACTTTCTTTATTGTGAACATTTTAAAAACAAACATTTTTTGAGATGATGTGTGTGAAATATAAAAATACTGTGTGCTGTATTTAAAGTCAAACCTGCTTTATTTTATGCTTTAGGAGAGATTGGTCTCTGGTCCCTGGTGGTTTTGGCTATTGAGCGCTACGTTGTGGTCTGTAAACCAATGACCAACTTCCTCTTTGAGGAAAAACATGCCATAGCTGGCCTGGCTTTCACATGGATCATGGCCCTGACCTGTGCTCTTCCCCCTCTGCTCGGATGGTCACGGTACTGTATCATTCAGTGTTAAAAACTAGGATACAGGCTTCAAAGCCATACCAACATTTGTCTCATTTGCACACCAAGGCACATCTGAGATTACCTTTATTTACTTTTAGCACACTTACGCAAAGACTCATATCTAGAATCAAATACTGTGTGTGATGGTGTTGATAGAAATGATTCTGTGTGGCTTGCAGGTACATCCCAGAGGGAATGCAGTGTTCCTGTGGGATCGACTACTACAGTCCCAATCCTGAGTTCCACAACACCTCATTCGTCATCTATATGTTTGTCCTCCATTTCACGATCCCCCTCTTCATCATTTTCTTCTGCTACAGTCGCCTACTCTGCACTGTGCGAGCGGTAAGCCTGGCCACATATTATTAATAAGGATGTGATACCTTCTTTATCCTTGTAAAGAAAATGTTTTTAGTTATTTTGTAGCTTCCTCCCCTCCACAGGGACGTTAGCGACATCACAGAGCGGAGATGTGGGGATTTAGTGGCTCAAGGACACTTCAGGAGGGCAGATCATTGCCAACATGGCAGCTTATACCCGGCCCTCCAGCTGAAGGGCAGTCTGCCTGCTCAGTGTCACCCTGATGCCCTCATTAATAATAGTATAACAACATGTATAATATATGAGCAGTCGTTAATAGTTTAAAAATAATGCTGACTTTTTTACAAGGCGGCAATTATTTATATTTTTTTTTTTTATTGTCAACTAAAAGACAATTCAAATAATGTAAGGGGTTCGCATGCACTTAAGAACCTACAGGTATTTATTATAACAAGTTTAAGCTCCTATTGCTCTGTCCCAGTAAAATTTACTGTTTTGGTCCACTCTCATGAGCTGGTGAACACCGTGGAGCATTTGGCAGCCGAGCAGCCAGACTCCCTGAGGAGCTGCTGGAGACCGAGCTGTAGTTTGTGGTTCACATGTTTTAGCACACAGAGGTAACAGTTACCTCAGTGACCCGCATATATCTAACACTGCACAAACCAGGGCTAGTGGACACCAAAAACAGAGCTAAAAGAGAGCAAACTTTGGTATTCAATTCACCACGGGGGGGCGGACAAATCACCTCAAAACAATAATATCCTTGATTTGTAACTATGTGTGTTCACCATTTATTTTGGGCTGTCCCAAATTGACCAAACAAAATCTGTTATTAGGCTGGAATCTGAAACAGCAGCAGACTTTCTATTTTAAAGCCTCAATTTGCAATTTGACCCATACATTTCAGATAATGTCTTTATTTGCACTTACATTTGGAGAGTATTAGTTGGTACATTCAACAGAATGATCATTTGTTTTTAAATTACTCATACTACTACTTGTGAAATTGAAGTGCTACTTAAAGCATCTGTTTACAAACTCTCACACAACTCACGCAGTGTAATCCAAGTCTCATTTATCCAGTCAAATCCACTATTATCCTTTGTAAGTGTAAGTCCATTGATTAAAGGACATATCACTTTGTTTAGTGCTTCAATCCGGTTTTGTTTTTTTAAGCTGGTGATTGGCTGAGCCTTTTGTTAACATTTGCATCACAGACCTTCATGATGACCTTTATCTGCATGTTTTCAGGCTGCAGCCCAGCAGCAGGAGTCTGAATCCACCCAGAGAGCGGAGAAGGAGGTGACCCGCATGGTTATCGTCATGGTGATGTCCTTCCTGATGTGCTGGGTGCCCTACGCCACCGTGGCCTGGTACATCTTTGCCAATCAAGGGACTGAGTTTGGACCAGTCTTCATGACCGCTCCCGCCTTCTTCGCCAAGAGTTCTGCTCTGTACAACCCGATCATCTACATTCTGCTGAACAGACAGGTACGGGAAGAAATGTGACTGTGTTTAAGAGAGCTGCGATGAAGGCATTGGTAACATGTACAGTTTATCAAGTACAGAACCTAATTACATTTTGTTTATGTACTTTGTATGCGTATTTCCACTTTACATCATACTACTAGAGATTGGAAAGCTGAAGACTAAATTAACAAACTCTATTAAAAGCATTAATGACTAGCTTCGCTCCAACCAAAACGTTTTAAGCTTAATAATGTCTTGTACAATAACATTAATATTACAGGAGGCATTTTTTTAAATAGTGAGTACTTTTATTTGAAATTGCTATTTTATAGTCTTTATTTATAATTATATTTGATCTTATTTTGTATCTGCATATCTGTTCGTGTGCTAATGCAACACCTACATTTCTCAATTGGGGATCAATACAGGCTAATCTTATTTTACATTTACCTGATGGTTCTAACCAATGTACTTCAATGTAAGTGTTATTTCTTATTTATGTATTGGTGCTATTAACCTTTTGGTGCCTGTACTTTATTGAATTTGAATCCTTCTTCCACCACTGAGGGAATTGAATCTCTGATTCTTATGTTCTTCTCCTTTTTGGCCTCCAGTTCAGAAACTGCATGATCACCACGGTGTGTTGTGGAAAAAACCCATTTGGAGAGGTTGAGGTCTCTGGTGCTTCCACATCCAAAACTCAGACTTCAGTCATATCCAGCCAAGTGGCTCCTGCTTGACCGGTTCCCCCCTCCCCCCTACCACCTTTGATGTCCCATCTGTCCCAGCACACCTAGGGACCCGCCCACGCCAAGCAACACTCCTCTATTGGCCAATCCTCTTGACTTACCTCTCCATGTGTCTTCACTGCCCAGGCACAACCACTCTCTCGGTTGGACTGACGATCTCTAGAGTCAGCATGTGTATTTTCAATCCATTTAATCATGGAAAGTGTTCAGCTGGCTTAACCGAGTTTAACCCGGCATCAAGGGGTGTTGTGATGATCCAACTGAACACATTCCAAGCTCCCCACTACCCCAAAACACATAATAGGTCAATACAAACTGGTATACGTTGCAGCTATATATAACCCCAAAATGCGCTTCAAACAATCCATTTTATGATTACTTGGGTGAGATTAGTCATGAATCTTTTGAGTTTTTAAGGTATCAGATGGGGCTGTGGTCTTGTCTCTCCTCTTGACTTTATGCAGAGGAGGGGTTGTTAGTTTGCTCTTGGCATTGACTGAGACATGAGTGTAAACAGATGGACCAGAAAAAAAATCCTCTGCAGGGAGAGGGCACCTCCTGCAAGTGTGTGTGTGTGTGTGTGTGTGTGTGTGTGTGTGTGTGTGTGTGTGTGGAGGATGTCAGAACGCAGTGTGTGTATTATAGCGAAATGGGGATATTATTTTGTTTATTATGTTAAACCTAGGGTCCTGTGGAAGTTGTTCTGTGTCCTGCAATAAAAAACAAAGCTAAATGTCTGCACGACTTTTCCCCTAACTCACATTTTCATGATAATGTTTACAAGGCTCTCTGACAAGTTCCAGATGCTAGTTTGTGCGCTTTTGGGTGGCAGGCCAGATCTTAATGCTTTTCAAATGTTGTTAAAATGTGCTATGTTGTAATGGACGTGTAAATGAAGCACTTTGAGACTTAGAAAAATACACATTGTCATCATTAGACACTTTAAAAGCCTAAATACTGTAATTTATTTCACACTCTGACAAGTCATTTGGCATCACAAATACAGTCTCTCCTTATATTGAGTTCACTTTTTTCTCATAAATGTAAATTTCCCTCTTTTAAATTGGTCAGAATCCAACATTAAGTTCATTCGTTAACAAGCACACTGATCAACACGTCTATACTAATGCAGCTCTTCCCAGTGAACTACATTAGATCTTATTCAATACATCTCAGTCATTTATATTCTCTCTATTTCTCCTCAATCCATCATCAACCTGCAAAGCACATTGGGACGTATCCATCAAAGCACCGATGGATGGGAGCGGGGTCCCCCATCTTCACCAAGCACACCTGAGAACTATGCAGGCCTAAGGAGATGAGGAGTTTATCGAGGTGCTTCTTACTCATCCTGATGAACAGGCCACTTGAAATCATTATAACACATCTATAAATATTGCTATGGACATTATAATACAGTACAGTGCATCATTGGCTCGTTCCCTTAAGAAAAGGGTTCAGTGCGTTAAAATCGCCACCAGGGCTTACTGTAGGTCCCAGTAACTGTAAAGACTCATCTCCACGCCCTTACACCTTTCCTCTAAAGCATAGCTGAGCCAAACTGGAGAAAGATTTGGGAAAATAGCTCGGCATTCCCAGATCAGAGGAGGAACACCTTGCAAATGTATGGCGCTTGAGAGGCAGGTTTAAGTCCTTTGCCACCTTCCACGCTTCTTATAGTCTGTGGGAAATAATGACACTTATGAAGGCTAACTCCTTATGAAGGCAGACATTCCCAAGTAACTATGGAGGCAGGAGAAAGGCAGCTGTCAGCAGGAGAAAGAGATGGCTAGTAGAAAAGACACTGGCAGGTTCAGGCTTCGCTGCAGCACTCGTAGATGTTGTCCTCCACAAGGGCAATGACCTGCTCGAACTTGTGGTGCAGTTGAGTGCGACGTGCTGTAGGGTTAGACTCCAGAGCGGTCACCACCTGATCGAGGGAGATAGAAAAAGAAACAGACTTTTAGTGTCTGTGGTGCATTCATGCATCCATCCATCTATCTATCTAGGGAGGGAGGAAATCAGCCACCTGCCTGGACATAGAAAGTTGAGCAAGAGAAAAGGGAAAGCGGCAGAAGAACAAGTGAAGTGCTTCAGCCTCTTCTACAGCCTTCACGCATGCCTCAACACCACAAAAGCCTTAACTCTTCACATATTTACAAAACCCACATCTGCTCTGTTTTTCATGCCCAATAGTTGTCACGGTGTAAGAGGGATTGATGGGCTCTTAGCAGCAGTGTGATACGAAGCAGAGCAAACTGAGCTGGGGCGAGAGAATAGGCAATCAGGGGCCATTCACAGAGCTCTGTGAATCAGACTCTAAGCCCCTGGCCCACGTCAGTACAGTAGCATGACAGAGGAAAGAATCTAAACGTCATTATCATGAGGGTGCTCCATTAAGGCACAGTAACCACTCACTAAGCCTCTCTTGAGAATAGTCACAGCAGTAAAGAAACACTGGAGAAGACTGCAGGGGCTTGTAAAGGGTTGGTTAATAAAGAAACAGAAAATACATGAAGCAGCAACTTAACCCTCTTATTAGGCGGCTAGGGGTGATGGATAAAAGGAGGCTAAACAGCATGTTGTTTGCTTAGAGTGACAGATTTAAAACAGTTTACAACATTTCTCAACATGCATAAGATCCTCCACACGGATATGTCACGCTCTGATACCCATCTGTTGAAACTTAAAAAAGCAAAAGGGGTCGAGGTGTTCAGCGAAGGGCCAGTTCAAACACGAGTAACATATCGTATCTGATTCTGAGATCAGAAAGACAGAAAGCAACATCTCCTTTCTTACCTGCGTTCTGTATTTCTTGGCATATTTGTAGATTTCTGTCAAGGCCAGGGTGGTGTTGAATTCATTTCTGTATTTCTGCAGGATGGACGAAAGACATGTATTAGATTCCACAATAAAACGTGTGATTGATAATAATAATAATAATTCATTTATTTTATATAGGCGCCTTTCAAGGCTCTCAAGGTCGCCGTACAACCACATAAAAAACAAGATACACAATACCTAACACCAGCATAAGAAACATAAACAAGACAATGCAGTATATAACAAATCAAATAAATAAAACAGAGGATGTGTGATGGATAATGATCAGGGTGGATATGCGAGTGTGAAGAGATATGTTTTGAGGCGTGATTTGAAAATGGGGAGAGAGTCAGTGTTGCGGATGTCAGGAGGGAGGGAGTTCCAGAGGTGACTTTTGTGGAGCCAGATCCCTAACACACAGGGAACACTACTCACTCGTGACTCCTCAGCCAGGTGAGCATTCATCTCCTGCTCGCTAAGAGGTGGCATGTCCTGTATCTGCTTGTAGTAGCACTGCACTCTCTTCTTATACTCTGGGATCTCCTTGGCATACAGCAGCTTGTTGGTAGGGGAGTCCTGAAAAAAACAAAAATGTTGCAATCAGAACATTTCTAACCATTTATTGCAGACATATCCATTTTAGTTTGGCAGTGTAGCTACGATGCCCGGGAGCAAATGTGAGCAAGCTTGACACAGACTTTCCTTGAGCTCAGTAACTTCCCCCCAGCACCCCCTGGTAGAGCCACACATCATTTGATGAACATGTTCAAGGTCCATGTACAACTGCATGCTAAAAGCAATGTAGCAACGCTCCTCTTAGAGTTTATCAATAATTTAAACCCTAAATCTTGAATGAAGAGGTTTGTACATCATTGGCAGTCAGGTTTATGTCCTAATAGGGACTGTTCAGTAGGACTGGAGGACATTGTTGAAGACCCGATCCAAAGCAGGCTATAGTAAGACAATGGAGGGAGGGAACCGTTTCCTTTCTGCACAACAGGAGACTCACAAACTCAGAGCCAGAGGAACATTCCAGTCTAAACAATACTCCTTCATGCCTCTGCCGCTTTCTCCACAGTCACTTCAGGCACTGCTGCTTATTCAAGCACAAAGCAAAGTAGCGGGGCTAAGAGGTTGGGTTTTAGTGGTGACTACTGTTGCAAGTAAGTGTGTGTGTAGGTGTTGGTGTGCTGTATATGAGAGAAAGGGACAGGGAGAAAGTAGGACAGCCTCAGCTTTCAGCATCAGTGAATGTGCTTACAGCGCACCTTCATATTTCTATGTGTCATGAGTTATTTCTGTCACCTAATTTGTGTATTTCTTTGAATGTGTGTGCATGTTTGTGTGCTTTAAAAGGTGCTAGGTGAGTGGAAAGCCTCTTTCTGATAGGGAACCCTCTCGCTTCCTGTCCACAAGGTCACTTCCTGCTGCTCTCCCATCTGCCTGGTAACCCCCCCTGTGACCCCGTGGCCCTCCATGTGTGCATATTGCCAGATAAGAGGGTTTCCGTGGAAACACCAATCATTGCTTGGTTTCCTACCCCTCTGTCGGTCACCCCTGCTGTGCTACTGCTAATCCAGACCCGTACCCCTCACTGCCTGTCCCGAGGCCATCAACACACTCATACAGACGAACAAGTAACTGTCATTGCTAGAGGTATGTGAAAGTCATTGAAGAATTATAGTATCCTGTGTCATAATTCCACCAAAAAATGCTGTAGAAAAGAAACAAGTCACAGTATAATATGTGAGAAGAGTTAGAAAAGTCATACTCTGTACGGCATATCAAAAGTTATACAATTATGTCGTAAAAAGTCAGATAATGTCGTTTGTCGTAAAAAGTCATAGCATAGTCACAGTAAGGTATGTCATCAAAAGTCATAGTAATGGTAATACATGTAATGCCATGTGAATATCTGAAAAAAACTACAAAGTATAGTAAAATATCAGGGAAAAACGACATGGTATAATATTTTTGAATAAAAGGTCAGTGTTTAGTATCTTGAACAAAAGTAATACTATAGTATGTCGAAAATATTACAAAAAGGACATGGTTTTAACGTAAACGTACTGCATATCGAAAAAAGGCATAGTAAAGTACGTCAAAAATGAATATTGTATAATATGATGAAAGTATCAAAAAACTATTACATAGTATAGTAATGCTTAAATATCTGGAAAGAAATACATGGTAGTAGTCGAAAATATAAATAAAAAACAACATGGGCATAAAGGCATAGTGTAAAAAGTTATGAAATATAGTATGTGTCTCCGGACGTGTGACATAGTAGACCTATAGTATGTTGAAAATGTCAATACAATGACATAGTTATATAGTCGGATGATTTAACCATCACTGCAAAACTATATATTATGTATGTTGAGCAATAGATTTATATCATATTGCAAAGAATATATACTGTAAATGTAAGCACTTTACTGACTCATATCTATACATTTCTATATCCCCAATTTACTTTCCCAAATGTACAAAGTATCAATGATTCAAATGTCCTACAGTAAAGCATGTTGCCATATCCTTGAACCTGTGACTCCTCAATACGTGCACAGCCAGATGCAACATTTTAATGAGGACGCAGCAGTGTGTGTGGAAACGTCTCATTGCAGGAGTTTTAATGCATGTCCTTGCATCGAGCATGTGGGAATATTTCTGCCGTGAGTGTGCTGGCTCTTTGGCACTGAAGTGTATAAATCAGACTGTTTCTCAGAGAAAGAGGAGCATCATTTGATGAGTCCTCGGCTGCCTCCAGGGAGGAAGCCACTCAGAGAGAGACAGGAAGCAGAGCGTGCTCAGGGTCACGGTGTCTGAGGGATGAGACGGATTTGTGAGCAGTAAGGACATTGACATGCAAGCACACACACACACACACACACACACACACACACACACACACACACACACACACACACACACACACACACACACACACACACACACACACACACACACACACACACACACACACACACACACACACACACACACATGCCGAAAACACGCACACACCCATAGCACAAAAAAAGAGATTCCTGGTGCTCATGACCTTGGATCAGCCGACTCGGCTGAAATAACATGGAGAGGTAGATGGAGCTGACAGTCTGAAGGCTTAGGGATAAGAGCTAGGTTCACAGGGGGACTCGGGAGGTGTGTGGTCAAATTCCTCGAGAGACACGAGTCAAAAATGCTGCAAAAAGAACAGGTGTGTCAAAAGTTGAACCCTTTCTCTGAGTCAATGTAACTTCCCAACACCTCCAAAGGATATAATTATCACCAGTGTCCTTCACAAATAAAGTCCATACAGTAAGTCATAGAAAAAGATGCTCCTTATAACTCTAAAGTTTAGTTTAATACCATAATGATCCAGTTTGTCTGTACACCCATCGGTACAGGAACTGCTATTATCTAACTCAGAACATGTAATGTTGCCAGTTTCCAGATAGGAAAATAAAAAGATAGTTAATCTCACCTTTCCGAGCTGCAGGTCAGAAATGGAGCAGGCATCTATGAAGGCCTGGGCGATAACAGACAGACAGGCGTCCATGTGGTCCGTCTTATCGATGTCAAACACAAACTGAGGATTCTTCAGGATGTTCACCCAGAACCGCAGAGGTAAACTGCATACAGACGGAAAGATACGCTTTTAAAAGACTTGCACACTCACAGTGAGATGCCCAAAGGGGACTTTGAACACAGCGTTCGGATGTCTACCTGTTGGTTTTCCAGATGTGCAGGGTGTCTGGGTCTGTGATGCCCCGCTTGTCAGCCTGCTCCTCCAGGAAGTCAAAGAAGTATTTGATAGCCAGAGGGGGGCGGTCCTGAGGGATGCTGAGGATGGCTTGAAAGAGGTCATCCAGGAACTTCTGAAGAGTTCCCTGTAGAGGAAAAGAGAAAAGGAGATATGGTTTCATGGGATGTGGGAATTTTGAGATGGCTCCTGAGGCTAATAAGGGCCATGGAAAGGAGACATAGAAAGAGGGCTCAGTAGACAGGCTGTTACTTTAGTGTGTTTGTAATGTCTTGCCCCTTATATTCACCTTAGTAGACAGCAGGCGCGTCAGGTAGATTTCAGGAAGGACCTTTTTTCGGTGGCTCGTCCTGTGTGACCTCTTGTGGTCATTTTGATCATCATGAGGTAGGACCTGAAAACCAGAAGCCAAAAGTCAACATACTACACACAGGTTGAAGCAATAAAACCCCTCATAAGAAGCACAATGAATGCTCTACTGTCTCCGCCGTCTCAGCCGTCAGCGGGGGGAATTTTCTGCTTCTTGCATTAGACACATGATCCACAAACCACATCAGGGTATTTTTGAAGCACTAGATGATATACAGAATTGAGGAAATTATGGAAGTGGGGGAATTCTCATGCTTCTCTCTGGTTGCTGTGTACAGGAACATGTGTCTGACTTGCTCATACAGGTCTAAATGGGGGTAGGGGAAAAGTAGAAAACATTAAAATCCACCTCCTCGTCAAAATAAAAGACCACAGAACTGTCCTGCAAAACTAACTATTCATCCGGCAAATTGTGTTCAAAGGAACTCATTATTCTAAAGTCAAAGGGCCCATATCTTGGCTGACGTTTATAAAAGAGCTTAAGTGGCATTAGTGCTGTCATGTCCTCTCAGCAGCTCTCCTTTTCACCTCCATTCACCCCCCATTCTCTCTATCATCATGCCTGCTCCGAGCTGACTGACAGTGGCACACACAGGAAAAGCTCTGGGAATAAACTCTTGACGAGATACTTACCAAGTGTACATACTTCTCGGTATCCAGATCTTTAACTAAAGGAGAAAGAGACAAAGAAGGAAACATACAGCATGAAACAATGTGCAATCAGCGAGGTGGAGACCTGAGAGAACGAGAGGAGACAGGAGGAGGGGGCACATAGGAGTGTGACAGATAAGAGGGAGAAAAAAAACACACAGGAGGGAGATTGACAGTAGAGCGAGGGAGATAGAGTACATGCAAGAGGAGAAAGTGATTAAGGTGGACTGTGGGCTGGGAGGAGAGGGGGGCTGTCTGAGAGAATGAAGGAGAAAGATTACGAGTGAATGGAGAGAGAAAAGAGAGAGATTAGGGGAGACAGACACAGAGTCTGTGATTGGTTCTGGAGCCGGTGTAATGATATGCTAATGCTCTGCCAGCGCTGGGAAAGTGCACAAACCTCACTGGTTTATATATAGAACTAAACACAAACACACCGTGTGCATACGTGAACATATATGAATACATTTAGACGCGTTTCCAAACACAAGCTCAAAGCCGAAAAACAAATACAGTAAATCATTGTATGTGCACTAGAGGAAAACAAAGGCATGCATTTGTGCAGATACACACAGAACAGTATTGTGAGTGTTTTCTCATTACAGCCGACTCTGCCAGAGATGCTCCTGCCCAGCGGGCCTCAGTCCAGACCCTCGACACTGATCACAGGCAGGCAGGACAGTGTTTTATATTAGCCAGGGAGCACTACAGGCTCATAACACCCCCTTGACGCTTTGAAGCCGGAGCCAGGTTTGGTCGACATAAGCTTATTTTTGGCCGAGTATGAATGAGAGGAGAGTCTTTGATGGACATAGCCGGAGCAGCACTGAGCTCTGGTCTGGTACTGATTATGTCAGGTAGACCCTAAGCATAGAATGGACAAGGCCATTAAAAGCTGTACTGTATGTAAACTCATCCATCAACAGGCAGAGCCCTCATTATATTACATGTTGAAGTTGGACAATGTGCCCACTTGTGTCGCATGTTTTCACTAAAGCTGAAATATGCTAATGAGTTATATCTATAACACAGAAAAGAGAGTTTTAAATGAGGAGGTGGCGTAACTCCTGTGCAAAGCATTAGTGTTGTGATTTATTAGCTGCGAGTGTGTTTGGATGTCCGCCGTGTCTTTTGGGTACGGGAGGGTGTGTGGTTTCATGTTTACATGAGCGTATCGTGTTCTCGTGAGCAGCTAAGCATGTTCTGTTTCCTGTGATCCAGGGAGTGCGTGGATTTATCCAAGTGTGGGCGACAAAGCGACAGGGAGTGGTTTGTGTTTGAAGGTGACGTACCTCTCCCAAGGGTGTTATCTCTCTTGTCTTTCATGCTCATGGCCAGCGATGCCCCCTCGGGGATCTGTGAAGGGAGAGAGGAAGAAGAAGAAGGGAGGAAAGAAAGAGGAGAAAGGACAGAGGGCACAGGGTCAGAGGTGAGCCGGGGTGCACCAGAACAGCATCATTAAGCATGCCCTCCAGGGGAGTGCAGTGTTGAGAGGTGTGTGTGTGTGTGTGTGTGTGCGTGTGTGTGTGTATATTTGTATGTGTGTGTGTCAGTATTGCGTGCATCTAGAGTGGTGGCAAGTCTGCAGGAGCCTGGCAGGGCTCATTAAAGTCAACCTGCAGTGAAATGGATTGAACAGCCTCACCAGTGAACCCAGACTGTTTGTACACGCTGCAGCTCACTGCTTTCACAGCTCTGTCCCATGGCTCAGCAAAAACTAAACAGAGCACTTAACAAGTACAGGTAAAGGGGCCAAAGGTCAAGGGTCACTGAACGACTGCTCACTCACGGACAAATTAACTTAGACATGAAAAAACATACACATAACCAAATGCTTAACGACATGACCTCTACTTTATTTTGCAGTGAGTGTTAGGAGTGTGCTTCGGATTTCTTGTGTTTGATTTAAATTGCATTATATTATTATTTTATTGCAAGTTTATAATACAATAATTTAATCTCCTGAATTAGTGTGCCATTAAAATAAAAATATATTGTTTTTTTATAGAATGTACAGGTAGTAAGTGTGTATGTAAGCATATTATTATTAGTAGTATTACTCGTAGTAGAAGTAATGTATGGTAAAGTTAATTCATTGAATATGTAAGAGATGGTTGGTTAGTTTCCTGCATTGATGCTCTATGTGAAAAGATATTGGAATTTGTATTTTTAATGATTAAGTATTGAACATATTAGACTAGCATTATGAATGAGTAAGTCTTGAACAGTTAAAATAACAAATGCTTTAAATCATTAAAGCCCCCTTCCATTAGAAATACATATGTTTGCTTACTTTACTTTAATGTTTGACTTTCAGAATGATGGATGAGAGGCGTTTGTTTTAACAGTGATCAGTGTGAAAAGTTTCTCTGTGCTCACCTTTCATCTGAGTTGATAACAATGTGGACCTACAAACATTATTTAGTGGCATCTCAACTTACTTTAAGCCAGTCGTGGTCTAATATGCAGCTTACACAAGTTGCATGTGAAAACTTGGACTTTTCTGTTAAGTAGGACACGTGTTGGCAGCTAAACCCTTTGAAAAATAATACTTTGAACATCCTGACATGACATTAAGTAAGAAGGCGTAATGGTAGAAAGTATTTTAAGAGAAATGGGGCTCCTGCTTAAAAAATAGAAGCTCCAAAAAATATGATTTATTAGGTGCAATTACAACCCAATTATCTTATTCATATCACCTGACATAAAGTCACAACATCGTAATTATACTTAATAAATCATCTTTTTGTGGGTGACTTTTCTTCTGGGAAATTGAAAAATATTTGCATATTCATAGATTCTGGTGTTTTTTCACTGAGATAAAAAAAAGCATAAATTAGGAGGGAAGGTGAACAGAAACACAAACTGTTATTCTGTCTTTAAATAATTCCTAGACTAGAGGGGATCTAGGAGTTAGATAATACATTGCACACACATCATTGATGTTGTCATGGTAACAGGTCATTGACAGGTAACCAATTTTGTACTCAATAACAAGTGTTAGACACTACAATTATCCAGAGTTTTCTTTTACTGGACAATGCTTACTAATTATTGTATAATTGCAGTGTATATATATGATGTCTAAATGCAGAATCTGCATAACAACAGTAGAAAAGTGGCAGCTCTGCTACAGTTTTGTCACAGTAAATGACCTGTGTCCAACAAGACACATCATACAACAGCAGACAAACACACAAACACCTACAAACTAACTGTGTGCAGCCACAGAGAAACAGAGAGCATCTTCCCACTCAGTGACACCACTTACAAGGAGGTCTCACCTGCAACACTGTTACTGTTACATATCAGGCATATACATGTTCACAATGACTACACCTACCATAGTGTTCTCACAAACAAACACACACCTGGTAATGGAAGACCGTGTTGAGCTTCTTCCGGCCGTCTTCCATCAATGTGGAGTTATCCAGGTCCTGCAGGACCTTACTGTTGCTGCCAGAGTCAAACCATTCTGAGGGGAAAGGAGACAGGAGAGTTGATATTAGACAATTTCATCCCAAATTTGGAAAAGAATATGCGAGACAGAGGGCAGCCGTGCGCTAAGTCTCTGTGTCGCGACCTGTGGAAATATTCTAGCACCATTAATCAAATCAGCTCTGCAGGCTCCACAGCTTTTGGAAGCAATAACTCTTTGTGATTATGACTGTACAGTCTCCTCGATGCATTCTGTCATTTATTATATTGCAGCCTCAGGTTAGTTGAGCTTCATGAGGGGAATTGACCTTTTGCAAAGGAGATTACTATATCTCAGACGGCAGGGGAGGGGTAAGGATGAAAATAATCAGAGAAAATGTGCTCTTACCCAGGTCTACATCCTCTGCTCGGGGCCACTGGGAGAATGGCAGGTTTTTGTAAAAGGCTTCTAAGATTTTTTCCTTCACCTGGCTGATTGTGTCTGTATTCATGACCTTGATTGATATTGAGTCCATGCCACAGCCTTGGAAGGAGACATTGATGTTCTGCAAAATAAACAGAGAGCAACACATTTCAAACTTTGCAAAGTTTTACATTTCAGCTCGACTGAAACTTTTTGGCTGTCAAATAAAAAAATCAGGGCACAGTGTCTCATCACAAAAGTCAAAAAATCTTCAGTGTAGCGCAGAATAAAAAAAATCATAGTGTTGTGGAATATTTTCCAAGGCCCATAACTTTGACCCAGTGTATCAGTTCAAACTGTCCTGACTGAGCACAGGCACCTGTAACCTTGGCTGCTGTGCTCTCAGTGTTTTGTCTCCCTGTTCCTGCCTGTTGGCGTCAGCTGATAGAGGTGTTATCATTCTATCTTGTTATGCAGCATGTTGATGATGCTCTCTGAACTAGCTAAATACAGGGGTCTGGGGTAGAGTTCTTCAGAATTGACGTGGCAACTCTACCGTGAAGTCAGAACCTCTGACTCTTGGACTTGTGATGTGAATCCTCCGGCCGTTAACTCCAAATAAACCATCATGTGTTTGACATCAAAGCTACTGCTCTTCCCGTGTCTCCTTCCTGAGTCGGTGACTCCCACTGCATAGCTACACAGAAGTTTCCTCTACACATAGTATAGTATGTCACCAAAAATGGCCCAAAAATGTCAAAGTATATTATCTCATGATAAACTGTCATTAAAAAGTACAAAGTACAGTGTGTCTTAAAAATGTAAATCGAAATGTCACAGTGATCCAAAAAAAGTCACAATATACTATTCCATAAAAAGTAGTTAAAGAATTGATCAAATATGCAACATAGCATTTAAAAAAAAGTCATTGTATAGTATGTCGGTCAGCGCTACCTAGAGTGTGAAATATAAACTGAGTGTGTGAGGGGTCCGACCTGTGGCTTGGCCTCAATGTTCTCGCGCAGCAGCCACTCCTCATTGAGGGTGTAGCGGGCCTTCCCTGTGATGGCGTCTATGGAGCCCTTGTTGATCTGCTGCTTGATTGCACAGAGCAGCAGGAAGAAAGGCTCGCCCACCGTTTCCTTAAGATCAAGACAAAAAAGTAGAGTCAATAATCAGAGATGTGGTTATTGCTTTTTAATCAAGCCTGCCTCATATAACTGAGCGATGCCCCACCTTGAGGTAGCTGTACATGCAGATAGACATCCAGTTGGTCAACATTTTCTCCACAACGGACTCAGTGCGGCGCAGCATCAGTTTGGGGTTCTTGGCAGCCGAAGCATCAATCAGGTCCACCAGCAGATCCTTCATGATACTGGTGTAGTACTCCAGCTTTCCATGAAGAGCGATGGTGAGCAGAGACGCCAGGCTGCATCTAAAGGGTGAGAAAACAGATTAGCGGAGGAGACAGATGAGCGAAAACAGGCTCATTCAAACATGCCCTGTCAGTACGTGTGGTCATTGGAGATTTAAAAATAACTATACGCTAGAAGCAACAACATGGTTTCATCCTCCCCACAGCACCTGTGACTGCAGAGCCAAATAAAGGACTGATCTAATGCAGGGAGTATCCGGGTGAGTAAGTCCAGAGGTGCAGGGGATTTCCCTAACAAAGCCCCTTTAATCCAGGAGAGAGGGGCCACATTAGTCAGTAAGTGCTGACGCTGAGCTGGGACAGGGATGTGGTCTTGCTTCTGGAATTTTTCTCTGATTGTCCACAATGACGGTATTGTTTTAGGACATCAGGAGCGAAAGAGCAATACTGATAAATGACCAAGTATTTACAAACCTTGAGCAACCACTTTTCTGAACAGTAAACACATTATTTGCGCCGTGCACAGCAGCAACAGACACGAGAAAGTAAAACAATTCTGTTGTAAACACTGGAAAAATAGAGACACGTTATGTACACAATGAAATGCAAATCAAAACCTGTATATAAATACTACCGTGTTATATAACGTTTTTATTTCAGTTTTCAATCATTTGGGCCACAGCTCTGTTTATTCTACATCATCTCATGAGAAATGTACCTGGTTTTTATAGCAAGTAATTGTTGCACTGTATTCACCAGCTTGTTGCTAACACTATCTGTCTGCGCCTTGTTCCTGGGAAGATGTACAGTTTACATGTTTTCAGAGGCGTTGCTGAAAACAGTTGCCAGATGCCACTGGAGTGAACCAAAAAAGTTACGAGCTGTAAAACCAATGCAATTAGCTCAAGATAGTAGAACAAGAGAAAATCAGATTTGTGTTTGTGACTACCGTGAACACCTTTCTAATACATGTATGTAGTCATTTCATCACTTGTTGATAAAAAAATATACATTAAAGGTGCTTTATTATTCGATGTAATGGTCTGTCTTGATGGACTCTTTTTCTGTCTCTAGTTGATGCTTTTACCTGTCTCGTACAGCGAAGTCCTTCTGCTGCTCCAGGGCGTGGACAAACGTGACCAGGAAGTGTTTGTTATTGAGAAGAGTGGAGAACAGAGTGATGCCCTCCTCTACGTTAGGCTTTGTCGTGTTGTTCTCCTGAGGGCAGAAGGGCGATGAAACAGTTATTTCTCTGTGTGGTGTCACCTATACTGCATTACACACCTGCTGCGCCCTCCCTAATCTATTTTCGCCAACTCTTGTCTCAAGTGACCAATCTAAACACTTCATCTTTCTATCACACTTCCTCCTTCTGCCTCTTCGGGCACCTCCCCCCGTGTTATCTGTATCTTCTGCTCCGGTCCCAGACTGTGTGTGATTGCCTCTAAATGTGCCGACTCGACTTAATGAGTATGGTCTATCTGTGGGTGCGACTAAGCAGCAATGTGATGAAGTCTTCCCTCTGGACTGCAGCCATATGGTTTGCAGTCTGACAGAAGGAGAACAGGGGTGTCCATTAAGATAAATGCCCGCATATGAGATTTATTTGCTGTGACCTGGAAAACACTTCCTGGGAAGACGATGTGGATCCAAGGCACTTCATCATTGCTAGACAGCCTCCCCCGGCTGCCGACCCAAAACCAGCAGTGCGATCATTACTTTCTCTCTTTCTGACGTGCACAGACACACATGCACGTACTTTAGCTTTCATCCCGCATTTGCAGAGTTTTGTGAAAGTGCACGCTCCCTCTCCCACTCTCTCTTTATAACTCTTACTCCCATCCGCCCCTCTACTACACAAATCCACAACAAGAGATGGATTTTGATGAGAAGTAGACTGTTTGGCCGTCTAAGCCGTCGGAGCCAGTGGGAAGTGTGAAAACAACCTGCCATCAACTTGGTGGGCAGCGTGTTGTTTGACAAGCTGAAATATTGTGTCTCACTCACTAGAAACCATTGAATGACATTCATTAGTTTTAATATCTGCACACACAAGAGCATAAGCTCACTCAAACAGCCCACTGATTTCACTCCACAAACACATTTCAACAAGAAAAATAAAACCACAATGTGCTTTTCTTTACTCCCCATCAACAAAACGCCGAATGTGAAACCTTAATAAGCTTCAGCGTGCGTGACCCAGTTGAAGCAAGGGAGTGAAAAAGGAGCCACATCAATACACTCTGGCAGAAGAAACCCTAATGGCTTAACCCCTCACCTGCCAGTCCTGCAGCAGCGGGTGGGTCTCCGGCAGCACTCGAGGGCCCAGGCCATCATACTCGAAGGCAGGCTGGACCAGACTCTTCTCGTAATCCGAAAACATCTAAAACACATAAACACACACACAAACAAACTGTAATGCAATGTCAGCACTATTCATAAACACAGGGAGATGATAAAGACAGGGAAAACAAAAGAGCTGGCCTTAAGACTTTGGCGGAAAATTGGCTATCTAGAACCAAAGGGCAAAACTCCACAAAGAGACCCTGAGTAGGCCCCTGACTGGCCATGAAAAGGAAACATAACACCGTGACACGAAACGTCATGATCCTTAATGGCTTCAGAGACCGGCTGACCCAGAGCCAAGAGGCAGGCTTTCAACTCTGTCCTTCATTTCAGGACAGCTACATTTGGCTTGTATTCTCACTGTGTCTAAGTCTGTGTCCAACATTGTTGTGTGTGTGTAATCTACAAGAACCAGAAGCTCTCGACACAAAGGGTCGTGAGTAAAGTGTTTGAGCTGTTTTAGCGGAAAACTATGAGAGACGATGAAGCAGCAACACTTGAATTTATGTTTTCCTCCATGCAGCTTTTCAGCACTCTCCCCACTCACTTCCTTCTTGACTACAAACAGTGTGTACTCCAACAAACCAGCGCAGCTGCCGTTGTGAAAGATATTGTATACTTGCAAAACAGTGTGGGTGTGTGAGCTGGGTGAGGAGTGTGTTTTGAGAAATCAGGTGGAAAGTTTCCTTGTATCAGTGCCTGCCATTATTCTGGCTCTAGAAGGTCCATGTCTGTGGTTGTAAGACAAAGCCCCCTGAGTTCTGTTAGTCTGTATTGGTGGAAAAACACCCACAAACTGATAGACCCCAATTGTTCCTTCAAGATGGACCACACATGAAAATGCTTACCTACAGAGAACACATTAACTCTCCTGCAGGGTGCCAAACTGAGCTACACTTCCCTAGCTGCTGCTGTATGGTTCAAAGTTTCAAGGTGAATTTTCATCCTATATAGAAAAATGGGACATGTAGGTGGAAAAATAACCCTGTTTTGAAAAATGGTATGGTCAGTCTGCCAGTTGAAATCAGATCGTGAGGAGAAATGGGATTAGCGTTCTCACCTTGGGGAAAAACGTGCGTGTGACAAACTGTTTGTACTCCAGGAAGGGGATGCCCTGGCTGCGATTCAACTCCTTGGTCAGGTCTGTCATGTCCGTCTGGAGCTCTGCAAAGCCTAGAAGGGAAAAAATAAATAAAAATACAGATGTATTCCTGGGACTGTTTGATTTTAAACCACAGCCCTTAAGCTTAATTCGTTGCTAAGCAAAATGTCGCAGACTTCTGTTCAAATGCTAATGCGATACATATCAAATTCTCCCGGTGGGATCTGGGTGAATTCAGTAAAAGAGATTTTAGATGAGACACAGAAATGTATCATTTGATTTCCCTAAATCTAACCAAAAACGTATGCGCTGATCTTCTCCCCCCTCCCTCTCTTTATTTCAGTCCAGCTCTAGATGCAGGCAAATATTTAGCAAAGGACAACCAGAGCAGCCAAATCCACTCCTTCATCCAAAACATGTGTGCAGGCGGAGGTTTACATGCTGCAGAAACAGTATCAGCATGTCCAGACACTGACTGAAATCTAATGCTAATATTGTAGCCACTTTATAGGATAGCATGTTCTAGGAGAGGATAATGTTCTCCTCTAATGAGAGGCTGGAGATCCCTTTATAGAAAAGCTCTTCCTGTCACAGGATGAGAGACATATTTAGGTTACAATGCCAGTTTCTTCAGACTGTGTTTGTGTGGAGAGAAGGGAATGCTAGACCTGATGGATTTAAACATATTTCCTTTACTCCTGCAGGTTATTTATCCTCCTGCTCACAAAAGCATCCTCTAAACCAGCAGTCAGTTCACACCTTGCTCCTGATTAGACGCAGCACGCCTGAATACCAAACCTCCCTTCTGCCTCACTTTGCAGACAAATACCACAACCCTCTCATTCCTGTAACCTGGAATATGTCAATTTCCCATTTTCCTTCACTCCCTCTTCTTTTGCTTTTATCACATCTTTCGTCTAGCAGAACTATCCGTCGCTTTCTGCACACTCACCCTGAACTCGGCCACAAATCTATCTGTGTCCTCTGACTAAACAACCTCGCCCCCCCCCACCTCAACTCCCTCCCACGCTTTTGCTTCTCCCCGGACTCGCGGCCCTGACTCCCGCTCCTATCGCTTCCTCCCTCCATTTCTCTTTCTCTATCCGTCCCCCCCATCTCTACGCTATAAATCTGGTTGCTCAGACGCGGAGTGGCCTTCACACAGCTTTACTCTAATGCCCTGGAAACACAAATACACACACAGCACGAACACACACACGGGTCTTGTTCATCAAGGGTAGCCACAGCAGAGGCTATGTGCATGTGCATGTGACTGATCATTTGTCAGACACTGTGTTTTATGAGTCACGCTTACTCGGCACAAATCTGTCATCTGTTGTGTCTCCCTCCCACTTCAGACTAGAAACAATCTCAAACACACACTTTGCAAACACACACACACAAATATATGTGGTCAATATTTCAGTCTTCCCACAAGCCCCTTTTTCATGTCAATCGACAAAAAACATAATTGGCTTTCTAAAAAACTCCGATAGCACAGCCTGCACAAATCTAAAGGGTGTGTGTGTGTGTGTGTGTGTGTGTGTGTGTGTGGTGTGTGTGTGTGTGTGTGTGTGTGTGTGTGTGTGTGTGTGTGTGTGTGTGTGTGTGTGTGTGCCTGTCTGTGCATGTGCGGGTTCCTGTGCAAACACACCTTTACGGATCTCATCTCTGATCTGTGACTCCATCTCCTCCATTTGCAGTAGTGTTTTCTGCCAGTAGCGCTCTGCCCTCCGGCTCTTTGTGCAGTACACTACAAGGGCTGGGAAAAACAAAATGCAGTTTTATTATGTTTTCATCCCAAGGACCGTTATCCACACTGACAGCCTCAAGTAAACAAGACAGTAATCTGTTAGATCAAAAGGATTTAAAGTTTCTGAAATGACACACAGGAATAATTTAAAATCACCTTTTGTCAGCCTGTGAAAAAAATGTACATGAATGTATTTGTGATCATGTCAATACAAATGTTGCTTGTATATCTATAAATAACAGTTATGCACATGTTATTTCAGGAGTTAATTTGCATACAACATCTAACCCTAATGTGGCTTCTGTGAATATCTGCAGACAGATGATTTATAGCAGGATACTGTGAAAATCCATCATAACACCAATTTTCACCCATACACCTGCCCTGCATACACACGAGGAATGCAGAGTACGCACACACAGACACACATCAGCACACACACAGAGAGCGGACAGGGAGAGGAACAGTCGGGTCTTTGTGCTTCGGATACTGAAGAGGGATGAATCAAGTGCAGGACACTCTGACCCCCAACTTCCTTTTATCTGTTCCACATCTGCAGCATCCATCACTACAGCAGGCACACATCCATCATCTGCTGGAGAGCGTGTGTACATAACCTACCCACAGTGCACAGCAGCAGCAGCACGCAGCACACCACAATGGACACCACGATGGCCAGCTCGCTGCCTCCGAGCTGCACTATGGCGATGGTGTGACGAAAGTTCCCCACTTGCACCTAGAAAGAGAAAAAGGAACAACACATGACAGTGGAGTGAGCTCCTCTTCCGATATGTTATCGCTTTACTATTACCGTTCTTAGAATTATCTTTACATCCTAGTGTTTTTCTCATCATGTCCAATTATGTGTATCTTATTTTCATACATCTTTTATTTGATCATAGTTAAAGTAGTAGTGGTGTATAGCCCATACAGATACCATTCAACCATTGCAGCGGGGAAAGTGTTTAAAACATAACATAAAATCATACATTTGATTTAAGTAGTCGACAAAATATTCTGTCTCTTCTCCTAAGCCTAATTAATATAAATATACCACTTAAGGCTGCCTTGCTTACACACAATCTGAGACTTGTATGATCATCCAGTTAGAAGAAGTCTTAAGGGATGAAGAGCATCTCAATTCAGCGCATAAAACATAATTTAATGAGCAATAAAACTCACCCATATACCATGACAAATGAAGCATGTCTTCTTGAGAAGGAACATTAAACCCAATGTAACTACTTGTAGTGTACCTTAAAATGCTTTTATGTATGTACATACTATCTTAATATACTTTATTATTTATGTATATTTATTAATATACATTTTTATTGTAAGATATTTGGTTGTCTATGTTTCACTTAATACTTAATAGCTGTTTTTTTTTAGAATATATTTGGATTTTTTTTGTATAATGACGGACCATTATTCCAAGTCATTAACACTAACACAATAGACATGTTTCAGCTTTGGCACAAGTCTGAGTTGTGCAAGGAAATAAAGGAAAGAGGAAAAAAAGCATTTCATCTTTAAAATCTGCAACTGTTAAAGACCTCCCTGGATACTTGGTTGGAGTCCAATATAATCCTTTGTTGTCTTTGTTCTTAATTTATTCAGCAGTACACTATTGTAAACCTTGTACATCTGCTATATGGCAATACTCTCATTATTATTATTATTATTATTATTATAATAAAGCAAATTTGATTTTGAAAAACAGAGACAAAGACAGAGGGAGAACAAGGAGGAGTAGTAATGAGCAGAGAATGCATTAAATATGTTCTTTGTAATACAGAACAATCCTACATGCAATATATCATGGGAAGCTGTTCATGGGAACACAAATAACTGCACACATGCTCATAAACACAGACGCATCGTTTTCTTCATGGACACAGGTGCAGACACAGAAATAAATTGCAGAGTTTAGATTTAGAAAAATGGCCTCTCGCTGCAACGAGCTGTAGGAGTCATCCAGTTCAGAGCAACCCAGATGTGACAAGAAAAGGACTTGCACTTCTGCCTTCTGATTAGTCAGCAGGGTCTCTGTGGTCCCTCCTCACATCCTTCCCTTTCCTGCCACAATCCGAGCATACTTCATCAAAAGAGCCTCAGATAAAAAGCCTCCAATCCTCAAACCAAATCCCTCATACGCTGGTCTTACTCTGAGGGGGGAATCTGGCTCAAGAGGCTCTCTCCTGATTTTTTCTCAATTCATCTTCCTCCTTCTGGTCCAGAAATGTATTAACCCAGACCAGCGAGAGAAGGCCTTCTTCCAGAGACTGCAATAGCCATGCCTGGTGTAATGGAGGGGAAAATGCCATTGTTCCATGTTCCTGTTTCGCTCAGGGTACAAAAAAAACTGCTTCCCCACATCCACTTCTGCAGCTCAGCTCCACTTCAGAGCCAAGCTAAACACAGGCGTGTAAAAATAGATGTGCCACCGTAGGTAAGTGAAGAAACATAAATGGCCATAAGCCACGCAACGGCCCTACACATATGCATTTATACAAATGGGCTGACACAAGGGAAAACGTCTGTTGTTTATGCCTCTGTCGAATGTGCACACAAATCATTCTCACTCCTCACACGCAGGCAGCCCACCCATTTGTGTTATGACATCTTATTTGACCCCTGCCCTCCCTTTATGTCTTCGCTAATTGCCTGTGTTTATTCTCAGACATCCTGAGAGGCAGACAGGGTTGGGTGGGGATGACAATGAGCCACAGGTACACGAAGAGAGAGAGGGGGTAGGGGGATAAAAGAGCTTTCCAGCTATTTCTGTGTCAAAGTGGGGATACGTTTTTTTACAGTGCAACGCAACTTGCCTAAAAGAGATAGAGTAATATGTTTCTGAGCTATTTCGGCAAACCACTCTCGGTCCGTATTTAAATATAGATGAACGCTTTTCCCATGTATCGGAACAGACAACAACAGATGGGAGACATGCCTTGACAAAGAGAGAGTCTGATTTGATCAAGACTGAAGTGTTCAACCTAGACTTCATTAGGTCCTTTAATTGAGATAGAGGGAACTCGAAGACGAAACAAAAACAGAAGCGAGGAGATCATCGATGAATCAGAGGACTTGCTGTGAGCGGATAGGCTTTGTGAGATAGACAATTATAGACAGGCTGATAAGGGATTGAAGAGATAAAGGGTATGAGGTAAACATTTAATTGTTCGACTGTGGCATTGTGGCGCTAAGTGACGGCTCACCACTGACTGCTGATTCATGGAGGCAGGCTCAGAGACTACAAACCATTCATAATGCCTGGAGAGACACACACTTGTGACTGACAGTGCATGGTAGAGCGGATCAAATCTGTTTCAATGAACATCACAGATGGTCTGAAATTCTGATAACAGCTTACGAGTACTGTGTGACAGATGGGTGATATCCTTAAATGATCAGGGTCTAAGCAGCAATATTTCCAACACTACAGTAGCTTGCGTGTTTATTTTGTATTTTATTGTGGTGTCTCACATGTTTGCATACTTACAGTGACAGGGAGCTCGTTCTCGTTGGAGCTCAGCAGCCCATTGATGGTGCAGTGGAACAGCTGGTCGTTGTGGAAGCTGATGTTACAGGGATACGAGCCAATCATCACTGAGTATTCCTCCGGCATCAGCTCCAGATCGCTCGGTCCTTTCTGTGCCAGAAACGAACAAAACAGCCGTCAGCCGGTCAGTGGAAAGAGACTAGAGGGGCCTGGTTTGAACAGGCACAGATAACATACATGAAGGCCACAGCGGCTCACAACCACACATACATGCAGACACAAAAACATTCTCGTATCCACACAAACAGAGAAACCGAGCTGCGGCAGGCCTGTCATGCAGCTGTCACACAGAGGAAGCCAGCAGAAACAATCCTCCAGTTTGGGCTTGAGTTCAGCTTAAAGCAGCAAACATTCCTGCTGCCTCTCCTACATGGCCACGGAAGTTTCTACATACAAACCCGCTGACAGTCATCCCTGCGTCTGCCCAAAATAACATTCTCAGGGCCTTTACAGAAGTCTGTTGGTGTAAGCCTTTTTTAATCCAACTCTGTCCTGTTGCAATCCAAGCCCGACCTCACACTGCTAATGTCTTCTCCACGACCACTCAGCCAGGCAAACAGAAACAATGATCAAAATGGTTTTTATGTATTCTGTGTAGTGATGTAACCAGGGGTTATCTCAGCTTGGAGTTGGAGACTGTAACAGAAAGCCTTAGAGTATGAAAGATCTTTACCAGGCAGGTAGGGTATAATGAAAGATACTTTCAAGTTGCATCATTAAAAACTGTAGCACCCAGTGTTTTTGGAGCACTAGTAGGGACGAACGGTCAGGATATCTCTGCTTCTAAATTATTTCATCTTAAGACGTTATGTCCTAAAAGCTGTAAAAATGCACCGCTAGCTGAAATGAGTTATTTTGCTTATTCTGTTCAAGTAAATAAGCCGTACACCAAATATGTGGGAGATAGGGTTAAAGAAAACGATGGTGTGCTTGCTCTATAGGCCCATAAATGCAGAACATGGCATAGGGAGACCCGGTTATTTTGTCCGTCTTTTCTATTTATTTATGTATTTATAGTAAACCCTTAATATTCGTTTTACAATTCATCTTAATTTTTTCCTTTAAATACAAAATTAAAAGCTGACTACTCTTGTTTCTTGTCATGTCAAAGTTGTTTTTAGGGGTCATTTCTACACCTCTGAAGTTAACTTTGAATGTGCCGTGTTATTATTATTATTATTATTATAATATAGGAGTGAAGCCAAAAAAATACAAAAAATACCCAATTTGTATGGAAATGTTATTTTCCTTTGACGAATGACGAGTGAAGAAGCATGTGTGTGTGTGTGTGTGTGTGTGTGTGTGTGTGTGTGTGTGTGTGTGTGTGTGTGTGTGTGTGTGTGTGTGTGTGTGTGTGTGTGTGTTTATCCCCAGTGTGCTTCCTTGCTTTGATTACACCCTCAGGGCCCTGTCCTGTCCCCACTGCAGGATGCCACCCCCTGGGTCTCTGTCAACAAATGCTTCCTAACTCAGACAAAACACTCGCACTACCCACACACGCACACACACACAAACATTGCTAATACATGCATATGGGCACAAAGTGCAACACATAATCAAACAGAATATGTTGGAGCATATTGTAAATCATAATGTATACATCACAACTTTTAACCAAAACAATGGATTCTGAAGGCCAAAACACGATGAAAGCAAACAAAATACACCCACATTCCAGCTTGGGTCCTTAATATAGGATCTGGCTGACTAACAAGCTCCCTATTAAACAAACACACACAATCTTCCTCCCTCCTTCAGGTCAACCACAAGTGGAATCCACCTTCCTAAAGAAAACAGGAAACAACCGCCGACAAGTCGTCATTGTAGACAGGCTGAGGCAGCGATTCCTGCAGGGGCCTCATCCTGATCCTCACAAACACATCAAGAGAAAGCTGTGTTCAAACGTCCCTGTCTGTACTGTTAGCGTTTGAATGTCATACGGTGTCACAGCCTGCAGCCTGTTGGGGTGACGAATCCATGCAGACAGGTGCTCAGATCAGCCAGATCACGGGAACATGGGACTTCCTACAGAGCTGCCACTGCACCCTCCCCCCCCTCTCCGACCCCCAACTGAAATCAACACGTCTCAGCGGACGGGGTCTTTGATGTGTTTTATGTGCCTCTGGTTTATGTGAATATTAATAAAAGGAACGCTCAGCCTTGTCTGCTCTTCACAGTGGGCGCAGGCAGTTTACAGGAGTGCCGCTTTTGGAGCCAAGAAACCTTAAGAGAATACCATCGCTTGTTCTATGTGGTATTTCCAAAAGGAGTGTTAGAAGCAGAGATTGTCAAAGCTGGTGTTTTCACTGATACTCCTTTTAAGTCTGACCGTTCTCAATGAATATAAAATGTAGACTATTCTGTGTTTTCATCAGATTTCAAGCCATGTTAGCTGCGTTGATGGCAATGGCAGTTAGTGGCCAATTGGTCCATCTCTTTGGCCCTTACTGAAATATCTCAAAAAACGAATTAGTTAGTTGTTCAGACATTGAAGGCATTCATGGCCCCCAGAGGATGTATCCTCCTTTGGCGACCCCCTGACTCTATAAGGACATCAACATTTTTGTATTTTTAAGGGAATGTCACAACAACGGCAGACAATATTTTGTGCAGAATTTCATGTTCTACTCAGGATAAATGGCTTTGTTTAAGCTCCTTGATTTTTGTTTATCTCGAGCAATCATCAGGTAATTACTTTTCTGTCTAAAACGTTGGAGTCCAACCAAATACCTGCAACCTTAATGAAATTCCCATAAACCTCAGATGAATCTTGTGTTTAATGCAAGTTATCAAATGTTAGCATGCTAAGCAGGCAAACCAGTATGGTCAGCATTACCTGCTAAAGAATCTATAGATCGTTTTCAGGATCATTTGTGATTCAACCCTAATGCCATTGCAAACTATTTCTGCACACCATATATAGTATATGAAATAAAACCCAAACTTAGAGGTTAACAACATTGTCTCAAACACAAACATTTGATAAGAGCATTGGGCTTGATTTTCAGGAAGCCAACGTAACAATGAAGCACTAATCTTGACTTCCTGTCTCTGCAGGGTCACTCACGTTGATGATGAGTGTCAGTGGCTCTCCTGGGTGGTGTTTAATCAGCTTCTCCTTGCTGGCAGTGAAGAACTGGGGATCTTCCACGTACTCCAACGGGAAGTGACCTTTATGAGGCTCCCCATCCTCTTCATCGCTATCAAAGGTGAAGGGGTTGTCGCCTGTGTAAAGGACTCCGTTCAAGATAAACTGCGCGGTGTCTGCTGGGACTGGCTGGATGCCGGGGAGGGGCAGGTGATTGTGAAGGGAGAGACCACTGAGCAGCGCTGAAGAAGGACCAGAGGAGACAAAGTAGCTTACAATGGATTTCATGGTTAATGTCATTATCTGCCTGTAACATAATTAACTTTTAAACTGTCAATAGGTGCTTCTCTCTTGTAGGAATAGTTTTACAACTATTGGATAACACGCTTATTCACTAAAATTCACTCTACCATTGGCATTTTATATCTTGCTCATGGGATTTATGGGGCTTTTGTTGCATATATTCCTCTACATTTATACGTTGGTAAACAATCTGTTGATTACTTACTTTTTCTCCAATTTCCATCACCTCCATGTTGACACTCTGCACCAGATCAAAACCCCTGACCCGGCACGGTGGATGGTCCTGCCTCCACTGGGGCACACACCACACACACACACACACACACACACACACACACACACACACACACACACACACACACACACACACACACACACACACACACCCACACACACACACACACACACACACACCACACACACACACACCACAACACACACACACACACACACACACACACACACACACACACACACACACACACACACACACACACACACACACACACACCACACACACACACACACACACACACACACACACACACACACACACACACCACACACACACACACACACACACACACACACACACACACACACACACACACACACACACCACACACACACCACACACACACACACACACACACACACACCACACAGAGAGATACGGACAGAGCGTCACATCTCAGCCATGACAAAAATGTGTCAAATTCACACTGGTATGCAAATACTTTTGGGACACGGCACCAAAATATGAGGCAGACAGAACCAGATAATAATGCAAAACAGTTCGACTGTAGTGCAAATCCGCACACATCAAAGACATGCCGCTATGCTATCACATGCACACTCTGCTATTTAGAACACAATATGGAGAAAATGCTGCACATCAGGACAACATTACAGTAATGACTTAAGTCAGCGACTCTGGGAGGGGAACTGCTGTCCTCCAGCTTGAGATGTTCGAGGCATCTTGGCTGTGATACTGGTGATGTGTGTAGCAGACCACCTACCTGAGGTAGCTCTTTTTGGGGTGGATGAAGCTGATGGTGGGGTTCTTCTGGTAGGTGTAGGAGGTGCTCAGCTCTGCACTTTGACAGGGAAGGTTTTCAAACTCCACACACACTGCCACTGACTCAGTGTGTGCCTGTAAGGCCGGAGGCATGGTGCACTCAATGGTTTCATCTGTTTTTCTAAAAAACAACGAGGTAGACATCATGACATGACCACACATCTTAGGATGTCTACAAGTGCTCAAAACTCCGAAAATTCCACTTAGGATAAAATATGTATTTAAAGCAGTTATAACAGACTAAGGACTTGACTATAAGCAGAGCCAAAAAATGCAAACTTGACACTTGGACTGCAGTCTAACTTATGTAAAAAGGGTTTTTAATTTGCCCCAACTAAGGAGCGATGTTACGTTTTTAAGACTTTCAATAAAAACACTTTTAAGTCTCAAGTTTTGACCAGGTAATATCCTCAACCGCAATTAGAACAAACTTTCATGCAAGCCTTGCAAAGCCACACAGCACAGAATATGTAATATTAGGTATATGCATGTGCAGCACTTTAAAGCATCATTAAATAACACGTCACTGTTTCATTTAATGTCTCTGACAGACTTGACACTAAAAGAAAAACCACAACAAAATACAACATCATATAATTAGTTCTCACTCTGTGATGGTACACTCCAGTGTGTTGTTGACCTTGACTCTGACCTGAGAGCCAATGTCCAGGTTTTCCCCGCTGATGATGACTATAGTTCCTCCCGCTCGGGAGCCCTTCGTTGGCTCCAAGGACTGCAGTTTTGGGATCTGAATACAGACGAGAGATACACATGTCTAAACAACAAATCAAATGTACCACTAAACATCTGACAGCTTCTGTCACCCGAAAAGACAGGCTTACTGAAACTGTGTTTTGTGCTCTATGATGCTTTTCTTGACACCAAATAACAATATTTTCTCCTCCATTGAGGTTGCTGAAACATCTTTTCTTCGGAGATTGACTGAGACAGCTGCTGACTATAACAGTAAATTAGTGAAGAAAACTGTGAAGACAGCACACGCTGCAATATGTTAAAGTGTTGCTGAAGCCAACAGGCCTGTGGGGTAGAGCTTGCAGGACAGATATACTAAGAGGTAATAATGCACATGCAAAGACATATATACATGCAGATACACACACATACACACATGCTCCTGGGGCAAAGATGAATATCTCTGTCCAGCTCTGCAGATACTAGCATCAGCATTCCCGCTCTTTCGGAACTTTTTCTATCCCCGCCATGAACCTCGCCTCCAGGGAAACTTCTTATCATCACTGACAGGATCCACTTCCTTAGTGTGCAAGGATGGAGAAGACCTATTGTATGTTTGTGTGTCAAAGTGGGCGTAAGGAGGCAGATGTTTCCGTCGAAAAGTTTGAGGAAGGAGATTCAGTAGAGGTACATATCCTGTCTCCAAAACTGTTTTCCCTTTCTCCCACATCTTCCCCTTGACGTGCATCAGTAAAAACCTCTCACACTCTGATCATTTCGGAGATGGAAAAGGAAACCTGAGAAGAGTTCCCACAACATCACGGAGTAATGTTTGTTGTTCTGGATTTGTTTCATCCTCTTATTATCAAGAGGGGCTTCAAGATCAGGGTTATTTCTCTGTGGGATGACTCACAGGGAGAGCTGCTCTAAGAAGCTGCTGAAATGATAGACCGTTCCAGCACTAAATTATGAAGTGCTTTGTCTACAAACAAAAAGAAACAAGGGGCTTACATGGGTATTTCCAATGACTATATACTCCAAATCCAATGGGAAACTGTGTGGGTCGAGGTCAATTTACACAATGCTGGCCAGCTCGCTTCGACCAGTGATGAATTCAGAGCAAAGGGACATTCCAACAATCGCCATATTTGTTTTTGCTGGCAGCGAGTGCAGAATGACAATGGTGCTTAGTTGCAGTTCGGATGAACGTTTGAAGCTTCCCACACACTCGCATTCTTCAGTATCATAAAATGCATCTGTTAACCCTCAACTGACACACTTGAGGAGGCTTTCCCAGTGGGGAACAAGAGAGCGTAGAAGAAGAAGAATGTGAAGGGAGAGACGGACAGAACAGAAAGCAGAAATCAGCAGGAGGGTATATATCTGGAGAATACTCACTAAGTACGAGAAGCTCTCCTTTGACGGTCCAATCCCACTTTGGTCCACATCCACTTCGACAATATCCGTCCTCTCATGTGAAGACTGTCCAGTGACACACACCATCCTGAAGAAATTCAAAAAAGGGTCATCCTCCTTGTTTAGCTGTCATCATAATGAGAGATCCGTTAATAAAAAAATGTTGATGATAATGGATGAGAACACTGAAATAAATGAGTTTATAATTGTAATCTAATAAACTGATAAAAAAAAGACAACAATGGAAAGTGAGGGGAACCAATATAAAGATGAAGAGATCTTGATCATGACAGCCATACAAAGACTTGTAATTAATTTCGGAGGACGGTGGTTATGAACTAATTCATCAGACCGTATTTACATATGGAATCCAATAAAGCCTTGTTATATCAGATATTAGGAGATATAAGGTTAAAGCTCCTCACACCAGATGTGTCCAACCACAGATGAGATTAAGGGGCTGCTGAGGCTTGTTCGCTCGCCTCCTGGCTGTGATTAAGCCGTGTGTCATCAGTGCACGCTCTACAGGGACGTCTCATATTAATGATGCCGAGGTGAAGCGAGGCACAGGGATCTACTATTCTGGGGCCTCACTGGAATAAATGTTCTGTGGGGGAAACACAACCTTTATCACCAGCTCCTCCAGCTAGACAACCTGTAGGTTTATTTAGTCAGGTGCCTGGTGCTACAGTGGTTTTAAATCTCAGCGAGTGATTGGATGATTGACAGAGGATTTGTGGGGAATTTACATAAGCGGAGGAGCTGTGTTTTATGTAGGAGGACCTGGCAGGACACACGGTGAGACGAGGCTGGGCCGGACAGATTGGGGCTTGGCTGAGGTCAGGCTGTTGAGGGTGAGACCAGGGCTGGCTCAGAAAGCTACATCTGAGTGTGTTTTTAAATGTCAGGCCACCACTGCTGCATGTAATGAGCCCACTTAAATCGTGGCTTTCCTTTATAAGCTTGAATAGATATAAAACATATTCCAAAATAACCTGCAGTACGAGCCATGATGCTCATTAATTACAGCAGCGTCAGGTAAACATTGTCATTACAATCAAATTACAGTACTGTCAGTGAGTACATGCCATGAGGGCAGATGCGCACCTGTTTGAATAACATACATAATTTCACATGCTCTGACTTAGAGAAGAAAGAAAAGACAAATAAAATGAGACATGAGTAGATAAGAGAACTTGAAGTCTGGATTCAGGTTGGTAATAAAACTCCTATCAGACAAAGACATCTCATCATATGATATCTGCTATTGAACCATGATGCTCAGGATTATTCTGTTTAAAAAAAAAAGACAAATATAATGCCAGTATATCTTGTACAGACAAAGAAAGTCTTAGGTGTGAGGAATTCAGCCTGTAGCATATTAACAGTACACAGACATGGGAGTGTTACGGCCCGTCCACACTACAGCTTCAAAAAAAGCTTGGAGCTGAGCGTGTCTGAAGCTCGACCAACAACCAATCACATGAATCTCCCGCCCCTGACACACAAGCAGCGGTTTGATTGGCTAGAGCTTGTACTGGCATATGATTTGATTGGCTGACGCTTCCACCGAAAGCTTCAGAAGCTTCAAAAGTTGAACATTGCTCAACTTTTGCAGCCTGAAACGCCAGGAAAGCTCCGCTCTGCTTCCCACAATGCAGTTCGGCGAAAAGTGATGTCACCCCATTCAAAGTGAATGGGCAGACGCCTTGGAAACCGTTTTTGAAGCTGTCGAAGCTGTAGTGTGGACGGGCCGTTAGGGTTTCTTCAAGGTTAAGTTAAACTTATGACTGTTCAAGAAATGTTAATACCATGTGCAATGCAGTTTATTATATGCATCCAGTACGGACGACATGGTCTTAGTATGATTTGTGAATATATCAATTAGTGTTTAGTAGTTCCCTGGAAATAGTGCAGTTATTTTTTATTATCGATTCTCTGGACAATTATTTGCCCTATTCATATTTTGATACATAAAATGTCCAAAAGTAGTGAAACATTTCCATCCCATTTTCACCGTCCAAGGTGACTTTCTCAGATGTCATGTTTTGTTCATTAACGATAAGGGAAAAAAGAGAAATCCAGAAAATTCTCACATTGGAACCAGAAGATAGTAGCAATGTTGTTAAAAAAAGGGTAAATTATTAAGAGAAAGATGCCAATTAACTTAATTGATGATTGTTGCAGATCTACCTGTAGTGTATAACAATTATGTCTAATGACAGATTACTGAAATAAACATGACCTGGAAAAGTGTCTGAAAAATGTAAAATAGATTAATCAACAAAGAATGATTAATGAGTTAAAGTTCATTTAAGTTTCTGCTAAATCCAAAAATGTGTTTTATGAGACGTGCGTGCAGTCTTTTAAAAATATTCCACTTTTAGTTTATAGGTGTGTGACATCACCCATTCAGATACGAAGACAAACAGAAAAGCCTTGTAAATGAAATATAATACTTTTTATTACCTTATGTCGTTTTGTGAGAAAACTGAATTCCATGTTTTTAAGATGTTTGCAGACCTGCAGTCACCCGGTGTGTGTGTGTGTGTGTGTGTGTGTGTGTGTGTGTGTGTGTGTGTGTGTGTGTGTGTGTGTGTGTGTGTGTGTGTGTGTGTGTGTGTGTGTGTGTGTGTGTGTGTGTGTGTGATGTTGATGCAGTGTGATCACAGTCAGAGGACATGCAGGCTCCCTGAGCAGACAGAGCCAGGCTGACCCCTGCTCCACATTCCAGCAGCGCCTACTGCGACTATATTATGGGCTCAAGACAGCAATATGTTGTCTAGTTTTAAAGATGTCTCTGATCATTTCCCTTGAGTGAATGATGAGGATCTTCAACAATCAACTCTGAGAGTGTTTGGCTGTAAGTGTTTTCGGCTAAATAGACGTGGGCGAAGGCCACTCAAGGCTCATTTGAAAGTGATAAAGAGGGCAGCATGAAGGACCTCGGCCAAAAACCTAGAGGAGTACTCCAGTAAATGAGGTGTGCCGAGGATGACTGTCATTAATTTAAATGTTGACACCTAGTGAGTGGAGCACGCTCTCTCTAGTGCTGCACATTTTCCTTGTGGCACACAGCTGTGAACTTTCACCTCTCAGCACACGAGCAGACACCTGTCTCAACAGCCCTGCTAAATGAGGTCACATATGCCAGTGTGCGTGTGCAGGCTAATGTGTGTGTGTGGCATTTCTGTAGGGTCTATTTTGAATTTGAGATCTTCTGGGGGAGGACATTTTTGTGAATAATCTTCAGCAGCCTTTTCATCTTTGGGCATATTTATCGATGTGGTAAGAATAGGTTGGTTTTTTATAAATAAGTTCCCTCAGAGGGAGTTTCCCTCCCACACACTGAGAGCCTGAAACACCTTGATTGGACTCCTTAGTTTGTAATATATAACATAGTATCACTATGTAATACTCGCACTTTTATTAGCTAGCACTCCAACACATTGTAAGCTAAGGGGTGGGACATCTCTTAGCAGTTGATCAATCACAACAGACCCGGCCAGCTAACCAATCAGAGCAGACTGGGCTCTGGTTTCAGACAGAGGGTGAAAAGAGGTGCTGCAGGCAGTATGAGTAAAAAAATGGCTTTTCAACATTTAAAAACAAAACAAGTCACAGTAGAGGCACAAAATACAAATATTAACCTGGACATTAGCATCATGTGTCCTCTTTTGATGTTACGGTTGAATGTAAAGGCTATAGGTTGAGGGAATGAGATGGCATCACATCTTATCAAATCAGCAGGAGGCCCCAACAAGGATAGAAAATGTAAAGCTGTGCGTGCAAGTCAAATGTGCTGACATTGTCAGATGCGATACGTGTTATGATTTGTCACTGCCACTTACAGCAAGAATATTCTCTGCTGTCATAACAACCATCCTCAGGATCCAATGAGGGAATGAGGACAGGCGATGAGAACACTCCTGGAGTGAAATGCGATTCGCTGTTTCAACATGTGCAGGTTTTCTGGGAATGTATCAGAGTGCTGGAGTGACAGGTGGGCCCCGCAGGTCACCCTCCAACTGGTCTTAATACAATGATCAGCTTCAGTGGAGAAAGACCAGATAAACACTTCCATTCAGGCAACATTACAGATACTGAAAGGAAGTTTGGGTGCAACTGTAGAGTTATCGACTTCCACAGAGCTCGGTGGTGCCGGTGTCAAAGTGGGGTCCTGCTGTCGCCATGGTGACAGTGTGATGGTCCCTGTGCTACGGAAGAATGGCGACTGAGTCGTTTCAAATGAGGAGCGTACTGCATAATAATATTTGTGAAAATTTGTCTCATGAATACATGTAAACTAAACCATGCAGGGATTGTTGCACTCTAGTTTTGAGACTGGTGGACAAGGTTGATCAAAGATGGGTATTTGCGAGAGGAAGTTTAGTAACTCTCATTTATTTGTTGCACCCTGACCAAAGATAGAAGTTATGCTTTCTTATTGCCTCCATTCCCAAACTGAACACCTTTATCACCCAGAATGCAACTTAAGTCCCGCCAGTATGATTGGCAGTATGATAAAACATTTATTGAAGACTTGTAAACAGACAGTATTGTGTTTAATTTAGTTTGACTTTAAATACATTGTAAAGCTGTTATTATAGGGATGGATTTTTTAGGTCTCAAACTTTTTAATGCATGGTTACCTTTCAGGTTTTTCCCTGCAGATAGGGCCTTCTAGTGGACCTCTATCCATTAAATGTAATGAGTCGTGTGTCTCTCAGAGTACTGTCTGGTTTCACTCTGTTCAGGACTGAGCTGTACATGCCTGGAATTCTTGGAGGTATATTGACTGTGACAAATCTTTCCATTACTTGATCTGCCCGTCGTGCACCTGACCATTCAGTTTCCTGAGAGCATGTCAAGTTACCATGACAACCGGTAATTGTTAGCTGTCAAATAAGCACACTTCATTGCAGAACAGTGACTTATTTTAGCAGGGTTAAATATATAAATATAAGTTGCTATAATGAATAGGACAATCGGTTGTTTCTTCCATTTTGTCATACTGACAATGTCGATTAATTAAATAAGCACAAGGGGGAGAAGTGTCTGCACACTGCTTTCAGCAAACACTTCAGTTGACATAAGCCTAAACATGCATATTTGTGAATCATTATTGAAGCCATATGTTGGAATACTTACTCCACAGAGACGGTGTAGAGCTCAGGCAGGAGAATACACGGCACATCTCCAATAGAGACCTTTACTGCTGCCGCCCTCCGGCCCAGGTTCCTGCCCTGTACTGTCAGCAGGGTGCCTCCCTCCACTGGACCCCTCAGGGGGGAGATCTGACAAAGACAAAGTGAGGCCATGAACAAGGGGAAGGAAACCCTGTAATATGCACGATAAATTATAGCTCATAAGTAGATCACATCCCTTAAAGATGTTCCACTGATGACGGTTGATAATGATCATGACAGAGAAGTAAGAGAAGAGAAATGCTGTCATTGGAGGCGGACAGGGAGGGGTGGCATCACAGAGAGAGAAGGGAAGGGCTGGGTGAAGTGGTGCGGCAGGGAAGACGGAGAGCGAAAAGAAGAGACTACGGGAGGGAGGGACACACACACACACACACACAAACACACACACACACACACACACACACACACACACACACACACACACACACACACACACACACACACACACACACACACCACACACACACACACACACCACACACACACACACAACACACACACACACACACACACACACACACACACACACACACACCACACACACACACACACACACACACACACACACACACACACACACACACACACACACACAAACACAAGCAGGCTCTTAACTGTGCCTGTCTGAGACTCTTCAGCCTCTAATCCTCTACAGCACATGCAAATAAAGAGCAGCCTAAGAGCCCCCTTCACATCCCACAAGAGACAGACAGAGTGAGAAAGAAAGGGCTGTAGAGGCGAGGTGGAGATCACGGCAGAAAGGTGGATGAGTGGGGAGGCAATTTAGGGAACTGAGTGTCGAGAGGAGAGTGAATGCTGATAGTGGTGGTGAGAGAGCAAAGCCTTAACAGGAGAATTAATGCACAGTGCTTTTCCCTTTCATCTGTTGTTTTACTCCGTGTCTGTTCTGTCAAATTCCTTAGTCCCATTTCTGCTGTTGTTCAGAGGCATGTTCTCATGCATCATTTCAGCCCTTGCCTTTGGTCTCTTAACTTTCCATTCAATAGCCGTGGAGAGAAGAAAGAGGACAGTCACCTCTCCAATTACCACAGAAACGCAGCTTCAGAGATAGCATCGCCAACGCCCAGACAGAAGCAATCAACTCTCATTTTGTCACTGTAGCACAGCAACCCAGCTGCGTGCATGCTTCTCTGAATGACCCCCTGGCACAGCAGAGGTTGGTGTGACCCCGCTGTGTTATTGGCCTGGCTCCAGCTTTATCAGAAGCTAAACCTAGGAATGAAAACAGCACTTCTGTTTGGACTAAGTTAAGGGATAAGGTTTGGTTCTGCATGGAGATAATATAAAAACCACAAGAGCGACAGCACGGATAAATAAACTATCTTTTCCAAACTATAACATTGAGGTGGTTAAGAAAATAAAAGTGCATGACCTTTAATAAAGTGTGAAAACAAACCGATCCATTTGTTGCAGTATTTTTGTGCTACTCAACAGGAAATGATGCAAATGTTTTTGGGGTTATATTACGTTTCTGCCTAGCAAGTGTTACGCCATGCCTACATTATATACCAATATATACTTCATTTGATAAAAAACACATACCCACATTCCTTTGCTACACATGTAATGCACACAAAAACTGTTGTCTGCCAGACAAATGAAAGCAACCAACCTCTCGATGGAGCCTCCGCAGTTGGCAGAGTTATTTATCATCACTATGCGTTTTATAGCACCTATTGTGTCTCTGGTGTGCCATTGAGCATTGACATCAACATCAGCTGGCATGCTGTTCATTTACACCTCTTACAAGTCTGCGAGTCTTGATTTACTCTGCCAGGCCTCCAGGGAGATCACAGTGGTGTGAATGTGAAAAAAAAATCAACAAGGAATGCTGGAGCTGTGAAACGCATTTGAGGACTAAATTATTCGAAGTATAATATTCAGAGAAAAATATATTCTAAATGCAGATATGCAACCTGGAATCCATAGATCTCCTTTATGTTATGTTTTGTAGAGACCGCAGTGAGGCCAGAGCTTTCATCTCCTCTCCTCACCCGAGCTTCTCTGCCCTCACATAATCAAGGAGGACGTGAGGACAAAAACAGGAAAAGGCTCCTGACTGTACTGCTCCCTTCTCCATCCTCTCTCCCAAACCAATTAATGTCTCACCAGATCCCCCTGTTCTCTAGTTCTTTCATGTAGCGAATATACTATGTTGGCAGTTCCTGTTTTGGACGGCGCAGTACCGCTAATCTATGTTTTTTTAAACAGCGAACCTAGCCCACACATAACATGGAGAATAAAGGGCCTGCGGAGATGATAAATGGTGTCCATTGTCTTACGTCACTGCGTTGAATAGAAGGCCCTTTTTCACAATTAGGGGTACGTGACAAAGTTTAAGCAATAATGAAAGCTTCCTCCGTATTATTGATATTTTTGGTGCCCTGTGACAAAGATTGGTTACCAAAAGCACATTTCATTATCTTAGCTGTACACAATCACTATGTCTATATAACAAAGAGCTGCTGCCGTGGTGTGTGCGTGTGCGTGTGCGTGTGCGTGTGTGTGTGTGTGTGTGTGTGTGTGTGTGTGTGTGGGTGTGTGTGTGGTGTGTGTGTGTGTGTGCTGTGTGTGTGTGTGTGTGTGATGTGTGTGTGAAATGTTTAGGGAGAGCGGATTTTTAGCTCCATAAGCTGGAGTACTCAGGCTCAAACCCCTGTGGATTGTAGGGAAAACATGGCTGCCAAAGCATTGCATCACACACCCCACAGAGCCGCAGCCCCCACTACCCTCTCTCCAGCCCGCTCGAGAGAAAGAGGAATAGCGAGAGAGAGAGGACTGCTACAATAGTCTACCCACGCATACGGCTAACTTCAGTCACGTGTACAAGTCTCATAAGTTAGCATCCTGTTAGTCACAGTGTGCTGACAGCTACAAAGAATGAGGGATAAGCATGAAGGCTTCAATATGGCCTATTTGGGTGAAATATTCTGTGTGTGTCCGTCTGCTTTGTTTTGCCTGATTGTACTCCTCTGGGCCGCCAGGTTTTATCTGCAGGAAGTTCAGGCCGGCTGGGTATCATGTGAGCCGTACTTCCCATGACCGCCTAGGGTTGCTATGCTGATATAATTCAGTAGTGGCAGAAAAGGCTCGGAGGACGGCTCCAAACGCCATCCAATTACAGCTGGACAAACAAATGAATATGATCATGCAAATGAGCTCTATAAACAGTTTAAAGAAAGGTTGTGCCGGTAATCGTGATGACCGTTAGGATGTGACCGCAGTGAGATCCTGTGTCGGATAAACACTCCTCGTGGTCATTGTGGTTGCTCTTTTTGTGGTCATGAATCCAAAACCATTCCTGGTTATTATTCGTTTTCTTTTAGTTTCTGGGGTTACTTACACAAACAGCTCTACATATATAACTCCCATAACCAGTCCACACAGTTTACACTCAAACTGTAGTTACACATGGCAAAAAAGGTGTTCCCATGCCCTTCTGAGTGATTGCAGATTGACTCCCTGTGTCCCCCGAGGGCTGTGGCTAAGTGAGTGTTACTGTTATTACTCAGTGAACTGCTTTAATGAGACTGTTCAAACAGGCGGCTCATACTGGACAGTCAGGGCAGGGGGCACTGCACCATGTGAGTGACCCCATGATTCACCATTTTATGGTTAGAAGATAGACAACAGAAAGGAGTTGGGAGGAGCAGGAGGATGAATGCAATAATTTGTGTTCTGCGATCATGTGTAACCTGTGATCTTACCTTGTGGATCTCAGGAGCCGGACATTGATCTCTGATTGGCTGGCAGTCATCCCTCGGCCTGCAGCTGTTTTCACACCAGCTGCAGAGGTGGTCCTGGTCCTCCCGGCCCCAGCACTGGGAGCAGTCGGAGCTCCCTACTCCACAGTTGTACACTTCCACTAGGGGGAGAGACAGAGAGGCAATTATTATTGTAATACAGCATTACTGAACTGTGTTTGCCTTGTGTGGTTAACTTAAGCTACTTAGACTTCTACAGTTATTTTCTAGCTTATATAAACCATATGGGCTGCATGTTCTGAATAAACAGCATTTTCAGGATGATATATTCATGTCTATAAAAATAAACCAGGAAAAAAACCAGAGCTAGAGGAGTGGAGGAGACAAAGCCAGCGAGAAACAGATGATTGTTCATGTTCCAATGTGCCTCCCTGGGAGAATCCCATTTGTACCACCGCATGTGCATCTGTGCATGAATTTGTGTACCTGCATGTGTGTGATAAAGTGTGTATGTGTGTCTGTTTATAAATGTGATGAGTCTGCATGTTATGAACCACCGTCACGTCCTGAACAGTGCAGCGTGTCTGGCAGCGGCCCAGGGCTGTTGTTCACATGATCGACACATGGACAGCGAACAGCACATCTGAGACTGGGAAAGGCGAGGATTGGCTTAGCTGCGCTTTAGAAAACATACCAAGTTCAACATGCGGACCACTTTCATCATCTCACTGTTGTCATGGAGCTTAAATTGTATTATCAACAATAGTTCAGACATGGCTAGTAAGAGGTATTGATAGCACCTTAAATCGCAGCTCCATGTTCTATCATGATTATGTGTAATTAGAGGGTGGCCAAATATGATAGCATGGTAAATTACTAGTTGGCAAATTATGTGTTGTAAAACACAAAGTACTATTATTGCAAGTGAGAGGCAGTCAAACACTGTTTCGTTCCCGTAAGCAATTTTTCATTTTCCTACAGGTTTTAATCAAATCCGCCAATCTCATCAGAAAAAACATTTGTGTACAGGTGAAATGCATTCTGGGAGCAACAGTGGCAGCGATGTCAGATTTGTTGTTTTTGTGGGTTTCTAATTACGCTGCAAATACAGGAGAGCTGAGCAAACAGCTGAAGCGTAGCAAATGGGAACTGTATTTTTCATCAGCTTTTTCATGTCAACATAACAAAGTCTTACCTCTCATGGGCTGAGGGCTGTCGACAAAGACATCGTCCCCATTTCCACTGAAGTATCCTTTCCTCCTCAGGTTGAGGTGGTAAACCTGGCTCCTGTGATTAGTGGACAGCTACATGGACAGAGAAGAAGGAGACACAATAAAGCTGATTGTGCTGGGCATGTCCTCAGTGTGAACATGAGTCATTTTGCATTTATTCCCTCTTACTGTTGCTTCAGATAATAATGGGTTCTTAGTCCACTTATAAACAAGGGTTTAAAATAATTGCGATACAAGTTACAATCAATGATTACATCTAATCTCATCTTAAATTATCTTTATTCAGACATGGATAATAAATAGTTATTTCTGGTGCTTCATTGTCTGTACTTACTGCTACTCCACTGCACTTCACCGTGGAGCTGTTCAGCCAGTTGGCCTCGTACCGCTGCTCTGTCCCAAAGTCGCACTCCAGCTCTTCATTCTGTTATATAATGCACATACTTTAAACAATATACAGTATTTTAACCATAACTAGCAGGCAAACTGTGATGTCGTACTCTTTTAAGAATGAGATAACCGTTGCTTTGGTACCTAAAGCAAGCTTCTGCAAACAAATGCCTTCTAAAACATGTCTGGTAACAATTGACAACTCAGAAAGAGAACCAGGAAACTCAAATAACCCACAATAATTGTGCCTGCCAGGAAAAGATGCAATTCATTAAATATTCATAAACATCTGGACTCCCACACCTCCGCCAGTCATCTGGGAGCCAGAGTAATGAATATGAATTCATTCTTCATAGAATCTGAGCCCAGAGTTTAACTCAGCCAAGATATGTGAAGGTAAGACCACAAAGAAGCTTAGAAGATAGGTAAGAGCAGCAAAAGGCAATCACTTAAAGTGGAAGAAAAACCTTAGTCTCTGAATCCAGCCAGCTTAAATTGGTCTACTTTTATCACCCTCTCCAGGACTTTGCCTTTTCTCTCTTCCGTTTGACACTAGAGAAGCTTGATTTCTTTGGCTCTTGCAAGGTTATTTTATCCCCGGAAAAACTCCAACATACCACACATTAAATGTTCCCTGGACTTATGTTCAGTGTGAGAACTAATAGATACTGGAGGACAAACTTCTAAGCACTTTTCTATCATGTTTTGGTATGAATGTTTATCACAGTTAAGTTCATTTTTTTTTTGGTTTATCCAAAGAAAAGTGTGGGAACCAAACCAAAATTCATCACAAATTCCTCAAGTGACTGGAGATGCTTTTTGGGGAATGACTCCACATTCCCTGCTGTGTTGACTCGCTGGCAAGATGAACCCATTATTCAAACAATTTGTATAAACTATCATAATAAAGAGTGGTAGGAATAGCCAGTCACATCCAGGCTGCCCTGAGGAAGTATGTGTGTGCATGAGCATGTGTGTGTCCATTTGTATGTGACTCAATGTCTGTCACCATAGCAACACACTAGAAGAAGGCTCTAAAGGCCACAGGGTTATAGCGTGTGACTGACCACGCCTGGCAACTAGTCAGCTCTGGAATTTCCCTTATCAGTGAAGCAGGATCAGCGTCTGACTCGCTCAGCGTGGATTAAGAATGAGAATAGATATTTTAAGAAACGGATCTGGAAGGACTTGCCGAATTTAAAATGAACACAAATGAAATAAAGCTCCTGCCGCGTGTGCTGCCTCAGACTGACTGCTTATTGTACGCTGTGCTGACGAAGACACAACTCAGCGAGTCACAGTTAGATACCGGAGACATGGTGGGCCCACACAGCTGAGCCGTGAGCAACATAAGCATAAAAGATACTCGCTCATTCTTCATGTTCATCTCTGTCTCACAACCACCCAAACTCAGGTTTCGCTCATTCATTGACCCAAATCGCAGCACAAAAATATCCATCTGTGTTTAACTCGGCTTGAAGCAAAAAGCACCATATGCTTCTGTTTTATTCCAATCATTTTCACAACATGCATATTGGACATGGTCCAAGTCTAGCTCCATAGTGGGAGGTTGTCTGGCGTACCTCCTGAATGTTGCTGAGGGATAAGGTGAAGTCCTGGGCCATTTCTGAAGGTGATGGAGGAACCTTTGAGGCCACCAGGCTTGGACAGGAAGCCGCATTCTGTCGAGAGGTGGGGTGTGGGGGCAGGACATGTAGGAGTTAAAAAAAACAATGCACACATCCGCAACCCAAAATACCTGTCCTGTTTATCTGGAGGAGGAGGAAATGAGAGGGTAAAGTCTCGCTCTGAGGGAAACAACAATAGCTTCAAATAGAGAGACGATGAGGGATTAGAAAAACAGACCCACCGGACACTGTGATGGGCCCACCCTCTCATCTCCTTTAACCTTCATTAAAAATGTAATATTTCAAAAGAATCTAACATTTAAATAACTGAAAGTGACTTAAAGTAGAAGCCTCTTGTGGTTTTATATGTTTTGTTTTTGTGTATTTCTGGATCTGAAGTCTGGCTAGGATTTATTGCGTTTGCTTAAAAGAATGTCTTTATTGCCTGAATTGTTTAACAGAAGAAGCTCATACTCTTTTCTTAGGGGGTCTTGTGATATAAAAGAGTGTGTTAAACATTCACAGCAATAAAACGCTAGAACAAGACCACTTGACCAGCAGCTGACCACAGGACTGAGTCACATCCTCTCCGCTCTAACTGGGACCAGTACTGTTGTGGACAGTCAGACGCGGCCTGCCCCCTCAGAGCCATAGTCTGCTGGGAGGACGCCTCCTCACACGGGCCATGGGATCTGGCCGGGCAATAAAACGCCAGAGGGGACAGGAATCATATGGCGTCTGACTTAATTCTTGTGAAGGGCCCATTGAAGTGTAGAATATGGTCTCAGGAAATAAAGAAAGCAAGTCCCCTTCAAGTATAATCCAACCATTTAACCGTTATTTCACATGACAGTGTGACTTGAAAATTGATAATCTGGATGTTGTCAGGAACACTAAGGGCAGGGGTATCTTGGGACCTGTAATTGGTTTCAATGAGGCTACTGCAGTTTGGGATCATTTTCCCAGTTTCCCAGCCTGGTCTTGTACCCATGCCAAACCTTTTAAACTATGTGCTCTGTTTGCTTTTCAGAGTAGTTTACAACCGCATGAGGCTTTACACTGCCAAACATGCATCTACATAATGCATTTGTACAGTCACCTAGATGTATGTCTTTGCTGGCAACACACAGTTTTGACATTTAGCAATAATTCCCTTTAAAATTAAGGACAAAGAGAAGCTACTCTTCCACATGCTGGAATATCACACTTAACTGCCAAAAAATTGAAACGTTAGAGGTGTTTTAAAGTGATATATTATACTTTAAGGAGTCTGTTAAACTAGAACGTCCTGAGAGTTTATAGTATTTCTACATACTGTGTTTGAGTCTTGTAACCTCACACTGAATTACCACATGATTGCTCTTGCCTAACTCGTCTGGACTCAAATCATTACAGCACACTTGGAGTTGTTGGACAGCAGAGTCTGGATTATGTCTGTGGCTCTGACTAGTGGGATCTTAATATTAAGAGATCCTCCAGGCGTCTGTTTGGTTGATGGATTAAAGAAAAAGGGAATTACTCACCTCCAGCAGGCTGTGCTTTAACTCATCTTTATTGGAGACGCATAGGTGGTTCTCGGGGTCCCAATAGCACTTCCACCTGGTGCTCAGGCAGCTCAAACACCTGAAGAAAGATGGACACACATACATGGAAAGAGTTGAGAAACAAGGATGACATTGAGCCAAACAGGGCGTATTTTCTCCCTCTTGATATGTTCCCATGCAGCCTTTTCCAAAGTTGGATATGTGGCCTATTTTTAGTAGAAAATAATCTGATATGCCAAACTGATTGGGCATCAAAGTTTAGCTTTAATAAAAGGAAGAGATGATTAGTCACAGAAGCAGACATTCATTGCACATTTACAACACAGCCAGCCAGCAGGTCAAACTGGGCCAAATCTGCTGAGATGACAACGCACATCTCTATAAACACACTGTAACACACCCTTGCTCAATTCAAAACACATAGGAATGTTTTGATGAAACAGTCTGGTGTTTCCTCATCTTATGAGATATTCATCTCTAACATTTCACCTAAATATTAAGTGTATTATCTTTGGTGTGGTTTGGGTGATCTACCTTGTAAGATATGCTATGAGTTACATGGACAGTTCCCCACAAAATATAAATGATTCCCGTTACCTGTAGTGCTTGTTATCTAAATTGTTTTAGTGTGAGGTGTTGAGTGGTGGAGATATCAGCCGTAGGATATGTGTGAGTGTCTTCCAGATAAACTACCGTAACTCCTCCACACACCTCCACTGTACTATATGCATGTGTTTTTCGAGTGTGTGTGTCTGCATAGCCTCCGGGAGCAGACAGATGTCCCACACTAAGTATGATATCGCCTCCAGTGATAGCAGCACTCTGGGGGGGTCTGTGGACTGGGGGGAGTGGAGTGGAATGGGTGTAAGGGGATGCAGAAACGTGTGTGTGTGTGTGTGTGTGTGTGTGTGTGTGCGCGTGTGAGCGTGCGTAGTTCTGATTAGAAGCAGAAGGTCCCCTCAAGGCCCTTATCAGCTGAAGCTTTTCTGTTTTCCCTAACTCCCCTTCTGTCCTACTAAAACACCTAAACCCAGCTGCACACACACTCTAACATAGCACACACACACACAGATGCACACTGTTCGCACAAACTCTCTCTGCTTGACCTAACACTGACAGTAAATACCCTGTGACACTGCCCACCCCAAGTCAGAATGACCACACACACACACACACACACACACACACACACACACACACACACACACACACACACCACACACACACACACACACACACACACACACACACACACACACACACACACACACACACACACACACACACACACACACACACACACACACACACACACACACACACACACACACACACACACACACACACACACAACACACACACACACACACACACACACACACACACACACACACACACACACACACACACACACACACACACACACACACACACACACACACACACACACACACACCCACACACACACACACACACACACACACACACACACACACATATTAAATACACAGTCAGGCCCTGCACTCTCAGGGCCTCTCAGTGGACACAGCGGTTAAACACACATCCTCAATCACGTCTCTGTCAGAGAGAAATACGTCCAGAAGAAAAGACTCGTTTTCAGGGGGAGCGACAGCGAGAGGCAGAGACAGCTGAGGGGAGGGAGGGAAGAAAGAAAGGAGAAGTGCCAGAACTTGAGACATAGAAAGCAAATAAAATGGAGAAAGAGTGTGTGTGTGTGTGTGTGTGTGTGTGTGTGTGTGTGTGTGTGTGTGTGTGTGTGTGTGTGTGTGTGTGTGTGTGTGTGTGTGTGTGTGTGTGTGAGAGGGCAGGTTATGTGGTTGTCCTACAGCGCTGTTTGGTGAGGCTGGAATGCTATCATCTGGTTGTCATTAAAACTCAGCCTAGTGACCACTTCGACTGGGTCATGGGAGAACTGTCCAAACACTATCTCACACACACACACAGATACACACCAAATCAAAGTCACACAGAAACACAAGAAAAGTGATTCAATGCAACATTGTTGTATCATAAATAAAGACATCTCAAACCTCCACCAATGGTAATATTATGCAAAGTGTATCTTAAAAAGGGATAATTGTAGACTGTAGTGGATGGCATTTCCTAGAAATGCTTGAAACTCACTAATAGGAGGCCAAAATATTCAGAATTTGAGTCCAGGCTTTTGGCCAAGCTCCAAAAGGCTGGATCCTACATTTCCTTACAGTACATGATGAAACTTAATCTTTAGATATACTGACATGGAGAGTCTCATATATTTCAACACAGAAAGTGTTAACACTGGTAGTTTCCAAGCTGTATTTGAAATTACCCTGACAACGGCAAAAGATCAGAGCTAGAGGAGAAATGTTTCCTGAGCCTGAGAATTATTATTTGTGACAACAAAACTGATGGGGCCCTTCAAAAGTTGTGTAGCCATTCTCCATTTAATTAGATGGGCCTCGGGCGTAAATATAGCTTGGAAAATAAATGGACTTATTAAACTCTGTAGACCTGTAGTTTGCAGTAACTTTTTTTTAAAATAGTCTTTCCTATGAGATATTAATGTGAGGATGCTCACCCATGCATAACATCTTGAGACCAAAAACTTTAAGAAGTCAGCTTTAACATATAAAGAAAAAAGTGATGGCACAAACAAAGAGACCCTCCTATCTAGTTTCCTTGCGGATAAATGGCTCATAAGACTCTCTTTAGGGATTATTAAAAAAACCCAGCTTGAAGTGATTAAAATCAGACAGAGTATAGCAGCTCCGCAGTTTGCAGCTCAATGCTCATCCTGTGAGAATGGCACTTTGCTCATTATCACCTTCAATAAACCACCGTCTAATTTCACACTCCTGATCCTCGCCGCGCACCGAGGCCATGTGCACATATTGGGTTCAGTCTTGCACACATGTACCTGCAACTGCTGTGTTCACACCTCCAGACTGTTTTCAAAAAGTGAACAAAAGGGACACACCCAAACGAGGGCAAGCGCAGAGAAGCAGGCACACACACACACACACACACACACACACACACACACACACACACACACACACACACACACACACACACACACACACACACACACACACACACACACACACACACACACACACACACACACACACACACACACACACACACACACACACACACACACACACACACACACACACACACACACACACACACACACACACACACACACACACACACACACACACACACACACACACACACACACACACACACACACACACACACACACACACACACACACACACACACACCACACACACACACACACACACACACACACACACACACACACACACACACACACACACACACACACACACACACACACACACACACTAATGCCCCTCTAAGCCTAAAATCTGCCCATCAGATAAAGTGGATCCTCTGACATGGTCCAACATGCAAGAGGAAGCCAGCTGGATAGCCTGAAGATATGAGAATACCCTCTTTGTGACCAGGCCATACGAGTCGCAGTCCTTCACAAAAACAAACATCAGTATGGCCAGCCAGACATATATATCCAATTTCCTTTGGCTTAACGTTTACAGCATATTAATCCCACATTTGATCCTGCACTGAGAAACCTTGAGTAAGCCAAATACGCAATAAGCCCTCCAAGAGGACGTGTTGGCAATATTTACCCACTGAGGCCTAAATAGAAAGCAGAGGAATAAAGGATAGGAGGTTAGGGACGAGCCTCCCTGTTGGTGTGCACTTCTACAACGCTGTAGAGACATCTGACTGGTGCTGTATATTGGCTATTATCGCAGTTATTTCGATTGAATGAAGGTTTGTTTTGAGGGATAGCTTGTAAATCAAATAGTCAATGATCAAAGCAGAGGAGGAAATAGTACTAACATCCTGTACTTAATAGTAGCAATAAAACAATGTAATAATACTTCCTCATAAATACAAGCCCACATTCAAAATACTGCTCTAATAAATGGATATAAAACATCAACAGTAAATTCTGCAATGCACATTTGTTTGGATTTTTTTTCAAATGTTCGACTTTTTGTGATATATTAGCCAATGTATTGCTTTATCTCAAACTGTTATGTAAATAAAACCATCTGACAGGTTAGGTTGTGAAATAACTCTTTGGAATTGCTTAAAGCTTATTAACATCTGGAACATGACAATGTACTTTTGATATGTTTTATATGAAATTGTAATCATAATAACTAAGTAAGTAAGATTACAAAAGTGGTGAAAAAGTAGCAAAAGTTATTGGAAAATAAATGTGGGGTACGATAAAGGAAAATTGTAGCACTTGAGTAAATGAACTTAGTTATTTGCCATCACTGTGTCTAAGTGAAAACATTTGTGTGCACAGTATCAGAATGATGCTGTAAGTTTGCCAAGCATCACCAACCCCGAATAAATCCAACATTTGAGATAAACAATGGTGACAATGAATTTGCGACTCACGATGTCTTGGGGTGTATGGCTCCGGTCCTCTTGCAGTCGTAGATGATGAAGCTCCCAGATACCACAGATGTGCCATTCACTTTTATCGCCACAGAAACAGTCAGATGATCTGCAGAAACAAAGGCATGTAAACAATGCAGCATGTGTCGAGCATTGGAGATGGTATCACTGTCACAATACAAACAAGACGGCGAGGCATATTCGCGCTACACTGACTTTGCTGCATTTTGAAAGACGAAAGGGGAAATTACATTTGTTCTAGTACGGCTCAACATAAATAAAATGATATCACATACAGTGACTGCTATGGAGATAAAGGGATGGCAGCCTTGACACACAGCCAAAAGGATGTTCTCAGTCTCACCTGTGCCGGGGCGGATTGGTTGGTAGTTTTCTCGAGGCAGCAGGGGGCAGGTCTGGATCTGAGCGGGACCGTAATCCAGGTGCACCGTGGCAGCTGTAGAAACACCCGGTCCATATTCACACTCCACCCGGGAGTTCACCAGATCAGGAACACTGCCATTTATCAGAATGCCGACATCCTAAGAAAGAAACAGATAAAGCAACATAGATATCAATAACCACTAATCTAAAGATAATTTAATTACTAATTAAGTCCTATATCCCCACGCACATGTATTCAAATCCAGTGTATTAGTGTATGGTAGAGGGCAAATGGCTTTGGCATTACTTCAAGTTTCTCCAGGATTCAGGCAGAGAGATGAAGAAACTAATGTGCGATGAAGAAACAGATGGTACAGTGTGACATTCAAAACTAAATGTAGCTATGACAGACGTATAATGAGAAACATAACACCTCACTGGTATGATTGAATTCCAGCTAAATAATTTCAATGTGAGAAAAAAAGGGGAAGAAGCAGGGGGCTGATGAAGATTGTTAAGAAGAGAGGAAACGAAAGATGACATATTCAGTAGCTCAGTAGATATGAGCCGAAGTGGCCGGGCAACATGTGCTAACATGTCTTAAAAATCCCTTCTATTGTTCGGTGGAAGTGATCATTTCCTGCCTATAGCCCTGACTTCCTGCCTGCTGCTTCCTGTTTGGGAGACAACCTTGAGCCGAGCTTCCTGCGGCTGTGAAGGATGCCTGTGGATCGGGCAGCTGGAAGATCTATTACAGCCCACAGCCAAACTGACCTACATAACAGGCAAATATCCACAATTAATGAACCAATTAATGACCTGTCGTCTCTCAGTCGCGTCTAATTATGAGCTGTAATTAAAGGTCAAATACATTCCGAGTGTCAAAATTCAGTGAGCTAATTATTATATTGTTATTTGGCTTCTGCTGCGTGATGTACTGACTGGAAGAAACCGCTGAAAACAACAGCTCACATGTCAGGAAGGTATGAAGCAGCAACTCTTATTGCCAGAATATATTATCCAACCAGGTCTGATTGAAATCTGACTGGTGGAGTTTCTCTGCGTACCAAAACCATTTAATACATGATATATGTGAAGAGTTTAAGGCGACAGATATTGTGGAGGTTCATTACTGAAGTCAGGAAGCACTGAAGAAACTCACCCTAGGGTTAGTTTTAAGTGCTTTTGTATTTAGCCGAAAGATTACATGCATTTCTTCATTTGTACAATATAAACATATGTCAAAGAAGGTGGATTCGTGTAGTTTAAGTTCTTAATAATATTCCTTGTTTTGTTCCACAGTAATTTTAGAGGTTAAGGAGAAATCGCATTGGTTTGCCCATGGCAACAACACTGTTTTTACTGTCGGTATATAATGATCTTTACAGTACTATGTTTGCAGTTTAAAAAAATACATATATAGAGTTACTTTCAAACAGGAATTAACACCAACTTTTTTGAAAGCTGCTTCAAATGAAATCTGTTAAAAAATATATATATTTATTTCACAGACACTCTTGGAGCTGTCTTGCCACTGTCAAAAAATGCTGTGAATATTTTCCAGGTGTGACTAGCTCGATCAACATCACCCTCAAACATCAAGCCAATTTAGTATACAGTGATATGTGGCACCTACTTTTGTCACTTACTCAGACATATTCGAAAGCCCATTTAGAATGAATGTGTAGAATTGATTTGAGATATAGCTGCGATTGTCAATACTCCGCCCATTTGGGCAATTAATGTATCTAGGTCAGAGACAGAACTGTACATCAATGGTTGCTTAAACCGTTAAAAGTCCATTTTAAAATCAATGGTTACACATTTGGATGTGGCTAAAAATCTTAGTAAACACACAAACTAGTGCGCATGTTTATGCTAACACACTGTTTGTGTTCAAACACCCTTATCTGGCATGCTTATGCTAAACTCAGGGAAGGTGACAGTTTATCAAGTGATTTATGTTTGTTTTGATATTGATTTAGGCACAAAACTAAATGGGTGGGGAGGAGGACTTAATCTTATATTTATATTTATGAAAAAGTGAAGCCCCACCTCCCCCCCGGCTTATTTGTATGTATCCATTTGACATTGAACAAAATATCCTGCCCCCAAGACCTCACAACAAACACACATTTAACGTTTCAAAAATATAGTCACTCTCTCAATTTGTAAAAAGAGTTGTTGATAAACTTTGGCTGCTAAAACCTACATTTTAACCCTCCCTATATTGTAACATATCAAATACATATGAATTAGATCAGATGAGGTTGTACCTTGGTATGTTTGAGATCAGATGTCTGATGTCTTTGAGTCATAATACAATAACACCATGATGCCTCCTACATACAGCAGTTGTTATACAGGCACTGTGGCCTAATGAGAGAAATACAGGAACCTCTCAATTTTGGTTGCCCCACTCCAGATTTAAAATAAAGAAAATAATTACATCAGGTTATATTGTTGCCTATATGAGATCAGATTTCTAAATGTCATAAACCAATTACATGAAGGCTGAATTGCTTAACCAGCGGGGCTGGACAAAATTAAATAGGCTGCAGTTATCTCATGAGGCAAAAATTACGGGCAATACAATTCAGCAAGTTTTTCTAAATCTGTTGGATTTTATTGTGCGCTAAAAAGTTGGAATGGTTTTTATCTTGATTTCTTGCAAACTGGTAGTGTAATCTGCTCCCTGTGTTTGATGTTTGATGTAGCAGCACCTCACAAATTCAGCCATTTTTTTTAATTGGTATGTGTGACAGTCCTGGAAACAGTTCAGCTATTTTGATCATTGATTTATTTCATTTTCATGCAAAAATGGCAGCACATGTAGTTTTGAGCGTTTCAAATATTGAGAATTCTTGCTTTTTTTCCTGTTTCATATAATGTTATTCAATATCTTTGTGTTTTGGACTGACCAAACAAGACATTTAACCTCCACTTTGAGAAACTGTTAATGGGCGTTTTAAAATATATATATTTTCTGACATTATGTAGACGAAACAATTCAGCAACTAATTAAATAATAATTCAACCTCACCTCAGGTTCTCCTGTGTCAGTTTGCACACTGATTGTTACAGACTTTAATGTTACAATTCAAGATATTTAAACTTGACTTGAATGTTTAAAGGTTTATAATTAAGGTATCTGAATGCCATTTTAAACAAACCAATTTGGATATTGAATCTGGAAAATAAGTGTAGCTTTTACAGACCTGGAGGTAACTTTCCTGCTGAGCCCATCGGCAGATATCAAAACAAAAGTGAATCACTGTCAGTAAACGGTTAAAGTCATTGCTCACACACGCAGGAGAGAGGGAAACAGCTGTGTATGGCATGCTGTCTCATGCTGTGCCACCAGTCAGTTCTGGTTTTACAGACACACCTGGTTTGCTGTTTTAAGACCTAAATGATACATATAAATAAGTTATTGGTGTCTTGGTTAAAGTGCAACCTCCTGTGACAGAACAAATGATAAAGTGTGTGTTCAGATCAGTTGTGTACTGGAGGAATCACGCATGCAGAACTGATCATATTACTGAAGCTGCTAAATGTAAACGGCCACAGTCACACGTTTCATTTGGCAGAGTGCGATGTTAACTTGCATCGCAATATGTTGTAACTCTGTACGCCACATTTAACTTTACCACAAATAAAGCGAGCAGAGTTCGAGTGAAGCAGTAAACATTGAAAACAAAAAATTATTATAGCCGCTTCAATATTCATAGTAAAGTCAACCTTAATGTGACTTTATGAGAGGTCGGTGAGTTGGAGCGAATTGCTGCAGCGCAAAGTGTTGGAATGACTTTATCAGCTGAGTCATAATAATAGTGTGCACAATAATAGTGAGAGGTGTCAGGTTATAAAGGCCGGTCGTGAGCCTTAAATACACTGTCCCCGTTACAAACATGACTTTTACAAGAGCACATTCTATGTGACTTATAAAATGGGTGTGATGGACCAGAATAATATTGAAGCAGTTTTACCTTGATGTCTGCAGCGATGCTGATCTCCGGGGGTGTCAGGGTCATGGACGGACACTGCTGCGGGCCTTCACCCATGCTGATCCAGGAGCGGGCCAACAGCCCCTGAGCGCACTCCTTCTGGATGGTACATCTGGACAAAGTGACAAATAGAAATGTTGGCACGGTAGTCATTTAAATATATCCAGCATATTAAGGTAAAGATAAGATCACAGTTTTCCTGCAGTGAATATGTCATGGAAAATGAAATCCTAAACACATTTTCATGATCACCTTCAGAAAAACTGTGCTGCAGCTAAAAGGTCGGTGTAACATTTGCGAGTTTCCATCAGCGTGTCCCATATCACAATGTGATCATATAGCAATTGCTTGTCAAGGCAATCCTCAGCCATCAGACCAACAGACTGAGCTTTAAGGTCAACATTTTATCCTTTGTGAGGAAGCGTACAAACTTTTGTTTTCATTTTATCCCAGAATTTGAAAAATTCTCACCCTTTGGCTTTCATGGTCTGCTTCCCACAGATTTATGAGGTGCTTTGGTCTCCTAAAGTCACATTCACACCTCGCCTGTCAGTTTCTCTGGCTCAACACAAGAGACTACTTGACTCTAGGTCACAAACATTGCTATGGCAACGCATCCCGCAGGCAGTAAGATCAGGGGCCGGTTGCCGATTGTTGAATAAAAAGAAATCTGCTGATTCCTAATCTGGGTGGACCATGAATGCGTGTGTCTGTGTGGACGTGCATACATAAAGAATACAGTGTGTTTGCGCCCATTTGTGAGTATAATGAATGTCTAGGACAGAAGAATTGTAAAAGGGCATTCAACAAGCAAGGTGGCCTCGTACTCTGCCTCACTAATGAACTTCACTGGCCCTTGGCACAGAGCTCAGTTAATCTGCAGTGCAGGCTCGAAGGACAAAGTGACCTTAGTGTAAAGAGACTCTAAACAGGCCCCATTTAGAAACGTCCTTACACGCTACATAATGAGTTTGGCACATCACACTTCCCTCTCACACTTCTATAGTTGTTTTTAAAATAAAGTGTGTCAGTGTGACCGCATGCCTTTAAGTGTAAGTATTTGTGTCCGGAAAGAACAAATGTCCAGATTCTCAGTCCCACTGGCACAAAGGGACAGAGAGGGGGGGGTTAGCTGCTAATCTAAAAATAGAAGTGAGTGCCTCTGCAAGCCACACAAAAATCCCCTAGACACAAACACTGAAAAAAAACCTTAACACCCTGAGCAGTTTAATACGCTGGAAACTTGTAACGCTATTGATCTATTTTCATTTTCAAAGTTGTTCTTAGAGTACAACTTCGTATTGGTGCGAAAATAATAGCAGAATTTCCTGAGAATACCGAAGTTCTGGTAGAAAAGGAAAAGTGCTACTTTTGAGTCATCACTTACAATGGCTTCCTTTACGTGTACCGTGCCATTTCCATTAGGTAATGGGCTCATAAGCAAATAAAATGTAACTCTTTCAAGAAGTGATCCATACTACTTAAGGGTTTTTGCAAATTAAAAAATGCGCCAATATCACATGGTAATTTGTAAATACTGTAAGAGGACTCAGTCATTGTGACCAACACAGGTCTTCATCAGGGTCACAATTAGCTTGCGCACATAATATGTCCCTGTAATGAGTAGAGTGGGAAGAGAGGTTCTCTGTCAAAATGCACGGCTGATTGGTCAAAAACAAGGAAGAGATACATCATAAAGAGGAGAAAGAAAGGAGGAGGAAAGAGAAGGGGATTGGAATTAAAGGAAAGAAGAAGAAATAAGGGAGGGCCGCATAAAATGATTAATGATGGAAAGGGAGATAAAGATAATTACTATAGGTTATGAATTCCCTAATCTATAACCTGCTTCTTCAAACAGAGAGACATAGGCCTACATTTAATTGATAACCAGGCATTGGTCATTTTAAATATATATGGCTATGTAGAATAAAGACATTCATTTTGCACATACCCAAGAGTTCTTAATCAGATGGTTTAGCCAAAATGAAAAATATATATTTTCCGACATTAATGGTCTCCTGGCGTTTTAAAATTGCCACTATCAGAAACACAAATTCAGTGTTTTACGACCAAAGACCTGCAAACATAATAGCACCAACCAGACCCAAACATGGAAAGTGGGTGACACTAGCACCCTGCAAAACATTACCATACAAGCTTTGAAACAGAGAAAATGTTAGCAAGCTGACATTAGCACTTAGCTGTGAGCAGCCTCGCTGATATCCTAGCGTGACTGAGGACTCCCTTCTCTCGTCGTTTTCTAAACTAATTATATTCCATTAAAAAACAGGCCAAACTTCTCAAACAAGAGCTTTGCTGAAAAAAGAGTGCCAAATTAGCAGCAAACCAGAATATCTGTTGTGGCAGACCTGACAACATATTTGAAGCTAATCATACCTGACTGTTTTTAAATATTCACTTCTGCAGACACTTAGCCTACTTTATTGTTTTTCTGTGCTAACATATCCCAGGCTTTATCTTTGAAATAATAATCAAAAACATTTGTGAGCTATGTCATGTGTTTTGAGACTTACTTACACTTACTTTTGAAATCGAGGAGTGAAACACTGCTTCCTCTTGGGTTTCATTGGGTCAAAAGTGCCCTGCTTGTTTTCCTTCTAGACAAATATATTTAGATTATCAAGTAAACTCCAGATTTTATCTTTAAGTACTGAACACATCATAGATGCCATTCGGTAAACGGAAGCAGGCTTCCAGGAAACGTCATTTTATGATTTCAAAAGAAATAGACATGCCGTCTCAGATCAGCATCAACAAACGCTGTGTGATTTGTAAGGACAGGCTGGCAAACTCACTTCATGATATCTTCTCTTTTCTCTATTGTTTCTATTTTTTCTTGAAATGCATTCAAGAATTGCCTGCTTATTCACACAATGCTTAATACATTAAAGCATTTCTCTCCTCCCTTAAAGGCTGGAACATGACACACACACACACACACACACACACACACACACACACACACACACACACACACACACACACACACACATATACTCCTCACCTGCCTCCCATCAACATGCTGACTTTTCAAACAGCTTCCTAAAATAAACATAGTGAACATATGCAGCTAAATTATGACCTGAGAAAACTCATCACCTCCTAAGTGTCCTCACGTCAGATTATGTGGGAAACCAGCGGGACTGTTCACAGCCGGAGAACATGCGAGCTGCACACACAGCAACACACACACACTCACACAAAGTCACTGAGAGATAAGCATGGTAATTTGTGAATAGCAAAGATTGCACATGACCAGTAATTTAATTCAAAGAAGATATTTAAGTGCTTTCATGTGACATGTGGATCAGATTAAACCGGCTCCAGCATGAAAAAGTGATCTAAGCTTTATCTCCCATGCAGAAACCATGTCTTTCTCTCGCTCTCTTTCAGACAACAATGGCGGCTCCAACAAGCCAACAGAGATGTTTTTATGCTCCCTCTATATGCAGACGTGCAGAGAGATGTCAGAGCTGTGCATAAAATCAAAGAGACACCCACAGTGACAGTTGTGGCTTCACAGATTGTGAGATATTTCTCTTTTGGTCTTTTCCCTCTACTCAGTACGTGTAGTTGTTTCAGAGAGCGAGGTGATAGAGGAGACCATCCACCCCCACACATCAACCCCCTGATCCCCCGGGCTCTGAGGCCACAGCGCCAGCCCAGCGGCTGGCATGACTGGCCAAACAGTACATCAAACATACATACTCACACACACATCCACACACATATACCCATGACATCAACTCCCTGGCCTCCGAGAGCCAGACAGCGACACACACTCATGCTGACACTAACACACAGGCTGACACACTTTGACATTTCCTTGTCAAAAGAACCAGTGTGCACTCTCCCTCCCACCACCATCATCACAATCAACGCTCCTTTGTAGAGGGATAGAGAGGAGGACAAGGGCACTGGGGGAGGAGGAGACCAGGACCAGGGAGACATAGAGCGTGGTTGAGAGTAGGATAACTCAATTCTCAAAGCTACTGGAAAATAAGAGAGCAAGAAATGAGAAGACAAAAAGCAGAAGACAGCGAGAGAATCACGAGGGTAAAAATTCAGTGAAGCGAGAAAGGGCCTGGGATAAAGAGACGACAGATAGATAAATAAGAAGAGGAGACAGGGAGATGACAGCAAGACGGTTTGACCAAACACACACACACACACACACACACACACACACACACACAAACACACTCATCAGTTCCACTCTTCCAGCTCTGGATGGCCCTTGGCAATGCCAGAGCCCCCAGAGCTACATCACAACTCATCACAAAATTCACTATCTCGCCTGATCTGTTTTAATCACCAAGCAAACAACACACACACATACATGCAGAACACAGACAACAACACACACAAACACGACATCACACATATTATTCTCGCAGAAAGCAAGTGAACACAGAGCCAGAGAGCCAGCCCTGACAGAGCCACATTAATCACAGTGTCCTCGCGCTCGCTCACAGTTACACTTCTGCCAAGTCACTCCTCGCCTGAGCTCCCCGCCCGTCAGTCCATTCTCAAACTACTACAGAGGCAGGGGACCCCTCTGAACAATGATGTTACTGCTCAGCCTGAGGCCTAATGAAAAGCCAATCAATTTTGCTCCATCCCACAACCGCTTTCCAGCCCAAAAACACCCTCTCTATACTGCCAAGGCTCATTTAGACAAATTGAAGTTGAAATTGAGAATAGGAATGATGATGAAAACCAGCCAGCAGGCTTCAGTGGTTTTATCGATTCAAAAGCTAAAAGTATGAAAACAAGGTGAAATTGTTTTATTATGCCGTCAATCTGATCTTTCATTGCTTCAAAAAGAGCGTAAAGTCAACCACTCATATAAACATCTGCAGCTGAGTTACTTTTTAAATACAGACGAAACAGACAGAGGACATTTCCACAATTCCTAAACAGATTACTTCAAAATAAGGATGTGGCATGTGCGTGACACACAAGGATATGATAATCTGATTGAATTATATAATTTACTGGCAGCAGAAAAGAGGCTGAGAGTCTAATGGGGACATTTAAGAAACAGACAGGGAAACAAAAACAAACTGTGTGTTTCTCACCGATTCTCCAGAGTGCACCAGCCACAGTGGGCGTCGCCGGCTCCCAAACACTCACCGCAGCTCGTCCACTGGTCACAGTCGGCCACTCTCACCCTGAGCATCTGCACACCACAGCACAAACACACACATGTTAAACACTCAGGGAAAAACAGCTGACTTTTCAGGGACTCTTTTTAACAGAGAGCTAGTGAGGAAGATTTGACTTGCACGAAAATAATATTGAAAATTAACTAATCATTTAGCATGCAAACTTTTTGCATCTTAAATGTGAGAATTTGTTGATTTTCTTTATTCTTTTTACATTTAATATCTTCGGGGTATGCATTTTTTGGTATAGACAAAAAAACTATTTTAAAGAGTTTCCCTCAGGCTGTGGGAAAAACGGGTTAAACTTACAATCAGGTGCATTTGCAAACTACAGAGATGCTGAAGATGCAGCCACATCCTGTCATAGGCACCTCTCTTATGGTTTAAAAAAATGCAGCAAAGAAATCTACTGAAGGTCTGCACACGTGGCTATCTTCACCACAAATATGTGTGTTCAGCTTAATTGTGGTGAGGATGACTGACTGAATGTGAAATGAGGTCTGATTGTTGTCATCATGACTCTTCTTCAAGCCGACCTGAATAAATCTGTGACAGAGAGGTAAGGGGGTCTTGAGACCGAGCATCGCTTGCAACCACATTCTTACATGGTGAGAAGTCATGAGATAAAGGAAGTTCCTGTCGTTGGGGTCGAAGGTCATGATGTGGTGGACTGCTTCACTTGCTGGCAACTTCAGCGTCCATTGATTTCTCAAGGTCATGTTCGCCAAGAGGGTCAGCTGTGAAAAAGACAAAGGACACAGGATGGAACAGATCCAGAAATGTTGAAATTACTATTTTTCTCAAGGCTAACTCCCTGGCAAAGGTAAATGAGCAACATTTTTGCTTCATCTGCACACAAAATAACTCATTTCATAATTGAGAATACCTCAATATAACCACAGTCATTTTCTTTTGATCAAGTAGTTCAGTTCAAATTCAGGGCCAGGTGTTTTGCTCAACAGCTTATTTATTCACGCCCTCCACCTGCTTTTGACGGTGAGTTGATGCCAGCAATCCACATCATGATCACGCCACGTATTGTGAGACAGCAGCTAACTAACACCAAGCGGTTTATGGAAGAAATACACATGATTTTATATGGAAACTGTAGCTCTTCTGAATCTCACTGAGATACAACGATTAAAGCTTGATAGCTGCCAGATTTTATTAATTGTATTTTCTTAATCACCAATGTTGTTCTCTTTTATTAAAAAATATTCGTAACTAGATTCCAGGAAGACCTTTGTTCATGCTTTGTGCCTAATCTCGATTTGCGGAGCAGTGATGTATCTACACGCTGGCCTTCCTGTAGCTCAAGATAATAAAACGGGTGACATGTTCTCACATACGCACACACAATCACACACACACTGAGCTGTGTATAAAAACAAACTGTGCTGAGTGAGACTTCCTGTCACGCAGACAGTGAAAGCTCTTATTTCTGCGAATTGCTGTGTGTCTCTTCAATGAAGACATCCTGCCGTTCTGAGGAACTGGCAAACTGACCAGCATCTGGTGACAAGCACGGGCTGTGTCACTTCTCCATCCGTTAAACACACAAACACCCTCTCTCAAACACTTGAACACACACACACACACACACACACACACACACACACACACACACACACACACACACACTGAGACTGTGCTGGTTAATGTTGAACCACAGCAGACAGAAGCGTAGTAAACCATTGACTTAACCTCTGATCATGAGAGGAATTATCTATAAATATCACTGTCTTTTTTATAACACCACCCACCCATCCGCACACACACACTCTGTCTTGGAGATAGTAAGCAGCAGTGCTATGTCCTCACCCCCATGCCCCAGCGACTACAAACACATGCGCTGAGTGACACAGTGAAGAGCGAGTAAACAGCAGCCCACACACCTGGACAGGGAGCAGAAAAGGAGCAGAGAGGAGAGCTGAGGCACAGTGCGCCACGAGGTCAACCAACAAAACACCTGCTGTACTGGCAGGTCTCTCTGACTCCATTCTTTGTCTATGTGCCGGCAGATGAAAGACCCTATTCAACCAAGAAGTGCTCAGCTGCTGTGTGCTCATTCTGTGTGTGTGTGTGTGTGTGTGTGTGTGTGTGTGTGTGTGTGTGTGTGTGTGTGTGTGTGTGTGTGTGTGTGTGTGTGTGTGTGTGTGTATATGGATATGTACCTGTGTGTATAGGAGAGAGAATAAAGAGATGGAGGCAGGGCAGTAGAGAGGGAGATAAAGTCTGTTTGTTTGCAAAATGAATCAAAGGGACTTGTATATTTCAGACAGAGTACCAGGGGGAGACAATGAATCGATGAACTGTGGAGTGGAGCAGTGGACTGACTGGGGGAGTAAATTGAGAGTGAGTGAGATAAAGACGGTCACTGCGAGGGGCAGAAAATGGAAGTCAGCGGTAATGGGGAGGGAGAGACTTCATTAAAAAATGCATGTAATTACAAATTACTTTACTGAGGAACCTCTCAAAGACAGTAAAAGAGGCCTAACTTAATCTCAACCACTGTTCCCCTGTGTTTAGACGGAGCCAAACTCACAGTCAGAATCACATTACACACACTAACAGCACCATTAACCTCTGTAACAGCTCTATCCTCAGGGCACACACACACACAGAGGCACAGACAGACGCTGCCGCACACACAGATGCATACACAAACAATAAAAGACACATAAAGCTGTAAAAGACAGAGTGTGTTGTTGCCCAAGGTCACAGAAACACTACGCTCCCTACATAACACACACTCTAAGAGCACACACATATAGCATATAATCACAGGGTTAGCATTCATCTGAGTAAACACATGAAATCACTAAACCACTCACACTGGCCTTCAGACAAAGTCAAACACCTAAAAAACATTCGAACCTGCAATCAAGCCAACAGACATACACAAACACACTCATATACACAGTTGCTCACACCATCCCAACCGAAGTTTTCATCTGGTTTAAACTATCCAAAAACGAATTACATCTGGGGCGAAAAACAGGGCTTTCATCTGGAGAGGAAATAAGAAACTCTTTGAGCAAGCCAAACACGAAACTGCCCTTCAGCACAATGGTTTTCATGTTGTAAAAATGTACAAGCCTAATGCAAAACAATAGGGTCGGAAAGCTCTCAGTGTCGGTTTATGTTGTTTCCTGCAGACAGCTGAGTAGCAGCTTGTGGCGCTTGCAGGCAGCTTCTCAGCTCAGTCAGGGGTGACTAGGAATGTGGTTGAGACAGAATTAAGGAATGCTGTTAATTGGACGAGAAAAGTTTTTCACGAGCCGGACCCTCTGCAGATGTTGCAGACCAACACACTGCAGGGCTGAGTCATACTCCGCCAACCGCTCTGGTTAAACGGCGCTCTGGTTGATGAGCTCTCAGACAATAGCCAGGTCTGAGGAACATTAGAGCTCATGATTAGGACTGCTTAATGGGCCGTCATGGGTCACGCATGATTGTAGCCCAGGGGGGGTGGTGACAGTGCTGAGAAAACCTATGAGATGAAAGCAGATATTCCTCACCGTGTTTCATCACACACCTACATTTTGGGTAATTGAAAGACTAAGCAGCCACATCAGACTAAGTAACTGTTCCTGTTAAAGTTTTTCCAAGCTTAAGGGCACAAGCACATTAAAAATATTAACTCCATTCAGTGGTGACCATCTGCTGCAACTGTGATTTAACCTGAGGTTAGTTTAGAAAAGTTTCATTATTTCGTGTGTGTGTGTGTGTGTGTGTGTGTGTGTGTGTGTGTGTGTGTGTGTGTGTGTGTGTGTGTGTGTGTGTGTGTGTGTGTGTGTGTGTGTGTGTGGGTAGACCTTCTCATGTGTCTCACCTTACGAAGTCGTCCGTTACTGGTTCCCATGAAAACCACAGTGTGGTTGTGCACATTGTCCACAGAGACTGAAGTTAGGCCCGTGTATTCAACCAGAGGAATGGCCCTCAGGGACCTCCGCAGGGCCAGGGGGTGCTGGAGGTGGGCCGCCCCGCAGTCCAACTGATCGGGCTGCAACTACACAGACAAAATGAGAGTGAGATCAATGCTCATTAACTCTCAGAAGGAAGCACACCATACAGATTAGAAAGCACGAACAGAGCACAGAAAGAGCGCTGCATGATGAAAGCGATGTGGAAAACAAGGGCTGATAGTATCACAACCATGGATACTATCAGCCCTTGATTCATTCTTATAAATCACTTTTTAGACATCTCAGTGAATACTTGAAAGGGGCTTACAAGGGTCTTCAACACTCATAAGACTCTGCTTTTGTCAAATCCTCCTCCTGAGCAATGATAAAACATTAGTGCCATGCTTGGATGAGCAGCAGGATCTATTGGGAATTCTCTGAATATTTCAGAGCACGCAAAGTCAAAAAAGAAAAAAAAGATGAAGAATGAAGCAGTATAGATATTTGGAGAGTTGTTTCCCACAGGCCCTTCTGCTCGCAGCCTTGTCTCTCTTATCATAAATTGTGTCTGGCTTTTCCTCTGTGCTGGCCTTCAGTCTGTCGACTACAAAAAGATCACATTTCAGTGGCCATGGCAACACAGAAGTAAAACTTAAGAGAGTATAGCTTTATTCTGAGAGCTAAGTCTACATTACAGCGAAATGTAGAAGAATCCACTGTTGGCCACTTTGAACTGAGCAGTTGTCCATCTGAAGAAGGCCTCTGAGCCATTTGAGATAGCATTCAGAAAACTGGTCACGGGAGGAGTGGTCCCGGGGCCACAGACGACAAGACAGTGCCAGCGAGGAGGGCAACTCCTTTGACCTCAGCGCTGTCACTCAAAACAACCTCAATAAAAAGCTGGAATTTCACTGCATTCCTATAAAACTGGCAAAGCTTTCTCTGCCTTTATCATCAGAAACAATCAATATGGAGGGAATACACAGAGGGCAAGTATAGCATGCACCACTTAATTTTCTTCAAGGGCAGATATTTAGTTCGGTATGGAAAAAATAGTTAAAAGCAAGATAATATCTGACCCTGTGTTTGCGACAAAGCTGCTATGTATTCACTTAAACTGTGCCTAACATGTGGTTCAGTTATGGTACCAGCACACATTCAATGATACAAAAAGAAAGGTCTGACTCTGAGGTCTAACAAAGTGGCCTATTGACCCATTCCTCTCCTCATATTTGATAAGATAGGGAGCTGCTGGATGTGAGAGGAATCTCACCCTTCCCATAACCCCCAGCTTTGCTATAGGCAGGGCATCATGACCTCTACTCGTCACATGGGGGATCCTCTCTCCAAATCTTGTGCCTCAGGGCTAAAGAGGATAACCGCTGTAACCAGAAATGGAAACTGTCAGAGAATAAGGAGTCATGAGAGAGTTTATCTTATCTGTTTTGTAGGCTTGGAACAAATGTAAGGACCTTCATAAATCAGAATCAGACAGAGAATGATGGAGGTCAAGTGTGTTTATGTGCAATACAAGAGCTCTGGTCTGAAGTGGAGAGGTATTTAACAGGAAATGATCAAACTAAATATCTTATATTCAGCATCTCCATGTTTTGTTAATGTTCATGTATCTGAATCAAAAATAGTTACAAAACAATCAATGCAAAATAAAAAAATTAATGAAATCACAAAATAAAAAAGTGGAAAAATGTCTTGAGGATAGCAATGCCTCTGTTGTTTCCTTATTGATTCTCTCATATTCTGCCCCATCAAAAGACTGGCACTTGGGTAAGTGGAATCAATTAGAGAAGTCGATTAATTGCCATTTTGTCTGATAACTTAGACTTTTAGGCCAATGACACTTGATAACATTTTAAAATTAGCCTACCATGCCCACATTTAAATCAAATGTACCTTAATGACCCCAATTTGGACTGCAATATTTGACAAAATAAAATGAAGCACTTACCACTAGGTTTCCCTTCTGGATGCAGGCTGCCCCGGAGCCCTGGATAACGCTATCCAGCACTTGGACATCGCTGCTGGGAGAGTTGGAGCAGTTCCTGCGGCCTTGTCGGATCTCCTCATCGATGTCTCCAAACTTGAAAGCGCACAGAGCAGACTTTCTGTCCGCCTTGGAAAACACTCCAAACAGGTAGGGCTCGGAACTCTTCCCGTCTTCTGTGGGGATCTCCGCGGGGTAAACGGACAGCAGCCGGTTGTAAATGTTCCCGTTAAATCCACACTGTAGCGGCATCTGGATATAGGATTCAGTGAGCTTCCTGCTCTCCGGCCCGCTGGGTTTTCGGGGGTTCTCGGTGTCCAGACATATCCTGGCGAGGATGCTGTTGGGCAGGCTCTCCTTGTGGCCCATTTTCGCGTCATTATTAAAGGCAATGTAGGAATAAGTCTTCTGCATGAAAGCGTGTACGAAGTTCAGCTTGTTTTTAGTTTTAACATCTTGCTTGATCTTGAATACATTATCCTCTGAAGGGTTAATGTCATAGGTGAAAAGCCGGGATAGATCCTTAATATTCAGGGAGCGGATGGCGATCTCCGGTGTGTTCTCAAAGCGCAGGTCCTCCTTGCTGTGGTTCTTTGGGAAAAACTGGGTACCTGCCCCAGTGTAAGTGGCCCCGACGAGAAGCCGGGTGTTTCCCCCGTGGCTCTTAAAGATCAGACCCACCGTGGATGCGTTTGGGTGATTGGCAGCAATGTTCAGCATGCTGGGGAAAACAGTCTTCTCGCCCTGATGTGGGAACTCCACAGCTATCTCCGAAATATTCTCGATATTTCTGAGCTCACAAAAGCCTTGATAGACGGACCCACACACCAGCACGACCCCTTGATCCCGGTCCAGCTTCAGGAGCTTGTTGTGGTTGTCAGTGAGGGATTTGGGATGCTCGCACGGAGCCTGGGGCAGCTGTGGCGCATGGCACAACAGGTTGTCCTCCACCGGCCCGGTCCTCTGCTCCACCTCGATGCTCAAGGTCCCGTTCAGCTGGTAGACTGTGTTGACGGTGGCCAGGTACACCTTTCTGGACACCGGGTCCACCGCGAAGTTATTGGTCTGATTTGGAGACGCGAACGCCTGTTGGATGTGCAGCGCGCTGGCACTCCGGTGCGTCTCCAAAGCCAGGACGCCGAGGAGCAGAACAGCTATCTCTATCGAAGGAGGCATTTTTCCTTCTGACCGGCTTTCGCGAGTTCTGTGCCGTGGGGTGCATTGAGCAAAGACAAAAATGTGTGTTTGTTTCTACTGCGACAATCCGAGAGGAAAGGCTGTTTCCTGCTCAACGCCTATACCCAGAATGACGCGATAAGCGAGTCGTGCTTCCTTTTCAGGCTGCCTCCCCTGTCCCTCTCTTCCCACTGAGCAGCTCAGCAGCCTCACCCGAGGCGCACTGAGCCACAATAGCCTGCCTTGCTGAGATGTGTTATGATCTTTAAACAATAGTCCATTCCAGACCAATAGTTAATGTTTATTTGTTAGTGGCCAATTTCTGGATATTGTCTGCACAAATATGTTTAAACTTGTTTGGAGTGATGTTTCAGTTCCGCTGAAAAAAATGTTTTATGAATAAATAAATCATTATTAAAGTACACATTTAGGGACAATTTGGACTTTACTAAGTCTTCAACTGATTAAGCCTAAAGAGTGGCACACCTTCCCCTCCTATCAAAGCACTGCAGGCTACTTTGTTGTGATCGACAACAGCATCATTATTAGATTCAGGCTATGACTACATTATAAAAAAAAAAGTAAAAGATAATTTGACATGAATGCCATAAAGTTCAGATACATTTCAAACCAAATTGTTTTGATTCAAAACAATATCACAGAGGCTATGGTCTATTTGAACATTCTTTATTGTATGAACTTTTTTGAGACCCTGTCATGAAGTTGTAATGATTATAGCCTGTTTCTCTCAAAATGGGCCACTTGATGAATCTCCTTCTCTGCGTGGTTCCGCTCATCTTGGGGTTAATGGCGGGTCACAGTCCCACCTCCTGCTCTCCACTCCCTCGGCTCTCAGATTAGTTCTGCAGATCCGGAGGGGTTCCGTTTTGGGCACATACGGCACAGTAAGCACCGTGAAAGTGCTACCAGATGGGCACATCAGCGCACCTTTCCGGTTTTTGACATCACATCTATCCAACACAGCTTTCTTGCGAGCTTTACTCATAAATATGCAAGCACAACACATGCGCCCCTACTAAAAAATGCACGAATATGGTTAGCATTTTTTGTCTCTGGATAGGGTGGGCATATGCTCACATTTCTGAATAGAAATGAATGATCCCTAGTAGGCAGACTACCACGAATGTGTCAGACACTGCATAAATCAGTTTGCAGGCGAGCCCGAGAAGTGTTATCTCTGAATACATGCAATAATTAAAGTTGATGCTAAATCGTGCGTAATCGCTTGTGCCTATTTACTGTGGACTCCTCTGGGGACAGACTCACTCCCTCCTCTCCGTCACCACTTGCAGCTTTCAGGAGGGCAGATAAGTGCGCCCCGCGTGTTTACCTTGGCGCACAGCCATGCGCATCAAATCTGGCAGTGTAAAGAGGAAAGCGCTCTGATAAAGTGCAACATAATGACCCCCCCAACTGCACAGCACAATAACTGAGCCACCAACCGTCTCAACACTGTGAGCATGCGTGTGTGCGCGAGCCCTAACAGGACGTGAATGAGTTCCTGCAGGGATAAGGCTCGGTGCGGGTCAAAGCTGACAGCATCAGATATCACCGGCGAGGTGTGAATGAGTGCTGCGGTTTGGAGCTGCTCAATCAAACATGGCATTCAATGAAATGTGTGTGTGTGTGTGTGTGAGAGAGAGAATAGTATAATAAAGTGTGTGTGGGGGGGGGGGGGGGGGGGCACGGTCTCTCCTGTGTTTATAATGAAAATATTGTCCCTGGTGGCCCACTCTGTTTTTATTTTGCGGTTTAAGGGGGCTTCCACCCAACCTGTTTCCTTCCTGATAAGGTGCAAGACCTCCTTTAGTTCAGACCCCTACCTCCCTCTATTAAAAACCATTCACACAAACTTAACACAGCCTCTCAAAGCGAGATTCTTAAGGGCATACAAGGCAGAAGCTCTCCATCTGGTGGTCACATGAGAAACCTACAACAGTGACATTTAAAAAAGGGATTCAGAGTACAATATGTGTGTGGTCAGCCCATGAACCCCCCACAGTAGACATGCACCCCTAACAATAACAACAAACAAATGACAAATTAAATAGTGATGGCTCATGAGTTAGTCAGGAATGCACTTTATTTATTCCACACTTAGAAAAGGACATCAGAAGGCACTGGAGTGGTTTAGCACACAGCCCTACATCATTGGTGTCACTGCAAGGTCAAGCTGAGGTCAACATTTTTAAAAGATCAATACATCTAATATTTTTAATTGCATGTCCAACCTGAAGAATCGAGCTGATCTGGGTCCTCTCTGTGGGTTTTATCTCGAGACAGAGATGACAGTGATCCTGTCCGGAGACAACTCTTCTGATCCCCCTGAGGCCTTCTGTCTTAAGAGTGACAACCTTTGAAGTCTGTCAAAGGTTTCTCTGGCCTCAGCATGACTTACATGTTATCTAGCCGTGTGCTAAAGTGCAGCTGTACAATTCAAATGATCTCTATCTGTTAGGAAATCAACATCTCAGCATGAAATGCACAATTAACTATTTAATGTGCAAGGTCATCTTATTGTGTCCTTGACTCGATGAGACAGATAGAGAATAAGAAAGACTGGACGCCTTGTCAAGTTACTGTACTCAAGGAGGCAAGGTGCAGAAACAGATTAATTAAGATCTGAAGTCAAATTCATGTTCAGATTGGGAATTTTCTAAAAGATGTTCCCTGCCAAAAGATACATCCTTGACATCCAGGCAAGACATTCATGACATATCTGAAGAAAAAGCAAGACCTCCTGAGCAACCTCCCCCGTCTTTCTTCTCAGTTTGGGTGAGACTAAGGTTTGGCACTGGGTGATGACACCATTAGAATGTGTAAAAGGACGGCCAGAGAAATAAAACGCAGGGAGAAAGTTAGATGAAAAGTAGTATATTAGTGCACATCGGACTGAAACGGCAGTGGAGACGACTTGCACTGTAGATATAAAGCAGCATTCCTGTTCCAACTGAGGTGGAGCTGGAGAAGCACAAGTTGTCTCTCTTTCCTGACCCGATCACATCAAACATGGCCGCGGTACAATTATCCTGGCAAATTGATTTTATTTGGTAAATGGTTTTGTCTCTGCTTTTAAAAACACAAGTCTGGTTCCTATGTCTTTTTATAATAAAAACATTCAGCATTGTTGCAAATATTGCAGATGCCTAACAATAACCAGATGTTGTTTATGTTAATGTGCCGCTTCTATGGTCAGCATGACATTGCAAGTTGGCCCATTATGTCTATATCTTCCTTATGTAACACCGTCTTTCTTGTTTTACTTTTAAAATGAAGAAAGTAAAAGCATGTGATGTTTGCCATTAGTAATGTAAGGAAGCTCAAAAAGTCTCAAGTCATCATGACACTCAAGGGTTAAGGTCCTTCAAAATGTTCTGTACGAACACATTTCATCACAGCAAGAAAAGGAGAAACTCCCAGGAAGGTTTATAGCCATGGTTGAAATCTACCAATCACAGCTATGTAAGAGTTCTCTTCCTAAAGGCAATCAACCACATTTTCACATCTCTACAGTTGGACCAGGCCTTTGGAGCAAATCGCCAACCCAGTTTCCTGACTAGGCTCCCCGTCATGTAGTGAGAGGAGCGTAATGCTACATGGTACTGAATAAAATAACGTTGAGAATAATATTATTAGAAATAATAACATTATAATTGATTAAACTCTAAAGATAAAACAGTACAATGCTGAATTCTGAGGGACAGCAGCATAATAGTTCATTTTCAAAAATGTAAACAGTCTCTTCCTTCCTAAGGGACAATCATGAGTGTTCTCGGCTTCACTCCGTTTCTTCCTCTTCTTCTCGACTCCGTGTCCGAATGGGCCCGGCCGAATGTTCAGTGCTCGGCCACGCAGCCAATCTAGCGGCAGTCACGTTCTTCATACTTCCTGCTTGATCGCAGCTAAAGTTACATCACCTGGTGTCAACAAAGCAACATGTGCTGGCTTCCCCCCCCATGTCATCCGGGGGGCTGCAGAGCGCGGTGCGTGTACCCCGAGAGAGCCTCCCAGTTCCTCCACAGAAAGGCCAGCAGGAGGATGAGGAGGAGGGTGGAGAGCGAGCGCGAGCGTGTCTTCATCAGGGGGACCACGCAGTTGGCCACAGTTGAGACAAAGACCAGAAGGACAGCCATAAGGGCCAGCAGCACATTGATAAGTTTTCCCAAGAGGGTCCGGGCTGTGGCATTTTCCAGCCCCTCCAACTGGACGACCTGCTGCTGCTGCTGCTGGAGCTCCATCTTAGAGATCCTGGTCTGACATGCCTCCAACGCCTCCTGCAGAGGACACGCAGGGATAACGGAAAATCAATCAACAAACCACTTAAAAGAACTTGACCCACAACATGGCAAACACCAAACGATCACTTTACCGACTGATGGGCTGCTTCATGTTGAAATGTGTTCATAAATATTACATTCAGACTGTGCTGATTTGTTTTCTCTGTGTGATTAATGCAGAGGTCAGAACCTGGTTCATAAAGTGGTTTGCAAAGTTTGTGTTGCCGTCCAACAGCATGGTGCTTTACGTCTCAGATGTGTTGTCTAAGGAGAGGAATTCTGTTCGTACTTTGTGTGACATTTTTTGACTTTGTTTGACATGCTTATACGTTTATTATTTTGGGTGTTTCGCTCTAATTATGTTAGCTCCTATTTATTATGTTTTGTAAATGTGTGTAAGCCCATGTGGTGAATGACGCTTTGAAAAATAAATGAGCTATTCATATTCTCGCCTTTTCATGTTTGTAAATGTGGTTGTTGGCAAAACATCAAAATGACTCTCAGTATATAATGCAATCCAGTGCAACACCACAGCAAACCTCAATAAGAAACTAAAGGTAGAATGTATGACTGAGCTGTTCAATTCAACCGTTTCTACCACTGAGTGTAAATTGTGCAAAGAGCTCTACTGCCCCCTGTTTCTGGGACAAAGACATGCAGCCAAGAGGCAACTTGAACTGTAAACACACGTCATGCAGACATATTGAATAACAAAAAACCTTCGCTGTATCAGACAACAATGAAGGACGGCAGAAATGTGAGTCAATGACAAGGATATCCTTGTGTTTTGAATAACTGGATTTTTGTCTCATCTTCCTGTTTACTGTGTCAACAAAATGAGATAATGCCTTAAGCTGTTTGGAGGGTGCGGGGCCACCTTAAACACGACATTGATTCTAAGCAGGCCAAATTAATTAACTATTTAAAGAATTTAGGTAAAGAGTTCAGCGTCTTATGAGAACTTCAATTTGTACAAGCTCTTGGTGTGGAAATAAAACATGTCCACATTATTTAAAGCATTAAAAGTCAAACATTTAATCAATGTGGAATGTTTTTTTTTGTCACTCTTTTCCTGAAGATTGTTGTTGCTCTTGCGGACAGGCACTTCAACATCAACATCTTTAACTGCCCCTTGACAATAAAAGCATCACTCTGAAAATATAATTCGTACAAGGGTATTTTGAAATTTAAACTACCACAAATGGAGAAAAAAAATAAAGGTTTCAACAAACTCCGTTGATGGGGCTTATTGCTTTAGTAAAATATCAGAAGATTACTTGATATCTTCAGAAGTAAAGTGCACAGCATGACACTAAAATATGTTATCACCCAAAACATGTTATTCCGACTAAACTGCTTTTGCAGCCGTTCATTTGTTTGCTTATGTGTTTTGTGCACGTTAGCTGACAGACGGACCTGTATGTCTCTGGCTCTCTCGTAGGACTGGTATGCGATCTTCTCCTCCATGCTGGCCAGCTCCTGTTTGAGGTTGAGGATCTCATTCTGGTGAAGTTCTGTGAGGTCGTTCAGCTGCTCCTCTAGACGTTCACACCTGAAAACACACACACACACACACACACACACACACACACACACACACACACACACACACACACACACACACACACACACACACACACACACACACACACACACACACACACACACAACACACACACACACACACACACACACACACACACACACACACACACACAGGGTCTGAGGCATAATTCGCTTGGACAAACACAGACCACAGACATGCAGGAATCAGTAGAAACACAGCCTGAAGGCCTCTGACCACATGGCACCCAACTGAACTGATGACTCCCTCTGACAAGATTAGGCCATGATTACTCATCTGCTGACACAACTGGCCAATCAGAGAGAGTCAGCTGTACGAGACTAGGCCAATAGGAGACCCTTAGCAGGATGAAGGGTCTACTGGTTTGTCTTGGAGGCACATACAAGTGGATAGACAGCATAGCACAAGAAAAGGCATTTAACTGCCTCTGTGTATGTTTGATTCCTTTTATCAGATTTTATAATATAGAGAATAGTTCTCCAAACTGGTGTCTCAAAGAAATTCAATTATTATTAAAAAGACTCTAAGAAACCCACAAGTATTCACATTGGAAAAACTGGAACCTTTATTACGATAATGTTTATTAGATTTTATGTTGATCTATAAATAGTTTCAGCGCTGCATTCATGAAAAATAAAAATAATCATCAGTTGGCCGCCCAAGTTATAAAGTCCCTTTTTAGGGATGGATTCCTTTCCTGAAGAGTGATAAAGCAACATGAGGGTTATAAATGATTTCCCCCATAGTTCCCAGAGGTCATTCTGTTCTCTGTTATTCAAGTCTTAAAGGACAAGCACAGACTGCTCTGTGTTCAGATGGACATTTTAGGGAGAAAAATGCTCATGTTTCTTTTACTATGTAAGCTGCTCACTATATCTCCCCTCCTTCCCATTGTCCTGCCCTCCTTATCTCTGCGCCCTCTTGTCAGGACACTCTGGAGGAATGTGAGTGTGTTTTTTTACGGCCAACTGCCCAAAGACAAAACAAAACAAAGGCTGCAGAGAGACGTCTGAGTCTAAGTCTAAGAAAGATATGCGCCGCTGGGACAGAGGACACTAGGGGACACTAGCAGGTGGGTCTGTCACTTTGAAGTGTTCAATGGCTATTATAAAGCAACTTTTACTATTTAGTTCATTCTAAATGCTATTGCCACTTGTTAAAGGGGGATACATAGAAAACAAAAAGACTGCCACTATAAATCTGTATAACAAATGTGACCTATTCTTTATGGCCGAGTACATGCCGTTTAGGCCTAATATGTTTATGTAAAGAAGGTTCAGGTCAAGGTTTTGTTTTTATCTACAGTGTGATAGCTTCAATAAAAGATCTCTCCAGATCATGAACATGGCGAGTGTTTCCCCTAATGATGTGTCAACAGAGATCAATGGTCAGTATTGTATTCAGGTGCGTGTTTCCAAAAGAAAAGGAAACCTTTCTAGATTACACACAAGTTAAGGGGATTTCCTGCGCAAAACAGGAAGTGCTTTAGGATTGCATAATACACACACTCTAATATGTTATCTCTATATCTGTACCTGAAGCGTTCCTCCTGCAGCGCTTGCATAACAACCGAGTAGTCCCTCTGATAGTGGCTCTTCAGACCATCCAGGTTCTCCTCCAGCCTGGTCTGGCCCTCCCTCAGCTCCTGCATCTCCTGCAGCAGCATGTCCAGGCCGGAGCTTTGGCTCCTCTCTAGTGTGTTGCCCTTGGAACTCGGGGGACCTCCGGGGGCCCCTGTGGTGCTGTTGGCCCCTGCTGAGCCCGAAGTAGCACTTGAGCAGTCGTCCTCACTGCCATACTTAGGAATCGGCTCGAGCTGATGCGCAGCGTTGCCTAGTGAACGTCCGCCAGCGCCTGTCACAGCTTCGTCTACCGAGGGGTCGTCTAAAGAGTCTTTAAGTGAGGGGATGTTTTCAGTGCTGCCAAATTTGTGGCGAATCAGTGACGCGATCTCCCGGGGCTTGGAGACAACGGCCCCGGCTGCAGAGTGGGTGGCGTGGGAGATGCTGGAGAGGCCCCCCTTCACACTGTCCACCACGCCTTCACTGAAGCCTGTGACTTTGGCCCCGACGTCTTTCAGGCCCTGCTGCATGTCCCGCAGAACATCCTTGGGCTGGCGGGGGATACCGTTGTGCTCGACTTCCCGTAGCTTCCGGTGGTAGTGCTCCAGTTTCCTTTGCAGCTGCTGGATGGTCTGCGCAGACTTCTGGTTCTTTTTCTCAAAAACCTGACAGCCATAGGACAGGTTTGATTAGTTAGAGGGGAAACATTTTTCAATCAATAACCCACTAAGCTTTTATATAGTACATTCCCTCCCTACTGCCAGGGACATAGATAGTGAACAAACCGGTTTTGAGGGAAAACACTGATTGTCATATGATACAATTATAAAAACAAATAGTTCCAAGGATGTTATTCATGAAATATACATATTTATAGTTTAATAGAAAGCAACAGCTCCTATTTTTACCTGCTTGATACGTGTGCTTTGCTGTTTGTCAGCATTGTTGGCCAGTTTGAGGTACTCTGCAACGTTGTCATCTCTGGCTGTCTGCTCGATCTTAATCTGCTCTGTGAGTTTGAGGATTTTCTGCTGCAGATGGGCAATGGCCTGCTTTGTGCGCTGAGGGTCTGGGGTGCAATCCTCACACCCTGGGATCGAACCGTCTGCCCCTAATGAATAAGACAGGGGTGTTTGACCCAGTCCGCTCACTTCCAGCCGATCGATCTGAGAGAGGAGACAGAAAAAAGAGAGGGAGATTGGAGTAGGTAAAGGGTCAGGGGAGGAAAGGAGGGGAGACAAGGAAGAAAAAAGTGTGAGTTGCATATTTTTCTTTTTTATTTAGCTGACACAGAGAAAACGAGGCTTCTGCATTTCTTGTGGCCAGTCACCGGGAAAGAGGGCAAATTGAGACGCCTAAAAAGGCAACTCGCAGTCAGTTTTATTTGTACATGTTAACAAAGAAATGATAGTGAAAGAAATTTCGTTTTTATAATTTCCAGTACATCTTTAAAAAAAACTCCGTGTGAATCCACAGGCATTTGCAAGTCAATGGATACACAGGCAAGAACAACATGAAAAGAGTATCAGCCTAATCTCTATTTGTCTTTGTTTTGGGTGCAACCATATAGGACTAGACTGACAGGATATTAGATTTTTTTTACAACAGTTTTACAGATTAAGTTTCTGTCTATCTTCCTCAGACACTGACCTGATTATATCAATAGGACAGTAAGCATTTCTGAGAAAAAATAACTACTAATCTAAATGGTGTTTTTCATAAAACAAGATAAATTCTACCTTAGAGGAGGAAGAACCAGGTAGCACATTCATTTCCTCACGGGAAGAACACACTGATACTATTGGAGCTAATGATGCTTCAGGGAGGGGTGTGATGAAAATATTATTTCCATCACTTATCAAGCACACACAACTACTGCACTCCTTGAGGATTCAGAAGGCTGCCAGAAAAACAAAAAACCAGACAGGACTGAGAGTCAGATCAGAGAGGTACGGTGACAGTTATTCAACAAGACATCCAGCCCTCACATATAACCCAGCCTCTGTATCGGCTTACCATTTATTAGCGCTCCATAACAGGTAAAAACAGCACCGGAGGCTCACCTGCATACCCAAAAGCATGACTAATTGATGACAGGCAACACAGTCAACAACACAAACCACAGCGCATCCGGGAGGAAACTAAAACTCCATATCAAGTGTTCTCTCTGGCAAATGAGTTAAAGTAGCCTACTAATGAGCTTATCTTCAGTTAGAGAAGAAGCGATCTCAAGACGCGGCTCACCTTTCCATTAGTCAATCGGATAAATTGTTCCCAGTGCATTTTCCCAAATCTGAAGGCGAGTTATTTACTTTCATAAATCCAGATAAAGTTAATCCCCGCCGGCTCCTCGAAAGTTTCGCCGAGCTGCTTTCGCTACTGCTCGCCGGGCATGTTGTGAAAGCTGAAGCGCACCTGAAACTCAGTGCACTGTGCAGAGAGTGAAGCCCCGCCCCCTCCTCCCCTGCCTCCACTCACAGCTGAGGGATGACATCACCCTCTAAACTGCGCGGTAGGCAGCCGCCACTCATCCCGACACGGCAGAAATAGATCCTCAGTTAGGGACTTTCTTATTTACTGTAATAGATTAACCGAGAGACTAAAAACAATCACAGATAATATTACGTCACTTCATAAACATGTTTACTATGCCTCAACAGCTTTCACTATTATAATTAAATTAGTACATTACAAGTAATGTGCTAATGTGCATAAGTACAGATTTATAGGAAGTTATGCTTAATTATTTCTATTGTGGGCTTCTGGACACTTTTATTCATAAAAACTAATAATGAAATGATATGCTTTTACCCCCCATTACATTTATTTGACAGCTCTAGTTATACCTAACTTTTCAAAATGAGATTTACATGGAAAATGTGTGATTTATTACACATTACTTATGTAGATTTACTTTTTACATAGTTCAAACTAGCTCTACCTCGACCATCTACAACTTAAAACTGTGATGCCACAAAAATGCATAAATATACCTCTAAGTGGTTTCTACATTAAGTGCAACTTATGAATTCAAAACAGTTAATTCCATTCATAATTAATGTCATCTATGCCCTTTTTCACAGCAAATACATGAACACAAAACCAAAAAAAAACTCAAAATACGTGTTGATCAATATTTTAAATTTGCTCCAGAATTTTGAGAGTTTATTTGTTTTACAATATTTTGGAGATTAATTTGTTTGATGACTTAAATGACACATTTCTTTGCAATCATAGTTAACAGAAATGTATTATCATGTTCAACAAAAGGCTACAGGGCAGACTGGGAGTCTAGTGCCTGATGTGAAACTACCAGCTCCCAGTCTCTGTCAGCCAATAGAGAGCAAGAAAAACCAGTCTGACAGTCTTTTCACACACACACCCACACACACCCACACACACACACACACACCACACACACCCACACACACACACACACACACACACACACACACACACCCCCCCACACACACACACACACACACACACACACACCCACACACACACACACCCACACACACACACACACACACACACACACACCACACACACACACACACACACACACACCACACACACACACACACACACACACACACACACACACACACACACACACACTTTGAGTGCAGGGAAACCACAGATTTGGCATGAATTTCCAATTTGAAAGTGATTTGGCGTTATAAGGAAATGGTTTTGCACCAGGTTGATTACTGTGTAACAGCGTTAAATAGAAGAAGGCCCTTATCCATGAGTCAATAGACCTAACAACTGTTGTGTACAGTGAGTCTAATGATGATCAAATCCTCTAGACGGGCAGTCAAGGGGATCAGATGAATCAGAGAACTAGAACAGCCTGCTGGGCTGGCACAGGAGCAAACTAAGAGGTGACGTTTCAGAGCGGCACCTGGTCTGTGCTCGGCTATAAACAAAACAGTATTAATAGCTATGAGGGCGAGCATGAATAAGGTGTAAGTATTTCCTCCATGAGCACCCAGTAGGATAAATGTGCAGATTTCCCAGGGCTCTTGTCTTGCAGATGACTACATTACCTGAATAAATGAATGTGTGCCCTCGGACAAAAAATATAGCGTAGATAAAAAGGGCAAAGGACGACCTGAACCCTTTGGATGGAAGTATGCTGCAATAGAGTAGATAGAGGTTTTAGATATTGTGATAAGAAGGCCTAGTGATCTTCTGGCACATTTTTATCTGTTACGTATTCATCACTGGTCATTTAGGTGGTTTACGAGGGTGTACTCTCTTTAACATCTATTTTGACAGCTTGCAACTGCAAATGTATAATCTAATTTGCATACAGATTTAGACTCATACGGCTACTCCACATAGCAAAGCAATGTTTTTCTGATGCTGATAAAGAGTTCTAGTTACAGAACAAATTGTCTGTACGATTAGTATCATCCCCAAATGGTCGGGTATTTCTGTGACTAATCATGCATGTTATTAATGATGTAGAACTGAAGGATCAGGCTAATTTCCCGGGGTTGACGGAGCCCCAAACATTTTAGATAATTAAGTAAAATCCTCATATGTGTTGTTTTAGACTTAAATAATGGATTTAAATATAGTAGCGTCTACATGGCAGGCATAAACCACAGAATTGAGCTGTGTTTGTTTTGAATACAAACATTTTGGTATAGTAAGCCTCTTTCTACTTTCTTTTACAAACAACTGTTATGTTCTCCATGGTCAAGGTCAAGCTATTGTATATAATTGCAAAAGTACAATACCTTGCTGGTAGTTATGTCTTGCATTCCAGTGAGTTCAGCTTGTGTTTCCTGTGTCAAGATGCAAGAGGGATTGCAAGAAATTGTACCTTCTGAATTCTGCTCTACAGCTCTTCTATTACAGCAGTCTCTGAAGTATTCACAAAGGAACATAGCTGATCCGTCACAGCACATCAGAGTTTTAGCAGTAGTAGGCCTGGAGCAGTGGTTCTCCAACATGGCTCACAGTACAATATCCATGAGTGATGGGACCTTGGATCCATGGTGGACATCAAAATCAGGGCTTCAGGAGTACGCTCTTCGCTGTGCTCAATCCACCCTTAAACAGTCATTGTGGATTTCAAAGCCGTCTTCTCTCCATTTATACCACATGTATCTTTCTGGCCTTATCACTCAGCAGGCACAGAGGCCAATCCCCTCTGACGGACTGAACTTCACACTCCTGATTAGCAGTTATGATCTTTAACCCTGCAGTTAATGCAAAAGTAATTATCATAGCAACATGACATAATTTAGTGATCTTGATTTCTTTTATCAAACAGATAGCAGATTAGTTTGTGTCTAATAGTATGGTTGTGGTGGGCAGAGTAGGGCCATGCATGTGGGTCCATGGCTGCACTTAGTTATTTATAGTTAAGTAACAGCAGTGCACGTGAGAAGTATGGTCATATATAAAACTAAACCTTTTTTCAGCCATCCCCCTTTCATTTCCTCGTGGTTTCAGTTCCCACCCAGGCAAGCCATATTTAGCAGTGCTGAAGTTGACACAACAATGTTTTAAGTGGAAATCCGCTTTTGGTTATCTTTAAGGGGATCCAATGAGGGAACAATGACCCTCATTCACCAGATATGGAAAATTGCATAACTCCATATGGGGCTGGACAAGAGGCAGTTTACTTAACACTTGCACCCATGAATTAGCACAGAACAAAACACTAAATACTAATCATGCACAACAGAAGTGTGCACACAGCCAAGGTCTGCCAGTGCATTTCCCAAGGAATTCAGAGGGTGTGAGAAAAGCCCTTCATGTTCACATCCAAACGAAAGAAACGTAGTTCAGATGAAAGTGCAGGTCTTGGGAGAAAGAGGGAAAAAACACAGAGGCTTTTCTATGGTCCCTCTGTCGAAACAAAGACTTTCTATCCCTATTATTTTAAGATGAAATCCTTTTCACAACAAGAGATTTGGCTGCCAGATTTAGTAGTTTCTCAGGTCTATAAAACACCTTTCATGCAACAGTATATTATTAAATTACAAAGCACCTGACCCGTAACACACATATTTAAACAACATGTCAATGTATAAACATGTACCGGATTCCTGACGTAAACTGAAATCATTGACAAAGTGAATAAGATGAACTTTAAATCATAAATGATGACCGTCAATAAACACACACACACGTTTTTACAGGTGGAGACTCACAGTGGTGGGAGAAGGAAGTGGAGAGGTGTCAGCAGTTACCAGGTTGAGTATGACATCCATGGCGGGGAGACACATGTGCACAGCATGGACTGGAGTTAAGTTGGGTCTGTCTATCTGTTTGTCTGTCCCTCGGGGGAGGACTCCAGCAGGGGGAGAGGGGAACAGCGTGGCCCTGGGAGAGCTCACATCACTCAGGACACTTCTCCCAAACAAAGTCCACTTGACTCAAAGTCCACCGGACAAAGACCCACTTTGACAACAAGAAAGTAGAGACTCCTACTCTGAGGAATTACTGTTGGCTTGATTGAACATGCAGAATCCATAGACTGCTCGTTCCAGCAATGCACCATGACTATTGATAGCCACAGAGTCTAGGCGGTGTTGCTCTGCTGGTTCACAGAGCAGCCGCTCCTCAAAGCCCATGACCACGCTTCAGTGCCAGCACACGCTCCGCAGTACACAGCAACAGGCAGAGGGACTATGGAGCACACATATGTTCGCTTCGATAGGCCCGATTCTCTCAGACAGCGTGCATCTTTGGGGAATTAGAAATCCTCTGGAGCAAAGGGTCCGTCTGATGCAGGTTTGGGGTGAAAGAGCCGAGGTGGTTAATCGGATGGTAACTCGCCGCGTTGGATGGAGGCAGAGTTAAAAGAAGGAAGAGTTTACTGTGAAGTTTGGTGTTCAAAGAGTCCGGAGAGGAAGAAATGAGAGGCAGGGACCCAGAGGACGGATGTGAGGGAGCAGACATGAAAAAAAGAGCCCACCAGGAGCTGTCACTGAGAGAGAGGGAGCAAAGGAAAGAGGGGTTGTGAGAAGGCTTTGTTAGGGGAGGAGGGGGGCTTTTCTTCTGTTGGAGTTTCTAGGCCAGCTCAGCTTCAAAACCGTGGCTAGCTCATGCAGAAAAAAAGGGAGAAAAATCTTCAACTCCCGCCTTTCAATTATCGCAGTTTGATTGTCGCAGCCAATCAGTTTCCTGAGAGATCATGCTGTAATGAAACACTTTCCACCAGAGTAGACACAATGTTTCGTCTGCCCAATAACAGATACAACTGCATACATTTAGTTTTAAAGTGGCATGCCTGGTTTAATGTAGAGAATAAACTCACACCCAAGAAAAAACCCAGATTACACAGATTACACGGTCATATGATGATTACAAAGCTGCTATTCAAACCTGTGTGTATGTGCGCACCCATGACTATAGCCTCGTCACCGCGTCACTTATCCTCTGACACAACAGCATGATGTTCCCTTTTACTAGAATTCTTATGGATTACTATGTTTAAGGAAAAGGGTTCAAAGGCACAATTAACTGCACACACTTTGTAAGAAAATTGTCACTTTCAAATTACAATGTAGATGTATCAAATCTGTATAGGTGGTAAAACTACCAACAGTAGACCTGAGGACAATATTTCAAACAAATAGCATTATTAGGAGCTGTGACGCATTGTTGTCCACGCTGGGTTTTGTGAGCCATCACTTCCAAAAGTGTACAAACCAATTAGGGAGAAAATCAAAGCAGGGAGTGTAGGGGGTAAGGCAGGACAAGAGCTACTAAAGACTCCTGTGCAGAGGTCAACAGGACGGGACGGGGGACGGGGCATGAATACAGGCTTTAATGAGAGAGCGGGAGGACTTAAAGGACCGGGAAAGAGAGGGTAGGCTTTAGGGGGGAAAGGCTGCTTATGTAAGGACAAACCTTACTTGCTCAGATAGGAGTGACATGTAGGTTTGACCCCAGTGTTAAATCAATGTGACACATGGCAGCTTCACTGAAGTCAGAACATTGCAAAAGAAAGTTTGTTATATATATATTTCTTTGATTTCGCTTCACTTACTATAACTACATTTAGGCAAGCAGTATTGGGTTGCTTCAGCTATTCATCCTTCCTAAAATCTTAGTAACAACGGAAACTATTGATTTACTTATCAGGTTCAACGAAATTTAAGACAAAATCTTAGTTTGTTAAGACTGTAAAAAAAAAAATGTAAGCACGGAATAATCTAAAGCAATTTACAATGTAAACAGGAAGTCCCTGTACCATCTGCCCAAAAAACAGCTGTAGGGTTACAGCATATTAAACATAACAACAATCAATTTTAAATGTAGGTATGACTTTATGTATATATGCATGTAGTAGTAACTTTAGTTTGGCCTGGTAATTAGTAAGAGCCAATATTTAGTAATATCACATCACTATATAAGAACAAGTTTTTGTGCTATAACCCTTTTTTTTTAATATAGTGATTGGTAAATCGCGTCTTAGTAAAGACTTTTAACAAGGCTTAGTTTAATCTGCTGCACCTGGTCCCTATAAAGTAAGCAAGCGTACGTCATCAGGGATTTTTCTTAGAGGGTCAATCATTTGTCACTTGTCAGGCATGACATATTAGTCATTCATGCTCTCAGTGTCCTACTAGCTTCAGATCTGAAGTCTCCTACGGATGCAGTGTGGCCCCCAGCAGCTCCTGTCAGTCCAGGAATGCTCAAGCTTTAAGGCTGACGCATGATAACTAAACATACTATCTTGTAGAATCTACTCATGCCTTGACAAGTTACTGATGCTTTAAAAAACAAAATAGATGTTTTACCATATTAGCGCCATATCAGCTGGTCAAAATCAGGGGACAGAAAGATCAGCTGCAACCCATGTGTTACTTACATTGGCAGAAATGTATGTTAAATGCATTTTAACTAATATTTTTTTAATTGTATAATAAATAGATTAATAACATAAATACATTATTAATACATTATTTTAAATAATGATTTGTCTTTGAAATGCATTACTATATTTAAATTTAATTTTCAGGAAAAATATATTTGTACATACATATATACGTATACATATATATGTACGTATACGTACACATATATATGTATACATATACGTACTACAAGCACTTTAACAGGATTTATGAAAGTAAATAGCTCGCCTTCAGATTTTGGAAAATGCACTGGGAACAATTTCTCCGATGACTAAGGGAAAGGTGAGCCGCGTATTGAGGTTGCTTCTTCTCTAACTGAGTGTGAAATTGAGCCTCGGGGAACACCACAAATCAAAAGATATGACCATTCATCCATGATCATAAAAAAACTGTCTATCAGTTAGGTAAGATGAAAGCAAATTAAAAAAGCTTACCAGAAATGCCAACAAGATTATGCAGTGTACTTAAAATAATGTTATGATCCACAGTATCAAAAGCAGCACTTAAATCAAGTAATACTAAAACCGAGAGCTTGCTCTTGTCTGCATTGCTTCTGTTGTTGCAGAAGGGTGTGTCGAGTTGGATAAACACAGAGCCATATAGAGAGTTTGAGTGAAACATAAAACTTGAAGAGAACTTAATGCCACGTGATGTTATAAAGGCGTTCTAATTAATTATTTTCATAATAATTACCCATTTATGTGAATAATTAACCAAACCATTGTTTTACTGTGCACACACCACAACAGCCTCCATCTGAGCATGAATTCTGATGGGTTTTGGTGTGGAGTAGTTTGGGAGTGTGAGAGGTTACGTAAAGGCAGAAGAGCGAGAGCTTTGTCTGCACGGACTGGGGGTAATTAAAGCCTGAGAGAGGAGACAACCATGACTCGGAGCTCAGGCCTTGCTGAACAATACCTTCCCCATAAAAGAAGCCCCCTCTCCAACTCTGGCTGTCCAATCCTCCCTAGTCTAAGCTCCAGTATAATCAACGACCCTATTAGCAGTTACATAAACCACAGGGTACTTCATACACAGGGGCCTTTATGACTAGCGGGGTCAGGGAGCGTGAAACATCTTAGTAGCCAACTCCAATCCTGGCATCTAAAAGAGCCAGGCAGGAAGGAAAACAAACAAATGTCAACAACCCAAACAATTAAAGTTCTCATTCCCTGTCTGGACACAGATTACAGTTAACAGAATTACTACTGTTTATTATTGGAACGATTTAAAAAAAGGTATACAAGCCTTACAGCAGATCTATGAAAAGTGCCGCTGCTTACAGATCAGTGTTGAACTGTATGAGGGTTTGCTACAGTTTGCTAAGTACAGTATAAAGTGAACCTCTGAAAGTAAATGAAGCACAACTGCTGTACCTTTAGGAAGAATAAACTGAATACCCCCAGTAGAGCTAGACATAGAAATAACTTGGCCCATTATCACTTGAGATCATTTAGACTTTTTTTACGTGCAGTATACGTGTGGTAAGTATTTAATTATGTCGAAAAATTGTTGGGTCGTTATGTAGAAAATGTTCCTGTTTCTCCTGTATATGTAAGAGTATGAATGTGCAGGTGTGATATTGTAAGAGACAAAGCCAGTGTTGGTACACAGGGTAAAACAATGTGTGTGTACAGTATGTACAACAAAGCAGTGAATATGAATATGATAATATGAAGAGAAACAGAGTGGGTACGTGGGCAAAAACAAAATCTCTCCATTGGTGGCGGTTGCTGTTAGTTGGAGCTGCCTCTGTTTATACTCAGTAAGAACAGATAAATCACCAAATAACTGAGTAAGAACCGTATAAAAGATTTGAAGCTGCTGTTCTTATTCTGTGTTTTCTGATCCAGCGCCCATCCCATCAGGCACTGCAACATCTATGTTGTCATTTTGATCTGTTTGTACTCAGCCCATTCTGGTTATACAACATTGAAACAGAAAGGGCACTTGCCCAAATGTGTGTTTGTCTGGCTGCAGCATTACAATACCCAGAGTACCAATGGGCAGTATGCAGTCCCACACACACTGCCAGCCTATTCATCAGCAGGAAGATGACAAATCCAGAACAAACAGTGCCAGCTTTTTGGCCCTGAAAGATTATTTGGGCTGGCCCTTTCTCAGCTTTATTTGTTTTCTCCACGTGACCCCATACCACTCATTGTGACCCTGAGTTGACCTTGCTATCCACTTTAAAACAACCTTTTGTAATAGTCAGAGGCCTGGGTACTGTTTGTGAAGTTTTAGCAAGGAGTCACTGTTTTAATTCGGCCACTAGTAAGCTACTTCAAAACAGGAGGACAGATAATAGGATGTGTCATTTCGCTGATAGGAAGTTCTCATCAGCGCTTGTCAGCTGTTATTTTAAAAAAAAACGTAGAGGTAATTCTCATTCAGATCAAACTGAAAGCAGCACCTCCATGTCTGATGCAAACTCAACCCAGAAGGTAAACACATCTACATCCAATTATATACAATCCTAACAGTCAATAAGATATTCCCTTGTACAAGGCTTGGTGATTTGCTATTCCAAGGCTGAACGTGGATTTGTGTACTATCAAAACAGAGTGTTATGATCAATGTATATCATAATCAACTACTGCCTATATGAATATAACAACGAAGGAAAGCCTTTATCCACAAGGGGGAGCTAGAACATAAACTGCAACACAATGTGTGTCCTCTGCTATATAGAACATTCTCTACATTGCAGGTCAGTGTTTTTATTGCACATTTCATTACAAGTTTCCTTTCAATAACCCTATTTTTATTGCATTTGTCTCTCCTCCTACGGACATGCAGCAATTTACGTAACACAACTCAGACCTGATGTGGCAGTCACAGCAAGGCACACAGGTACTGAGAACAGGGAGGAAGGAAAGATATGCCAAGGAGATGAACAGGAGACACGGCAAAAGAGGGGGTGGAAAACGAGGTTATATAATAATTCAATACAGGAGATTGTCAGAAGAGATTAGGAAAAGTCATGAAATATGTAAGTCTATGTCAGCATGGTGAAAAAGCATGTTTGTGATGATTTATTATTTCAGATGGAACATTTTCAAACAACTGGATTATTTGCCTGAACAAAAACAAACACACTGCCACTGTTGTTTCAGTATTATAGAGGTGCTATTTCAGTGGGAAGGTGACCCTTTCCGATGGGATTCAAACAGTGAAAAAGAAGAAAGATTCCTAGGATTCCTACTGGCTGACACACATGAGAATGAGAGAGTTGGAACCGGTTATAAATGGAGACAAAATATGACAATATTTCCCCAGAGGTTATGATCAAATTTGGATTGTGTATGTGCATGTTTCTAAGTGGGTCAGTGGAGCAGAGCTGAGCTCAGCAATCTATGGCCTCATCCATTATTCATCAGAATCACACAAATGATATGGACTGAGAAGGGAGTGGCAGGGATGCAGTGTGTGTCCTGTCTGAGTGTGTCTGCCTGTTTCTCAGCTCTCCCTCTCTCAGAAGGGGCAATTTCCTTTTGCAAACAATCTACTAACCTCTCATAACAAAGCACAGAAACCCAAGCATCACTTTGTCATTAGGAGGTGCACTATGGTGTTTTTTTAATAACAAGTCAAGGAAGTAATTCTTAAAACTGACAGTTGCTTGGGTCAAAGCAAACAATGTAGACTGTAGAAATTAATCTAGCTAGAGGACAGTGACTGAGGAACAGACATGTGGGTTAAGGGTGAGCAGAACATCCTCAGTGACTGACCAAGTATGTGGCAATTCTGCAACGGCTGAGAAAACACGTGCATGCCCACACCAATGTCCTCTTTCACACACTAACACACACCAGCCCAAAGAGGAAGGACCAGCTGCAGGCCAAAAATAAATACACAAAGAATGACCCATAGTGACTCACCACAGCCGACATGACACACAATAAACTTACAAATATTCATTAAAGATTAAAGTGCCACACTCATATAATAACTAATCACCAGTTAAAGTATATGTTGTAAATCAATGTAATGTACCTTTAATTAACATGACTGCATGCATTTCCTTCATCACTTATCAGTAGTAAGATTTAGATCTGCTTCTCAAGTGGTGGAATATTAGTCTATCTGTCTTTAAAATATATGAATCCATTTGAATGCCCTTGAAAAGTCAACTTGACCCGCACTGGTTCAGACATCTGTCTATAAATAGCAGCAGGGACACAGAGCGACAGCAGACTCCTTCCTCTTTCAGACCAAGATTAGAAACCAATAAAAACTGCCTAAAGGGAAGAAGAGGCTTTAAACGTACACCCTTTATCCCTCTCTCTTTCAACATGACTGTCCATCTTGCTTATCAACACACATATTTATCTTTCAAAAATTCCACCACCTAATTCCCCCATTTATTTTCTTAGTCCGTTCACACCTTCCCACTCGCCTTAATTGTTTCACGCACAAATCAGCTAGTTTTGCAAGTTAGAAAGTGTGTGTGTGCTTGTGGTAGCTTAAACGTGTTCCCTCTGTTGAATGCTAATAGCTAGCAGAACTGGATATGGGCGTTGGCCTATATGAATAATCGCATATGAATATTCAACAGCCTAATTAAACAGGCTGGGGCTACACTTCAAAGGGAGCACTAACAGTTGGGTGGAGAGTTCACACACACACAAAGACACTCATGCACATGATGCATACGAACGCATACCCGCGCACAATTTACAATTATTTGTAAAGGAGCAGGAAACAACGTCTCTTTGGCAATGAGATCTAAGCGGTGGGGTGCCATTCTAACACATCTCCTGTGTAGCTCTAGAAATATTTGACAAAAATAAAAAGCTTACTTGCAAGGTTTAGAACAAACAGTATTTAAAACAAAGTCAGCATATTTGGCGAATTGCTTAGATGACACTTGTCCCACATTTTAAGAGGTTAGTTTTCCACCAGAGAGGCGAATGAGGTGGCTCAAGATCAGACGTTGAACTCGAGAGCATTCAGCTCAGTAAAGCTGCTACAGCCCTCTTTGAACATTACCCTGTTACCATGGAGATGGGCAACCTGCTCTGCTGAGCACTGGACACAGATGAGAGGCAGGCTGTGAGAAATAAATGGTCATATCCACTAAACATTACACCAGGCTCATGTCAACCCCTATCATCCATAGGGTACCCTGTTGAAATGGATAGTTGGTTTAACTAGTTAGTTTATAATGATAGCAACTTAAAGCCTGAGACTATAGAAAACACACTAGAAATCAGTCAATATAAAAAATGATCATCACGATTATCCTTGTCAAAAATATTTAATACTGAAGACATTTGAACTTTTTAATACGTCAGTAAATACCCTACTATTACCAACTGGTTAATGATACAGCTTAACGTCATTACGCCAAACACTAGTCAGTCTTCAGTTTAGTGATGGTTAGCTTTTTTCTTTTTTTAATCCTATATCATTCAACCCTTATAACACATATGTTTTAAAGCAACACTAAACAGGAAGTTAAGTGACTCCGTGTGAGCCAGGATATACTTCTAATGTTGTACAACGAATCTGGTGGAAAGTATCTCGTCTTTTAGCCGTGTCTTTTGGGAAAGTTTGCGTTCACACATTAAAAGCTCTTGACAAATGACCAATCTCATCTATTGAATTGCTTCCCTCAGGAAGGCACTTTAGACTACTATGAACCACCAACGATGTCTACAATAATTAATATATCCAAAGCACAGTTTCATTATTAATTAATCAGTGAATCATTCACTTCCACCTCCTGAACCCCTCGCCAATACAACTGTAAGAATAACTTTACAATAGTGTAGAAGCTTAAAGACCGCTCTCCACTACCTTCACTTAGTTAGGAGGATACATTTGAGAAGAACATTTTGTTTGCACAAATAGATTTTTGGAAATCATTTAATGGCCATCTATCTTGTGTCAAGAAGATGCAAGACCAACAGATACAAGAACTATTATGTCCGTGCTGCCATTGGATTTTGAATAACAATAATAATATTGAGATCTGCCATGGTGGCCTAACCCCTTTGTTCATTTGACAGACACGTAATGTAAGATAAAAGCAGAGAACAAGAGAGAATAAAGTGCCAGGTCAGGAGATCCATTGTGTTTGAATCACAGTCGATAATAGTGTTTATTACATGGCTTAGTTGAATACTCGATTCTGATTGGTCAATTCAGAACACGTGACACGTTGTTAATACCGAACAGACAGACCGCTGTCAAGGACTTATTGACCGTTGTTAAGGACGCTCACATCTTCAGAAAGAAGTCCGGTCGATTTAACTGTATACAGTTGGGCCGAAAAGCAAACTGCATGCAGTTTGCTTTTCGAACTGGGACATGAAAAACAGCGCAGAAGTAACGGGGCAGAAACCGTCCTTTTTACGCAGCGGTCCAGACATAGACATCAAACGGCGACACATATTCAGTTGCCAGTTACTTTGTCATTTGGGCCAGTGGCGTTTTCTCCCGGAAGCCAAGGGAAGCCAGGCTTCCCCTGTTTTTTCGGATTGTAGTTATAATTTAAATAAATAAATAAAAACACTTTGTTTTGTTTCGATAATTCTCCTTTGCTGTGTGTTGCTGCCGGCCCGTCTCTCCCCCATTCTCATTGAGTATTTTACAAAGAGTGAAACAAACAGCGCCCCTCTAGATGTTATGGTGAAACAGTAGATTGCACTCACTGTTGCGAGAGGAGGCCAGCCGAATCTGGCTTCCCTTGGTGAAAAAAAATTGAGGGATTGACCAATCAGATGAGGCCCACGTGATGCCCCTGCCAACCTGTGATTGGTCAGGGCCATGCCAAGGGAAGCCAGCCGCCATCCAATCAAATCACATCAACATCAGTTTTAATACTGCTGTCATCACCGCCGTTAGAAATTATCAAGCAAATGAAGCATTATGGAGGGTGGAGATTTGGCGTACTTAATCAAACATAACTTTACTAAACTTCCGCTACAGCAGCAACTGAAAATTAAATCAGATGACAGGCCAATGCCCGCACTCGAGCTGTGTGTACACCAGTCTATGGTGTACACAGAGGAAAAAGGGAGAGAATCGGACGTTCAATGAGGATAATTATATCCGCACGGAGTGGCTAACTGGAAGCGCTAAACTTCAGCGTCTATTTTGCTGGCCATGTCTTCTTTTTGACAAGGATTCGTGCTCCCTGAACAATCCTTGGGCAACTTCAGGATTCATCGACCTGTCACGGGCAATTGAGGGGCACGGTAAATCCAAAAATCACATAGATTGTGTGATTGTCTGCATTAAATTAATAAGGAGAGTTTCAGCTGGAGAGTGCGTGCGGACCTTTCGGTTAGATAACAGGCGTGTGCAAGTCCTGCATCTGTGTGATACAAATGTGTGTAAAATGATACCGGGCGCTGTAATCACTCATCTGGTTACGTTATTGACCACCCCCCCCCAAAAAAAAATGGGCTTCCCTATGGAAGCAAACAAGAGACAGAAGTATTTGAATTTTATTAGACACCGAATTTATAGCATTGAAAATAATTACTTTGAAAATCATGAATCTGAATTTTTTTTGATCCGAATTTACCTATGTGAAATAAAATTGTAAAAATTCAAGTTAAAAAAATTCGAATGTTCAAATTCAGATCCCAAAAATTCAAGTGAAAAAAATTCGACGTCAAATATTTTGGTGTTTAAAATTCGATGTAAAAAAATTCGGTGTGTAAAATTCGACGTCAAAAATTGCGATGCAGCCTCATCCGGGCTACTCAGACAGGATAAGCAATCGAGCCCTAATGCAATCAAACCGACTTCTGGCCTATCAGAGCCAAGCGGCAAACCCCGGGACAGTGCGGTGAAGCCCAATGCTGCAAACTGTAGGCGATGGATGCAGATGGGAGCAATTCCCGTAGACCCTTTGTTAAAATGTCCAACTTAACATCAGAAAATGAACATGTTTCTAGCCTGGATCTACAAAAACATATTCTGTATATAGTTAGATTCCCCCTTCATGACAACGGGACTGCTGCTCCTAGCTCCTCTCTGCTAGCTCCGTTAGCTCCGTGATGCTACAGCGGCTCAGCTCATGAGGAGAACACTACTTGAACTCTGCCGTGTTTGTTGTGTTGGTTCCTGGTGGACTATTCGTCATGCAAATATAGGATTTATCTGCGGTTGAAACAGACCGTCCATGAATGCAGTTTCTTCGGTAAGTCAACCCTGCGTACTTTATGTTACTGGTGTTTTTATTAAGCTAACGTTAATGAATGTTTAGAGTTGGGGTAGCATTTGAGCAATCGTAGCTCCATCTGTGCTAACGATGCTATGCGTAGCATCCAAGAGTGTAAAACATTAAGTGGGATGCTACTATATACCAAAAGGCTTCTGTGCGAGGTTGCTAAAATAAGGTCATCCTTGTACGTTAGATAGTTAGTTTGCTATTTAGGTTACTGTATGCATTGTTAAGGTTCATTTAAATTCGCTATGCTCTACTATAGCATAAAATAGACTAGCTAACGTCAACGTATTGTTGAAGAGAGGCTTAGTGTATATTAAATCAACCTCACAATGAAATATGTGTATCTTTAAAATATGAACGTCACATTTCAAGATAATAACGCTCCCTTAGATATTGTAATATGGTTTGTTGAACTGGAGTTATTTATTGCAGCTAACCGCCTATCCGACGAACGACCCAAACATTGTTGTTTTTAATATTATTACCAATGCCTCTTTTAATTGTATTATCCTCACACTTGAGAAACAGCCTCATCGTGGCTGTAGAACAGAACATGTAACTTAATTCCTGCATTTAAGGACGATGAATAGCGTAGTCAATGCTTTAGTGACAAGGAAATGATTTGTTTAAATATGATATATGACGTTATCTGTGACTTCAGTGGAAATTAAGCTTATCCATTGCATTGCATTTGTTCAATAGGTTTGTGTCTTACCCTTACGTGTGTGATGCATATGAATATGGCATTTGAAAACAAATTAATTTGACTGACTCATGAAAACCTCATCCAAAGTAACAGTAAAATAAAAAGGACCTACACAATAATACTCAATCAAACTGATACAGTATAAGGACTGTGATATCCAGCCATTTCTGAAGTATAACAATAAGATTATGACCTGTTTTTAAAAGAAGATAAAAAGTTGTTTGCATGGAAAGAAGTCTGTAACCCACGCATGTAACTTTACATCTGTTTGTTCAAAGTGTCCTTAAGGTGATCCAGACAGGCTGGACCAGAGGAGGAGAGACAGATCTGGAGTCCTAGCAGCAGAGAACTTCAGCACGGATTCCAAGGTACACCTTTTTCATGCTTTACAAAGAATGCATAAAGTAATGACTCTAATACACTGATATACATGCCATTAAACATGACTGAATACTAGATCACCTACACATCAGTGATGTTGAGTGGACTTTATTAGCAAAAGGTTACATTTACATTTTACCAAGCAACATCACATAGTGAGAGCTGCGACCCTTTAAGCTTCCACAGTTGCACTAAGTTTTGATAACAGTTAAATATTATTTTAATAATACATTTATTTCAATGTTGATGCATTTAGAACGGTTTATTCATAATCTGATTATCTTTGCAGTACACTGTTGGATTTAAAAAACAAATTCAAATAAAAAAATCATTATATTTATGAACAAACAAACACACCTATCTTAAATAACACACTTGCTCTGCAATAATATGTTTTTTGATATTTCTGTTAGGAAAGGACATGCCTGAGAGACAGGACTGCTTCACCATGTTCTCTTTCTCTGAGGGTCCAGAAGAACATCCAAGAGGGAAAGGAGAAGCTGATGTTATGAGATTTAAGAGCAGTACAGGACATTCACTAAGAGACACTTGTATTGTAACACAAAGACCTGCACACTGACTAGTTTTGTAGTCTAACGGGAACTTCATTTGTGTTGTTTTGTGTTTTACGTTGCACCTCAGAGACAGTGTGATTGTCAGGCCTATAAAGTTTGGCAAAAAAAAAGTCAGCTGATCAAATGCATTTGCCTCACTTTGAGCTTCACATCCCTTGTGCCGCCGAGTTTGGAACGTCATAAATAAATGGTACCAATCTTCAGTCAGATGTGAATGTGTAATCTAACATTTTCAGTAAGAATAACGGACAAAAGGAGTGCAAATACAATTGATTGAAATGTGAACTAAAAGTTCACATTTCACTTCAGAAAGACCCTCAGCCCTCTCCGGTCAAAGCAACAGACAGGACGTTCATAAAGCTGAGGTTTCCCCCAAAGTCTCTAATCATCCATCCTGTGAATATGAGAGGGGAACAAATAGTGTAATAGATGCTTTGGACAATAAGAAATATAAAGTTAACTGTTGAGTTGCTCAGTTTTTTAGATTGACAGGGTTTAATAACACAAACAAAAGGAGAGAAATAAAGATTGGTCTTTCAATAAATTGTGTTGATTTTGTCTTTTGAATTGTTTGTCTGAAGTCAAGTAGCTAGAACTGTTACTTATAGTTTGAATGATACAGTCTGGTTATAATGTTTGGAGGAGGCATCACAGGTAAGAGCACCATGTGTTGTGTTACATCCACAACACATTGATGTGTGTGTATTTATTTATCTACTATTTCTTGAATCATTACTGTCAGTCCAAAACAAGAGATTTTGTTTTGGTAACATTTAAAAAAAAAAAAAAAAAACATTATCTCTTTTCCACTACACTATCTTGAATACTTTAGTTTTTACGTCACTACATTTATCTAACAGCTTTAACATTGTAAAGGTGTCACTTCGGACTCTGGGTAATTATGACAGCATGTCCTACTCAGAGCCCTAGAGTCTCTCGGGCTCTGGTCCTACTATTTTGAGAGTTTGAACAAACCAGACCTTCATCTATTAATGTAGAAAATAGTCGGCACATTACACCATTATGAAAGTAATAATTAGTTAGCTCATTGTTCAAAATGAGCTCCAACTACAACAGTTAAGTCAACTCGTGCATCGGTAATAACAATAAATCAAATGATATAATATAATAGTATAACTTGTGTCTACTTTAAATACTCTAACAACACTTTCCTAATTATACTAGCATACTTTTACTAAAGTAACATTAACATGTTTAAATGCAGGGCTTTTGTAAGAGAGTATTTCGTATAGTGTAGCATGGTCTACTTGACTTATCTAACCGAAGTGATCGTTACGTTACTTTGCAAACCGTCCCCCCCACCCCACCCCACCCCCCCCCCCCCCCCCCCACACACACACAAAAGGACACGGTAACGTTGTGATTCACTTCAGTTAATGATAACTACGGAGCTTGCTAACAGCAAGGCACAAGGCTACTTCACTCATTTAGCTAATGTAAGATACAAATGCTGTCGAGCCCTCACTGCTTGTAAGATAAAGAGCACAAACTGACTGCTTACCCGAGCGGCGAGCCCCGCTGTTCTCCGTCATTTTTCTCCCGGGTTGTTGTGATCACATGACTGACAAAGCCGTGCTCTGATAGACCAAGTCAGTTTGATTGCATTAGGGCTCGATTGCTTATCCTGTCTGAGTAGCCCGGATGATGCTGCATCGCAATTTTGGACATCGAATTTTATACACCGAATTTTTTGACATCGAATTTTTTGACGTCGAATTTTTGGGATCTGAATTTGAACATTCGAATTTTTTTCACTTGAATTTTTACATTTGTATTTCACATAGGTAAATTCGGAGCAAAAACATTCAGATACATGATTTTCAAAGTAATTATTTTCAATGCTATAAATTCGGTGTCTAATAAAATTCAAATACTTCTGTCTCTTGTTTGCTTCCATACTTCCCCTACATTTTTCCCCACGCCACGCTACTGATTAGGGCAGGGATATCTAGATACTTTCCAAGGTTTGACATCATGAATTGTGCTACTTTTAAAACAAGGAGCGATGTTTTCAAATCTGTAATCAAAAAGCTCCTCAAAAACGCAAGCAGTTCCTACCATTGGCTTTTCAAACTGACAAGAGACGCTCTAACTGTTTTTCAAATGTAACAGTTTGAAAAGCAAGCAAACTGTCTGATTGTCTTTAGTTTTCTGCTATCGTGTGATAGCAACATGGAGGATTTTAACATTAATTTTAAAATATTTGGAGAGCACAGTAATTTGGAGGAATGGTTAGTGGCTGATGAGTCCCCAGTGAAGAAAAGAAAAAGACAAGAGGGACAAGAAAACAGCGGAGAAGTAACGGGCAGAAACCCTCCTTTTTACGCAGCGGTCTAGACTAGACATCAAACGGCGACACCTATTCAGTGTGCAGTTACTTTGGCTTTAGGGCAGGGATATCTAGATACTTTCCAAGGTTTGACATAATGAATTGTGCTACTTTTAAAGCAAGCGGCGATGTTTTCAAATCTGTAATCAAAAAGCTCCTCAAAAACGCAATCGAAGCAGTTCCTGCCGTTGCTACGTTAGTTCAAACGGTAACAACGGACTATTTTTCTTAGCGGATGCATGTCAATTTAAATCAATACATACAACTATTTTTTAAATCAATAAAATCATTTTCTAAATCCATAAAAGCATTTCAATTAATATTGGAAGTCATAACGTTACTTTGTTGAGAATGTGGCCATGTAATAAGCGGGATAATGTGCAGCGACGCGGTCATTATGGGGAAAAGAACACCGACAGGCTGATCAGAAGCCCGACGCGAAGCGGAGGGATCTAGATCGGCATGAAGGTGTTCTTTTCCCCATAATGACCAAGTCGAACTTACTTGTTCTTCTGATCAATGACTGCCTCCTTGCCACACATACATCCACACATGTATACACTATTGATTTAGTGGACAGGAAATAAGCAGGCAAGGTGATATTTACACTCGTTTTAGAAAAAGGCCAAATAGAGAGAGGAGTATTTTGTTTGTTTGAGCTTAGTGATAAAAGAGAAGAGAGAAAAGACAGGAAGGGCCAATGACTAAAAGGGATAAAACAGAGAGGACAGGAAAGAGGGAAAGATTACACAGCAGGAGGGAAACAGTGCACATAGGGCTTTATGTTACTTCTTCAATTGACTGAAACACTGTTATAGGATCTCATAGTTATTGTTGACTACTTTAAACCGGTGAGTCATGATGTTTCAGTGATACCGGCAACTCTCACACATGCACAGCGCTGGCCAAACAATTAGCTACGGGCTGGTAGTTGGCAAACATTTGTGGAGTGACATCATCTCCGGTGGCGACTGACAGCACATGCTTCATCATCCCCATGGCTGCTGGAAGTCAATCGAAACTCGGTTGTTTGATTATACACAGGTTTGACTGCTCCTGTGACTGTGTTTACTGAGGCTGGATGGAACTGCAGTGGAAGTGCTTTGATAGAACCTGGTAGTTATCATATGCATCTGGTTGTACATCATTTAAATTATGTACAACCAGTACAATACCTTGTTCGTCTTTTACAGTTGTTTAAATGACACAAGCATCATTTCAAGATGAGCAGCAAAATGGCACACAAGCTTTCGTCAACACAGAGCCAGTAGCCTGGGGAGGTGAGAGATGATGATGATGATGATGATGATGATGATGAGAGAGCAATGATGAGGATGTTAAAAATAGAGGGACAGAACAAGCCTCAGGGGACCAGGTGATATCTGTTACCACCCACTGCTCCTTACTGCTCTCTACAGCACAGGAAAGGTGGACTACAAGAAAAAGGAACACTTCTTTCCTAATGAATCTGCATTTCCGAATATAGAGGAATCATTTCTGCATGTAAGAAATCCTATTAATAGCAGCCTTTAAGTACATTATAATTGTATGATTTAAATACTGACAGTACACAACATAGATAATTAGGGCAGAAACGACTATTCTTCCTGGGAACCTACAAATCCCTCAAACAAAACGTGGCTTTTAAAAAGGGTGTCGAAACAGGAGTTTGAACAGAAATGGTGTTTTATTCAACACTTAATATGTAGATTTATCTGCTACTCCTTCAATCAAAAGAATAGAGTTTGGTGATGACGTGAAATAGAGGACGATCACGTTTGATGGACGTTTTTGTCTTCACCACCTTTGCTGCAATTGTAGACAGTTTCTCTCATTAAGATGCCTTCAGTGTTCATTCTTCAGAAGTGTTTTATCCAGAGCTGTATTATCCAGACGGCTCAAACACTCTAAACAAATGGATTACGGGACAAACTGAAGAAAGCAGTTTCCGCATAGGTCGTCTCCTCCTCCCAAAAACAGACGGAAAAGTCAAGTGAAACTGCTAAATACTCTACTCTGTTACCTTATGATGCATTACAACACTTCTCTTGGTTCTTTTAAATAATGTGAGCTCATATGTTACTGATAATTAATAATCTAACCAGTTTTTTTATCGTTAGCATGATTGAACTCTTTCCTTCTCTAAGGTCAAGCATAATGAAAAGCACAAGATTCTAAATTTGATTAAACTGAGGTAGAAATAACACAATAAATTAACTTAGGACACAAGACCCTATTCCAGGGGTTTTACTATATTTTTCTAAACAAATGACGTACTAACTAACAAAGATTTATTCTTCTCTGACTTTTTTTGATCTATTAGGAGAATGTGGCAAGATGAGGTAAATGTGGCATGTGAATATGAACTACACTGCATAAGATACCTAGCTCAAAATAAATAATATATACCTTTTATATATAAACCACACTGCTGAGAGTGTTTTCATATTAGGTCTACATACAGCACGATTCCAGCTCTACTGGTCTGCATTGTGTTGAGGCATTTTGTTCTGAGATGTTTTGGGAAATAATGCAGCAGATGGCGGGATGCTTTCTCTGACATGAAAACTAAAATATGCTGAGAGACAAAGGAAGACAAAAGATGAGCAGGAAGACAGGTGGACATGTGGAGATGCTGCCTGGGGGTAAATACACTGGGTCATCTATCCAAGGTCAGTGAACCTTTGCAGACAGAGCCCTGCAGGAGATATGTTCTCCAAAGACACTCACAGCTTCAGTCTCTCTCACACGCACATCTTCTATGGTGTGAGAGGACTCGCCTCGAGGCTTGGCTTCTGTTTCATGTCAACCCAGGAGCTCATATCCCACGAGAGCGTACTCCCCGATTCTTTCCTGCCTGTCTTCCTCTCTTACAATAAACATGTTGCACCTTGCAGCCCTTCAGTTTCTCCTTCTGTTTTTAGACCTGTTTTATCTTTCCACTCCTCTGAGAAAAGAGGGAAGACTAGATCGATCTCCATCAGTCTGGGAGCAGACCTTCCACTCTGAAAGTGAGACTGTTCCTCTGCCCATGTTCATCATGATGCTTCCAGGCATTTGAACATTCACCAGCAGCACTAACCAGAGCTGAAGAGGAACAGTGAGTGTAGTCAGTCAATCGATTAATTAGCAGCTAATTGTAATTAATTCCACAGGCTGAGCACCAGCTGCAATACAGCGGGCTGTAAACAGACATTATGCTGAGTTCTCAATACAGCCCCTCTACTCTCTTTAACAGCACTACCACCGAGGGATACATCAAACTCATGGACAGTTGTAGAGCACAATAAACTAGCCTGTTATTGCAAAGGAGTCAAAATGCTCTCCAATCAGCAATAATCAAACATAATATTTACAAATCATTACACCCCTTGGCGACGGCTCTAGTCAAGCTCTAGCCTGCCGCTTTTACTGCTGTAGCTGAAGTTACTGTTTAACAAGAGTTGAGATAAAGTCCAAAGACAGACCACTCAGTTACTGTAGGGATCAAACTATCAAGTGAATGAAGCTAACACAAAGTTACAGACTAAACAATGATTTATTCTGGCAGATATATTAGAGTACATTGTTTCTGAAGCTGACAAATCAATCGGTCTTTAACACTTTGACTGCTGTCCTTAACAAGCACGTCTCAAGCACAGAAACACAAACTATTGCCACAGTACCAATTAGCTGGAGGATAATAACCACCACACGGGGCTTTGCCAGCAGCAAAGATCTCAGACAACTGAGCCTTTAACCATGAATGGAGCTGCATCGTAAAGATGGGACGACACAGACAGGCTTTTAACAACTAAACAAGCTTTTGTGTTTATAAGCTTACCTTTGAGTCCTGTCTACGAAGGCTGAAGCGCTGCACCATCCTTACTGACTGACGCACTCACAGCTGGAGCCCCTGTTCTCCTGTCCCGCACTGTCCCCACAAAGTACACACAACCTCACATACAGTACAGTCTGCATTCAAACACACACACATACTGAAGGTACACAGGCTACCCTCCTCTCCAAACATCCATGAGCACACACTCTTCTAGTCCACACCGCTTTTGTCTACTATGCAAACACAAGTGAGGAGAGAGAGAGAAAAGAGGGAGACGGAGAGGAAAAAAGGAGGGAGAGCAAGCAGAGAGATAAAGAAAGCTCAACTGCGTTGCCTTGTACTCGTATTCACAGTGATCCCCTGAGCTCTGTCTCTCAGACACACTCACTCAGACAAGATGCTCACACCACATGGCTTACAATGCACAAATGATTTAGAGTACACACACACACACACACACACACACACACACACACACACACACACACACACACACACACACACACACACACACACACACACACACACACACACACACACACACACACTTCATACAAAATGCATCACACACACAGCCAGTGCTCAGCTCTCACTCATCTAGGTCGGGGCAAGGTTGCCTCCTGCTTCCTGTCAGTAAGCCGAAAGGGTGGGGTGAGGAAGAAGTGGTGGTAGAAGAGCAAGAGGAGGAGGAGGAGGAGGAGGAGGAGGAGGGGGGGAGATGGGAGAGGAGGGACCAGCTGATTGTCTATACTAACTATCTCCAGGGACATAGGGAGGGGTACAGGGAAGAGCAAGAGAAGGAAAGAGGAAGGAAAGTCGAGGGGAGCACAAGGGGGTGGAAGTTGCTTTTTGAAACAAAAAACAAAAAGGGAAAGACAAAAAGACCCATTCCTGCTCGTACACACTCATATTTAGACGAGCTATGCATCCCCAGGACCTCCACACACCTCCAAGGTCAACCACGCTGTTACTATGGCAACCCAAGCAGGGCGTAGTTCGAGGCTGCAAGTTTGGGGGTAACCACAGCGAATGATTGCATGACCTGAATGACATTGCTGTGTTGCTATGTGGAGGGTGGCTGTGATGATAGATAGAGATGTGTGAGACATGTTATCTCATGGTCGTCTATAGCAACAGGACTGAAGGAGCACAGACTTCTGGATCTCAGCCCCGCCCCATCCCAGGTGGGGTCACTCACATAGGACTAAAGCATACTTTATTCATACTTAATTTTGTGGAAAAGGAAGGAGTCATTTAAATTTAGCACACAGAGAATTCATAGAGAAATTCATAGAGAAATTCATAGACAACCATCGTCTGTGACACATTGATACAGAGTCCTTGCCTTGGCACATCTTATTTCCTCTACACAAAGATCAGTCTAGCCTGCAACAATCATGATCTCATGACAACACAACCTCCACATGAACCAAGCCCAGTGCAGCGCACAGCTGGTTAGCTGATCTCACAGTGACCTCTGGTGGCAGACACAACAAACACAAGTCAGGTGGTTTGATAGTTCCACATCTGAATGTGAGGTTAAAGATTAGATTGTAAAGAGATGTGAGGTTTTAACAAACCAATACCAATACACACCAACAAATCCATGACGATTATACTCCAACACAGAAGTTGTAGAACATGTAACTTCATAAATGATATCTGGACTCAACAAACTAAAAAAAGGCTGAGATTTTCGAGAACTAGTTTTATTGCAATCTCATGTATTTCAAACAAGTATGACTTCAAATGATAAACAGGTGCACGTATGCAAACATTTAAACATCACTCCTGTTTACCCCAGGCAGTGATTCAGTGAGCCTGACAAATGTTTTACGAAAGTAATGAAATTGTCTTTAAAATTGGCTGTAGTGTTGTGATTATTGCAAGTCTACTGTATTTGTGTGCATGAAAGTGTCTTATGTGTCTTAACTGTTAGCAAGCTGTACCATGCATATCTGACAGCATCCGCAGTTCAGACACCAGCAGACTTTCTTTCTGCATTCAAAGCTAATACAGCAGCATTGAAAGTCACATCGACAACAAGGTGAACCTCAGCTTTTGATTAACAGTTCACTGACAAACAAGGCCTGACACTAGTCAAAGGGTAGAAGAGACACATCGATCAGCTTGCTGTCACTCACCCTGTCCGTCTCCTCCGTGGAGTGGTACCCTGATGACAGCACCACGTCCCCTCCAGTGTATCCCGGTGTGGGGCTGCTGGGGGTGGTGTCAGTAGTGGAAGAGGAGCGTGGACGGCTGATGTGATGCTGTGGATCGTGGGTGTAGCGGCGGTGCCGGGCCTGGGGGCTACCTCTCAGCAGAGGGTCTCGGTCTCCGCTCCCAGATCCCGACCCGGACCCTTTACTGCGGCGGCTCTGCAGGCTGGTCCCACGCCTCATCATGGCCGCAGCGCCTGAGCCCTGGCCAGCTGCGGAGGGAATCACAGGAGCAGAGAGGTGGTCAGATTCTGGACAGCAGGACCCCAAGGCATCCTCGTGGGCAGAGGGGGAGGAGCCACCTGCTGACACTACAGAAGAAGATGAGGAAGAAGACGAAGATGGGATGGCGGAGCGAGAGAGGGACAGGCGTTTACGCTGCTGCTGGAACAGCTGTTTCAGTCCCTGGCCAAGAACCCCAACGCTCTCCCGGGCGTTTTGGCTCATCTTACTGAGAGAGGGGGGCTTTGACTGGGATGAGGCCCTCTTCAACCTGGGGCTTTGTGACCCTCCTGCATTCTCAGGACCAGAACTGGGGCCCACCCCCTCTGGCTCCCTTTGACTGTCATCCCCCTGCTGCATGTGGCCCTGCTGAACTCTCATGAATAGCAGGGAGCAATTGTCCAATCAAACAGTCAGCTAACACTTCCCCCCCTCTCTCTCTCTCTCTAAGACATGCAGAGGGTCAGACCGGGACAATGGCTGATGGAGAGACGACTACAAACAGTAGAGTACAGTGGAAGTGGAGATGGGACTGTCTGATGGAGGGTTGCATCGGCTCAGTGTCGGTCAGAGGGATGAGTCCAAAGAGGGAGCATGCATCTTTGATTCAGGAACAAGTGGCCATGATGGTCTAGCACAGAGAGAGAGGAGACGGATTATGAGAGGCTGGAATAATGCCTAGATCTAATGACATGAAATCAGTCATTTATTTTTAACTCGTGACCATTTGCATAGTAATCTGTCTGCGGACCGGACAGCATTAAGTACCAAAACAATATGTGATAGTAATTGAAAGAGAATCGAGCCTGATGCGATATCATCAGTTGAAAATGCTATTAGACAAGCAGCCTCATTGACAGCTGTGCCAGGCCTCTGAATCATTTGAAATCCCATCAGGCCAATGTTTCATGAACAGATACAAAATGATTAAGGATAACAAGCTGGTTACAGTTTTGCTAGCATGATACAATGATCACAAAACAAAGAGACAACTAATATAATAATAATAATAATAATAATTTCAATTTATATAGCGCCTTTCACGAAACCCAAGGACGCTTTACAATGGGAAGTAACAAAACAAAAAGTAATAATAAAGATACATAGGCTGAAGAAAACAAAAACAGGAACAGGTTAAGAGGAGACAGGTCCAAAACAAGCTTGGAAAATAAACAACAACCTTGAGAAGGATGAAGACACACGTAGCTGGTAGAAGAAAGGAAAGGATGTAGAGAAGGAAAGAGGTAATGAGTCACATCAGAAGAAGAAAAACCCACCTACCATCAGCCTGACTCTCAGCCTAGTGTGACTCACTCTTGTGGATTACCTGAGAAGAAGGTGGATAGATGGAGACCAAAGAAAGATTCTGTTTAGAGTTCAGACTTAAATCTTCAATGTATTCACTGACATTTCATTCTGTTGCTATCAATCATCGTGTTCACTTGCTGGGCACACGGAACAGAAGATGTGTGATATTGAGTGGCACGGTTTGTGTGTGTGTTCCTTTAAGGGCTAATTCCGAATCCCCAAAGGGACGCCTTTATTATCATGTGAAGGTATCAAGAGACAAACGTTTTCGCACTAGAAACAACACAATACATCTTTATTTATAAAGCCCTTTCAAATCTCCAGACCAGACCAAAGTGCTGTACAGTCAAATAAACTAACAAAAACATACAAACAAAATCACACAGCACAGCTCACACACCATACAACAGGTAGAAGTAAAAACAATAGACAATTTAAAAGCAACAATCTAGATGTCAATACGCTAAGGAGAAGAGGTGGGTTTAAAAGCAGACGGTGTTAAGGCCTGTCTGATATGCATGGGCAGATCATTCCACAGCGTGGGAGCCGCTACAGAGAAAGAACGGTCACAAAGTGCAGCGTCACAAACACAGAACACCGTGCGTGTTCACCTCCGGCAGCCTTGCCCGCTGCCTGGCTGAATCGAAGTGACAAAACCAGAGTGGACACCTGACAACATACAAGCCGTCTTCCTCAGGAAGGAACCTTATTAGTGGAGCAGTGACCTCCTCAGAGAGACACCTACAGACAGGCAGGCAGGAAGCCCCAGCATCCCTGCAGCATCAATAGCTGCTCCCATTGAGAGCAGCAAAACAAGCAAGGCAGGAACATTGGGAGCCCTGGGGAGGGACAGCTACACACTCAAAGTATATTCCTCCAGCTGTACTGTCAGCTCATGAAGAATAACACAAAGTTGGATGGACAGGGACACACACTCACTTGCACACATGTATGCAAACAACCCAGTGACAGGCTTCCTTCTCATTCGCTAAGAATACAATCGACTGTTCAGTTTTAACCGACGTCCAGAGACAAAAGAATGAGCATGGAGCTACTTGCAGGTAGCATATGTCTTTACACAATGGCCACGCTATCACTGCCAAGAAAGGGCGTATTCATGCTCATAAACACATTCACACAGCAGCTTTAACTTTCCCAGCAAGCCAGTCTGAAGTCTGAGTGTTTTATGTTCAACAGAAGATACTAACTTAAGTGCTTAATCAAAGGCTGTGTGTTAATATTGTGAACGTTAAATGTGACTGCCACAGAGAGAGAGAGGAGAGAGAGAGAACAAGTGTTGAACAGATGCAGTCACCTGCTAGCTGGCGGCTGTCTGTAGATAATGAGATGTTGCACTGTCAAGCGTTCAGATTAAAAACAACACAGCTTCAACTTGATATTTTTTCCTGATTACAGCTGAGCAAAGAATCCATGTCTTTATAGTCTTATTTACATTAGAAATACAATTCGTCATAATTAAATAATGACAGTAAGGTATCAGAACACACTAGAGTTATAGTTTGCAAAGACTCAATTCAATATATCTATGTAAATTGTTATGTAATGGAATTGTTCTTGAAGTATCTAAAAATAAGAAAATGCTGAATGTATAAATAGTTGTGTATTACCAATGGAGTTCAATGCAAATCATACATTATTTCACATGACTAAGCATCCATCTCTTTCTGTAATTCAATTTAATTTGTTTCCTTCCTTCCTGTTGGAATACATAATAATGAAAATACTTGTTTGCATGAAACGGCATGTCATGATTACTGCGATATGAACTTCCTGTCTGACAATCGTAGGAAGACAGCCTCACGATCAAGAATACATGCATACTTGATTATGCATGCATGCAGGCACCCTCACAATGAGTGGCATTTTCTGGCAGTGTCAGTGAAGTGTAAGTGATTAGGAAGAGGAGTACTGAGCTGTTGTTTCAGTTTGGTGAGTGGAGGGGTAAACCTTAGTTAATCCTGTCCTGAAGCTGAAGCCCTGTCCCGACCCCGGTGCCCATCCCTGCCTCTGTGTCTATAAATCCCCTCCTTCATCCCCAGGATGATCCCAGTGCTGGATTGGATGTTTGCTTGATTGCCTACGGTTTTATATTCAAACTAAATCCTCTTTCAGGAGCCTTAGAGGACAATGATTTACTGTCAGCTTGGTGTGTATGCTTGTGTGAGAGGTCCTGCATCTTTGTTTAATTTAAGCAAGGCTCACTGTTCCACCTTGAGGGTGATGACGCAAAGGAACACCAGATGGATCAACCTATTCTGCACAATTAATGTAATCTATTCTGTGCACCGATAAACGAAAGTTCACTATCACTTTTTTTACCAGTGAAATGTTTAACCGTGTCTTCTTTAGACAATTTAAACACAAATGCAATACTTTGTTGATCCTTGAAGGAAAATTCTCCCTTCATTCCCCCTTGGATCAACCTCAGAAACATCCTAGTGATAGATGTATTCTGCTGTATTAAAGCCCTGTCCACCACAGAAACAGAGCGATTATCAGCGACTAACAGGTGTCAGTGACAGCCGGGATCAGCGGCCTCAGTGAGTCAGCATGTTTCTCAGAAATGTCACAATACTGTCAAAGGTGAATTACAAACAACCACATGGACAATGGCCTCTCTGGAACCGTGTCAGCCTCACTCATGCCCTTGTATAAATACACACAAACACATACGTCCTTGTCCTTAGCTCTGTCGCTCATTCCATTCAGCAGAGCTGCCAGTCGTCCTGCTGTCATTGTCTTTGGCCGGCTGAACCAGAGAGATGGTGAAAGCTCAGCAGAGATCTGGCACTGGCAGACTGGGAACCAAGCACTTCACATTGGCATTTTGCAGACCATGAAAAGCATGTAAGAATCATTATAATACAGAACATCAGAGATTTAGTTTAGTTATAAATAATTAACAATCATCTTGTGTCTTTAACTTCCTGATTTATTTGTTAAACAATAAATAAATATTACAGCTCCCTGTAAATGTTTACTTGAATTTCATTCAGGCACGAAGGTTAATTTGATAAAGATGGAGCACTGAGGTGTTCTAAAATCCCATCCATTATCAGTATTAAACTAAGAAAACAATCAAAGGTGATTATTTAAATGGGGAATAAGCCCCAAGAGTTCCAATGGTGAGTGACAGCTCCTAATAGCTATGTGATAGACCAGATAATGTGCAATCTAGCGTAAATTGAGATACATCAGTTCATTGTAAAGTATTATAGTCTTGTTATGCAAATATTGCCATAGTTACAGTACTCCACAACCAAATACCTGATCACCATCTTCTCATGAATATTTAATTATACTCTTTATATATTATTACAGTATACAGAATGTACTCGATCTGTAACTCAAATGTTTGATCTGATATTTATATATTTTCTTACTACTACAACTTACACCATTATGTCAATTGCAGTATTTTATTTCCATTACTCTATGTATTTGTATTCTATGTTTGAGGATCCTAAACTGAATTTCCAAAACTACGATCTAGCTATTGTACACATGACAAATAAAGCCTTTGAATCCTATGAGAAAAGTTGCAAGCTGAGCATGACCAACACAAGTGGGGGCTCCATCTGGCCTGTGCGCTTTGACACATTGGCAGCCATGTTGTTGTTCATTGCTGAACATACAGTCGGTAAACTCAAAATATGGCCATAGCTTAAACAAGCCCATGCAGTGTTTCCAGAGTAGTCTGAGAGCTGGCGTGGAATAGACCACTCTTTGTTCCCTCTGAGCCACACACAGGCCCATCGCTGCTCTTTGTGCTGCGCCTCTTTCACTGACAGACACACATCAATAAGAGAGGAATTAGGCCAGAGAGCTCTGGCAGCGATGTTTGTGTGTGAGCGCATGCACGAAAATGTGTGTGTGTATTTACCGGACAAAGACAGCAAAGAAAGAGAGAAATAGCCGGAATTATACTTTGTGGAAATGTGCATATGTGTACATACTATGTGTGTGTTGTCTTTAACTGATGGAAACTGGACCATATCTCATTCAGCAGCTGCATAATGACAGCATAGGCAGGAAACAGGAACAATCGTTATTGTAGTTACCCTATGTGGGTGTGTGTGTGTGTGTGTGTGTGTGTGTGTGTGTGTGTGTGTGTGTGTGTGTGTGTGTGTGTGTGTGTGGTGTATCTGTGAGGGGGGGGCAGAGAGAAGCATGCTTGCGACAGTTCTGACAATGCAGGAGATGACTTCAGCATACTGCTAAGAGTGTGATAAGAGAAACAACTCTTTGTATCGGGCAGGCAGAGAGAGTAAGAGAGGAGAGAGAGAGAGAGAGAGAGAGAGAGAGAGAGAGAGAGAGAGAGAGAGAGAGAGAGAGAGAGAGAGAGAGAGAGAGGGTTACAGAGGGTACGAAAGAGGCAAAACTGGATCAAAGGCATCCCGTCCACGGCGTGTTTCGCCTGGCAGTGTCGGGTTCAGCTTGGGCACTGAGCTCAGAGTGTGTCAGAATGAGGAGGTGAATGGCAGGTAGTTCCCTGAAAGACACCCCATTGTGCAAGATGAAACCCACAGGGAGGCCCCGCTGCCAGAGTTGTGCTCAGCTTTCCAGGAACAAGACAAACCAAAGACACACAATCATTTACGTCTACAAATGCAAACATTCAAAAAGGCACAGCGACACAACTTGTGTTTTCCTGATTCTACTGATTTGGTCACTCTGTTGACGTCAAATTGAATAAACTTTTCAAAATATATTTTTAATTTAACATATATAAATCGCTATCTTAAATTACGCAAAAGAGTGTGGATGTGGACGTTACCTAATATATTCAGATATCTTAGTCAACAGGTCCCACTGCCATGTGTAACTACATATGTTGTTAACATATTCCCTCATATTGCGGCAAAAGCGTATATAAGTTGTTTAAAAAATATTAAAAAATAGACAATATATATAATAGGGATATACTTAACACAAAGGGAACAACAGGTGGTATATTGAGAGTGGAGCAAGTCTGAGTCATCTAATAAAGGTCCTTACACACCAAACTGACACCAAAGAGTAGCAGCAGCCTGTGAGGTGGGAAGCTGCTTATTTTAATTTCAGCACCACAGAGGCACCGTTATGGTGATCTATTTTGATTGTAAGAGCTTTACGTATAACACATATCTCTGAGGTATAGGATTAACAGAGGGGTACAGTGAAAATAATCTAAATAATTGAAGGCTGGCTGCAGGTCATCAGGCTGCATGTTGAACATTATGTTGTGCGTGGCTATATGTTAACAGGTGAAGGCTTGTTTAAGGAACACCTCTGCATCTGTGCTCAACACCACAGCATGTGTCCTCATGAATCATTCACCATGTGTTTGGAACTGACACTGGTCCATGTTCACCACGACAACACTCGGCACATACCCGATGTGTCCGAGCTGATGGAGATGTTGGTATTGAGGATCTCATTCTCTTGCTGTTTGTTGGTAAGGCAGATGATTACAAAGGGGGGTTTCAACAGACAAAAGGATACATTAGTAGAATGTATTATACATTTCAAGCCTGCAAAGTGGCCTTCACTAACCTGCTAGGTGTTTACCAGCGGCCAGGCTGACCTGACCAACATAGCTCATATTCCACCAGCTCTGGCACGGCACCTGTCAACAGGCTGGAAACCACCTACACTGTACACAGCGGCTGAAATCTCATACCAGAGATTGTGTTAAAGGCACACAAGGAATAGCACCAGCAATCCATGTCAGGGTCAACACACACTTTGTGCGACTGAAGACAGGATCCTGCCAGGTTATCAGGCCAAAGGCTAGCTCTGTGTGGTGCCTCCAGGTGAGAACAACTTTACGCAGTCAGATATAAATCACCTAATCATCACCTATTTAAATAACTCTTCAGTCAGTTCTCAATGCTCAAGTAACCAGACACCTCTACAGCGCAGTGTTGGGGGGGGGAGGGTTAGTGGGGATCAGCACATCCAAGCTCTGGTCTTTAAGCTCTTACCATGTTTGTGATGTTGGGCTCAACACGTAGGCTGTGGGTCAACTATGTCAAGTCTATATTCAAAATATGGTATTCCTCCTGACCTGCAAACCTTAATATCCATGTATCTTAACCCCACTTATTAAAGATAAGAAGATGTAAACACACAGAAACAAAAGGGTGATTAGACACATGGAGTTTTGAGGAAAAAGGCAATGTCTAAATACGTTCATATTGGCCAAAATCTACAGTTGCCCTTGTGTGCAAATGTATTCAAAGTTTTTCTGAGGCTAATAAGGGGGTTCAGCAAGTTAGACAAATAAAGCGGATAACTTCTTAAGGAATACATACAGTACGATGTATCCCATGACAACCTATCCTTTACTAAATCATGGACTTCACTCCTTTTAAGTGTAAACTCTTGTGAAGCTGTGTGACCATGCATCATTTCTGCTGTCTTCAAACAGGAGGGAAGCAGGCAGCTCGTTGCCACTGGCAACCACAGCTTTTATAAAGGAATTTCACCTTCATTCTGGGTAGTGTGGGAGTCTGTCCTACTCGAGAGAATAAACCCAGTGTGTTCATAGTTACAGCCAAACATTGTACTTGTACAGTAACTATTTCTCGATGGCATTGGCAAAAAGGAAAAAGTGTGTTTCCTCTCTCAGAGACTTCCTCTTTAGCCACTGCTGACCTTTGGTTGCAATAACACAACCAACATCCCTGCCTGAAGGATGCTGACATTGGATTAAAAAAATGCATGAGCATCCGACTCATTTTGAATTTCTTACTGAACATTTATCATTATCATTTGTTTGGGAGAAAAAAGGAAAACAAAATTCAAACTGCAAAACACAAACTTAGAGTAAAATCACAACTTCACGAGAAAAGATCATATCTAGTGTCATGGTGTGGTTGTTTGTTATTTTATGGTGTCTACAAAGGTTTCAGATATCAGACTTTTACATGATTTGATCTCATTCATGCTCCATTAGCAGCTTTTCATCCCAATTTCACGTATAATTGGGTCCAGCCAATTACCCTTGTTCTGGGGTCCATACCAGTAGTGACACAAAGACATACATGTCTTGTACGGTACATGTACATGTCTTGTCCATGTACGGTATCTCTTGTCATTCCAACATACATCTCTACCAATATGGTCAACACATGACATTGACCTTGAATCTTATTCATGTCATATTTCCAATTGACTGTTAAGGTTAGGTTTCAGAGTGAGAAAAGCCATCTTCCCGTACACACAGCCAATGTATCAGCCCCTGTGACAGCCAGGTAAGCAAACAGCAAGCTGTGTTAATCTTGTGATCTAATCTAGGATTAGCTCATCCTCACCACATCAGACGCTGAAGGGTTACAAGAGGCTGAACACAAGTCAGAGGAAGAGGAAACTCCATCTTTAAAGGCTACTGAGTTCTATGTTGTCAGCATTGTGCCCACAAACACCCATCCATATACAAAAACACTCAATTCAAAGCTGAGCTCTAAACAGGGAAGGCACAACGCAGGAGGAGCAGGAGGAGGAGGAGGAGGAGGAGGAGGAGGAGGAGGAGGAGGAGGAGGAGGAGGAGGAGGAGGAGGAGGAGGAGGAGGAGGAGGAGGAGGAGAGGAGGAGGAGAGGAGGGCCAGCGTCATCATGGTGGTCTGACGTCGGAGTGAGACATGAATGGCTGCGTTTGCAGAGCCCTGAAGGGCAGCCAAGCTCTCAGCCACTTAGCAGAGTATGCTGAACAGATAGGGATACATCATGTCCTACCGGACACTTCAAACCCTCTACGTTTGTGTAAACTGTACACGCAGTGCATCAAAACCAGCAGGTAATACAAATGGTTAGAGATGTAAACAGGTATCACAGTTATCAGAATGAATGTGAAGAGTATGTGGAAGAAAACTAACCTTCAGTCCATGTTCACGATGCTGGAGAGGATTTCCTTCACTGCAGAGGAGAGGACAACCTGCTACATCAGGCCCATGGTTCTTCAACAACAAAAGAAGCAAAAGTGAGATGGAAACTAATCCTCTAAATGCTTTCTTGGCACATTGTACTCCCTGCGCCTGCCTGCTTTATGCCTGTGCGTGAGAGTGTGTCTGTCTGCCAGACACTGATAATAATAGGTTGCAGGAAAAATTATCCTCTGTGAAGAATACTAGGCTTCAGAAGTAATGAGGCTGAAGATATCCATCCTTACTGTACCATCAATTGTCTTTAACCCATCATTTGATTAGCGAGCTGAGACCAAAATAAATATTGCTGAGGGTTTATGAAAACTTGTGTCGTTTAAGCTGAAAGTGGAAGGGCCATGGCTAACATACATATACAATTTAGCTCATTCTTTTAAAGTATTTTCAAGTAGGCTTCCGGTAACTGCTAGAATCCACTTCAAGACACTGGTACTTGCGTACCATGCTGCGAATGGATCTGGCCCTTCGTACATCCAGGACATGGTTAAACCGTACACCCCAGCGCGTGCACTACGCTCTGCATCAGCCAAACGACTCGCTGCACCCTCGCTGCGAGGGGGACCCAAGTTCCCATCAGCAAAAACACGTGGGTTTGCTGTCCTGGCTCCAGGATGGTGGAATGAGCTCCCCATTGACATCAGGACGGCAGATAGCTTGCACATCTTCCGGCGCAAACTGAAAACTCATCTCTTTCGACTCCACTTCGAGCGATATAACTATTAACGAAGCACTTTTATACTAATAAAGGACTGGCTTATCTAAAGCCAGTTGAGTAGCACTTGAAATGTTTGGCTCTATGAAACCTGATGTACTTATATGATTCTGTTTTCTTCAAGGTTGTGTCTTCCTGGTCGAATGTACTTATTGTAAGTCGCTTTGGATAAAAGCGTCAGCTAAATGCAATGTAATGTAAAGTAATGTAATGTAAAAAGTAATGTGTAGCAGTTTGTGTTCTGTTGATTGATTCTGTTTTCATCTGATATGGTAATACAATTCTGTATTCTGTATTGTATGTGCTGCAGAATAGAAACCTGCCATAAATCAGCGTTTAACTGAGTCAGGCTAGGTTTTCATGTGTATTAATAACATAAATATAACAAATAGAGATACATGGTGACAGCATCATAGTAAATAGAAACAAAGTGTAATTGATTAACTGGAAATATACTCCATAGCTACTGATCCTCTGATTTTGCAACAGTGTCCATTAGAAACTAGCAAACTCTTAAAACACATGATGAATTATGTTGTTGCCGTAAATGATTACCTTATAAGCAATGACACAAGCCAGTTGTACATTCCGTTTTCATCTGATATGGTAATGCTATCTCTTAATTGCTGCAGAATAGGAACCTGCTATAAACCAGTTTTAACTGAGTCAGGCGAGATTACATGTTACACATATAATGTTACTTTTATGTTTTTGCTGTTTAATTCTTGCTCTATAAACAATGACACAAACCTGTTTTACATTCTACATTTTAAAACATGTTTTATTTAAGTACTGCAGCAAAACGCCTGCATTTGAATGCTATGATGAGGAGATAGGAGATGAAATACAGCGTTAAAAGATGGTTACGAAAGATAAATTGAGTAGCAGTTACAGTAACAGTAACGTGCTCTATGTAATTTAAGTTTTAATTGACGAGCCTTCGTGTATGTTGTGAAATAACGTAAAGCATTGTGTATTGCTCTAAAATAAATACTAGTAGAGTTTTGAGCAGCAGCAGTGTGTTAACGGACTTGACAGTTGAGTGTGTCATTCTACAGAGCTGCTCGTACGATGAAACATCTACATCGACACTCATAACAGCTTTTCATCGCACAGCACACATCACCCACAAGCACAAACTGATTGTTAAACTAGCAGGAAAAAACTAACTTGAAAATATTTCACACTTACTCGGGTGATAGCAAACTGTTGGAGCCGACACACAGACGTTAGCGAGCGGCTCCCCTCCTCCGAGTCCCGTCCGTCCGCCCCACCGTGGTCCAAGCTCTGACGTCATGACGCAAAACGTAATCTAATAGAAAGGGATCAAAGATTGTGTTGTGATAAGAGGCCTCACTCGCGTATTTAAAAAACGATATCTGCATATTTACAGACATTAAAGAAAACGTTTAAGTAAGAAATTCCCTAATTATAGCTTAGTTAGGAGTTGAGAATTGGAAATAAGAACAGGAAGTAATCCAAAATAAATACTATTATAAACAATTGTGATGAAATTAAAGAGCTGGATAGTTTTTAATTTCAACCTTAATTGATGCTTCCTAACAAGTGCTAATTGAATGCTTAACTTAAACTTTATACTGCAACTTTACATGATATGCTTCACACGCATATACATTCAATATCTTCCCATTAACACAAGCATGTCTACCACACATGTATGTTGCTTTATTTTATATTTTATTTAAGTTTGTATTTTAGCCATATATTTTAACACTATGTTGTGTTTTCCAAACGTTAAATACATATTTAATGTGCATTGTGGGAGGGTGTTTGAGATCCAAGATTTTTACTGTAAACAAATGCTTATCTACAATGTTTTTGCATATGATTAAATAGAACTGGAATGGCATGCAGATACAACAAACCTGTGAGGAAATCTTAGAGGCCTTTAAAAATAATGATGTGGAATCAGCACATGAAACTTAATGCATGGCAACTGGTATGTATGCATTAGTATGGCATGGAAACTGTATTCTTAATCTGTTTTCTACAATTAGTTGGTTTTATTCCTCTTGACTGAATCTGTGCACAACATGAAATACACATCAAATAATAATAACAGAACGTTTTTATCCTTTGTTTGGTCATGAATAATAACATGGCTGACCTTATTTACACCATTTGGACTATATGACAGCATCACACTAGTTGGTTAACTTTGTCAAAACCAAAGCTGTATGAGAAAATAAGTGATGAAAACATATTTTCTAAGCAGAAAAACAAAGTTTAAAAAATATAAATTATCTCCTGGAAAACGTGATATTCTGCTTTCTTCCATTATCAATATCTAACCTTTGCAATGCAGACTGATGCCTGAAACCTGGCAAATGAAATGTCATACTTTCTTATTCCAGTGCAGCAGTGGTTTCACGTCAAACCTATTTTAACACTTCCTGTTCTATGGCCTGCTTGGGCCAGTACAGTATGTTGACAGGAGCATTTCATTTATGGATAATAAGTGCAAGGTCTCCTTCTCATAGCCTCAGTAGCCATGGCAACGTAAAATGTATGTCAGATAGCAATACTGAGAAACGTTATTTTCATCTAAATACTGATTTCATTCTTAATGGGCGTTTCAAATTTACACCGACAAAAAGCTGTGAGTACAAAGCCTGCATATTGCAACACATGTTCTTCCTGCCTAAAATGTAGTATTACTTGAATGAGTTTTAATATGCTGTGGCAACACTGACACATTTGCTGTATGCAGTAGTGATAGTGAGTAGTAGAAGAAGATAGAATCAATGACAACTATACAATATATACATCCAAGAAGATATATTGTTGAGAATTTATCAAGTTTTCTTTTTATATTTGCAGTTCTTCAAAGAAAGGATGTGTGTCACACAGCCTTTTCTTTTTAAATACACAAATATTATTAATGATAGGAATACCAGTTTGACACAAATCAGTGTCATGGATTGTTTCTCCTTAAACACTAGACTTAAAGTTGTAGGTACAGAATATAATATATATTTCATTGATCAGACTAATTTTATTTTTTAGGAATCTATTGAATGAGTTCAATGCACTTTGATGGCATTTGCTGCCCTTCTTGTGCTCCAATTTAAAAACAGAGAGGAAGGATATTGTTTTGCCACAAAGTGATTTTTAACTCAAAGAAAATATATTGTGAGACAAATACCAGTTTGGTATACCAGCTACAACATATTTTTCATCTAATGTAATGCCTTAAAGACTAGGCTTAAAGCTTTAGCTACAGAATACAACACATTTTTCAATCATCTAACTATTTAATTTCAGAATGATCTATTAAATGAGTTAAATGCAGTATGATGGCACATGCTTCTCTACTTGTGCTTTACTTTCTCTCCACAAGATGGCAACATTAACACAAACATACATGTCAGATATTGGTCTGTCTCAAAACATTGCCCATTTCCTTGTTGTTCAGCTCTTTTACACAACATTTAAACTTTACTGGGATTTTGTAAGTGACAAACACACTGGATGCTCTGTACTTGAACCATGTATTTGTGAATGGCTGCAGGTAATGAAATAACCAGGCAATACAATCTGTGTGGAAGCTGCATTGCAGAGTCTTTGCATGGGCTTTGGAGCCATCAGTGGGATCTGAGAGGGTCTGAGAAGGTAGCGCCTTGACAATAGTATGCTTGTGTTGATCAATATATCGTTTTCCCTCAAATCTACTGTCCTGTCTATTCAGTCATTTTATGACCATGAATAAAACAGTTTGATATTGTTCAGCATGCCATATTAACTCAGTACCAGTATCATTAATAAACTAACTATTAGGCCATATGGAATATATGGCCTAATAGTTAGTTTACTAATGATACTGGTACTGAGTTATACTCACAATATAACAGCAATATAGAACACCAATAGCTCTACATATCACACAAAGGTGTTTCGGATGGATTCATATTATTATGGTCTTTCTATATTTCAAAATAGGATCAAATGCTTTCAAAAAAGAAGAAAGGTGAGAGCATGAGAGAAAAGTGAACTAGAAGTAGTAAACAGGGACAACAAAATTGTTGAAGAATTAAGGTATTTATGTATACAATGTTTGTTCTGTACAAGTAATAATGGCCATGGCTAAAAATCACATTCAGCTTCTCTTGTTTTCAACACTGACTTGCAAACCAAATAAACAAGATTTACAATACCTCCTTGTATAGTAAAACATAATTTCAGTGTATTTACAAAGTCTGTTTCTTGTAGGAGACATATTGCAATATTATGGTTTCAGTATCAATGAGCCTCTGTTTCAAATAGACTGCACCAGAGGCCATAATTCACTTATCTTGAAATGTTGCACATTCATGCCTTACTTCCTTCATAAGCATATGTACGGTTTTTCAACAGATTTGTACAACACACACAGCACAACTTTGTGACATTCACACAAGGTTTAACAATCCTCATCCCGGCTGCACAGATGGTTTATGAGAGTTCTTTATGCTACTTTGTAACTCTACTCCACCACATTGTGGATGCCAATATTGTACTTTTTACTCCATTGCATTTATCTAACAGCTTTAGTCCTATTTACTTTATATATTTAGATTAGCTAATACCATAAGCAGCAGACAAATTAGCTACACCTTTACCAGCTGTGATGAAGACATTAATGCATCAATAATGATAATCCACTCATTTAATACATGATTCTGAAATGGGCTATTACTCACGATAACTATCTGTATATCTCATAAACAGAAGATTATCAATAAAGTTGACTTTGACTTAACTTCTGGTACTTAAGTATAATTTGAGTATTTTTTTTAAATGTTGTATTGCTATTTTAATTACTTATAAGATCTGAATACTTGTTCCACCACTGACTACATGTTGCCTGATGTCATTTTACTTTGTTACTTTACATGTTATTTAAAGCTGGTACGCAACCACCTCTCAGCATATTGTCATTAAAGAACACTTAACTTCTGCACCTCCTCTTGGCTGTTTTCCAGCATCAGGAAATCTAACCCCTGATTGTAGGCTTTGGCCAACCTCAGGTCATTTCAGAGAGAGAGCGTTCCTGTTTTTTTTTACAAACAAATACAAGTTTAGTTTACCTGCTTAAAGTGGAAATAAAAGTTTAGGCTTGTTTGGTTACTCTATTTGGTGCTAAGCTAGAGAAGGCAAACCTGCAAGACCTTTGAAAGATTTACGAACAACATTTCCAACAAATTTACACTGTTTACCAGTAACTTTGATTCTTGCCCCAACCCTCTATGACTCAATCCTTTTTAAATGTCTTGCCCCCACCCCAGAATGAGTCGTGACACCTCCATTGGAGGGGAAAGTAAAAATAGTTGTATCTAAGTTCTCATTAGATTGTAGCTGACCTTGCAAATTGTTATTACCGTGCTGTAAATTGCTTTAATTTAGAAATTTAAATGTTTAATCATAATAATTAAGAAATTAAATTAAGTCTATGACAAGTATGAATCACCAGAGCAGCTGTCTCTGCCATAGGTGTGACAGTTCAAGCAGATAGAGAGTTTGCAGTATTTATGTACCACTCTACTGTAAAAGCTCTTAATGACAGTGTCTGAGTTGTTGTTCACACAACAGGAAGTGCAGTGCTAAATTCACATGAAAAACATCCTGAAGAACCATAAAATAGCTTGCGTAACCCTAACCCTAACCCTTTTAACAGCAATGTCCTCAAATAGTATGCTGTCAGTGTCAACAAGTGTCGTAGGGTGTAATGATTTTCTGTTTTTCACATGATCACATCACACCCCACCATTGGCCAAAGGACTCAAACAAAGCTTACGCAAACACATAAACTTACATTTAACATACACCACACACTCATAAACGCACAAACCACAGGCAGGCTGTTTTCCTGCTCCCATAGAAGAGCAGAGGATAATGCCAAAGATTAGTGAGAGCGGCTGATGCCTGGCGGCCCTTTCTCCGAGAGCGCGGCAGACGAGGATGCCGGCTCTCTGTGGCCCTCGTCAATTAGAGCCTCCACTCCAGCAGGTCGGGCCTAATGAAGAGTCCGGAGCCTGGGAGCGGAGGCGGGCAGCCAGGCAGCCAGACATCGATCCCCAGCCTGGTGAGGGCACAGGTGGGGGGCCGACTAGGGAAAGCCTGGGGACTGGGGGACCAAATCTCTTTCTCCCATCATACATACGTCACCCCGAGGGAGATATGGCTCTGTCTTCCCTGTTTGACCTCTCAACATCATTATACTCATTTCCCTTTCACATGTCTTAAATTATTGTTCCATTGCTGATCAATGATGTAAAGTCTGAGGTGGTTACTGGTGTGTCACGTTGTAAGTCTCTGGTCCCTCTAGCTTTATATGTCAAACTACACTTCAGGGAAATTTAGTTTATTAAGGCTGACATTTTTGAGAACAATTCTCACAGAAAGATTTTAGTTTATTCAGAGTGGGAGTTGCTACATCTTCTTTCATCTCCTTGAGAATAAATGAACACTATTGAAACAATGACAGGTGGTCTCAAAGCTATATAGTCATAGTTTTAAGCATACAGTAGGAATATGTTCATATGTCTTGTAAATAAAGCAATCTGTTACATTAGTAGTTCAATGTTTATACTAGAAAATGATTATATATTGGAAACAATTTACAAAAAATGTTTTTTAGGTTTATATTCTTTCACCCACTGCCATCCACATAAGAGTCAATGTTTGTTTACTCTAAATGTCATGTTCTTGTTTTTAGCTGTATGTCTATTTCGGCAACATTCCTTGTAGCCTACTCGTAATGGCAAATTTGATAAAGCTGATTTTAAAGATATATCATTGACTGTCGTCTCTGTGGGAAAACTTAAAGGATTACGGTAGTGTAATTGATCTACTTCATACGTCATGCAGCACTAGGCAGGAGGAAGTCTGTCTGTCCAGCCTGAAACACTGACAACTGTTGAATGGATAGCCCTGTCCCTATGGGATGTAGCCTACTGATTTGTCCCCTGGCTCTTCTTTTAGTGCCACCATGGGATTTACATTTAGATTCCGAGGGCTATGTCCTTTATCATGTCATTTGGTACAGATTTCATGGTCTACAAAGGTTGTATACAAAATACTTTTGAGAATGCTCTACTGGAGGCACCTAAAGCAGCAACTGAAGTGATTTTAAGTTCTTAGCAAGGTGTTTATTTGTCAGCAAATACATTTTCTGCCCCTGTGGTAGTGTGGAAACAGTGTAAGATGTAGTTTCAAACTTTAGAGGTGTGTATGAGATTGTTACATTTTATTTGATACTCTAAGCAGTTAGCACCTAATAATCAGGGACTTCTAAAAAAGCAAAAATAAGTGCAGTATTTCTGGGCACAACTTTCACTTTTTCTAAAGAAAATAAACACATATACACTGTTTATATATTCTGATCATGCTCACTGCTGCTCACTCTGGATAAGGTCAAGACCCTCCAACTCCTCCTCCGCAGTGTTTCTGCATCTCCATGGTGATCAGCATGCTAATAGAGCTAATTGCCATTTCTTGGTTTGGATTAGCATTCAGAGGGAAGGGCTAGCCAGCGTCGCAGACAGCCGTTACGGCTAATGCTGACACTAAAGACCTTTCAAATATTTCTGGGCGAAACTATTAGGTTTACAACATGGAAGTGCGATCAGCATATTGACATTATAGCTAAATCTCCTGAGGGAAAGATCGTAAAAGACATTTGTGTTTCCCAGACATTAGGCTAATGACTTTGGGGATCCCTTACATCAATACATTTTCAGCAATACTTTTGTTTATGACCAAATACCTCACAAAGTCCCTTGGTTGCAAAAGTACTCTCTATTTTACATATTTATATAACATGTCTGCAAATACTGATTTAAATAGAAAATGGATTGATTTATATTTGACGTTTGTGGCAAGCGACTTAATGATCCCAAATATTGTCAAGGCAGAGAGAGTCATTGATAGTCATGAAATAGAGAAGAGGCTTCGGAGATATTTTGAGAAATGCTGTGAAGATGAGGCTTAATTGCTTTTCTTTGAACCTGATTTACAGACACATTCTCTTATAGGTGTCTTCATCATCAGGGAATATTGGTGGGCCGCGACACAAATACTTCATGATCCAGTATGAGTCATGGTGCGAGTTATTTTACAACTGAAGTTTGACAAGAGGGAGTTCCATTAATGAGTCCTGTGAAGCCCCTGAGAAATTATCAAGAAGAATCCATTTCATTTCAGGCAAATATGCAAATCTGGAAGCTACTGTGCAAGAGGCAATATGTTTTCTTTGTGGACAGCAGCATATGTTGATTTGTGTTTTTTCCTTTGTTTAATTGTAGTTAATATTGTTAGTATCGCAAAACTACTGACCATCTGGTTTAGATGGGCTTGTAGCCCTTAAGTGCAAAGCAAGAAGAAGAACTGCTGGTATGGTTTACAAAGAGCAGCGGAATGCCTTATTGATCTGAGATAATGTAATGAAAAAGATTGTGGAGGAACAGAAGTGATCCATGTGGCAACGGACCAATTTAATGAACTTCAGTGTGTCAATGCAAATGGATGATTCGAAGCAGAGTCGAATCCTAATTGTTTCCAACATGTGGGCAAATTCGAATTGTATGGCTTTTTTAATCGATGGAAGGGATAAATAGATATATATATGATTATAACTATATTCTCACTTTGCAAAAAAGAAAGGTGCAGGGAGGAGTAGTTGGTTATTTCAATCTGAATGAGGACAAAGACAGATTATTCAACTGAGAAGAAAAGGTAACAGATTTGGGATCCATACCCAAGATGGTGGTTTGGATTAATATCCTTGCTTTAATTGGCTGCAAGAAACCAGCCTTATCACCTGACAACCAACGTACATTGTGAGCTCCTCATTACCAGATATCAAACCACAGATCAGCATAAAGTCCTATCTGTATTTTGGGAAAATAATACTTAACTATGGCATCAAATTTGTAAACTTAAAAGGATAAAGTAGTTAAATAGTCATTCTTATTATCTAAATTGGCATCAATTAGCAGAAGAATTGAGTTTGACAGAGCTAGAGTAGCTGTCTCTCCATTGATAATCTTTATGCTTTTACAATATACTAATTATTGCCTAGCTGTAGCTTTATTTTTGACTGACAGCCAAGTCCGTAAAACCGTAACAACAGGCAAGCATTTTCACAAACGAATGCTTGGACGTGAACTTGTCGCTTGTTTTTATTCTTATTGATTGATCGAATTAGATGTAAATGGATAAGTCAAACACTGAAAAAAGAGCAGGAGAGAGCATAATAACTGCTCTTTGTCCTTTTTTCAATGTTGGTCGATTGTCAGGGCGACAGGCCTAATACGCTTCGGTCTATGCCAATTAAACTTCTCTTTACGTTGTGCTAATAGGGTATGCCCCTTTGGGTTTAAGCCACATTGTGTCTTATTAAAGAGCTTGACTGAAGTCTTGCAAGTCATTGTAGGACACGGTGAGGGCAATTAAAATCCACAATGCTAGTCAATTTCCTTACTTAAGACGCATATCAAAAATGTCTTAGCACCTTTATTACTAATATTCACTATGACTCTCACAATGCTAGCATTACCTGTTGTAATACTACTGCTTGTATTAGATTTACTGCTGCTTACTACTACTTAAAGGGGACATATCATGCTATATTTGAACAATATATTGTAGGGCCATACCTATATAAAGTATATATATATAGTTATTTTTTCAAAATACCAAACAGATCCTGCATTTTAGCCATGCCTCATTTCGCTCTATTTGCTCTTTCCAGCGCTGTTTTTGCAGGGGACTAATTCTGTGAGCTGCAGCTGACCACGCCCCCCTGCAGGAGAGGGGAGCATGCTCTGAGATCAGCTGATGGGCTGTCAGAAGAGGGGGAGAAAAAGAGATCTCCGTCCTCCGTGTTTTATTCTTATAGAAGTAAGAAGAGAAGTAATGTGGCAGAAACCCTCCTTTTTACGCAGCGGTCCAGACATAGACATCAAACGGCGACACATATTCAGTTGCCAGTTCCTTTGGCATTAGGGCAGGGATATCTAGATACTTTCCAAGGTTTGACATAATGAATTGTGCTACTTTTAAAGCAAGCAACTGTGACCTGCCCCACCGGGGAGGGGGGGCTGCGATAATAAAAGGGGGTTAGGATACTTAACGCTAACCTGGGTTCCCCAATACGAGCCCTTAGGACAAGTCACGCAGATAAGAATAAAAGGATGGACAGGGACGCGGCCTCAAGTTCAAATGTTTACAAATGTTTATTATATAAATAATCAGGTAAAAGTTCAGTAATATAAAATGCAGATTAAAACGTATTCAGCTTTCCCAGTCGACACACCTAAGTCCCACGATTGAAGACTGGCTCTGACAAGGAGAGAATAACTAGAAGAATTACAATATCACACATATAGTGATAGTTAAATAGTTAAAAAGTGATTCTTCTGGCCAACTGCTGAGGGTTTCCCCCAAAACCACAATATCACCACGTGTATCTGTATTAAATCAACACTCACTGCAAATCACCCATATCTGCATGCAAAAAGTGCCCAGCAAACCACATGCTCCACTCCACAGTATGGCCAGGACCGTCACTGAAGAAGTATAAGCACAGAGACAGTATTAGACCTTGTAGGACAGGGTGGGTCGTTACAAGGAGGGTGCTGTAGCTTTAAATATTTAAATCACTAGTTTGTACACAATACAACAAACTAGTCAATAAGCAAAACATAGAAGGCAGGCAAATCAATACTTAGGCAACAAATAGCCTGTAGGCATGGTAAAATACAACTAAAACCTAAGATCAAGATAAGGAAAGGCAAAACGTTAGCAAACTAATCCTAAAATAAATGGAGAAAGGAGATTAGAAATTGTATAAAGACTTATATGAATGTCCTTCAATGTACATACAATTAATCTCCTACCTCTGATGCAAACGCACCCACTCAAATATCACCTCACTGGACACCTCCGCAACGGTGATTCTCTACACCAGTGGTTCTGAACCTGTGGTACGCGTACCACTGGTGGTACGCCAGCTCTGGCTAGTGGTACGTGGAGGAATTTGACATAAAAAAATTAAAAAATTAAAACTTTTTATTTTTTTATTTTATTTAAAGGTGGGGTAGGTAATTTTGGAGAAACCAGCTCGAGTGAGATAGAATTTGAAAATACACAACCGGAAAAAATCTGCCACTTCCTTACAGAGCCCCTCGTCCAACACACACGAACGCGCACATGACTAATGAGGGCACGAGATACATTTGTGCACAGATGGAAGGCTGACAGGCAGGTAGGCCATCCAGTTACTTTAGCTGGGCCGGCTAAAATGATTGGTCGTGCTTTTTACAGTGCCACGGTTTCCACAGATGACATTTTTTTATGGATTTTTTGTCAAAGCACTTATACTGTATGCATTGCTATCGGGATGTTAAGAGCATTCCATGGAATATAACAAAAAGTGTATCTCGAGGCGGTTTCTCAAACTTACCTACCCCACCTTTAACCTTTACACATAACACAGACATATAAAATACAGGAAGCACAACTAAGTAAACAAAAAGACGAAAAGCAGTCACTACATTGTGCACATTTGGGACAGTAAGGTATTTATTACTGCAAGAGCAGCTAATGGTAAGGACCTCGGACAACTTCAATTTAAAACAGGCTACAGGGACATGTGACATCAGTTTGAGGCTTGATTGAATAACATTAATTACAAAATAAATCATACTATCAAAATACTACAACGAATGAAAATAAGCTTGAGATAATTGAAACTGTGGTTTAAATTAGTTCTAATTGGCTAGTGTTGTTTTTAGATTTAGAAACGGAAACATTTTTTAATTTTTTATTTCTGGCGTTATTACGACTTTACTACCCGCGAACGATTAGCGAACGTTGCAAGCAAGCTAAAGAAAGAAGAAAGCTGAATGATGTTAAAAATGTGGCTCAAAACGGGAGGTATTCGGAAGAGAGGTACTGAGGAGAACATTACCAGCGAAAGTGAACAAGTGAATGAGGAGGAGGACAGTCATCAACCGAGCACAAGCGCAGGCTCCGCCAGCAACGCAAAAGTGATATGCACAGTCACGCTGTGATGGAGGAGAGAAGTGACTCAGGAAGAAGGCATTTGCTCAAAGAATGGAGAGAAGGCTGTGACCGAGGTCAAAAGCTGAAAAAGCACACACTTGTCCTTAATTGTTATATTTTTTCTTTTCTTTTTTACTTTGCCACCACAGAAATGGCAATAGCAAACATCAGCAGACTGAAGATGAGCTATTAGCCCTTAGGCTCATCTGCTCCTGGAGGCTTCATTATTATTGTGGAACTGAATTCCCAATTTCTGTTACGGGTTGTTGCCGGAGGTCTCCATGACATGTGTGTACAGTTGACATTTGTTGTGTGAGAATAAGTTATTATTTTGTTCTTAGAGAGAGAGAGAGAGAGAGAGAGAGAGAGAGAGAGAGAGAGAGAGAGAGAGAGAAGAGAGAGAGAGAGAGAGAGAGAGAGAGAGAGAGAGAGAGAGAGAGAGAGAGAGGAGAGAGAGAGAGAGAGAGAGAGAGAGAGAGAGAGAGAACAATAAATAATGTTATTATGAATACATTTGCCTCCTAGTCCTGCATGAACTGCGCATAGACTGAGGGAGAAAAAGAGCCACAGCGGATAATAAACAGAAGGGCAACCATGGCAACCATGAAAGGGAAGTCTTCTTCGCTGCTTTTGTGACAGACTACAGCGCCACTTACAGGCCTGGCATATGTACTACAGCGTCTCCAGCGCTTTCGAGCGGCAATGGCCGGCCGTGGCCCAACCTCTCATTCCCCTGATAGGTGGAGAATTGACCACTAAGCGGAGCACCACTTTTGTGACGTAGAAAATAATTCAAATCTGGATCAGTCTGTATCAGATCCGTTGCAGCCCTGTTTTTAGAGATTTGGGTATAGAGGAAAAGAGAGAGGGTTGTATTTTCTGACACTTGTTGAGTTCCCTGACACACCGGGGACACATATTCATGTATAAAAGACATACAAGAGTGCATTTTGAATGATAGGTCCCCTTTAAGCTGGGTGCTTTAGTGGCAATATGATGCAAATATTAGCGCATTTCTTGTTGGAAATTAGCTTAAGCGATATTCATGAGTACAATAAATTGGACTTTTGCAACTATCAGTATTTATCTGTATTTGTGTCTTACAAATAAATTAGTAAATTAAAAGTATAACATTGATGTATAAACAGAGATGCACTTATGTAAGCAGGGTATATGCAGGAATCCTGAAGTCAAATGTAATGCCTTTTAGTCTTGATTTTTTAAGACCCTTTCCATACATTTTAAGACGTCATCGCCACTGAGTTCTAACCGGTTACATTGGCAACACACTTTACTTCACATTAAATATATACAGTATTGATTGTAAGATAGCACAACTAAACAGTTTGTGATAATTCAGATAGAACAAAGCACAAGAGAATGGTTTATTAGAAAAAGAAACCATTTGAAAGTATTTGATTTATGCATTGTTCCCAAGAGACAGGCTACTGAAGCCTCCTCCAACGGGATGCCATAAATAAACTACACAGAATCACACTACACACCTATGCAATGATTACATTCAGGCAAACTTTAGAATACAACCTCTTTGGAGCTTGTATATACTTATTGAAAACAAGCTACAAAATGTAATACCTTGGAAAATGCCGTTTAATAACTTTTAATAGCCTTAATTTTCGCTAAATAGATCAACTTTTAATACTTTTGAAGACCCCGCGGACACACTGGTAAGGTATACAGCTGGTGCCTGGCTGTAGATAAATAGTGTGTTCACTCTCAGGCCTACACAATACCCCTACACCCTACCCCTACACACTGCCCCCTACACACTACCCCCTACGCACTACACCAGGGGTGCCCACAGTTTTTCAGCTTGGGAGCTACTTTTAAAATGACCACGCCCAAAAGATCTGCCTACAGGGCCGCCCCTGCCCAAACTGTATGTCGCGAGCGCGAACTCAGACTGGCTTACCTGTACGTCAATCAAGTGGCACAGGCCATAGTAAGGATGGATGGCTAACTTTAAAAGAAGTTCTCTATTGCCAATGTCAGCTAACAATTTCTTAAATAATTAAGTATACCTGCAAAGCAAAAGATACTCCCATCTGCCTAAGTTGCACTTTTTTATTTTTTGAATAAATTAAATATCAGCCTGCTACATTAAGGTAATGAACTTGGTAAACATTGGCATCGGCTGACGTGAGCATTTAGCTCAAAGCATCCCTACATTCTAAATACAGCCTCAAATCATGCACACAAATCCAAACTATAAAAATGAGCAATCTTGTTATTATTTGCCAGTTCTATTCATATATTCGTGAATTGGCTCCTTAAGGGGAGTTAAGGGACAACGGGCGGCACAGTGAGGAATCCTTTAATAGAGAAATTCCTGCTGAGACCAGCGGACGGACAAAGAGACGGAGCGAGTTGATGGCTGTAAGATGAGGAGGACAGACGGCAGGTAGTATTACTGAGGGCCATTTCTGGTTATACAAGACTCAGCAAGTGGTGAAGAATTAAATGACAAGAAGAGGAGGTGGGATGGGAAGATCAGAGAGGAGATTATAGTGGCAGGCTGATGGTTAAATGTGAAGTACACAGTTTGGTAGACAGTGTAGCGTTATATCAATCACCAGTGGAGAGGGGATAGCAGTGATTTGTAACCTGCTTGTTACAGATCTTTTTAAAGCTAGTCTCCTGTCTAAACAAACAATAAAGAATTTCCCTGCACATTGCTCCTATGCCTTATCAGATAGTATCTTCTAGAATGTAAGGCCCATTTTACTGAGCTGTGCTACATTGAAAATAGCCATAGCAGTGTGCGCATGAGAGAGGACATGCGAGAGAGGAGCAGGGATTGTTTGTGTGGAGGAAAAAGAAGGTGTGACTCCCCTCTCACTCGGCTGATTACAGATGGAGAGGACTCTGTGGAGTTCTGCTGCAAGTTCCTGCTGCCCGAGTGTTGAGTGTGCCTAATGCTCTCTCCTCTCCATTACAGCCCACAGCACTGCACACACACTCGCAGAACAACAACCCCTTGCTATCTTTATCTCTTTAATTCTCTCCTGCAGATATCATAGCGTTGTCTCCAGACAATACGAGATCCTGCATGGCCTTTCTCTCTGTAGTTAATGTAAAGCTATATGTGGGTGGAAATTGCTCGCAGCAAACCCTGTTAATTAATACTTAGATGAAAGGCAATCTTACGTTATAGGTGAAGACCCTCAATTACTGCTCATATATTATAAAGAAACTCTTTGAACTCAACATTAAAAGCTCATAGCTGAAGATCACTGTACGGCATGTTGAGTACGGATGATACTCATAATCACATGGGTGATCACTGATGAGTGTCGTGTGCATGTTTGTACAGGATGTTACATCAATGCTTTCAAACACAATACCTCCTATCCCATTTCAAGGTTGTGCACAGGTTAATCGCAAACACATCTTCAGTCCCTAAACCTCACTAATATCAAGAGGATTTAATTATTAGCTTAATCTCTGCTAAATCATAATTGTTTATTGTGCGAGAGATCAAAAGACTAGATTCAAATGCAAGATAAAAGATGGGTGATTCTTCTCTCCCTTTGTGTGATGGAGAGGGATGCCCATATAAAAAAACTTCAAGTGGAAGTAAAAATATGGCCTTAATTGTATGACTTGCATCCATTAATCTATCAAACTATACATATAAATAAATTATATTAAAGACAACAGCTATATATAATACTTAGACTGTTCATCTGAACGTTTAGGAGTTACAATAGAAAAATAATGATGAGTCCTGAATTAAAAAATGATGTGTAATATGTTGACCAAAGTCTTTGTGTCCTGGGCTAAGTGAGTGTGAAGTGTGTGGATATGTATTACTCTGCAGATAAAACACAAACTTTCTGTAGTATAGTTTGGTGTTCCTGTTTATGGAGGCAAAGCAGGGGGCATTGACCGTGTGCGTACTGTTCATTCAGAGGTAAAGGGTGTCTTTAGGGATCCCATTTGGAGCAGTTGAGTCAGCATGACTGTCGGCCTCGTTGTTTCTCAGCTCGATCAGCGTGGCAGCAGGACGGAACGGGGGGGAGCGTCTGACAGTCACAGACATGAGGCCAGAGAGGCAGAGGATAGGGCAGGGGGCACTGGTCACACAACAGCATGAAACAGACCTCTCTCCTCTCCATTGTCTTTTCTTCCAGTCTGCAACTGGCCTAATCACCAAGGTCCCCACAGATACTGACTCATACCCCCCCCCCCCCCCCCATAGACACTACACATTACATTAATGCACATCATGTGAGCATATTCTGTACATTTTAAACACATTTTGGTTCAACACCACCTCTTTTAAAATCTGCACAGCTCTTCACTTTAAAACAAACTGCACATATCTTATTTTTCTGAGTAAATTTTCCAATTTTACTGTACAAAGTTTTTGTAGATATATTTATTTTGTAGGTTTTTTTAAATAGTTTATATAGTAGCTCTATTTCTGCTCTTTTTCTTACAACTTAATTCCTTTTACTGTGTTAATGTACTCAACATTATACACCAAAGCTAATTCCTTGTAAACAACAGAGGATCCAGCTTTTCCGGCTTGACAGATATGCCACAACACACAATTCATCACAAGATTAAGTCAGACTTACTCTAGGATAAAAGAGTCATTTTCTGTTTTAGTGAATTATCTATCTCACCCTTCTCGTTGAAAATAATCGCAGTGAAACAAAGTCGAAGTGTGATTTTGAAAACCATTATCTCAACTCTCTCTTAACAAAAGTCCATCAGGGTTTTGACAGCAGAGCGAGAATCAATCTCAGTGGGCGTGTGCAGAGCGCGGCCTCGCTGAAAGACTTGGAAGTCTCTGCTCTTTGAGCACTGGACCACATCACAAAGCTATTATCTGGGAATGTCATGTCCATCCATCTTCTCCCGCTTATCCGTGGTCGGGTCGCGGGGGTAGCAGTTCCAGCAGAGAGCCCCAAACTTTCCTTTCCCTGGCCACATCAACCAGCTGTGACTGGGGGATCCCAAGGCGCTCCCAGGCCAGCGAAGAGATATAACCCCTCCGCCTGGTCCTAGGTCTACCCCTTGGTCTCTTCCCAGCTGGACGTGCCTGGAACACCTCCATAGTGAGGCGCCCAGGTGGCATCCTAACTAGGTGCCCGAACCACCTCAATTGGCAACTTTTAACGCGAAGGAGGAGCGGCTCAACTCCGAGTCCCTCCCGGATGACCGAACTTCTCACCTTATCCCTAAGGGAGACACCAGCCACCCTGCGGAGAAAACCCATTTCTGCCACTCATATAACCTGCAGAGAATCAACTGTCCTGCACAGTAACTGTGCAGAAAAATCACACATGAATTAATAAAACTACAAATTTAACAACAAACTATAAGATCCATACAGTTTGGAGGCAGCAGAAAAGTGTTGAAGAAAGTGAAACATGGGAGGAATACTAAAGGGACTTTTTGACAGGATCAGGATTTATTTTTAATGTGACATTTGAACTTACCCTCATGGGAATAAGTGCATCATACATTGACAGGGGAATAGGTCAGCAATAAAAAACAAGACACCACAGACATGATTCATCTTGAGCATACGTTTGAGCCAAATAGTTGATCCCCATTGAGATTCTGCATTTTGGAGAAAATAAATGTATACAATATTGTCTTATATTGCTTTAAACTGGCAGTTTGTGTGTCTGTGCCTAGATAAGCATGCCTGTTTGAAAGTGTTGCTGCAACAATAAGGAAGCCCCCCACACACAAATCACCACACCATTATGTTGTCTTTAGTGGCCCTTTTAGTGAAATCAGCGTACTTTCTTTGCAGCTCAATAGTGTTTCAGGAGCGACAAAGGGCCTAAGTAAAAATGATTTTGTGATTCAGTTGACTCGCATGTAAAGAGAGCCCATCTGTCCCACCTTTGTCAGTTTCAGCCCCCACATCTTCCTGTGCAGAACAAAAACATAAGTATCTTATTCAACTATACAGAGGTCCTGGATGAATCAGTCTTTATTATGAGCTGCCATCTTTGAATAGTGTTTTTTTCAGACATACAGGTGCTACGTGAAGCTCTGAATGGGATTGATTTTGATACTGTTCTGTTCAATTTCAAAGAGAAGAAAGAGGCATTCTTGAAGGATAAGGCTATATTCATATTTGTTATAATAGCGGAAAAATAAGACCAAAAACAAACAACAACTGATCCTACTACAACTATGTCCTGTACAGCCAAAGTTTGATACTTCTTTTTGCCATAGACTTCTATTGAAGTACAACAACAACAACAACAAAAACACATACATCAGCCACACTGTATGCATATATTAGTAACACTTTATGGTAAGGTACATGAATCATCATGAATTCATGCATGACTTAATGCATGAAAAAGCTTCAAATCAATTCATGTAGGCCTACTTTAGGGAGGACGTGGACTACCACATAATAATTTAAACACAATAATAAGAAACAAATTGTCATAAAATGAAGTGTGATTAAAACCAGCAGGACCCAGGTTCATAAATTAAAAGATTCCACATAGGACAGGCCGCAAGTATTTAAAATGACTTCTCTCTGCAGGTGGTTTTGAGGAATCCAGTGAAGGAGGAATAAAAAGGATAAAATCATTTCAAATGCAATACATAAAGAAATATATATTGGTAAAAATGAATAAAAACATTATGAACTGTGTCAAAGGTTGAATACCTAAGCAAATGATTCCCTAACAGTCCCTATATTATGAGTGAGTTATCTTTAATGGTTTGTGAGCTTTAAGATAATACTGTATGATACATAAAAAAAGTCCTAACTATATAATTGATCATTGAAATTAAGTCCAAAGTTATGATCTAATTTGCATTTGTAATTTTGCCAAATACATGATGCCTAAATAGACATCAGGGCTGACTTTATTTGAGGGATCACAAAGATGATTGATGCATGAGCACCAAATGGTTAATAAAGGTGATTTCACATAGGCCATTAATCATATGTTATTTATCAGTGTAAACGACGGAACAGGTCACCACTTTATTTGAAGGGGCACAAACATGATGAAGTAATGACAACATTATGCTTAGTTAATCATGATTACAACACTTGGAATTGCTGTGACTGGTCAGTTTTTTGGCCTGTCACTTTAACTGCCGATCTATGTGAAGAAGACATGAACATCATTAATAACTCAGAAGTCATGATGATTGAGATACCTTAGTTGTTGCATTAATTAAGGTATTGTTCCTGCATTAAGTCATGCATGAGATACTATTAATCCTTATACATTACTGATAGTTCATGAAGTACTACATGAATGAATTCATGCTTTTTCGTGCATTAAGTCATGCATGAATTCATGAAGATTCATGTACCCTTATCATAAAGTGTTATATTGAAGTACAACAACAACAAAAACACATAAATGAGCCACACTGTTGCCCAAAGTGACACATGCCTTTAATAAGAATAAGGGCACTTCACACTGTTTGGCCCATTTTCCATTTGGTGAGGTCCAATAGCAACCTTCTATGTGCCGGTTCAACTGGGCGAGTTCACATTGCTCATGTTACTCATCATGAAAGAAAAATATAGAACAACTTCACAAATCCCATTGTATATTAGGAAGTCCACAGTGGAAGCCCTTAATTCAAACACTTAACTACATGATCCAAACATCCATTTCCACAAGACCATTATGTTATTCCATTTGTCTGATATCAAATTTCAAGTTGCTAATAGAAAGCTGACAGCAAATGCATTTTTCACTAAACACATTTTTCTCCATCACACATTCCTCCCCTTCAGTAAAAGTGTTTACATTTAAATATAATGTTTCCCTCAAAAGATAATTTATTTGAGTGGCACTCCTGATGAATGCGTGCCTGTCCTGTGTCCAACTTCCATTGCTCTACAACTCTGTCGGCATCTTACTGAGATGTGACAAGATTTCAATCACTACACAACACAATTGACCATGTCTGCCTCTTAGACCAAGCCTTTGCAGTCTGACCTTTACAACCTCTCAAAACTTTACAGAGAGAACAGTGTATCTTCATCACCTGCAGACTATTAGGTTGGGGGAACAGATGACCATGTCAGTGCTGCTCTTTACTGTAAACAACGGCTGTGTTGTCGTCCCTGGAGACCGGCGATTTGTCTGATGTTGGAGTAAAACAATATGGTCCAACTTCACATGGAATGACAATAGCAAATGCAATGACAGAAAGCCTGAACTGAACACAACCTCATTAGTAAAGATACAGCAGGAGAACAATGGTTGTGACCTAATTGGTTGAGCTTTCATTTGACCCTAACATAATAACAACAACGATATTAGTACTGATACAAGCAGGTCTCTCAAGTGACAGGAAATTAAGATGTGGAGTATTGTTTTCAGGCTAGACCCTCACAACAACTGACAGCAGACAACTCCTTCTCCTCTGCTGTCTCCTGGGAATAGGTCAATAGGGAGATTTACCACCTGCTGCTGCAGTCACACATCTCAAGGGGTTCCTCTGTGATTCGATTCATTGCCTAGGTGGTCTTTCCAAGCATGACACACCCTGAATAAGACATCCTTCTTCTTCTTGTATGTATGTATGTCTATATACAGTGTGCTTGAAAAGTAAACTTAACAAAACTTGACATTAGATCTGTATTTAATCTATGGCCCATTTTTCACCAAGGGAGGTTACTATTCTAGTTGTGTGAAGGTTAATTTTCGGAACATGGATTGGTTTCACATGGGGAGTCTTTTCTTGGCAGTCCCAGGAGTGTCTCTGATTGTTTCTGTCATTCATCAGATCACCGGGCCGAAGTCATTTTACCCTCTATATGTGGTGTAAATTGGGAATGTTGCGGATCTGACATCAGATCTTTCACCTATGTGTTGCTCATTCATCACACGGCCTCTCCGATCAAAGACACAGACATACATAAATAGCTGCTCGCACTCTGCTCTATAAATACACAATCAAGCACTCCTTAGCAAAACTCTCTGGTGTTGACTTTCCGAATGGGAGCAGAAAAAGCTACACAAATGAGGTGTGATTGTGTTTTTTTGCTTGTAAGAAAAACACAAAGACAAAACAAGGTTGTAAATAAAGGAAATGGTATAATATCAGCTCTTACAGAACATAATAAACGTACCCGTTTTGAATTGCTGTATATTTGTTGTTAACATTTTAGTTTTTTGTGCCAAGTCCCTGTCAGTTTTTAAATCCGCCAAAACAAGTCCAAGTTGCCCCTTTACAAAGCAAGTGTCAAGTACAATCACACCTTTTCATAAGCAAAATGCACGTATGTCGCAAGTCTTTAACTGTTGATAGGATTAGAGATAACCGGGAGCCATCGTAACAAAATAGCACCCGGTTTCATCCCGCTGACACTCATTCGAGGTACAGGGTCCAAATGCAGTGGCTATCACTGACAGTCTGAAACCACCTTTTGTCTAAAACTCTTTACCGCTAATTCTCGTTTGTTTTTTTCTTGGGGTTTTATAGCATTTATTTGTAATGAACCTTTTTAACCTGACTCAACTAAATACAACTGCTACTGCATCTAATAATGAAGCCATTAAGCTGTGTATATTGGAGTTATTTGAAAGAGAGCAGGCAATCTAAAGACAAATTAACTTCAAAATGTATCTGTAATTATTCTTTGATTTGCTGTATAACATTTTGTAAAGTATAACTCATTCACTAGTGGATATTGTTTTAGCATCCCAGCGATCTGATATGTGACAATCACATTGGAAATTCAATTATTTCTGGTTGATATTTTAGTTAGGACTTGGTCAGATTTCCTCTTCTCTTTTGGTCTCCTGCAAAGCATGTTTTCAAGCTCCAGCATGCACAAAACTGAGCTTCCTGTGAACTCACAAACAGCTCTCGGCTCCAATATATCACACTATATGGAATTGAATACTGCCTTCGTAGGGAGACAAGGTTGTAGTCACTGGGCACAGGAAGAACACGTAAATATGTACAGCCGCCTATAGCTGTGACTTTTCTGCTTTTAATGATTGACGGGACATGGTAGCAATTCAGGTGTCTGAAGGACCCCCCACTGTGAAAATATTGTGTGCGCAACTAACCAGAGGGAAAACCTGAAACAGACTCAAGGATTATACATCCCAACAATTTGGGAACTATTTGGAATTAGTTCCCGAAGATCTGAACGACGTAGCTGGCAGAAGGAACGTGTGTGACCTTGCAAAGCCTATTACCATGGCAGTAATTAATTAAAAGATAGTGGCAGAAAGAATAGTGGGGGTAATAGTACTAAAGGTAAAAGTGATAGATATCATAGTAGGTCTGCAAGATATGATGAAAATATGTGCTTACATTGTTAAATATAGCTATAACAATATTACAAGCAAATAATCAAACAAATGCTGAAGTGTACTCAGTTCTGCCGCTTTCAGTCAACTGCTTGAATACAACTAATTGCTTATTTAAGTTGTTGAAGCTATGTATTTATTGATATTATTTAATGGTTCATATTAATTTTCTTTTTGTTTGTATTAAATTCATCATTATTTATTGTAATTATTTTAGTTATTTAAAGTAATCCACTTTACTTGAAGCAAGCCCATTTTACCAAAATGCTAAAGAAAAACGAGAGAAACTGTGTTATGGTAATAGCTTCATATTCCAGTTATACTTTCTAACATTCCTCTAAAGAGAGCAATTTAAAAGGCTCATTGTGTTTCATCCTGTGCAGGGAGAAATGAAAGCGAGAAATGATACAGCATTTGCATGTTTTGACATTTACCTTTGGTGATAAATATACTTTTAATATGCTTCGCAGCTGTCTACTATTCCTCGCATATTAGATCAACTAAGCTGAAGGATGTTCAGAGTGGGATACCAGAGAAAGATTGAGTGCGAGCGTGTCAGCCATCCCTTCCTGGTTACCTACACAAGATGGATGGTTTGCATGTGATGGTTAAACACCTGCAGCTACATCCTTCTACATGTGCTGATAGTGGTACATCACTATCCTGTTACATCCTCACACATTTCCACACAGCCTCTGAGGAAAGTCACCAAAGGCTGAATAAACTGGATCTCTCTGGGACCAATGTCAAATATTTTGAGGGTATAAAGTCTCATCAAGGATCATTTTGCCCTGTTTTAAGTTTGGATATAATATCTCTGAAAATCTGAAGCTACAAATTACACTTTGTTACTATGTTTTGAAAGATCTTTTTCTTTGTCAAAAATAGTAAGACAACACATTTTTAAACCTCCATACTGTAGCTGATTATTCTTGCCATACTTGGGCAGCAGACACAATTATGTATTCAACACTGATAATGTTTCAAAGCCTGATAAAACTTGTAAGCAGGGGCTTATCCGGCAGAGATGGAGCGGTACTATTCATTTAGAGTTTCTGATAATCTGATGAATGTAAATCGAATATTAACTTTCATTTAAGCTATAAGTGTGGTATCATGTTACTGTGTGGTGTTCGGGTCAAATTGACCCGATTTCTATTTTCAATGAATAAAAAAATATATAAGGATATTTTCGTTCAACCTGAAACTCAATGGCCGGGGCTTAATTATTGTGAAGGACATGTGGAATTTTTTTATTTGTTTCCACTTATAAAAAAATACCCACCCGCAAGAGGTTCGGGTCAATCTGACCCAGATACAATACCAGGACAGACAGACAGAGAAAAACACACAGAAACACACAAACTAAAGACACACACACACACACGCATAGAGAAGCTGTTTGATCCTGTTTTCCCTTGATCTTTACCCTTTGTAGTGTGTACACAAAACTATCCTAGAACACTATAAACATTTTAGATCTTCCAGAAATGTATAAACATTTTAAATGTTCTCGCACTGTCCCCCTCGCACCTGCACGCCGGAGGAGGGACTAAACAGAGACATAACCTCACATTACAGTGTAGTGCAGAACTGCAATTATCTACCAACAAAATGGCCAAAAGATATTCTGCTCAGAGCCTTGGAGCTAATAATGGATGAGAGTGAGTGGAATGCATTAGAAGAACACGGTGAAGTGGAACAGGAAGACATTTCTGAAGATGAGGATAATGTGGAGGTAAACTCAGAATTTTACAGCAAATTGGAAGATGAACTTGACTCAGAGCCAGCTTCTGGAAGACCCCCACAGCCAGCTGTGAGGTCTGCGGACCCTCAAAGGACTCAAAGACACAGACTACATGCAGCAACTGCAACAAGTACATCTGTGCTATACACACGAAGAAGTTCTGTACATCATGTGTTTCCTAAACGGACCTGCCCATTGACTCACATGATGTTCTGCAGCTTCACTTCATCAATATATTTTTCGGATATACTGTATTTTATGAATAGTGACTGTTAATTGTTTTTATTTGCTTTGTGTTTATATCTGTTCTATGTCATTTATATGGATGTTTCATTCCCTCTATATTTCACAGCCAAATACTTTTGGATGTGTGGTTCTTGTGTTCCAATTGCTGCTAAATTGCTTTATTTCCTTCAGGGCTTTAATTATTATATGACAGATTAAAAATAATAAACATTAATGAAAAAATGTTAATTTACATTTGTCCTAGAAAAGCATGAGCAAAATGTAAACCTAGTTTTTATTACAGTGCATTTTTTTTAACATAAATTACATTTTTAACACAAAAAACGATGGACACTTCCATTGTTAAATTTGATCATATATTTCATTTCTATTGTTGGGGAATGAGTTAAAGACAATATATATAAGGAATTGTGCATGTTGAATTTAGTTCTGTATTTTTTTTAAACCCTGAAATATGTCCCGGGTCAATTTGACCCGAATATTACCAAAGGGTGCGAAATGTGAACATAACACAAGGGTTCACAGCTAATTATACTATTTAGTAACAGTCTGACTTTTGCACAGACAACAGATGCCTGCCCCTGTTGAAAAACAACGCTATTAGAGCAGTCAGTGTTGACCAAAACAGCGAAAGGTTGGCTTGAAACCAAAAACAAGGACTTTTAAAAGAAAAAAGCTCTATATAAAAGGTGAGGAACTGCAGACTTGGTTGATAATCCTCTGTAGACATTAGCATGTATCTACTGAAAGTGATTAGGTTAGACTGGAAGAGTGAGATGGTTAGGGTAACATTATAGAAAGCCAATAAAAGGAATACAGTGGGATGTTTGTTGGATGTATTCTAGCATCTACCATAATTCTCAGGGGGTTCATCAAGTGTCAACCATTATTACATAAAAGTAAGTGATACCCCTCAGTCCTAGGAAGCCAATGTGTCTGTTGTTCAGTCATAGCTCATTGCAAAAAGAAAGAACATATCATCAGGGTTATAAGATTGTTTCATCTGGTTTTGCAACAAACTACTTCAGAACAATACAGATACATCAAAAAATGACAATTTTAGTATCATTAGGATTCACACAGTTTAAAATGATATACCTTTTTTATTTGTTTTAAGGGATTTTCAGACACCATTACAGATAAAATGGTTTTATTTTATATTTTGTATGCAATGTTCTGATGAGGGACTGTACATAAAATATTTTCCCCTTGAATTATATTCCCTTTCATCACTCCTGAAGGAATGACATATTTAAAATCTCACATCTGCCATTTCAGCCCGTCGTAGACTGAAATATCAGCTCAATCTAGCACGATTGCGTCCCAGACACTACTCGACTGTGATGGAGGGCTGTGAAGACGAGGCAGAGCAGACACGCAGGGAGAGAGGAGCATGATGATAAGTGAGCTGTAGCATGTGCTAGTGCTGCACTAATCACACTCTCCTGCTTTAGAAACACACAGGCGCCTCACAGGTTATTGAGAGATAATGGGATTCTCTGGGCAACAGACACACAGCTAAAGAGAGATGAACATTTGAAAATAAATAATGCTAAATACTCTTTCCATCCTGATGTGTGTGTATAGTGGCTCTGACTAACTGTTCGCTGTGATGAAAGATGAGGAAATAAGGTATTAGGCAACAGAAACAAACCCAGCACTGAGTACCAACTTTAGACTCCTAGGTGCAAAATGGATCAATTAAAATCCCAAAAGATGACATTCTGATATCCAAAGAGAGTCATGACCCTTTCTCCTGGACTTTGCACTTAATATGATAAAACGTTTGTAATTATGAACATTACAAATGAAAATATGTTATCCCTATGTGTATACAACTTGCACTATTTTATGTTTAGTTTCCCTTTTTATTTGTTTTTCTTTCTTTTTACAGACAGTTCTTAGAAATTAATTTCCAATCAACTTCTCATTAATTCTTGCACACAAGTTTGACAAAGAACTTCAAACTTGCAAAGCTTCATTTAATTCTGGTCAAATGTACCCTCAAATAAAAATCTGTTTACTATGTTATCCTAATTCCATTGTTAACATACTGTAATGCCATGGATGGCGGTTAATTGTCTGACAAACACGGGTCCACTCTTAACCCCAGCCCCATACAGTCATAGGATCAAGGTCTTGTGTTGTTATTTTAATAAACAGCTGCAAAAGATCAAGCCTTTTATGAACCCATTTTGACATTTACAAGAAGATGAACCCCTCTTTCTCATTTGAATATGGACACCCGTTAAGCTCTGTAGTTCAAAGAATATCCACCAAGAACTTTAACCTTTCAGCCGGCACCGTTCTCTGACGGATTGTTAAGGGTAAACAATCACCTCAGTCATATCACTTTATCAACACAAAGATATCACAGCTGTACAAAATCAAATCTACTGTATTGTTTGCCTTTTAAGTGTTATGATGTCTTTAATAAACAAGGACCATGAATACAAATATATTAGTCTCAAAGAGAGAAGAAATTATACCATATTTAGCTATTAGCTCATTTCCATCTGCAGGTAAAGACATAACAATCAACACTTAAACGTGAAATCTTCTCTTTCTAACCGTCATTAAAACAGATCAATCTATCAAATACAAAGACCGGAACATTTATCAGAACAAAAAATATAACATTTCATTAAAATTAAGAACTCAAAATAAGAGTCAAATCAATGATGACAACATTGGTTCAAGGTTCTTTATTTGTCATACGAACATAGCTACAGAGTAGTTATGTCGATGAAAATCTTAGGTCACAGGCTTCTCCAACAGTGCAACACAATACAGAAAAACAGAAAGATATAGTGCAAGTAAATATTAAAAAGTGAATACAAAAAGAAAAATAGTTTAAAAAAAGTGAAATAGTGAAATAAGAGTCTATATGCAAGCTATTGGAATGATATATTAGATACATAATTACTAAGTAGCAGATGAATGTTATATAGTTGCTCAAGATCCATGTTTTTGCGCAATGGGAAAAAAACATATATAACAAAAATGTGTCCACAATAAGAAAGAAATCCATTTGAACCTAATAATGCATCGCCATGAATGAACCAGAGTATTACCAAACCTTGAAAGAACCACTACTGAGAAACCTTCCTTTAAATTCTGCATGATATTGACATGCCAAAACAAAGCCAACAAGCTGAACACTAAAGCAGAGTCCGTCTTCCTGACCTGTGACACACTTCCCCTCCACACACTGACGCACACACTCTTTCCAGCTGTCACTCATTCCCCGCTGCAGTGACCTCTGTCAGGCTTGTGTCACTTTTTGGGGAGCGCCATCCATACGCACTCACTCTCCATTTGTTTATTTATTTGTCCGCGTCGCTTCAGTTTCCAGTGCCTGCCTTCACCCTGTCAATCTTCTACTCCCCACTTCTCTCACGCCCCTCAGATGTCTTGTCTTTTTACTCGCCACCTCTCCCTGTTTTTCCCAGGTGTCTGCAACAGAGGTGTTGGATTTCACCTGTCTACAGAACTCTACTTTCACTGAACTTTGTGAAGACTTTTTATATACTCTTCTTTTCAGAACTTATCTGTATTTATCAAACCAAAACATCCTTCATTCCAAGCAATGAATGAAAAAGGAGAGGATTATTAAGCAGTTTATCAAGAGAGGATGCATCTGTGTGATGTTGGAGCTGCTAAGAGTTCACCACAGTTTTTAAACAGTATAAACGTTAAAGTTGCGAAACTGTTCTGCTACTCTAAAACCACAACAAAGTTCATTTATGCATACGACGAAAAGAGTTCACTCTTGGAGACAAACCAATAAATAATTATCACGATTCTGAAGTTCCCCCAGCTCAATGCGTTTTAGCATCTCATTAAACCAAGTACTTCCTTTACTATTTTTAACTCAGTTAACAGTGTTTTTTAAGACCAACCTTTCCACAGGAGTTGGAAACCAAAGAGCAAATATTTAACCTACCGGAAACAACCCATGATGAATATTCACCATATCAACTGTCATGTAGTGATACTACGTCAGTGTTGGAGTTACGGCTTATTGCACTGCCCAAAAAATGGCAAAGAAAATAATCCTTGAGAGCAAAGATGATGAACAGAAGTCATTTTTTTTTTTACCACCCTTCAACATGTCAAGAACCAGATTCAGATCACATCCTGCTCAATGAAATCCCAGCCAACCTCGACAAAACCCCCTGCTGAAATAATAATTGAGGACAGATGTGAATGATGTGACCGGAGATGATCAGGGTAGTGTGTGGCAGAGTTTGTCAGGAGATTTGATTTCAAGCAAAAAGATGAATTTGATAAAGATGCAATGATGTCAATTTGTTTTCTTATTTGGTTTGCTGCATTGGAACCAGTTTCCTCCATTAAAAGGGTTTCTGTACTTGTAAGCCTTCACATGCTCATTTCTCAAGTCCTGTGTGTGTGCGTTTACATGTGTGTGTGCTTGTGTGTTCACCACAGCAGTGCTGTAAGAGCTAGATTTTCTGCAGGGATCATTAAGCACCAAGTTACTGAGGGAAATATCTCATCAGCTCATGAGCTGCACACCGGGGGACGAGCAGCAGGATCTGTGGCCGGCATCACAAAGCAAGTCTCCACTAGGTCTGAACCATAGACTGGTCTGAACACACAGGACACACCTCAAGAACAGGTATCACGATGATGGCTACCTACCAACCATCACCGGTAACAAAGTTTATACAAAATGTGTAGCTAAATTAATCCTACTTTAAAGAGTCAAGGACTAAAACATTTGTATGCAACAACGATCTGAAGGCTCAGTTCACACCGCAGTAAAAAGTGGCACAAATAGGAGTTTTCACATGTGACCCAGCTCATTGTGAACAGCACAAACTGATCGTTTACATTCAGATGTGTGCCTCTTTCAATGGGCTCCGAAAACAGATACTGGTCAGATGTTTGTGATGAACATTAGTGTCAGAATTAATACAACTTTTTACATCTGGTATTTCAACAAAATAGACATTGGTCCAACAGGTCAAGTGGAAACGTTTTCCCAAGATACTTTTCCCAAAGAGCACATGTAAACTTGAATGTACTCACTGTGAATACGGCCATATTGAAAAGATATTGCAAACAGACATACAAATACATTGGCCTAGCTTTAGTTTGGTGTGAGTCATAGTTAGAGTCTATGAAACCCACTGATTCTCGGAAGTTAACTGAGCAGTTGAACTGTGCAGCATGGTGATCAAACCCGGTTCCGAGATAGCCAGCTTCGTGACACTCGAAAATCCAAAGAGCCTATAATCTCACTTTGTGATACAGCTTCCTGAATTTGTTAATCTGGGTACATTTACAGGAATTCTTCCTCTACACTCTGAAGAAGTTTACCAAGACTTTAGAAATATATATAATTAACACCAGCAACAGTAAACAGAGGACACAGGCTAATGAGTCCCATCATTTTCCCCACCGTGCAGGGTGTATACTTAACCTGTCCTCTTCCTCAGTACACGAGGTACATAATCCCGACCACAATACTAATTGTTATGATTTCCCCGCTCTGAAAGACTCTGATAGGGAGCTTTGTTTTTTTGTGCAGGATGAGCGATCAAGATAAAGTAGGCGCTTTTTTTTATCAAGGTCTTACAGCAATAAAAGGGAGGAAAGAGTAGCCCCTAAATACTACCACACCTGCAGCAATCTTTCCATCTGCATTTAAAATGTTCTACATCTTCAGTTCCAATAATATACACTGAGCAGATTCTGCAAACATACACGTACTTATATTCCCTTGGGCAATTCATTGGTTCCTTTGGGCATGTCCTTGCACACTTGGCCTATTAGCAGCCGGGATGCAAACTCATCAGGTATGAAAAGGTTACAAGGATCCAAATATTTACACACAGCATCTATTGCACGTCTGTCCGTCCTGGGAGAGGGATCCCTCCTCTGTTGCTCTCCCTGAGGTTTCTCCCATTTTTCCCTTTAAACTGTGGGTTTTCTCCGGAAGTTTTTCCTTGTACGATGTGAGGGTCTAAGGACAGAGGGTGTCGTATTGTCATACTGATATTCTGTACACACTGTGAAGACCACTGAGACAAATGTAACATTTGTGATATTGGGCTATATAAATAAACATTGATTGATTGATTGATTGATTGATTGATTGATTGATTGATTGATTGATTTATTGATTGATTGATTGATTGATTGAAAGTCTCTCCCCCTCAGGTTCAATGTTAGCAGCACTTTTGACCATTTTGAAAATATATCTGTAAGCCTCTGCAAGGCTTGGTCTTTAGCTTTGACATAGGATCTCAAACATAGGAATATTGAATAATCCCTAGAAAGGAAGGGCGTACATGATGAACTAAAGAAGGTGGATTCCTATACAGATCAGATACAGTACTTCTTAATTGGGCCGCTGTCAATTTCTTTGTTTGTCTTTTTCGACTCACTGGGAATTGTTCATCTCCTTTTTTAACATGTTTTACAGAAATGTAACTAAATGTTATTGCTCTCACAAATCTCAGCCTTTGAGACGTTATTGATCTAATTGCATTTTCAACATTAAAGTAAATGTCCAACAAAGATTCCTATCCTTTCCTCACAAAGAAAAAAATGACAGCCTACTATAGCTAAAGGTGAAGTTAAGATGTACAATTTTAAAGAAATCTGTTTTAAAGCACTCTATATCTAATGATTTCCACATGTCGATGTTTTTTGACTGCAGGCAAAACGCGCTTGAAAGATTGGACGTGACAGCACATTGGAAGCAAGTAATTATATTGTTATACGGTCAATTCATTTCACGCTAAAACTCAACAATGACTTGAGGAACTCCTGCATAGTCACATGAAGGAGTGATTTGACTCTGCATAATGGACGAGGATAGACCAACAAATCATACAGGAAGATTTGGTAAGATTTAGATTGAGAAGAGTTCAGTTGTGCCCAACCATAAAAACTTTAAAAACTAAACTGCTTCCCGAATCTCGTTAAAAATCGTATAGATGCAAATCCAGTTAACCTTTTATATGACTAAACTTGGAAAACTTGCCGAGCACTGACCTGAAGTCCAGCTGAGAGGAAGGTTGTGTGTTTGCATCCACCTCCATGTGTGTTTCTGGGGAGCTCTCAAGGTGATACTGACACATCTTCTTCTGAAAATAAAAAAGAGATTTGTTATTATGCAAAACTCAAGTACTGAAAATGTGTTGATACTTTTTAATCACTGAATGACAAATTACATTTATAAGGATCAAAACCATGGACTGTCAAAACTGCTTTAGAGGTCACCACATTGTGTTAATCTGGTTGCTTTATAACAGAGAGTCAAAACCCTTTACTCACACTCATTGTAAAACTTGTTAGATCAGTCTGTGATACATTCAGCTGGGTTGCATCGTGACAATAAAGTGCTTTATGTGTGCTCGAAAGAACCAGATGGATTCAGCTCTCCCTCCTGAGTCCTGTGACTTTAGGGTATTTATCGATGAAAGCATCTATCCGTAGCCCTTACTGGCGCCCCATTGATTTGCATGTTGTCTGAAAGGCCAACAGCAATAAAATACAATATAAGCCAGATTCATACTTTGTATAAAAACATCTGGATAAATGAAATAAAATGCATCCATGACATACTTGAAGAGAAATTTGATTTGGAAACTCGGTATGATTAAATTACAAGTCTGGTCTAAAACACATATTTTTGACGCATGCTTTTAACTTATACAATCGTGTAATAGTGCCTGCTTTCTTTCATTCTTGCGTTTATTTTTGATCAATTGACAGACTGGGCAGCGGTCCCAATTGGAGGATCATTCAGCACATTATTGCGCACGACTTGGTGACATCAGGGGTGAGGGATCCTGAGAAATGACTCCGATGTGGGTATGACGACAGTGACCGGTAAGTATAAATGCTGAGACGCGAAGTTATCCGCTCATACCTCCAGACCCGGCCTTCACAGGTCACCAACCGCTGCGAGAGGCTGAGAGCAACGAGCATCAAGGCGAGCTCAACAGAGGAGACACTTTGGACACTTCCCAGGTGAGTTTGGCGCACTTTAGAATAAACATGTATACAACGAAAATATGTCCGTTTTATGTATTAATGGCTCCGTCTTATCTATTTGTGTAGGTGCAATTTATGTTTGCGTTGTTAAAAAATCACCTTGGAGGTTTTTAGGCAGCGTTTCCACCATTTTCAATTGTTTCTGTCCTGAAAACAAGATTAAAATTCGGCTGAAGTTTTGATTTGTTTTTAATGCCGATTCGTTTTTTTACTATTGCCTTGATTTTATTAGAACTTTTAACTGTTCGGAAAACAATAGTCAACTTACTGAATTTGCTGTTAATAAACTGAAACAGTTTGCAATGAAACAATGATATCCTCCTCGTCTGAAAGGCGAGTAGCAATCGAAAATAAGACTCGTGGTTTCGATATTAAATCTTCTTAAACATACAGTGTAGACATATGTTAAGAGAGTTCTCATTGTTCCCACATTAATTTGATCTCTTGTATCATACCTTTTCCCATAAATCATAATCTATTTCTTCATCGGAAGACCACCCACATTACCATGAAGTCGACATGTCTGCTCCTCTTGGCTTCTCTCGTGGTCTGCAACATGACTGTGTGTGGAGGACAGGGCTTCCCCGCTGAGGAGGAGACAGACGGCAGGACCATAGACGACATCATACTACAGAGAGCAGAGAGTCTCCTGTTACGGTCCATTCTCAGGAAGATGCAGGATGAATACGGCAGAAACGGTGCGTAACATGGATTTGTGTTGGATCAATGTTCCAGGCATAGATATATTTGGTGTAAAAGAGTGCCAATAAGTATCTAAAATGTTGGATATTCCAATTTTAAAACGATATTAAATTCAATTTACCAATACTATGGCATTGAAATCTGGGCTATTTGCCTTGTGTTTAAATTGGAAGGCTCTAACTGATGGCAACATCTTCTATGCAGTTTTATGTACTTTTTGTTTTTAATGTAGATACAATTGTATCATTTTGAAGAAAGAATGTTTGTTAACGTGTTTTAAATTGTTAAAATTGGTTAAGAATCTAGTTTCAATGTATTAGTTTGCAAGGAATGTGGACCAAGGCTACACTCATTGGTGCGTAATTTACGCACGGTCTATAAAAAGGCTTCGAAACACTTTTTAGCAGTTAGGAAAACTTAAATTAGACTTTGATCTCCTTTAATTAATCTAAATGTTTTCCCTTTTCCAGAAGGGTCTTCTTCTCATACAGAATGGGTGACAAAACGACAACATCCCGGTAAGAGGTACATCGAGGATTTGGAGAAGCGGCAGCATCCGGGGAGGAGAGAAGAAGATGAGGATGAACAGTACGTGGATGTTCAAAAGAGACAGCATCCGGGCAAACGCGAAGATGAAATGCACTCTTTCATGGAGCTCCAGAAAAGGCAGCACCCGGGGAAGCGCGTCACGATGGAACACGTTTCTGAAAACCCCATTGTGCTCCTGAGTGAACTTTCAAAACGGCAACACCCGGGGAAGCGCTACCTGGTGCTGCACAACAAACGCCAGCACCCAGGTAAGCGCAACTTCGAGGATGAGGAGGACGATTGGGACTGGGACGCGGATTCAGATGGAGACGAAGAGTTCGCCGAGTTAGAAAAGCGTCAGCACCCAGGGAAACGGTTTTTGGATAACTCCAGCCCGGATTTAGGCACGAACAGTCCCTGTGATGTATTGGACCCTACGAGCTGCAGCAAGACCAATCTGCTGATCGACCTTTTAGACAACATCAACAAGAACCATGCCGAGGAGAAGAGACAACACCCGGGCAAAAGGTTTGCACCCGAGGAGGATTTAGTGGAAGCAAAGTAGGTTAAACACTGGTCTGGTGCGCGTGTACTGCTGTATTGTAAACAAATAAATGTGTAAATGAAGTGACCATAAATAATTATGAAAAATGAAAAAATATGTTGTGCTACCGTTTTTCTTTGGGCGACAGCATACTGTATCATCGTTGCAAAACATCTCTGCTGTTTTTTTTGGGAGGGCGAAATTGTCTTTATATATCTAAATATCGCTGATTATGGTTTTCATTAGAGTACGTGCCATAACTTAAACTTTATTAAGGAATTATTATTATTATTAGAAATATTAACTCTTTATTGTATCAATTAGTCAATTATGCTAAAACGAAGTCCAAGAATGACACCTTCAGTCTCCTGGCTTTGGCGATGTTGCCTCTGTGAGGAAACACACGCTTGTCAGTGCATCCTGAAATATGATCTAAGTGTGTTTACGGCTTTGCAGAGGACATCCCTTGATTGGTTGATTTATGTTTATTTATTTTATACTTCTGTATAATATAATGATTACCACCGCAACTATAAAGTGTCACTGATTATTTTTCTACATATAAATTGCATGGATTAAGTTTATTTAACCTATTGTTGTAAATTCAAAGTTATACCTTTGCCTTAAAGTCAAACCACCAATGTTTTTGTTGGACAATAAAACGCATTGGTAAAAATGTATGGCTGAAGTTGCAGTAATTCCTGCCTCAAGTGCACTATTAAAGTATTTTAAATGTTTCAACCCAACAGGTCTAAGTGTATAGTCCAACAAGGCAGACACTGTCCCTTAGCTTGATCTAATGGTTCATGCAATTCAACTGCACACAGAGCGATATCCTCTTCTCACTTTAATTGGGCTCATTCCATCACAGCAGCTGCCTACACAGGCCTGATCAATATGCAAATTGTTTCCTCAATTACATGCATGGACACTTTATGGGAGAGGAGCTCCACTAAATGGCACACACAACATTCAAATCCAGCAGTAACGTTTCAGTGGAATGATAAACCATTAAAAGATGCACACAAATAATTTCAGCGTAATAAGGGAGAGCTGAATCCATCTGGTTCTTCTGAGCACACATAAAGCACTTTCTTGTTACGATGCAATACAGCTGAATGTATCACAGGCAGATCTAACAAGTTTTACAATGACTGGGAGCAAAGGGTTTTGACTCTGTTATAAAGCAACCAGATATAAACACAATGTGGTGACCTCTAAAGCTTGTATGGTTGGGCACCACTAAACACTATTCAATCAAACCCTCACCAAATCGTACTATATGAAACTGTCTTTATATATATATAACTAATATATTATTATATTATATAAATTAATTATTTTTAGTCAACATGAAATGCCTCAAGGACAGGATGCAATGGGCAAATTATACTATATTATTCAGTTAGGTCCTTTGTAGCTTTGGCATTGATTTTATGTTAAGGTGTGTAAACTCTCTAAAAGGTTAATATATTATCTGTGAATGTGGAACACACACACACACACACACACACACACACACACACACACACACACACAGTCTTTAGTTTAGCGTTTTTGTTTACAATTTGGGTTTTTCGAGCCTTAAAAATTAGGCAAAGTCCATTTGTGACAGCTCATCACAGGTTATTTTTATAGATGTGATATTTCCTTTTAAATTGGGGTCATATAAGTTTGAAGAAGTAATTTGAAGTTGTGTAGTCATGAAGGTAAAACTACCCAGGACTTTACAATACAAAATCAAAAATCAGAATAACATCTTAAACATTATTTTACGTAGGCCTAACAGAAATACTTTTTCATTATACATTCAATCATTAGATTTTTGTTCCTGACCCCAAAGATTGAGAACGGCTGAGTCAGTCCAACCAATTATAAAGTCTATTGACTAATTGGCCTCAGGGAATAATTGAGCTTTGACTTCATGAACATGGCATTTTGTTTTATCGCAAATTGAGCCGAAGGCTAAAACAATACAACGTTTATAAAACTATAAATTGAAGGTGAATTGGCTAGTTAAAGGTCCAAATGTTGCACAATGCCGCAGGCTATAGGTTATAATGCAAGATTCCATATAAATGCTCTTATCACTTCAGTTAATTTTAATGCAAATTCCTGAACAACTTATTAATTAATAAAATCCAACTCAACTGACACAGTTTCCTTGGGACCCATTGCACACCAACATAATGAACTCAAAGGTAGGGTATGTAATTCACTTCAGAAACAGTTTTTGATATATTCCATGGAAAGTTATGAGGCCCTCTGTGTCGCTAGCGTCGACGGGGGACGGCGTGAGGCTTCCTCCGCGAGGTGAGGCCCATACAGTCTACGGTCAGGCCCCACGCAGTCTGTCTGCGTGATCTGCGTATAGGGAGGGGCGGCCCTGCACATATTTCATCTGTGGAATCCGTGGCGCTGTAAAAAGCATGTCCAATTATCTGCCCCTGCCCGCGGCAGATAATTGGATGGCCTACCTGCCTGTCAGCCTTCCATCTCGTGCCCTCATTGGTCATGTGTGTGTTGGAGTCGGGGCTCTGTAAGGAAGGGGCAGATTTGTTTCGGTTGTGTACTTTCAAATTCTAGCTTACTCGAGCTGGTTTCTCCATTCTTACGTATACCCATACCTTTAAAGTTATGGGTATACGTACTTTAAAGTTTAAAGAGAGCAACATCATTAGTCAGGACAAACTTCATGCAGCATTAACTGCCCATGACAGGAAAACAAAGCAGAATCAAACACATAATAAAGCACGAAGCACAATGACACAAAGTTAAATTATACACTTAGGTTACATTGTTGTGATAATAGTTCTGACGGTGGCGTCCATAGCAGGTGAGCAAACGTGTTCCTGCATAAACCATGAGAGTTTCCGATTGGGGTGATAATGACAGCAATTAAACATGGAGATGGAGGGAAGTGGAGTCCAATCAAGGAGAGTAATGGGTTGAAAGATTCTTAAGCCTGAAATCACGAAAATATTCAATATATTAGCAGATTCCCGGTAACGTGTTAAATGCTTGGAGGAAGCACAGAGAGGTGCTGCACGTGTGGAGAGGCTCATATCGCCGCCTAGAGGCGAGGTGAGGTATTGAAACAGGAAGTTTACATCAGTGCGGGGGACTTGAGGGGTAATTTAACCTTTATCTTGTCCAAAAAGTGCAAGTTAAATATATTTTTAGTTAGGTATTTTTGTTTTGTTTTTGCAAGCAATGTAAACAAGAGGGCAATTATTGAAATGATTGAGTTTTTTTGCTGACATGTGACTTAGGCCTATGTGTTTTTATATAAGAATGTGTTGTAAATTCGCACATATTCGCATTGATCTAGTAATTAACTACAATTTATATGTAGCTTTATCAGAATCAGAATACCTGACTTTTTAATTGATAAAGCAAAAGTTAAGATGGAGACAAAAAATAAAACACTATGAGATAAAATAAAAGTACATGCACAAAAAATATAAAGAAATAGAATAGAAACCATTTAAAAGTTATTCAAAGTAAACCAACCATAAATTATCCCTAGAGTAGCTTTAGTGTTAATTCTTCCAGTGTGAAGTTATTGGAAGCTTGCAAATCCATACTTTTTCAAGTAACTTCCCCAACACTTCTCTTTAAATGTATTCTGAAGACTGTCCTTGAATCTGCATTATGGAAATACATTGTTTTGTGTCTATTGTCCGGTTTGTCCCTCTTCGCTTGCCTTACCAACTGAACGCTAATCACATGACCAGGCAGGGCTGCTGCTGCTGCAGCTGGTGTTGTCGAGCTGTCACAGAGAAACTGTCAAACACACACTTATTGGATTCATTTGTAAGTATAACTGATCCACCGTGTTACAAATATTCTTCGATTATTTGTTTTTTCTAAGTTGTCAGTTATTTATGTCCGTGTTATGAACAATGAGATCAAATAAATAATGGCTAAAGAAAGCGAGAGCTGCTGTTAGCATCTTGGAGCTAACGTTACAATCGGTGGTCAGTATAACGGTGTTACAAATATGAAACTACAGGCTACACCTTAAGCCTTTATACAGTTAATATGTACATTTCACAAGCTGGATAAAATAGTGCTCGCTTGCTGTCAAAAAAGCAAATAACGTGACTTATTGTCTAAGTTATCTAGGTTAGTCTTTCAATGGGTGGGTCAGGTGTTTAAACTGGCTAATATTACACGTTAATATTAAAAATAAAGCGTTAACATTGCATTTAAGTCAAACATCTGTAACGTTAAGTCATTGTAATGGTAGTCAAATGTGTGATGTGTAAGATTTGGGCAACTTATAAAACTGTCAGCAGTAACGTTAGCTTGTTAGCATAGCTTTCTGTAGAGGACCAGAGCGGGCTGAACATGTAAACCTTTGTTACTCATGAGAACTATATTACATGATAACTAACCTCCATTTCTACAGGTAAAACAACCGCAATTTGATTGCATTTTTAAAAGAGTACGACGTAATACAGATCTGCTTCAAATACCCTGTAATAAAGTGTGTCTGCTAGATATGGCTGTTTATTGACACACTTGCATCTCATGTTTCATCACGTCACATTATAAAGTTTACATAAATGACCAGATTAGTGGTTGAAATGTACATGTTAACCATAATACATGTTTTCAAATCTGTGTTAGATTTTTGGGCATGTTTAGTAAATACTTTGATCCCCCTAAGTATCTGGAATATCATATTTGGATTTTGTTAAATATGAATAGCCTCAATCTGATCTGCCCCATTCTCAGTGTCCCAAGATTTTCTCTGGCGTGATGGAGTCATTATGGGGTGGATTGCACACCCCGTGAAATGTGGACCAAAGCAAGAATCTCCCAACCGGCATCTCTTTTCCCAAAACACATCCTGCCGCTGTCATGGCCTCCAGTTATCCACCCCCCTTTGAAGGAACAGGTGAAGTGAAGGAGGGTTTTCTCTGCCCACTTTGCCTGAAGGACCTTCAGTCATTCTACCAACTCCAAGCCCACTTTGAAGAGGAGCACTCTGGGGATGACCGCGATGTGAGGGGACAGATCAAAAGTGAGTCCCATTGATTGTTATTGAAGATTCTGCTCACTGCCACAAAGCCATTTGAGTCTTATCAAGTTGTGCTAAACAGGGTCTTAAGAAACAGTTAAATACTTAGTGCTGAATAGTTAAGCAAAAAGACAGTACTGTCTTCTTAAAAAGCAGCATAAGGAGTATGGTTTGAATTTGATAAAAGGCACTGCAGTGTTTGACTGGGGGAGATTGTTGCCAGGATGAATTGGCAACATATTCTGCTGCAGGGAGGGACAGTAGATTAAAGCGGAAAATTGTGAAATCTAGAGAGGAAGAATCTCAGTTGGAAACAGAGGCATGCTCGGAGTTTAGTTCTCTGATTTATAGCAGCTATTTGGATGAAGTTAAAACCAATATATATGGGTATTTGGTGTAACAGTGGAATGATTTTTATTTGTGAACAGGTTTGGTTCAGAAGGCAAAAAAGGCCAAAGACAAGCTGTTGAAACGGGATGGAGATGACAGACCGGATACAGGCAGTTATGAGTCATTCTACTATGGAGGAGTGGACCCCTACATGTGGGAGCCTCAGGAACTGGGTGAGAATATAAAACTGGGCAAAAGAAAATCTCCACTCCTTTTTAAATGTTCCTTTTTTTCATACCATTTGAACATAATAAAAGAATGATTAATAACGCCTGAAAGCTGCAACCACTTGCTGAACTCTTACGGTTTCCTTTCTCTTTGTTTTGTAGGAGCGACCAGAAGTCACCTTGACTTCTTTAAAAAACACCGGGCAGCCAGGATAGATCATTATGTCATTGAGGTCAACAAGCTCATCATTAGACTGGAAAAGGTATGTTTACAAAGCATCGGAACTCATTCACACCATAAATATTTTCCTGTTATTAATATTACACTCTAGGTGTTACTGAGAAAACTAATTTGCAATACAATATTGTTGTTTCAGTTAACATCGTTTGACAGGATGAACTCTGATATCGCCAAAATCAGAGGTTTGTTCACATGTTTCTATTACAACTATGAATCCTATGAGTTTGTTGATATAAATGATTTAATATTATAAATTATTAAGCGTTCATCCTGCTTTACAGCTATTGAGAAGTCAGTGGTGTCATGGGTGAATGACTCGGATGTCCCGTTCTGTCCTGACTGTGGAAACAAGTTCAACATCCGGAACAGGCGGCACCACTGCCGTCTCTGTGGGTCCATCATGTGCAGGAAGTGCATGGACTTCATCCTTTTACCTATGGCTCGTACGTATGAGCAAATCTCTGCAAAAAAATCAATATTAAAGTAAAGTTACACCATGTGTGTCTCCATGCTGTGACAAGTTTGCCTTTCATCTGTGCACAGAAAAGCTGATCAGCGGGACTCGAGTTAACCTCGGTGTACTTGGAAGCCCCGTTCATTCCCATTCTCCCCAAGTAGGGGGGGGGAACAGTGGGATGGGCTCCAGGAGAGGCAGCATCAGCAGCCTGAGCAGCGTCACCTCCATGCTGGAGGAGAAGGACGACGAGAAGATCCGCTGCTGTCACCACTGCATGGACACGCTGCTGAAGAGACAGCAGAAGCTGGAAGAGAGGGACCACATGCCGGATGTTGTGAAACTTTATGAGGTTTGGCACATCAAGCGATATTAAAGTTAAAATAAGAACAAACTCTAAATATGTCTATTTTTCTGTCCCCACAAGTCTGTTTACTTTTCACGCGGTCTTGAGTTTACACTGCTGTATCCTTCCCGTCATTCAGTGTTTGGCTTTTGGGGTTTCCTGTTGTTCACTTGCTCTCTACTTGTCTTCCTGCAGAGGCTGAGGATGTGCATGGAGAAAGTGGATGAAAAGGCTCCAGAATACATAAGAATGGCAGAGTCGCTCAAGTAAGCTCCAGTTAAAAAGTCATTTAGTTAGCAGGTGAGAAGTAATCTTTGATACTGGAGACTTCTTGCTTACTGTCATGGCTGTTTGCTTTCACAGTGCCGGAGAAACTACATATAATCTTGACACGGCTGGTGGACTGAGACTGGAAGTGCAGAAATACTACGAACTAATCGATGCCCTAAGGTAGCTGTCAATCTATCGAATAACAAAACTGAACAAAAGTCTTCTTCATTCATATTGTTAAATATGGAGTTCTTTGTTTTCTTCTCAGTAAGAAGATTTTAACACTAGGAGCAAAAGATGATCCACCACCGCGTCCAAAGTCCCTCCAGCTGCAGAAGATGATCAGATACACAGCAACACTATTTGTTCAGGTAATATTCAGGCTACATCCCTAAGTTGGGTTGTACTGGGGTTTCCCATGAATCACTCACTACATTAATACAGTACTCCTGCTACATATGTCTTTCCAATGTACCTCTCCTTTCCCTAAATTCTGCCCTTCTTCTTGTCCTCCTTGTTTTAGGAGAAGCTGTTAGGTCTCATGTCTTTACCCACTAAAGCAAAATATGAAGAGCTGAAAGAAAAGAGGAAACAGGAGCAAGAGAAGAGACTCCAACAAGAGAGACTGGTGAGACTGTGTTCTCCTCCCACTCATTCTTCATCTTCCTTCATAACAAATGTTTAACCCTATATTTCCCTGCTCAACAGGTCAGCCAGGAGACCCTGAAGAAGAGGCAGGAGTCTGAGAAGAACCGTCCAACCCCCAGTACCAACGGAGAGCAGCCGCAAGCCCCTAGAGCCCCACGCATGACCAAAGCTGGCGGCTGGTTGCCCTCCGCAGACTCCGTCCATACCCGCAGTGAGCTGGAGGACCCCCTGCTGCAGCAGATTGAAAACATACGGTCGTTCATTCGCCAGGCGCGGGAGGCCAACAGAACAGACGAGGTGGCCATGTTGGAGGAGAACCTGCGTCAGCTGCAGGACGAATACGACCTGCAACAGACCAGCCTGGCCATCGCACTCTCCCAGAAGATGGCCGAGGAGGAGAGCTTGCAGCAGGGGGAGCTGGACCGCCTGGAAGCGTGGGAAAGGGACGAGAGGGAGCACTGGGGCCCCACGGTGGGCCCCACCCAGCCCTCCTTCACTTGGGAGAGGTCTCTGAATATCAGTACGCCAACGGGCTTCCAAGGAAACCCTGAGACAGAGGAGCTGACTCCCAAAGCTGAGAGTCCGTCCTCTGTCAGAGCGTTCCCTGCTCTCACGAGCCAGGAGGAGTCACCCCCTCGGTTGAGAAGCTTAGGGGGGCATGTGACCCCCCCGGGTGGTGAAGGACAGATCAACACCCCCCTCAACCCTTTCGATGAAGAGTCTACCCCCACTGAGGAGGATCCATCCAACCCCTTCTTCGAGGAAATAAAGAGAGAACACAAAGAGGTGAGCAACGGGAAGAAAGAATACAACCCGTTCGATGAAGATGAAGAGGTGGAGGAAGACCAACAGGCCGAGTCGGCACCAGGCAACCCCTTCGAGGAGGACGGCACTACCGACACAGGCAACCCTTTCTTGGAGGCGTCCGGGAGCTCTCCAGAGGTCTCCACCAACCCCACCAACCCCTTCGAAGGGGACGATGATGAGGCTTTGCCCGACGTGGACATGATAGAGGAAGAGTTGCTCCTGCAGCAGATTGACAACATCAGGGCCTACATTTTTGACGCCAAGCTCAGCGGGCGTCTCGATGAAGTGGAGCTCCTGTCAGAGAACCTCAGAGAGCTACAGCACACCCTTACAGAACAAAAAAAAAAGAAGCACTGATACCTTTCACAACAAAAAACAAGTTTACCCACCTGCTACTTACCAAGTCCTGCGAGGCTAGCTCACTTTACATGATGACTAATGAGCCCACTGATTTTAGTCTGGGTGAGGTCTGCTGAACCACAAAAAGATGAGTCACTAAATGAAATGTGTACTAGAGCGTGGTAGTCTGGATTGATTTCCTTAATTTCCAACATCTTTCTTAACCACTTATCCTGTACAGGGTCACAGGGGGCTGGAGCCTATCCCAGCATGCACCGTTTGTAAGCACTGCAACTAAACATCTATTTGTACAGGCATGTTGTGAAGATATTAACCCTGTAGTATCAGGGACAACATGAACAATGGAAGACAGAAGAATGCCACTTTAAACATTTGTTTAATCGGACAGTCAGACGGCTGAAGCTATGAACAAAGTCAAAATGTAATTTCGGCCAAGGGTGAACAAATGGAAGTGATTAATGCATGTTTCAACATCTGTTGTGGAACGACTGTCTTTCCTTTTTTTGTGAAAGTACTTCCTGTATTCCAGTGAAACAGACTTCGATGTGTAAAATCAGTTGCCCTTTAATTTCATTAGTGCCATCTTGTTGTACCCGCACATGAGTTGATTTGTGGTAATTGAAGTTCCTGCTGGTTTTTTAACCAAAGCACCCAACCATGCTTTCCTGTTCCAGCTGGTCCATGAGCAACATTACAACGATCACCGAACAACCATCTGATCATAATTAAACATGAAATTAGCCTTATAGCCCATTGTTTGCAGGAAAGTGATGATTAAATACGATGTTAAATATTAAAAGGTAATCCCAGTGGTGGTGCAGAACCACTTTATAACGGAAATTAAAGGCTAATTTCAGGCCATTATCGCTGATCCTGTTATGTAAATGTCACACTGACTATGATTACATTAACAAAGGTTAAAGCTTTGAATCATCATACTTTAAATAACAGCCACATGTGCATCTGCAATACACTGTCCAAGCGTTGAGTATGCATCTGTTATAACACCAATTAATTTCTGTGTCAGTGAAAGTAGTTTTTTCTGTAAATCCAAATGAACATGTTGACCTGTTTCTGTTCGCATGGACGTAAGTGTTGCTCTTGTGCATCTAGTCCATCATGTTGGCCTTGCTATGAAAGGGTAATGATGTTTTGAGCATCTCAAACACCAAATTGAGCCAAGTAAACGGAACAATTACAATGTTTAAAGGTTGTGATGTTAATGCTAACAGTTCCACTTCTGATCCAAATGAGCAGGGCGTATGTCTGTAGGTGCAGTTTGATGCTGGTCTTTCTAAAAGAGCAAGTGGCATTGGTATTGCTATATTCATTTTTTGTCCACATTCTGATAGAATCTCTAAACACATAGCTCCTGTAATGTGCTGTTGGGTGAGATCTGTATGTGAAGCATGTTATGTTTGGTAGTCATCTAACAAGTCCATTAAGAGTTCATCCAAACGGCACTCACCATCAACTGAACACTATCGGCCGAAGCACATCAGAGGCAACGAATTAAGCACCAGAATTCACTGGAATCATAGTTTAAAAGACTGACTTAATGCCTAACAGCAACATTACACAGTTTTTGTTTGTCAGATAAATTAACACTACATGCCAGCAAGTATTATCACTCTGCTGCTACGTCCGAACATTAATGTGTCTTTCCTGTCAGTCAGAATGTCCACGTTTATCGTCATTAGACTTCCGTTTTTTGTGTCGTCTGCTAAACTCACTTTGCTTATCTGTGCTGTCAGATGTTAAGTAAAACATGTGACACGGTAAATGTTTTGTGACAGTGTGAATAAGTCCAGGAGCTTCATGGTGTATAAGCAGTTTAGCTAATTTGTAAAACATTTTAAATCACAGACATCAATTTATTACAATTCCATCTCAATAAAAACGTTGTCTGTAAAATGTTCCTCGTTCTTGTCATAAATCTGGTGGAAGTTTTGCATCTCAATTTAATCCTGTCTCACATGAAAACGCTGTGGTTACGCTCACTCAGGACTTAGATTTTCATAATGTTAAGTTACATTACATGTCACTTGTTAGACTTAGACTTACTTACTCAATGCTGTGGGCAATCCCCACAGGGGCAATTTGGGGTGAAGTGTCTTGCCCAGGGACACAACGACATGCTGACTGCAGTGGGGTTTGAACCTGTGACCCCCCTGATCCGAACACCAACGTACTAGTCCACTACGCCACAGCCTCCCCATGTTCAAACAGAGCGACAACTACAGCCACGTTAGCAAATCATTTTTATTTTAATGTTTACATTGCAGGGTTGACACTGGGCTGGATGTAAATTGCATCCGGATGTGTTGATTTATCAATCCTCACGTATAAACGGATGTCAAGTGACCCAAACCTCGACCAGTTTTCATCGTGTGTTGGAAGGCTCCTGCTGCTCATGGTGGACTCAAGAGTCTCAGTCCAGTAACGTTCTCACAATGCACAGCATAGTGGGACCCCTTTAATTACTCATATTTACAGCAAAGTATGCAATGCAGGAGTCCTCTTGTGTATTCGTACAAAATCATACATAACACAAAACCATAAAATTGTCCATTTACAGTGCTCAGCTCTCTTCAGCTGTTCACTCCTGAGCTGCTGCCATCTTGGTGCGGTATTTGCCCGTCATCTCTTTTGGCAGAGCGGTGGTCCCGGGACACGGCACCTGGCCGTCCACCTCGCAGATACACTCCCGCAGGCAGTACTTCCTGGGACCAAAGTTTGCCGGGTTGGATTCCTGCATCTTGGCCTGAGCCTCAGCTTGCAACACTTCTCTGTAAACAGAAAGGGGGGGTAAATCAATACGTTTAAAGAATATCTGGCAACCGAAGTAATAGGCCGTTTTCACAGAGTACAATTGAGATGTCATTTTAGGAAAAGCACAGAGGTAAATGAAAATAGTGGTGGCCTGATTTGATTTAGCTGTTTTGTGCATAACTGATATGACACTCAAATTAAACTGAGCCATTATTTATCGGTAACATTAATAATTTCCTTCTTAAACAACTCAAAATATCTGTACATTCATAGTTATTTACAGGCAGTGATCTTATATCATCCATTAGTATAACAAATAAACTAAGAGAGGTTTAAACCAGTTTAATCACGAGATAACTTCTGTTATGATTTGGTATTATATTATAAATACATTACAGTTGATGTGTTTTGTTGTGATGCGTCCTACATGCTGAACTATTGTTAAAGGATCCAGTTTCATCCTTTATTTTATAATGTCTGATGGACGTATCTTAATATTTGATTTATATATCCCCAATAACTATAATCTCAAGCACTTATAATGCAGGAAACACAGCACACACTTAAACAAAGACTCTGAATTACTCACTCTGTTTTGCCCAAAATCTTCCTCACATGGTCGGAAATATGTTTGTGGTCCCTTCCTTCAACGTCCACCAGCACTTGCTCTCCATCGTCTGCAGAAGAGAGAAAGGACATTAGCCCAAGCTTGGCAGGATACCTAATAGTAATGATACTGATATTATTAATACTATTACAGGTCAAACAGTGCAAGGCTACACACCCAGGTAGAACTTCAAGAATGGCGACGGGGTCATATTTTTGAACATCATGACTTGCACCCACTGGTTTTTATACTGAATCTGAGGAAGGTTGAAGAACACAAATTTTCTGCAAAAGAGGGAGAAAGTTCACATTTTAAGAAACGCATCACTGGACAGGCAGCATGACTTTCTAATACATTTTAGAGAAACAACTTCAACACAAGTGAAAAGGTCTTCTTTTAAGGCAGGAGAAAGGAAAACAATAAAAGCACAGTCAAATATCCAAAGTTATAAAAACTGGTTTTAAAATAAATACCAAATCTATTAGTGAGGCTGACTTAAGCGAGTTATTCTGTCTAATTCAACTAAATAAAACATTAAATCACAATCAAATTCATTTGTCTACTGTAAAAACTTTAATGTTGCTACTTATTTAAACATGCAGGCAATATATTCACGTCTGAGGTTTTTTATGCCTGGTTTTGATTCATTTGAATCATGTAATACTACAGTATGTTTTTTTGTTTTACTGCAAGACACTAGAAGTTACCTTGATAAATAGGTAGAAAATGTTATGTGATGATAAAATCCACTAAACCAATTTCAGCTGAGAATTCCGAGATGTTATGGACCAACAATTGTCTAATCAAGACAAATAATTAGCGTACAATTATAGATACTGGAATGTATCATTATTTACAGCCCCATCGTCACACAAATGATATTTAGGGTTGAGTGCATACCACTTTAATAACACACGCATTTTATTAAATATCATTATGAGGAGCAGTCTGCTTTTAGCTCACAGGACGAGACATATCTGCAGTGTTTTAGCAGTGTGCGTGTAGCGTGTGTGTGTGTGTGTGTTATACGGTGAAGTGGTCTGCTGTCTCTGACCTTGCTCCCTCGCTCAGCTCTCCATGTGTGTTGTAGTTCACCGTCATGATCTTCACTCTGTTCTTAAACACGATGTCTCCCTTCTGCAGATACTCCAGAGTCCTCCTGATCGGAAACCGTCCTTTCATAGGCATTTTAAACTCTTTTTTGTCCACAAAATATCATGTAAAGCAGCCTATGCCTGAGTCGCACAAGCAAAGCACACGGACAGGCGCCTTTTGATGACGTCTTGAGTCGTTGTCACGTGTTTTTTTTTTATGGAGAAGAAAAACGTCAGCAGTAGGCTCTTTGGAAAACGATGCTCATAATGAATACGGAATTATATATTAAAACAATAAAATACAAGTAGATGAAATGTAGATCATAAGAAAATAAGTTTACATTCAGGCGTTATCATTTTGTACAAGCCTACACTTAGTAGTAGTAGTCTTTAATATATTTCAGAGAATACAAATAATAGAAATTCATTGCAAAAAGCATTAAAATCGGAATGACTTTCCACTCAAAAACATGTTTATCGGTGACTGTAATGTCACAATATTTAAACCCCACAGTCAGATAAATATGAAATGAATTATATAGCTTTACTTTTTTTTCAGAGAGCAGCAGAATATGAGATCAACATCCTTTATGCATTTACTGACAGGTTTCTCTCAACGATAGTTTGAGTTGTGTTTTTGTGTTGTCCTTGACAAAGCTTTAGTTACAGTACATGAGAGAAAACTCTGTAATATCCAGGTGTTGGCAAGCGTCATACTTAAGTTTTCAGCAATAATAGTCTCAGTCATGTCATATTTCATAATGAATTGTTTATTTCTTTTTATAGCATGTGGCTTCAGAGAAGCAAGCTTCAGAGACTGGAATGCTGATACAGGAGCTCAGTCGATTATGCATGTTTTACATCTTCATTGGTGTGAGGTAGAAATGTGGGGTTGTGACAAACTTGAGCAAAACATTTATGTTGTTTCTAAATCTCAATGTTTGAAGAAATGCATTTCACATAAGCATAAAAAACCAAGAACATTAACATGGTATAAAATGTTAACATAGGATACTCAAGCCACAAAGCTCAAGAATAGAAATCTGATGTAATATCCTGTAATGTAAGAGCTGCTTATGGTTAATATTTTAAAGCCACAACATTTAAATACACATTTTTCATAAAGCATTTAATAAAATGCACTTAAGCGACTTCTTCATGCACTGCAATGCACTATAAAATGTATAACAATGCTCCTTATGAGGGCAGACAGCGACAAGATTATAAAACCTGGCTTACAAACAACATGCACTCATTTTAATGAAACTACATGTACAAAGGTCATTTCACAACAGTGCCTTTACAAACAGTTTGTATGGGTTTTAAACCCAAAATATTACAATTGACATTTACTTTTCAAGACATAATCCTTTTTGACCTCTTTACATTCCTGTTATCATTCATGTTGCTGTGGATTCAATTCAGTCAATGCAACTCGTCGTCTTTAAAGAAAATGCAGGTCTTTAAAATAAAAAAACGTACTCAAAAATGGCTACCCAGAAAATCTTGGTTCTTTTTCAAATCAGGGAAACCTGCCCAAAAGTACTTTAAGTACACTTAGTATGCAACAAGCACATTTGTTTACAACAAAATAAAGTTTTTAGAAAACATATAAAACACAAAGGTTTAGTCAGCATGAAAACAGTGGAACGCCACACAAGCTGATTGATGTGCACAAAGCAAAGAACAAATGCAAACACAAGTACAAAAACAGTAGCATTGCTACACATAAGTAACATTTCTGAACTCAAAAATATTTAAGATAATATAATTCCTCAAAAGAAATAACTGCCAATGATAAATACACATACAAAAAGCAGATTGAGAAGAAGTGCCATGACACTGATGGGACAGAGAGAATTGCCATGTTATAGATTGTCGTAAAGGGAAAGTGATCAGGTGATTGCACAGGTCATTAGCAACATATTCATGATAAGACATACATTAGTGTACATCTCTGATAAGTCTTTTAGAATAAAAAAAGAAAAGGTTCAGTGAAACTTGCTAATTTGGCCAATCTGAAGGTGAATTTAAGTTAAAAGTAAAAATAAAATAAACCAGACATTGGTCATGTTATAATGCCCTGAATGGACGGTAAATGCTGTTGACGCCAGTTCATATAAATACAGAACTTAGAGTATGAATTAATTGAGGTTTGAGTTAGTTTCATACCTGATTGGAGTTTCATTCCAACTTTTCTTTATGTATTTAAACAGATTCTCATTAATGTATTACACCTTTGAGGCAATGTTTTCGGTTTAAAAATTGAAAAAATATGGAATTATTACAAAGCGTGTATCGATTCCTCATTGAACTGTATGACATTCAGAAAAGTCATACGTTATCTTTGTAAAAGACTGAATTCTCAATTCAACAGTACGGTCATTTAAATATTAGTTTTACTGCACCAATGTTACCAAATACCAACATAAACAAACACTTTATAGCTCAAAGTACACTTTTAAAGTGAGTACTGGAAATTACTTTAGTCTTTAGACTTTGAAATAGTTGAGATTCCACTTCCACAAGAGCAGGATTTCTGTTTCAGCTTATTGATAGAGTCTGTTATCTGCATGCTAATGGTAAGTTACGTATGTGATCAACATGAGAGCATGGTAAGGCTTAGATAAAACAGAAACAATAGGAAAGGCTTAGAAGTTAAAGCTCATGTGTCATTAGCTTGAAGTGCTATGAAGTCATTAAAGGAGAGGAGCACAGTTGAAGCTGCAGAGGGATTCCTTTTCCATTCAGTTCAGAGCGACTGAGGTTAGAGCCAGAAATTCAAGATTACCGCACTGCGTTAGCTCCAGAAAACATTCCTAGCGTCATCCTGGTTTTCCAATCCCAGATTATGTTAATATATCGAGGATTCCTGAATGACTTTGCATCGTTATAAAACAAGGGGCTGCTGCAGGACTTTAGAGTGGGGTTCAACGTTAAACCCCACGAGAGAAAAATAAGAGTACCTGAAGTGGATCCTAAAAGTTCCTGGTGCTGGAGCGATTGGCTGTCAGTCTGTGGGGTCAGAGTCCTGGCTGTTATACTCAGCCGTCTCCATCTTGAGGATGTAGGGAATGATGCTGTCAATGGAGACGTTACCTATCAAGCCAGTGAAGAAGAGCTCCTCTGTGATGCCCGAGTTCATGAGGCGCAGCGCCGGGAGACGAGTCAGGATACGGGTCAACCTGGGAGACAAGAAAACCCATCTAAACTCATGTGTTCACTGTTTGGCAAATGCGGTGCTCTTATATGTTCCATAGCATTTTCTCAAATGTGTTTATGGTGCCAAAATGAATGTCAGTTAGCCAGAGACACTACATTTCCTATATACTAAATCTAGATCCTAAATCACTAAATCCTCTATACAAGTGAATACCAACTGCTGGGGAATCATTTGCTTAGGTATTCAACCTTTGACACAGTTCATCATTTTTCTCTTCTCACCGTCTCCTTTCCGATGGCATAGGTCTACGGCCTTGGGTATTGCTGCTATCTCTCTTAAGGAGGGGCAGCTTGGGCGCATTGTTGTTGCCAGCTTATGACCGAGCACAAAAGATGACATGTGATAGTGTATTGTTCAGGGACATCTAGAAGCCCTTCTTTTTAGGAAGGTAGGTTCCCTGGCGCACATTCTTTTCTATGGACGACAGCTCTAGTTAGATTTAATGTTGATTATTACACTCCGAACTAGTTAAAACCTCGAGCTACAGAAGAGTTCTTCAGAATTGATTGTGGCATCTCAATCGTGTGGTCAACTCGTGGCCCGTTACATCTTGTGAATTCTCCGGCCGAAGCTCCAAATAAACCATCAGTGTTTGCCATCAAAGCTCCAGCTCTCCTCGTGTCTCTCCGAGTCCTGTTTCCAATTGCTTCAGAAGTTTCCCTCACACCAACCTCTTTTGTTTTACTTCCAGAGCTCAAACAAAGCGCTTCGAGATTTGTCTTGGCAGATGAGAAGCGCTATATAAATTAAATGTATTATTATTATTACATTTATTAAACAGATACGTTCATGTACCACTCAACACCACCCGTTTAACCCCACATTTATTCATTTTAATGGATTTCTAAACTGGATGATATTAAACCAGATCAAAGCTAGAGTGCCTTACTTTGCTATATATAAATAAACGTCTATTTAATTTCAATCCAAAGAAGCTCACACAATGCTGATAAAGCTATCGTCACGAGGAAAATCTCCCTGTATTCTGCAGTATTTTGGATTTCTAGTGTCTGGTGCTGGTGCATAAATAAACACTTATGGTTACGAAGCTGCATTAATTTGAATTAGAGTGTATCAGATGCGTGAGACGTGCTAGTAAAAACTGACATGCTTGCAGTCCAGACGAGGATGGACAGGAAGTAAGAATGTACCTGTAGGTTTCCTCTGGGTACGTTTTCTGCACGTAGTCCTGCAGCTCCATCAGGGCTTTCTCCTGGAACTTCTCAATCTGACCACTGCTGTCCACACCTGGGTGATCTGATAATCAAACAGAACAACTGTTGATTTTCAAAATGCAAATACAAGTCATTTATTCAAAGCACTCTCCCTCCTTCATGGAAATCTTTTAATTTGAATGATACCTATCATTAACCAGGAAAGCAGACACTCACCAGGGCTGAACAGCACTATAGCTTTCAGGTAGGCGTACTCGTAGCTGTCCGTCTCCAGCTTTGTCATGCTGTTACAAAACTCCTGGAACTTCCAGATGTGCTCCATCACCTGCTTCACCCTCTCCCCCGAAAGCTTTTCTGAAAAACGAAAATGATTTATAAAGAAGGCTTCATTATTTACTTTAAGATGAATCTTGCCTGGAGGCAGTGGCGACTGGTCATTAGTGTCAACAGAAAGTATTAAAATAATGATTACAACAAAATGCAAAAAATAAATTAAAATATATATCAAATATATTTTAAGATCATGTTTAATCATCTGATTCGTCTGTACATTGCTGTTTTAGTCTGTGTTCTTCTAATTAGTGTCTACAGTGTGTGCCTATTGAGCTGTTTGGAGCCATGTGGGACAAAACCCGATCCTGCCCCTCCCTCTCTCTGTCTAAGTGAACAGTGACTGTAAAAACTACACTGCGCATGCTCAGAGTATTTTCCTATTTAATGTGTGTGACAAAAAATAATGACCATAGGGGCATGCTGCCATCCCCGTCATACGTCAACTCACATAATTCAGAGCTGATTGGCTGTAAGTACGTGTGCCGCGAAAAGTGTGGTGTGTGAAGAGCAGGTGAAGAGGAGGAGAGAGACGCGTCCTAAAACCAGGAAGTAAGCTGCGCATAGCTTCCCTCCACAAAAAAGCAATGAGATTTCTCCATAAGATTTTAGAAAATAGCTCAAAATAAGATCTGTGGGAAACGTAGCTGTTAGATAAATGCTCGTTTTTGTTCAGCCGGATAATATCCACATGTCTACCCTACTTTTATAATTTTCGAATCATAAATCCATCATTTAGATTTATGATAGACTTTTGAAACTATAAGATAAGGATGACTTTTACAAAAAAGTAATAGAGATTTTTGTCCAGAGGGATAGGCAAATGGACTTCATCTTCAAGTCAAGGTAAGACCGCAATTTTATTGAAAATGGGATCTTACTAAGAGAGAACAATTAAATATTTAAATGATCAAATTACATTTTTTAGGTATCCTTCTGTTGAACTGTCTGTTTAAAATTAATTGAAGCATCAGACTAAAGAGGCTTTTGAAAATAATATTATATTTTGATTTAGGTCAAAATATAATATTATCAGTGCCTCACCAGCCATGAACCTCACTGCACGTCACTGCAGAAGCTTATATATAGACATCTAAGTTTTTTGTGCCCCACCACTTTTGTACATATAGAAACGTCACTGCCTGGAGGTATCGTCAACCAAAAATAAATATCAATATCAAAGACTGTTGACTGATGTTTTGTTAAAATCGGTAATAATAGTGGCAGATAAAGCAGTTTGGCACAGAGTACAGCCAAGCATAATATTTAGGGTTTGATTGCAGAGTGATTGACAGGACGGTCAGACTATACAAACTAGCACAGCCCCTAGTTGACCCCCCCCCCCACACCCACACACACACACACACACGCACACACCACAACACAGACTATATCACCCCTTGCTGCTAAATACCAACAAATGATGTGCAATGTGTGCAATATATAAATGCCGTTCATAACTGTGTAATATATACCTGGCTGCTAAATCCTTAGAACTGTTACAAGGTGTGTATTTTGTATTTTGTAAATTGTGTAACTTGCTGCTGTTAAATACCAACCACCTATGTGCAATATGTGCTGGATGTGCAATATATATAGATGCCGTTAATAACTGTGTAATATATACCTGGCTGCTAAATCCGTAGAACTGTTACAGGATATGTATTTTTTTTAATTATGTAACTGTAATTTTGTATTATATATTTTTTTAATTATATCATAACTTAGTACTTTTTTTAAATGCATATCACATATTTAACATATGTAACATTAAGCTGTCTGTAGCTCTTTTTCCTGCTGTAATCACGCACATTTCCCCTCCGTGGGACTAATAAAGGTATTCTGATTCTGATATAGCTATATGCAGGCAGGCATCATGAGCGGGAACAAAGTTGACATTACAGCATGTAAACGTATTCTAGTAGTAGTATCCAAAATGACTTAACTAAACCTGAACAACTGGATAATAGAGGACCTTTAACCTTCTACCTTCTGTGAAGTGGCAGTAGACACATTTTGAATGTAATTCATCTTTATAAAGTACATGTTAATGACACTTTCTAATACCTAAAGAATTAGGATTTGCATTTTGGAGAAGCATTCATTTTCATAAGGCTTAGTGGTTGTGTTGGTGCAGTGAAGGAGTGTGAACGGTGCAAAAGGAGGAGAAACCCTCGCTCACATCTAAATTCAAACTGCTAAATTAAAAAAATAGCTACATCTAGGTCTCACAGGTAACAGTGTGTGTGTTTTATAATGTTATTAAGCAATCGGAAAACGCTGCAGTGAAAACAACTAAAAATATGAATCAAATCCCACTTCTTGACTCCTGAGTATATGTGTGTGTGTGTCCTACTGAGAAGTGATGACGAGGTCTGAGGTCCATACCGTCCTGGATGCTGCTCTGAAGGTGGCTGATGATGGCGGCGAGGATGGTGGACAGGTTCATCTCGTGAGCGCACTGAGCCAGACCCAGAGTGAACAGCTCGTTCCAGCAGGCCCGCACCAGGCTGGTGTTCGCCTCCTGACTGAGGAGGACGGAGACAGAAGATACATAAGTGTGAGCAGGAAGACAGGCAATGATGCAACCTTTGGAAACATTCTCAAACAGACGTTATCTTTAGTGAATGTGCTTTTGAACATGTTGCACCCTCATCGTTGTGTGAGCTACAGGGACTCACCTTACCCAATATTTTTCTCAGCGTTGAATATTTAAAAACCGAATGATTTGACAAGTGAATACGAATAATTAATTTAATGTAATTATTAACGTAATAATGTAGTTTGTTTTAGTCTGTTGCTTGTTCCTTTTATGGTAAACGTTGTACGTGTTGCCTTGGCCAGAAATCCCTTATAAAAGGAATTCTAAAACTAAATTGGGGTTCTCCTGGTAAAATCAAATAACAATTAATTGCATTCCTAAAAGGAGAATAACTGTTTAAGTTAAGTCTTCCTGTCTCAAATGCATCCTCACCCAAGAGCTGAGAAGGCAGGGATGGAGCGTGCCCAGTGCATGGAGAGGAAGAGGAGTCTGGAGGCTGACTCACAGATGTAGTGCACGTTCAGATACTCAGGCATGGGACTGGGCATGGTCAGCTGGACAAAGAAGGAAAGATCATAGGAGAGGAAAATATAAAACACTGTGTGACAAAGATGCCTCACAGTGATGATTGCTGAAGTTAAAGAAACAAGATTTGCAGACTACGGCTTTAGCTTATACATAATTCAAAATTGTGAGTAAATAAACCATTGCATAAATCAGGGGTGTCCAAACTTTTTTCACGAGGGCCACATACAGAAAATGATTGGAAGGGCTGGGCCACTCCCTAGAGGTGAGGTATATTGCCTCAGAAGTTCAGTTAGAAGTTGGAAAAATCAATCCAATGTAGGTAAATTATTCTTGATACTTGAAAATGCTTTAACCCTTATGTTTTTTTGATCGGAACAAAGCTTCATGATATCCTCCACAACAGCTATATAAAAACACTACAAAACTGATTTTGACAATTTTAGCCAAGTCTGAAGGTCTCTAAAAACGTGTATAATTTGGTGTTCGGGGAAGACCCGGCACAATTGCTGTGGGTGACTCGGGGTCAAATTTGGCCCAATCAAGACTCATCTTTGACTTTAGACATATTCCATTATACTTTTTAAATTTTTTACTGATGGCCCCTGGTATAAATAATGGTGTGTTTTCTTTATTATTTAACAAATAATGAATAATAATTCATATCAGATGTGTTATTCGGGCCATTGAGTTGCCTCCACCCACCGTAAAGCCGACATGGTTGTCTGTGAGCAGGGGTCCTTCCACCTCAATGATGGGGGTCTCCTGGTCTCGACCAATCAGCTGGATGGTTGTTCCACTGACACACTGCCGCTTCTCCTCCAGACCCTGTCTAATGCTGACCTCAGAGGGGTTGAAAACTTTGGCCAGGGTGTCGAAGGCACTGTGCACAACAAACAAACACAACATGAACAGATCTGACAGAAGACTCTCTGCAACAGAAATAGAACTTTGTCTCGTCATTTGTTTTATCTTTTTTTGCCTCTGTAGACAAGAATATTGAATTTTAGATATCCTGCTTCCAAAGGGGCAACTAGCTTGACAGATGGAGCCAGGTAGAGCTGCAACGACGTTCAACCAGGAAGATCTTCTTTACTCATTCATTTACTATTTCCATGTTACTACTCTCTCTCCTCTCAATAAGCGATCGGGGGCGTCACTCCCCAGCTTAACCAATCACTTCGCTCTATTCTCACAAGCCTATCATAGCGCTCCGCTAAACCTTTTAAATCTGCTCTCCCCTCTGACAGCTGTCATTTCAGGTGACTCGACGCAACCCTCCTCCACCCCTTCTCACCTCCCGTCCCTCTGAATCCAGGGTCAAGCTAAGCCACTCCCCTTCAGATCGAACCCAACTATCCATTCACCACCACCAGTGTCTAGACCCGGGGGGGGTTTCATCGGATCAGTTCTACCCTCCCGAATGATACTCCTGCACAACAGGGCCTAATCGCCAAAACTCCATTACATTCATTTATATTTATGTTTTCCTGGCAATAAATATGTATTTGAGTTTATGCAAAACAATGGCACAAAGTGCTTTCAAGCTTTCCTGTTTTCTCAGTGTTGTCATATAATCCTTGATATGTTTTGTTTTTTTACTGACAAATCAAGACATTTGAGGAAGTCACAGATACCGGGATGAACTTTTAACACTATTTTAATGGCAATAAATTAAACCAGTAAACAATTAATAGATTATTCTAGAAAATGATCTGCAGCCATGTTTGAATTTGAAGTGCCTGTTTGTTTGATTCGACATTGAAGACACCTCTCAAAACAAACTGACTGACCGTGTTATCTCGCTGGCAGACTCCTCCTCATGTTGGCTGTCTGAGGAGTCACCATTGTTCAGATTCTCTCTGAGTGAGTCGCTCAGGCTAGCCAATGACGTCACCACATTGGCTAGTGTCCCCAAGTCTCCGTGCGCATGATCCATCTGAAGACAAATGAAAACATTGAAGAAGAAGATTGAACTTTATTGTCATTACGTAGTACAGGTACCAGTAACGAAAGAGTTTCTCTGCATTTGACCCATCCTAGTGATAGGAGCAGTGGGCTGCCATTAGGTACGGCACCCGGGGAGCAGTGTGGGGAATGGTGCCTTGCTTAGGGACACCTCGGTAGCAGTTGATCTTTCTGGGACTGGTGACCTTCCAGTTGCCAAGCTAAGCTATGGACTTCGCCACCACCACCCTAGATTAATAGTAGAATCATTTCCATCAAATAGGTGAGCTGAACCAGGATCCACTATAGAAATAGGGGGTCCTACACTGGAGCAAAGCATTCAAATGATCTGAAGTGAGTTGATTAAATGTTATTGGAGTAGTATTTAACATATTGTGGCTTAAAAATGTAGTATGCATTCAGATTTATGTGATACAAATCTGAATCTTAATCTGAGCCACTGTCGCTCCTTATTTTTCTTTTGTTCTTACTACTTTCTGTTCATAGTAGAATTGTAAATAAGGCAGCCTTTCTCTCTTTTTGTCAACATTAAGGACACAGTTATTTTGTTTGAATACACTTTATTTGAACTTTCAATGAACAAACGGAACTTGGTTTTCTTGCTTACATTTAGTATGAACATTGAATATTATGTTTTGACAAGCAAGGCAGATTGAAACATGCACTGTGAGGTGATACACATTACAAGATAAATAAAAACAGCTTTACAGGTTTTAAGTCTTTTTTAGACCCTCATTATACTAAGACAAAATATAACAGTGTCACAACAAGGAACAAAATCTTCCAACATCTCCACCTGAGGGATCATACTTCTATTAGCAGAAGGAGGCAGCAGCAGGGCAGACAGGCAGATCTATATATATCAAATGGTATATATTATCAATACAGTAAGTGCTGCAGCAGCTGTACCTTTGAGTCAGAGGCCAGCAGCAGAGTCCCATCACTCTGGATGAGCGGCTGCTGGATGTTCACCAGCATGCCCTGCTCCAACAGGCTGGATCTGCAGGAGACACAGAACATCGTCAGAATCCAGTTTACATCACAGTACAAGGTGAGTGATAGAATAACAGAGTGTGAGGTTTCTCTAAAGGTCTGATTCCCACTGACCTCGAGCCATCCGTCTCTGTGTCGGAGATAAAGGTTGGCGTGGCGATGAGCGGACTGTTTAAGTCCTTGCGAATGTAAATCTTCTGGGTGGAGGCGGCACAGTTAGCATGCTTCTCTCGGGGCACCACGTCGATGGGCTTTCTCTCACTCTGGACAGCTGAGGATGAACCAAAAGAGAAAGTTTAAGTTTTGTTTTTGCACGCTGTAAGGGAAACTTCTGTGTAGCAGCAATGCAGTCGGAGTCACCGACTCAGGAAAGAGACACGGTAGAGCAGGAGCTTCGATGTCAAACACTGATGGTTTATTTGGAGTTTCGGCCGGAGAATTCACATCACAAGTCACAGCAGTCACGGTGAGACTGCACGGGTGGGTTGCCACGTCAGAGACCCATGTATTTAGCTAGTTCCGAGAGCATCATCAACATGCTGCATAACAAGATAAAATCATAACACCTCTATCAGCTGATGCCACCAGGCAGGAACAGGGAGACAGAACACTGAGAGCACAGCAGCCAAGGTTACGAGGTGCGTGTGCTCAGTCACGACAGTTTGAACTGATAAACTGGGTCAAAGTTATGGGCCTTGGAAAATATTTCCACAACACACGCCAATTCAGTCTGTTTAAATCCAATATGATTAAACCAAATATGTAAACTCCGTTCCAGATCAATATTGGGTTACATTGTAATTTTACAGTTTGTAGAATAAGATTGCAGTTGTGACTGTGTAGGATTGTTTTCGGTGTTGTGTGATCCAGAAATACTAATAGAATACTAATAACTTTAGAACATTGAAAAGTGAAAGTCAAAATCTCTGACAAAAAGATGGATGTAATCAATATGTGCATGATTTTATCCAACAAAAATGTTTAATTCATAATTGTTGGCGTTAAGCCTTCCTAAAACAACGTTTTTACTACTCCAGCTTTTGCCCTCGTTAAGCTTAGAGTAGTGTAAATGGTGCATTGAACCATAAAGCAATGGCACAAGCCAGCCAGAATGGGCGCTACACTAGTTCAAACAAACAAACTGTGGATTTAGTTGTTGCATAATAAGAAGACAGACATTCAAACCTTTCAATGTTTCATTCAAAAACCTCGAAAGAAGCAGTATAGACCCATCCAGACTTTGTGTATAAAATGTAAGACTATGTTTTAAGGATTCTTTAGTGAACTGAATGTTGTTTTTTAATACTTCTCCAAACCTGCAGACACCCTGATGATACCTGAGTGTTTTTGTCGACATGTTTTTCTATAGTGTCTTGGATTTGCATCCAGACTCACAGTCAGTCTTCATCCCCATGTCAAGGCATTTCTTCAACCGACAGAACTGGCAGCGGTTGCGGTGGTGTTTGTTGATGACGCAGTCCTGTTTACTGCGGCAGCTGTAGGTCAGGCTCTTCCTCACGCTCCGCTTGAAGAAGCCTTTGCATCCCTCACAACTGACTGCTCCGTAGTGACGGCCTGATCGCAGGAGAAACTGGTCAGAGTGTGTGAGTCACTGGCCCACCTTTGATTGCAGACAATATGCAGCAAACATACATTCAGATTTAGCGTCAGGACACATGACCTTGTCCTCTCAGGGTAATGCACCTGACTGTAAGCCTCAGTACCTGAAGCCTTGTCTCCACACACCAGACAGTACTCCACTGGCTGCGGTCGGCTCAGGTCCCCGGACTGCCCTAACAACCGCTCCATCGACACTGGATCTGTGACGATCTGAACAACAAAGTCAAACACAGGCCATTTATCTTGTGTTTCACCTTAACACAATGTCATAATCATGGCTATCTGAAAACTATGACAAATAACTGCAAAACATTGATTTTGTAATAAAAAGGTGACCTCCTGAACTCTATTTTTGAGTGTCTTGTAAAGTCATGAGTGTCAATTTGTGTGAATGACAAGAAAATAAAGAAATCAATCAATGAAATCAGTGAAATAAATATACACAGTACCTTTCAAAACGTATTTACCAAGTTCTTTATAATAAACAACAGAACAAATCCTTAACAGAATAAAAAGAATCTCAAAAACAAAACACATGAGAGTAACAGAGACTAAAATGTTATAAAGCATGAACAAAATCACAGAAGAAAAAATGTGGGATTGGTTTTAAAAGTAAGACGAGATATACATTGTAGCCCTGATCAGGTGCCTAAGACTAAAGAGCCCTGAATGCATATCACCATAGTATATGAATGCAGACTGAGGGAGAGGACTGTACCTGTATCCTTCCTGGCATCAGGCTGTCAGCAGCGGTGAAGATGAGCTGCTTCGTGCTGTGGCCGTCTGGAGAGGCCAGGATAACCTTGCCGGCCCCTGAGCTGTCAGCTGTTGTCAGAATGAACTGCTGTTTGGGAGCAGAGGACGGCTTCATCGCTGTCACTATCTGGATCTTCTGACCTGTCTGCTGGTCAGTTACAATCTGAGGGGGTTAAGAGATGTAAGAGGGAGACAGAAAGAGAGGGAGGTGGAAATGAACATGGTCCAATGGGGTTGAAGTAAAAAATAAAAGAGCAGAATGACATTGAAGGTGGGAGAGATGAGTCACATGTTACAACATCAACTAGTTTGATGCTGCTAAAGAGGAAGAGTTCAACAGGTAGCAGCAGGGTCACATCTGAAGAATTTGAGAGTTACCTGTATTCGCTGTAGCGCTGTGGCAGGTTCAGTGGAGAGGACCTGAAAGCGCTGTGGAGACTCACCCATCACTGAGTCTGAAGGAGAGGATGACACAATTTAAAACACATTTCAACATGCTTCAACACAAATCATCTATAAGTCTGCATCAAATATTTGTCTTACTTGAGTCCATTTACAGCATACACATTTGAATCGTAGATCGTTTTAAATGAAAAGAAGTCGGAGTGTCTACAGAAGGTATGTCCCTATGGAAACAAACAACAACAACAAATGTAACATCCGCCAATCACGCAGACAAAGATAGTAGCACCAGAGTATTTTTAACTTTAAAAAACCTTCAGACTGCCAGCACATCATTACAATCGCCCTCTCACCTCGGTTTCGTGCTCAGACTCCACTTTCTGCTGAGAGAGCAGATTCAGGCCGGTGGTCATGATGATGAAGGGTCATCAGTGAAGTCTGTTTGGAAATATGAAGAAAATCAACCACTGAGAATCACAATCCAAAAGGAATGATGTCTGTCGAGCTCTTGTGAAGGAGCTATTTATCCGTGACAATTACAGCTACTATAAAATAACTTTTCTTTTCAATGGCATGATGGGCGAAAAACACGTCTCTACATTTGACCAGTAAAGTGGAATAATCAGTGATGGATCAAATCATACGTTCACACATACAATCATTTATTTATGATAATAGAAATAAAAGTATACAGAATAGTTATGACATCTGTTCATGGTTACATATCAGCATTAACATTAGGTAGTCGGTGTTACAAAACATCTCACATACTTTGATATTTGTCCTGTGCAGACACCTCAGGTAAATATTTGGTCAGAAAAGTCCAGCGTTTGCATGACTGCAGTGATGTGCAAGATGAGTCAGTGACCTCTGAGGGCGACCTAGACGTGAGATTTGAGAGACCGTTGATAACCAGATTACACTACAGTCTGCTGGGAACCCACATGGCCCCCACTGTAACAAAGGGGACAACTGATGTTCCTACATACAAATATACCATCTTTAATATGGACATAGAGTACGTAGATCACCCCTGCTTTTCTTGCTGTCTTTGGTTGCATTGTTATTGTTAGGTAGAAAATCTGCCGTGTCCTTTTAGATAGGACTTAATTCTGATCACAGTCACAGAAAAAAGGTTTTACTCCATAATAATCATTATGCAATAGTTATCAGGAGAATCTGAAATCAATGTGTTTGAACTTTTGTCAAATGTATTGCTTTTTATGAGACAGTTTTGCAAAAAGCAAAAATAATAACTTGATATTTGACCGTCTCATCTTTCTATTTGTTTAAAAAATAATGTCATATTATAAAATAGAAATGAAACATATCTTTGTTTTCCTGCTCTGCTTGATCTTGTGATTTTTGTATCTCTTATTATTTATCTTTTTTTTATTATTCGACGATATCGCCTTATTATCTTGTTATTTTAAAATATATATTTTGTGTACTTAACCCCCTTGGAAACGAGAGTACATCTCAATGGGTTTTTCTTTATAAATACTTTCTAAACGGATTATTTTATTTTTCATTTGTATTCTTAGTATATATAGTTGCAGCTAATGTTAATTGTATTGTGTATTATATTTGTATCCTATTGTATCTTTGTTTAACTCGTGTCATGCTTGAAACTGCTGCTGAAACCAAATCATTTCCCAATCTTGGGATAAATAAATCCCCCCAAAAAATGCATCTATCTATCTATCTAATTGCCTGCAGTACATTGATGTATAAAGGGCCTGCAGTGGCTCCATGATATGTTCACTGACCAAAGGGAGGATGCCAGCTGCACTGTGCTGTTCACTGATTGGTCTAACAGAGAGCCCATCAATTCCTCCGTCCTCAAACGCATCACAACCATGATCACAACAGAACAAAATGGACAAACTGGCAGTCAGCCAATAACACATCCTTGTGATAAATATATTACAATACTTATATTTCCAGACAATAGAGCAGCCGGCTGATTTTGTGCTGGTAGTAGATGTATAAAAATGCAGCTTTGTTAAATAAAGTATTAGTCTTTATAAACCACGTATGTCCCTGAGATGGCAAAGGTAAAAGGGTCGAGTTCATCTGCAGCAGCTCTCCTATGTTAGCAGTCACTAGCAAACCCAACACTAGCAGCGGTCTGCAGCCCTCTCCCCTGGATATGTCATTGTATCATGCATGGATCGGTCCAGGATAAGTCGACGGTAGTGTCACATATAATTAGTGAAATGATAAGCATGTCAGCGGAGCCAGACTCCGCCCTGCGCTCCGCGGTCCCTGCCCGGTCCCGAGCTGCCAGAGTCGGGCAGGAAGGGAGCTCCGCAGCGGCTAGCTAACATGCTAGCTGAGATTAGCTGCGCTCTTTTATCTTCCGGTATCTCAGTCGAGCTTTCTATGGTTTTCAATCCGTCACTGAGACTTACCTCTGGGGAACGCTGCTCACAGATTGCGGTCTCTTTGATATTTATAAAATATTTGTTTTTGGTTTTCTTCTGTTAAAGGTCATAGTTCGTGACCCCGCACCGCCAGCGTTGATGATGGTTGAGGTTGTTTTTTTTTTCCTCCTTCCTCCGTCGCGTCCCCGCGCGCCTCCAACACCCCCCACCCACCCTTGGCGCGAGCCAGACAGGACTGACGTCATCGTGTCTGAATGACTTTTCTTGTATGTTATAAAATTAACATAATAAAATAAAGTGTAAGCTACTATCAGACGAATAAGAGACAGACTCAAGTATTTGTTTTGTCTGTTAAGTATTCCTTGCGCCAATGATATATTCCCAAACCATGTCCTATTTTGAAAAGTAATTGATTTATTTTGTGAAAACCCCTGGAAATTAAATAATGAATTTGTTGTTCAAATGTGATTTTATGGGTGATTTTGAAAGAAATATGTTTATCTATATATATATATATAGATAGACATAGGCCTATATATAGCTATCTTTAATAATACAAACTGTTTTCAATCAAATGGTTGTTGTTACAGGGCTGTAATTAAAAAGTTAAAATGTAAGCAATGAAGGCTTAGCCTTACAATACAAAAAGTGTGACAAATAGTCAATGCTTTTATTCAGCCATGTAAATGCCAAACAAATGTAAATCTTCTTACAAAAATTTGGAAACTAAGCCTTCCAGAACAATAGACTTTTGAGGAAAGTAGTAAACATTGTGATTAGTTAAACTTTGAAATGAAAATAAATGTGTTTATTTATTGGTAGGCTATTAGGAAAAGGAGTAAATGTCGATTAAACATTTTAGACACAAATCTTTGTACGACAGAATATGTTTATTTTCACATAAAGATAAATAAATGTCACCTATAGTCACAAAAATCTCACAAAGTCACATGCAACTATTTTAATCTTGATGGTCTTTTTTCTGACGGAGTCTCGAACCATGACAAAAACAACCATTTGTGATTTGTAACAGCATTTGTTTAAAACAAAACAAAGGTATTGCGGCTTTGTTTGTTGCACTTTCCCCACCATGTACATTTTTGTAAAATATAGCCTGATAAAAATAGGTCTACCTAATCTGTCTGCGTCTAAGATTTCAAGTTGTGCACTCACGTAGTCGAGAATCAATTCATATTTGCATTAACCATTTGCCTGCATTTCCATGACCATCTAACCTATATGCTGCAGGTCTCCCTTGAAAAAGAGATCTATGATCTCAATGGGACCAATCTGGTTAAATAAAGGTTTGAAATTAAATTAAATCTCCCTCCATGTTATGGAAACAATAAGAACTTTATGGTCCAGCCTCAGAAAAAGAAGTACCTCTGACTAACCACCAGATGTCACCCTGCACCACCAGGTGTGGTGACCTCGTATAGGCCCTATACGACTGAATGTGCAGGAGAACAATAGGAGCACGGCAGCAGAGATTCAGAATAGACCTAATGACCGTTATGAATTTAATCCATACAATAAAATGTATATTTCCTTGGGTTAAATATTTATAGTTTTCTGTTGTATAATATTTACCGTCTCCGATGGAAAATTGGCTATAGTTGATTGATCTCATCTGTTTTGGATCTCCATCAATGTATAAATATGCGACGCCATTACTTGCAGCTTTAATCGGAATCTGAAGCTATAGTAGGCTAGATAAAATAATATGTTACCAAGTCACCCAGTTTACAATTTATCCACAGTTTAACTAGGCCCCTCATATTATTTTAATAATCATTAGCCCTATAGCCTGGTGCCATCTTACGAAAAAAATATTTGTAGGCTACCAATGAAGTCTTACTGCAAAGGGTAAAAATTGTCAATACCGTTTGAATGCTATTGATGTCCCGTGGAATGTGTCTTTCTGGTTTGCCCACAGGACAGTTATATATGTCTGATGTCTGTTGTAAAGTCGCACTGTTTACCGATGACAGGAACTCTTAAATAGGCTATTTGTCAAGAGCAGAGGCATTAAAAAAAAACACAAGAAGGATTTTAACCATAGCGCATCTGATCATCTAACACACTTTCCCTTTTGTCATGATCGTCCTCAGAGTAGTTGTAGCTACTTGGTTGTAAAGAAGCAGGGCAGAAACAGCTCCGGGCTGCTGCCGAATCGACCGTTTCATGTGCGCAGCTGCAACCCCGCTTTAGTAAAGACCGACCGGGCTGCAGCATCAACACAAGGGTATCAGCTCCTCTCACTGCAGCCTCCTCCAGTCGCTGCTGCGCGTCACTAAACCTGCAGAGCAACGAGAAGACTAAGAGAGATGGACACGCAATGACCTAAAAGGGATTTTAATCGTGGAGACGAGAAAAGGAGGACCGGTGAGTGAGGGGCAAGCTGCGGCCGAGCGGTCTGCAGAGCTGCCTGTAACGGTAGTAGGTTGGCCATGGTCGGACGGGGGCTGTGGATATGTAAGCCCCGGTTTGGAAAGCGGGGCAGGTTTGGTGTTTTGCCTTATCTGTGCGCGGCGATAGCGAGCTTAGCCTTACTGGCTCTGCTCTTTGTGGACTGCATCGAATCATGGGTCACCTCCATGAACATGAACACGTTGGTGGAGCCGCACGCAGCCATCATCCCCCCGCAGAGCGTCCCCCCCACACGACCCGAGGAGTTTCTGCTCATGCCCAGCCCATTAATGTGCCAGCGTGCCAAGCCTTACCTCATCACCATGGTTACCTCGGCTCCTGCCAACCAGAGGGCCCGCCAGGCCATCCGGGACACCTGGGGAGGGGAGGTGGAGGTGAGGGGCCTGCGCGTCATGACCCTCTTCATGGTGGGGGTAGCTTCTGACCCCGGACTGGCCAAGCTGCTGATCGAGGAGGCCAGGGAGAGGGGAGACCTGATTCAGGGGCGTTTTCTGGACACCTACTCCAACCTTACCCTGAAAACCCTGTCCCTGCTGGGGTGGGCCCGCAGGTTCTGCCCCCAGGCCCACTTCATGGCCAAAGTGGATGATGACGTTCTGTTCAATCCCAGTGCCCTCCTGCACTTCCTGAACAGGAGTCGTAACCCTTACGAACAAGGAGACTTATACCTTGGCAGGGTGCATCTCCATGTGGCCCCGGACCGTGACCCAGATGGCAAGCACTACCTCCCTTCAGGGGCCTACCCTCCTTCTGTGTTTCCGGACTATTGCAGTGGCACAGCCTATGTTCTGTCCCGCTCCGCACTGCTCAAGATTTCCCTGGCGGCCTCTGCGTCACCTCTTTCCACACCTCTGCCGCCTGAGGACGTGTTCGTTGGTTTGTGTGCCCGGACAGCTGGAGTGTTGCCCTCACACTGCCCACTCTTCTCCGGGGGCCCAGGGGTGCCGTACGGGCGCTGCTGCTATCAGGCCATGGTGTCCATCCACCATGTCCCACCCAGGGAGATGCTGCACTACTGGGCTGATGTCCACATATCTCAGCCCTGCTCCTGGCTGGGTATTCGGGCTTCTCTGGGGCTCTGCAAGGTCAGGGCGATGCTGGGGACCGCTCTAGGGCTGGAGCAGGGCTTGTGAGGGTGGATAAGAAGGAAAGGAAGAAAATAAAACTGGACTTATTGGGGTTGTGCCTCGATACTGTGAACAGCACATGTGCTCTTCGGGCTGTAAAATGTCTGTATTTTTATAGCTTTATTTTTTTAAACACAATTATGTATTTAATAATTCGTTTTTTTGCAGAAAAGAGGACAACGCAGCTCGTGGTATGTCACAGTAGACTGTTACTATTACTTTCGTTTTTACACTGACACGTTTTTTTAAACGTAAAACGAACAACACCATGGCATGCTGCTTTAGGAAATACATCCGCTTAACTGATCTCAGAACTCAACTGACATCTATGCTGCTACCTCATACAACCCGTGTAGTCTATCACCATGGTAGCCTACTTCTGGTGTACATATTAGTTTAATATGATGCCTAAATGCACGATGCTTTAAACAAAAGTAGCCTACAATAGATATAAAACTAAGGCACCATGAACCTTGCAAAACACCTTAGAAGTAGGCCTACAACACATTAATCAGTCACAACTTAGATGTAGTGCAATCTGCCATTATTTTCACGGTGGAACATAGGGTGTATTCGGACCGATAACAGATACAATTGAACTTCTGTGTGTGAAAGCTCAGTTATTCAGCCAACTCATTTATTAAAATCTAAGAATATAACATTAAACTGATGTGATACACAGCTGTATTCCAGATAACGTTAAATATGCTATGTATTGCCTTTGTTTGTAATAGTGAGATTAAACATTGTAATGTGAAGAAGCGTTTGGACTGAATTCAGTCGGGGTAAAACAAACAGTTCACAATATGTTTGGATAAAGCCTAGAATATTCCACCCACATTGTATCTTATGTTGGCCTGATGTCTTTTTTTTAGAAGAGAAACCCACACACGTTTTAAAACTACAACGAAACCAATGTTAGTGAACCCAAACCAGCAATCATTTCTAACTATGAGGTTGACAGACCGCTACGATGTGATTGAGTCCTCACGACTCCTGACATTACGTTATCTTTTGCCATCCATATTCTTTATTACTTTGATGTTGTATTATTTAAGAGACAAGGCTTGTTCTTTCCTAATCAGTCATCAATGCTAGTGATTGCACAAACTGCTATTCAGATGCCACCTTTTTAGGAAACAAATGGTAATTTAGTAAATAGCCTACTTCAAGTCTAATTGAAATCAAGATCACTTATGCAAGATTTACTGGATATCAATTAGGCCTACATATCCACCTGGGAAACGGTATGGTCGTTTTGGACATCGCTGGGGACCGCTAAGGACTTTATTTCCAACACCGTGCATATAGTCACAGTGATTCTCAAACTTTTTTCAATAATGTTCCCCCTTTGAATTTTTTTTTTAGCCAAGTACCCCCTGATCAGCGCAAAAACTATTTGTTAGGGATGAAATGCCTATATAAAGAGGTACAGTACAGTGCTGCACCATCGGTGTCTGATTTATTAAAACAACAACCTTGTAACTGAGAAACACTTAAATGCTACATTTCAAATGTTTACAATCCATCTCTAAATCCCTGGCAAACCAATTTTAGCATCATGCAATAACACTAAAAACGACATTAGTTGCATTTAACTGATCTTTTTAATAAGTTGAAACTAAATCTCCAACGTACCCCTAGGTCCGCGTACATTTGAGAACCACTGGTCTATAAATCTTATAAATAAGAGTAAGGGAGTTGTATATAAATATATGGCATTTATTTTCTTTATAAAAAGTTGTTTTTTGATTAGTCTTAAATAGATTAAATTACTATTCACTATTATAATTACTATTACTATGCACGTTCATTTTTAGCCCTTCAAATATATACCATAATAACCCATGCCGGTTATTATATGGTTAGCCTACCTACATGATGATTTACAGAAGCACGTTGCCCGTATACATTCATCTCAAATTTGCCTTTTTTTCGCAGATTTTTTTTTCAAAATGTTATGTCTTTTCAAAATGTCACTTCCTTTTCTTTTTTCACTTCAGACTTCAGCTTTGATACGTAATGTAATATAATACATTATATATATTTATATATATAGTCTTAAAGTTACAACCGGCCCTTTGAGTGCAAGCATAATGCTGATGTGGCCCGCGATTAAATTGAGTTCTGACACCCCTGCTGTAATCCCAACACGATAGACATCAGTTGTCATCAACTTCTCACTGACTAGGGCAGTGGTTCTCAAACTTTTTCTGTCAGGCCCCCCCTTTGGAGAAAAAAAAAAGTCGGGCCCCCCCAACACAAATAGTCAGGCTCAGTGGCGGCGCCAGAGATTTATTTTGGGGCTGCTGTGCGGTAGCTTGACATTTCATAGAGGGTGCTCAAACATTTAGGGTTTCCCATTAATGTACCGGGCGCTACAGTGGAATGTTCTACTGCAACAATCCCCACGCATATACACAGTGTACCCGCGACTGTCACAATTGGCTCGATAATCAGCTCACGGCATATAAGCAGGGGTAAAGTGCTATTTTTGTAGGTGGTGTGTGGACTTCACATAGGGGGGCATGCTCCCCCGGGAAGATTTATTTTTAAATATTGAAGTTAAAAGCATCAATCTGGTGCACTTTGAGAGCAACATGAAGAGATCTATGGATACCTCTCTCAACACCCATATAAAACAGAACTGTAAACAGATTTACTTTTTCTTTATGGATATTTTACAAATCACCCTTTTAAACTCTATTCTTGTTTTACTGTCATATAGTATTTCATACCTGTTTTTCATTTATTCTCTTGTTTTTTTATAACTATAATGGTCATATAAACGTGTGCCTCAGAAATAATTGTTTACATTAATGGTGACCAACAATTTGAGACCCACTGAGATAACACTGAGAGAGTCCTTTAGCTCATTGAGTCTCTCAGTCTGACTCTCCTCCACTTTGTTGTTGAACAAACTCCTTATATCCGTTAGCGTAGCTCGATAGTACCAGAAGCTAACAACAACGATCTCCGGTACCAGTGCGCTCTCTCTCGCGCACACAAAATGGCTCGTTCCACACACACGGAGCCGAGCTTTAATGATACACAGAGACCCAGACGTAATAGTACTGTACTGCATCATATTATTTTTGAATCAATAATTTTTGTAATTTTTTTAATCTTTTTTTTATATATATAACCATTTTTCCTCCTGGTCTCTCGCGCCCCCCCCTGGCATGCCTCTGCGCCCCCCGTGGGGGGCGCGCCCCCCACTTTGAGAACCACTGGACTAGGGGGAACAATGATGTCCCACAGAAGAACAGGGATTGTTAGGCCCATTCCCAAACCGCCCCCTACACCCTACCCCTCCGTTTGCGCGTTCACGCGGAGGGTCCGCCATATTAAGTGCTGTTCCAAACCAACGAGTGTGGAGCGGTGTGGAGGGGGAGCCCTCAAACAGCGAGTCTGCATCGGTGCTGACTTGAGACCGGTCTCTACCTGACCGGAATCAACGCTGTGTGTCCGTCAGGAAACAAACTGTTAACAAGTAGTTCCAGCAAACATCCACTGATAAACTGCGATGTTAACAACCTCATATTTTTTTAACTTAGGATCATACCTGTGTTTAGTCTAGAAAAAGGTAAATGTGTGCATTTTATTATAAAGTTGTGTATATTTACAGACTGTTGCAAAAACTAAGAAGCTTATAAACATCAGGTTTAAAACTAAAAGAGCTTTACAAAAAAGTAACACAATGAAAGATGTTTAGTTTTATTTGAGTTATTAAATTTACATTTTTTGTCACAGATGCTGATTTGAAACCGTTGTTACATACAGTTACGGCATTTCCTGTTTCTGCCGGAGAGAGGGGAGGCCGCCCCAAAGCTTGCTGCTGTATTTACTCCCTCCATCTGACAGGAGGGAGCCTCGTTGAGCTGCGAGTGTGGCTACAGACGGAGTTCACTCCGTCACGGAGGGGTAGGGTCGAGGGAGTGGTTTGGGATTGGGCCTTAGTCACTCTTTTACCGACCACATTACAAGTAATTCAGTGCAAGTTACTGAGAAATTCTCCTTGTTCAGAGAATGAAAAACTCTAAAAAGCTAGCCTACCCTATAATCAGATATCATTTTAATTCACTACAGATTGTTTAACAGAGAAGGTTCGGTTGTCACAATACTTTGCTTGAGCAATTACTGTATCCCTAAGGTCCACGTGTACTCTAAAAATCTTAAATGAAATTTCATGCATTCTTGTCCTTTACCAGGATTTCTTTTGTATGTTGCTTTTGCTGCCAATAGTGACTGTAGGTCAGACTTCGCCTAAATACAGCTGCAGAAGAATTTGGAGGGACTCAATCTGAAAAAAGAAGAATGCATTCTGAAAACATGTTAAGCACAATAGCACATTTTAAAGTCAGACATAATCTCCAGCGACACTGAATTTAGAGGCTTGGCATCATGTTGTTTATTTTTTAGAACATATTTATATAAAACATTTGACAAACGCTCATACAGTTCAGCCTTCAAAGCAATGAAGGTCAAACATTTATGAAAAATATGTTAATCAGGAGAAGTATACAACTTGACACAAATTCTTGCTGACACCCATGCTAGTCATGGCACCTCACATTATCTAGCCATGTAGACAGGAAATGCTTCAGGCTACAGACACTAAATAGAACTACCCTTTCACTGTGCTCAACATTGATTACTGATGATGTGCCATCCAACAGAATTTGTTTTAATTAAGCTGACTGCCTCCAGAATTTCTACAGCTTGTGTTCTGTTCCCACGGTGGAGTAATGTGTACAATACAATTTGTCCTTTATGTGAAGTTCAAAGGTCACGCCCACAGAATGTCACTGGGTTTTGGGTTGCACAAAGGATCCGCCTTTTTTATTTTTTGAATCTGTCCAGAGCAGATTTCTTGCTCGATAACAACACCTCCTTCTTCTCCCTCTCCTTTCTCTCTTTTTCAATCTTCATTTTGTCCTCTGAAGATTGCTGTACTGTCTCCTGAGGGGTAAACAAGTCAAAAGAAACGAGAAATGAGCCAAACAGTGCAGATATTGCAGAAAGATCACACTCAAACGTATATCTCTGATTACTTACCCTCAGGTCCTCATTAGCCACTTGTCTCTTGCGCCTTTCAATACTGCCGGCAGAACTACGACCCTTCTTCTTATACCTGGGAATAAACTTTTCTTTGGCAAGTGGATCAAAGCCCTAGGAAGACAAAATGGACTTTTAGAAAGGTGGATACATGCTATGATTCAGTATATAAAAATGAACAGATCTAAAATCAAATGTGTGCTACTAGGATAGTTCCAGATACTAACCAGAGCTTGGACCCTGTCTTGGTGCTTCTGCTGGGAGGTGGCTTGGTCCACCTGTCCCAGCTCAGTGGGGTCGAGGGTGATGAGCTCTGGGTGGATCTTCTCCAGTAGGGCCTTAACCTCCCATTCCTGCCTCTGCTTAGCACTGCGATATGGATTTGAATCCAGACCGTCGAAGTTGGGCTCTCCCGCACCTGTAAATATAAATAAAGAGTTCATTAATGGCAGCTGATACGATTGGTTCAACCCATCAGGGCCACATTGAGCTTAACAAATATTTTCTTACATCACACTCTATCCTCATTTTGAGACTTATTTGAAATAAGGAATATCGAAATCCAGTCGTACCTGGTATGAGCATGCTGGTGAAACCCTCTCCGTGCCCCACCCCGAGGACATCCTCAAATGGACAGAAGTGCATCCCCCAAACTGTTCTTTGAACTCTGTGAGCCATGTAGGGTTTAGTGACTGGAGTGCTCCACACGTCTCTGTACACCTGCAGGGAGAGTTTCAGACACAGATTAGGTGATAGGAGGGTCAAAAGTTGCACTCTTATGCATGTTTCATCAAAATGACTTTGTGCAATGTCAGAGGTAATGTATAGCCACAAGGTACAAAATGTCAGCAGTTTTTTTTTGTTCTATCTTTGGCCAGAAGAAGTCACTGCAGACCTTGTTCATAGCAGACGTTTTGGCTTGTCACAGCAGGAAAATCCCACGTGTTTATTTTTAACTGAGTTTTGCTGATGTAACTGAAAAATGAGGTCTCGTGTTGTTTGAACACTCACTTCTCTTAGATTACTTATCCCAAAACGTCCCCTAGTTTCCAAACAATCTCTTAGAACAGAGCAAAAAGGAAACTTTAGATTCCTTCAATGGACAATGTTCATTATTAAATGGTATTAATTAAGAATTTAGGAAATCAGTCAGTCAGAGTTCAGCTGCAGAACATGTCAGCTAAGCAGTACAACATGTGACATGTATATACAGTTTCCAATTATAGATAAAAAGGAATCAGTGTTTTCTTTCAACAAAATTCATGTTGAAATCTCCTTTTAATTTAACGCAACATGTGACTCAGAACTGTGTCTCAATTTTCTTAAAATTAGCTCCTGATTGCACTGCTCTTCAGAGGAAACGTACTTTGTAAGGACATTTTGGTAAAGTAAGTAAAACAGCATGTTGCCATCCAGCAATGTCATTCTTTTGGTAACACTATCAGTACATTCAAATGTCTGTGATTACAACATTTTCCTCTGAACAACAGTGTTTCTGCTGATCATAACCAGACGTTTTCATTTGATAACCCACAGCAAATGCATCACTTCCTGTGTGAAGGCCTGATCATGTTCCGATGAGAGCTCAGGATCTGTGCAGTGTGGTGCAGATAATGACCTGAACAATGTCCCCAGTGGCAGCCGACAGCAGCCCCCTCTGGCTCAGGGACAGACAGGATGCTCCAGCAGGAAGGAAGTAGGACTTGAGGGGCTTGAAGGCTCTAATGTCGTATACCTTCAGCTTTTTATCCATACCAGATGTCACCATGTATCTGCCAAGATGAGAGCACAACGAAAAATTGCTCTCTGGTGGACATTCAGAAAACTGCAGCTCACAACAAAACATATATTAGTTATTCAACTGTAAAGTATTTCAGCATGTATGGCAGGGGTGCCCAACCTTTTTTTAACCGAGAGCTACTTTTAAAGTGGCCAGTCTGCCGAGATCTACCAGTCCAAATAGAGAGGCGTAGCCATTACTGACAGCCTACTACCAGGAAAATACACACTTCTACTTGTATAAAACTGACCTTTGTACGATTAATACTTCATACTTATTAATACTACAGATCCTTTATCTTACCTCTTTCTAATCTACACACATACAAGTACTTAACTGAAGCTACACAACAGTGTTGTTGATACAGAGTTTATTCACACGTCGCATACTACAGTGGGTAATGTTTTCAAGAAACATTGAACAGTGCTGCCACATATGACACAGGAAAAAAGAAAAGACTCTGAACCCTTTCTTTGTCATTATATAAAAATAGTGTTGCTACAAAAGTATAAATTAGGCTTACTAATAAGACAACTCAGATCTGAAGCTACAGGAATCTGCTGCAACAGTGCAATAAAAAAGACAAAATTAGTGGTGCACGATAATTATCGGTCCGATATTAGGAATTATGACGTCATCCCGATAAAAGTATTAATAGCCCGATAATATACAATATATTTTTTGGGTAGAAAAAAAGAAAAAAATACTGCGGTGTGGGTGGATTGGGATGAGGGGCGCTTGTTTTTCACTCGGCTCCTCCCAGTTTGCTAGTACTGTGGTATTAGTGGTTTAGGAAGAGGGGAGTTTTTCACAAATCCAGCGCTCCCTAACTCATGCCTGGCTGTGACGTAAATGGTGTGCGGCCGTGAAGCCAGGACAGTAAACAAACATGTCGTCGGTAGTATGGGACTATTTCAAAGTTTCAGAGTTAGATAGTTCGCTTGCTATTTGTATTAACAAATGCAATGCAGAAGTTCCACGAGGAGGGAAAAAGGCAACGAGCTATAATACTTCCAACCTGATTAGTCACCTGAAACATCGCCATCGCTACGATGGTGTGTTAAAAGCGTACGAAGACGCTTGCGCTGCTAAACCAGCGGCGAATCCAAAGCCAGCTGCAAAGGCACCGGGGCTTTTACCTATCGACGAGGCTTTTGAAAAAGGCAAGAAGTTTGCCAGAGACGACCCCAGGGCTAAAACGATCTCTAACGTCATCATAAGCCGCATTCACACCGCAGGACTTTCCCTGGTACTTTGGTTCTTTAGTTCCGTTAGTACCAATAATGTCGAGTTCACACCGCCGGGACTACTCAGTGCCGGGAACTCTTTTGGCCATTTTCAGTCCCTGCTAGAGAGGTGGTACGAACCTGGTGATAAAAGAGTGCCAATTTCTATTCTATTTCTATTGGCTGGGCGAATTACAAACCACGTTAGACTCTGAATTTTTTTTGTTAGGCAGCCATTTTTTTCCTTGCTACAAAACCACATCCACACCTGAGCGAGTCGTTTTTTTGTACTTTAAAGCAGTTATGACCACACGTAGCCTACTACAACACCGGAGCGGTGGAATGATGAGGAAGTGTCGGCGCTTCTGGCAATTTACTCCGAGGACGGGATGCAGCAGCTTCTACAGAAAGCAGTTCCCAACTCCAAATGTTTTGAGCGATGTTCGCAAAAGCTACTTGAGCTGGGAATCGTGCACAGTGCACACGGATGCCGGGTAAAAATAAAGAAACTCAGGCAGGACTATAAAAAAATTAAAGACCACAATAATAAGAGTGGTAACGATTTTCTATTGTTATTATATATATATATATATATATATATATATATATATATATATATATATATATATATATATATATATATATATATATATATATATATATATATATATATTGCCACTGTTACATTGTTTTGAAACTACTTACACTTTATTTTACATTTCACACTTTTATTTAACTTCAATTTACATGCATACGACACACCTGGAACAGCGTGATGCCGTTATTGTTATGTATTGACTGTGCAATAAAACAATAAAACTGGCGAAGCTTTATTTATTGTGTCCCACCCCAAATTTGCAGAATAGAAGAATGTGAGAGCAGACAGGTGTCGGTGGTTGAATTTATCTACAATGTTGCAACCTTGTGCAGCAATGGCAGGGGCAGAAACACAAGTCTTACACACATAAACAAGTAATTTATCATGTCATTTGTTTTAGATAAATAAGGGAAAAACACCAAACAAGGGTTAATGTCCTTTTCCAAAATCAGCCTGAGGGGGTAATATATAATAAATACATAAAGATAAAGTCCATTGTTATAATGGGGTATTTTATTTGTAAATTACCCTTATGAACTCCATCATGTCTGAGGTCGGAAAGTAAACAAATGCCTCATACAGCGGGTGGGCTTTATACCCCCTCCCCCGTGTAGTTCTTCTTCTCTCGTTTTTTTTTGTACTCGCCGTGAAGTGGTTTTGCGGCCTGCCAGTAAACCCAGAGAAGAAGAAGACGAAGTGACGTCAGCGTAATCTTGCCTCAGGGAAAGTACTGCGGTGTGAATGCGATTGGCACGAGCCCCCTGGCGGATTCAGTGCCGTGGTACTTTAGTGCCGGCACTAAAGTACGGAAAGTCCTGCGGTGTGAAAGCAGCTATAGTCATGATGTCATGTCATTTGCCCACTACTAGTCTTTTTTTTACCACCAGGTGTGCAAAAACTACAGGTACATTTAATATATATATATATATATATATTATATTATTATCGGTTATCGGTATCGGTCTTGAGAAGCAGGAAGTTATTGGTATCGGTATCAAAAAAACAATATTGTGCATCCCTAGACAAAATGAATAGAATCAAACAATTTTTTTGTTGCATTTTAGTAGATTATAAAAAGAAATGCCTTTAAAAAAATAGGATGCAAGCAACACTAGTTTCTTAACCAGAATTGATAATAGACTATAATCAATTTAAGTTTGCATTCTTATACCATTTTGTACAATATTATAATGAATAAGTTCAAACAAACTCAAACTTACAGCTGATTAATAACTGCATCTAACTTGAGTTTTTATTATATCAAAAACCTGTTGAAATGCTACTGTTATTTGTACTGTCCCCCAAAAGCGCGTCGGCAGCCTCCAGGAATAATTCTTTCACAACTTCGCCGTCTTTGAAAGACTTCATGTGTCACGATAAGATGCTCTGGTAGCAGCCTTGCTCTTGTTGTTGGGCCTGGTGAAAATGGACTGCTGTGCATTTAGCTGTGCTCTCAGGCCCCTCCCCTTTTGGAGCGTAGGGCAGAATTAGGAGGGAATTCCGTCTCGTAGCGTTTGTGCACTGTTTTGAAATGCCGCTCCTAAATTACCCTTCTTCGATAAAGCTACGCTCGCATTGCAGATGGACTTTGAATTGGAATAGAAAAATCAACCTCCCACTCGGAGTGAAAATTATATATGTTTTGCTTCTGCCATAATTGCGGTCTTGTGTGTGTGCGGACTGTCACTCCTGTTGACACGGACAACCTTAGCGAACTAGTGCACTGCCCACTGCCCACCAGCCACGCCCCGACACATGGGGTCACGCTGGCCAATCACAAAGCTTTGATGCGTTCGAGTGCATTATTCTGGCACAGGAAGATTATGTTATAGGACATTAACGATAAAACAGAATATTGTTGTTCTATTTTTAGACACATCTCGCGATCGACTGGGAATTTCCCCGCGATCGATCGACTGGTTGGGCACCCCTGATGTATGGCTTTCTTCTACAAATGGTTCACTTCAAACCACCCACAGTTCTGCCTGGGAGCACCAGCACTATGCACAATTCACAGAATATTATAACGGAAAGATGCATTAAAAAGAACATGCTATTCACTGTGTGTATCGATAGATTAAATGATCATCTATTTGTTTTTGTAGTCATCTGAAGTTACAATCATAACATTAGCTTAACACAAACCATGTACTATTCTAAGTACTTTAATAAAAACATAAAATATTATACTCAGAATCTGAAAGACGCATTAATTTACCTGCAAACTGGTGTCTGTTTAGATCACTGTAATTATGGTTAGTGGGTGAAAACGCAAGCCCCATCATAAAAATATTGATTGTGGCACGATGCAAAGCCAAGTATAAAACTGAATCCTTAAAAATAAGTTTGTCTCCAGGTGGTGGGTTAAAAAAAAAGAAAAATATATTGTCAATGATAACAAAGACATTTTACACTTTCAAAAGATGGAAGTTGAAACATTTAATGAGCTCGAAATGAAATACAGAGCATATTTATGATGTGGGGATGCACATGGATCGAAACAGGGCGATGGTTGAGCTGGGGCAAAGTGGAGGGTGGGCATTACGCTTCGCCTACAACCCCTAAAACCTTTCATGATGATGTTTCTACTGCAATTAATTTGACATTAAAGTGTCATGTTTAGACTCACGTGCCCGTCTTGTCTACAGCCACAGAGCGCACGGCCCCCTGGTGACAGAGCATCTTGACGAGAGCTTCTTTCTGATTGGGCGACCACAGGGTGACGGTGCCGTTGGAGTGGCCGAGGTGGACGATGGCATTTTGAGGGTTCTGGCACATCACGTCCAGCCGGCCAGTCTTGGTGTTGATGGCTGCCACTTCCTTTCCAACAGACACATCCAGGTACTGCAGGAAGCTTGTGGCACTCTGAGGGCGAGAACAGGAAGGTTTGTCAGAGCAGATTGATTTGAGTGAATTAGTAGGGTTAGGGTTACAAGTAGGTGATTGCTTTTACATTTCATATTTTACTTTACACAAATGTTTGAGAGAGAAATGTGAGGCAAAAATACAGATGAAAGGGGCCGGTGCATACTTTGTAACTTATTTTAATATACCGTACCCTGCTTATAAACACACTCAGCTCAGTAAGGAACTTTAAAACACCCGAGAGGTTTCTCAATACTCTAATTTCCCCTCCTCGACTCCTCGGTCCTCCGGTTGTGACCCGGAAATAGATTTCAGCGCGCCATGTTGAAGGACATCTAATTTCTCTAAATACACATCGAGGACCGAGCATCGAGGAGGCTCTCTGAAGGAGCTCTAACCAAGGAGACACTGATGGGTCCTCCCCGGCACCTCCGCGGATGACAGCTCTGCATGCATCCCCATGATATTATTTTAGTAACTGCTTGAACGGCGACGCAATGTTTACAGTGAGAACAGCCGTGAGGTCCGTGCAGAAAGCAGAGCAGTGTGTATAATATATATCACTCAGTATAACAGGCCTACTCTCTTTATTTGCTTTAGTTTAGTAGATAACTACAAACAAAGAGTCGATATTTTTCGAAGACCATTTAGTGCAGGCATGGGCAAACTAAGGCCCGCGGGCCATATACGGCCCGTTGGGCTTTTTTAATCCGGCCCGCCGAATATTGGTACAAAATTGTCAAAATTATAGTAAAGACCGCATTCATTTTTGCCTTTTTCCTACAATACCCGGTATTTCAGTTGATCCCACTAGATGGCGCACTCTAGACACAAATGACCTTTGCTGGAGTCGGCAACCCGGCAAGATCTAAGAACCAAATATGTCACGCTTACATTGGAGGGGGTCAAGATTAACCTGAGCAATAACAGTTCACGGTTAGTACAGTACAGCGAATACAAGTTGTAACAAGCAGTAGCACTGAGCAAAGTGACTAGAACGCGACCACACCCTTATAAAAACACTTATATAAAGTCAGGCAACACTAACCAGCTTAGTGTGATTCTGTTTATTTTGTGTAGAAAACGGTTTATGCCACAATATATGACGAGAGTCTGATTAGCTTTGGTTGCTATGCTAACATCACCTGTAGAATGCCAGAGAAACTTTCATATCAGCGTTGTGATGCCAAACAGCGTCAATTCATACTCAAACACGTTCACTGATGGGGATGGGGGATATTTATCAGCTGCTTGTGTGACAGTCAGACAGTGAAAACTTTACAGCGGGAGAATAAACTCCGGTGGACGAGCAGCACTGCAGCGGGCAGTAATGCCGCTGAACCACATTAATAAACAATGCACAACGGCACTCTGGAGAAAGGTATAAGGTTGCAGAAGTAGTTATTTAATTTAATCTGGCTTCGTATGATTGAAAACTACCAGACGCAGTCCTCTATTGATGTTGTTGTGAGCGATGTTGTGGAGAAACTCAGCGACGTAAAACGCTGTGTGGGTCATAAGAAGGCACGTCAACGGTTACGTCAATGACGCAATAATTCACCTTTGAACCTGCATCTGTAACAATGAGTGGACCAAAGAAAAGAAAAGTCGACATTGAGAGCAGATGAGGAGTTTAATGAGGAGTGGACAGCTACATATTTTTTCACCGGATCTGTTACTGGCCCGGCTTGTCTGTCAAATTTTAAAACTCATAGTGGCCCCCGAGCCAAAAAGTTTGCCCACCCCTGATTTAGTGCTTCACATACTAAAATACACAACGGCTGTAGCCTGATTATGCTTTAGGAGCTGTAGGTGTGTGTGGTACAGTGTGTAGGTGTGTGTGTTGTACAGTGTGTAGGTGTGTGTGGTACAGTGTGTAGGTGTGTGTGGTACAGTGTGTAGGTGTGTGTGTTGTACAGTGCGTAGATGCGGCGGACAGACGGGTCTCAGTTGGTTTGGTGTCCTATGCTTACTTTTAATACTTGTAAATATAACTTTTGGCCCGTAATTTCAATTCCCCATTTCAGCGACCAGAGAGAGGGGGGGATTGTTACGACCCTGGGTCGTTATGTGTATTGTGTGCAGATTTTGTTCCTCCTTCTGTGTTTGTGTGGCTGCGTGTGATTGAACAGGTGGTGTCCGGTTGCTGATTGGCTGCCCTCGACAGGCTGATTTGTCCACCTGAGGAGACGGGAGCATTTAAGCTGCAGCCGTGCAGTTTCTCGGTCTCTCTGACTCAACTTCTCCTACTCCCAACGCGACGCATGTTTAGATCTTTTGTCCTGTGGTGCATTCCTTCTCCGCTGGCTGTGAGCTATTTTTACGTTACCTGTCTTTGTAGACGGATTTATTTTCTCAGGAGCGCAAACTCTTTTTCCCTTTTGGATTGTTTGTTTTCTCCTGTTTAAGTTAGAGTAGGTAAGAAGCCTGTATATTTATTTTTCTCTGTTAGGTAAGATTTTGTGTTTAAGGTTAGTTCGTTTTGTGGTTTTGTTACTCCTGTTTTGTTTATTTTTGTATCATACTTTCTGCAGGTTTTCTTTTTGGTTGTGAAAGTATATTTTTGTGAAATTCAGATTTGTTAAATTGAATTTACCAAACGATATTCTCTGTCTCTGCCTTTGTCTTGAGAGTGGGAAAAGTGGGGAGAGAGCAAACTTTGTGCTGCGCCTAGGTTCCCCTAGGCCGGGGCGTAACAGGGATATATCCAGTCTCTGATTGTGTTACGTTATTATGAGAGTGCTCTCATACTTGTTTGATTCTGAAATTGTATATATTTATATAAATATATGTGTGTATATATGTTCGCATCTGTAGCCTGTTATTGTCTCATTATACCGCACTGTGAATGAATTAAAAATAAATATATAAGTGGTCATGAACACATCTGTCCATCAGACAGAGGGCTGCTGTGCCTCCTGTCATCATTAATGGACGTCTATTTAAAATGACCGCTCAGAGGAGAGGAGTTCTCATTTCTCTAACCGCCTGCTGCTTCCACTCCTCAGTCCTCCGCTCGCATCTCCTGTGAGCGGGACTAAGCGTTGAGGATAGGAGTCGAGGAGGGGAAATTAGAGTATTGAGAAACCTCTAGTGTCTAAACTTCCCAGTGATACAATTATTTCCAAAGAAACATCCACAAAACTGCTTAGAAATCATAAGAAATGTGCCTAAGAATCATTATTATTTTGTTATGTTTTCTTTCATTATCAAAGTAATCGAGTACAAGATGTCATACTGTTAACGATTTGCTCAAATGTAAACAATAGATGGCTTAAACAATCCGACTGCTTATCTATAGGGGGCCTCAAAGTGTCAGGTTTTAAAAACGCCTGCTCGACATAGTTTGGAAACTACTTGATATTGATTGAACTCTTTTATAGCGTCTGATAACTTGTCTTCATGGCCAGGTCTCTCTTGAAAAATAGATTTGAGTCTTATTGAGTATTTAACCTGGTTAAATAAAGAAGAAATGTAAAAAATCTATTGAACATGACAAACACATGACAAACAGGTTGGCAAGCTTTTGTAATTGTGGTAATACTTTCAAAGTAAAATGCAATAGCTTGTATAAATGACCTGGACGAACAGGTTTAATCAACTCACCACTGTTGCTAGCAAAAAGTGGTATGGGAGGAACTGCATTCGAAGGACGTCGTTAAATTTGCGGATGCAGTGGAGCTCGATGCCATTGGAGTCGTAGATATACAGCCACTTCTTCTGAGCCACCGCATACATGGCCTCACTGTGGAGCCACCTTGATGAAGCAGAAATGTTTGTGTTTAGAGGAAAGAGGTTTCACAAACGGTTCACAAACGTTTCGATTTGGTACGTATCTCGGTTTTTAGGTCACGGTTCGGTACAGCAGAACAAATTATCACAAAAACATAAAATATATATTTTTTTTTTTGAAGTATTATTAAACTGTGAATAATGTATTCACTCAAATAAATACTAAATAAAATAAACATTAAGGTGCAGCATTTCGATGAACTGAAATAATCTGTATTTGAACTGTACTGTACTAGTACCCAAGCAGCCAGTTTGACATAATGACTTGCTTGTCATTGTATTTTCATGTTTTTTTAAAGAAAGATGAACTTGTCCACATTGCTTGCCGAAAGGGCAGATCTGCTGGCACTAACAAAGTCTCCTGCTGTGGAGAACACCCCCTCGCTAGGGTCAGAGGTAGCAGATACAGCCAGGTAGCGCTTTGCTAACATGGCAACATAAGGATATTTGGCGTTTGTAATAGCTTTGGCTCGGTCTGAACTCTGCGAGTGGTGGAGGCTTAAATGCTAGCGGGAGTTGGGTTTGCACTTCAGTCTTTTTTCTTTTGGTACCGGTGATATTCACGTTCGGGTGATGCCTTTTCAAGAGTGTGCAAGTTTGATGTATTGCCAGCCGCGTAACCAATTTTAGTTGAAAAATGCCGACAAACAGCTTTGGTTCGGTCCACCTGTCTTTGTCCGTCATCCTTGTACGTAACTGCGAAACCAAAATGTTCCCAAACCGGAGACTTCAATGATGCTGGAGGATTTTCGAGCTCAACTTTATCTGCGTTCGCCATTTCGACAGTTCCTCAAATTACTGACTACATTTGAATTAATCCCTGTGACCAGCTCTCTAGTATGCCTCTCGTCCAATGAAATGACTTGGTCGCTCTATGACGCGCTGAACCCAATGTGAGCAAATTACTCGCAGCACCTGAGATTACTTCCAAAAAGTGTTCTCAATTTTTTACGTTTAACGTTATATTCGTTCAGTACACACACGTGTACCGAACCGAAGGGCCCGTACCGAATAATTTCGGTACGGGTACGCGTACCGTTACACCCCTAACAGTTACTGTTAAGTAAAGCATTATTGCGTTTTACAAAGTGCGCTGTGTAGCTCTGCACAATGTGAGGCGTATGACTTACTTTACATCATTGATGGACTCCATCACGTTTATCTCACACATTAGCCGTTTGGTCTGCCAGTCTATACAAGCAATATGGCCTCTCCTTCCACCGAGCAGCAGATGTCTGAAACCAAGAAAACACACTGTGAACAAAATGCACAAACATTAAATCAAACAGTGTGCATCTGGACCCGGTGACAACATTACCTATTGACGCAGCAACCACTGTAAGTTATATTCTTGTTTAATTAGACTTCTCGGTTTCATTTATTCGACTCTGTATAATTGTTACTGTAGCTAAAACGGCTAAATCGCTTTTGAGAGATTTTAAATCTCAGATCTGCTCAGGCGAAACCTGCTTTACAGCTCTCAGCACTCAAGCCTGCATTATTAACATAGGCAGGGCCAGTCTATTGTCGCCCATCAGCTGTAGATAGTTAACTAATTAACTTCAGCTGTGAGAACTGAGCAATCAGGCGTCCATTTCGGGTAGCTCTTTCCTGGAGCGGCAGCTTCAGCGGCAGACAGGCTAAGACTGACAAAGACATTAGAGTCCTACGGGAGTAAGACTGACAAAGACATTAGAGTCCTACGGGAGTCACGAGGGAGGCAAAGAGGAGGCAAATCCTACTTTGATTGAGCTAAGTATCGTTGGCGTTTATAATTTTTACTTTTGTTGTTTAGCCCCTCATGCTATAATCATGTGTATTTTCTCCATTCCTGTTCATGTGTCTTCTCGCAATTATCACTGGCCCCGTGTATCTCCTAATCGATATAACCGGCCTGCTCTCGTCTATCCCACGTGCTCCACTGAGATCCATCATCTAGTTTCAGGTGGCCTGTGGAACTGCCAGTCAGCTGTTCCTAAGGCTGACTTCATCTCTGGCTACACCTCCCTGCAGTCTCTGGATTTCCTTGCTCTCACTGAGACCTGGATTACTCCATCCAACACATCCACCCCAGCAGCTCTCTCCACTGCATATTCCTTCTCCCATACACCCAGACCCACTGGCAGAGGAGGTGGCACTGGTCTCCTGCTCTCTCCCAAATGGAGCTTTTCCCTCTTCAAGCTACCTAACTTTACTCCTTCCACCTTTGAGTTCCATGCCGTCACAGTAACCCATCCTATACAGTTAACCATTGTTGTTCTCTACCGTCCACCAGGCGCCTTGGGGGACTTCTTGGAGGAATTAGATCATCTCCTCTCACACATCCCTGAAACTGGCCCTCCCGCTGTACTTCTCGGAGACTTCAACCTCCAGATGGGGAAGATAGACGAACTAACATCTCTGTTAACCGCCTTTGCTTTCTCACTCTCTCCGTCCCCACCGACTCATAAAGCTGGCAATGTCCTTGATCTCATATTCTCAAGGAACTGCGCTACTTCTAACCTCTCTGTAAACCCGCTCCACACATCCGATCACTTCTTCATTTCATTCTCTCTATCCCTTTCCAAACATAACAAACTAATCTCTTCCCATCCTACACTTGTCCGCCGTAACCTTCGCTCCCTCTCTCCCTCTACCTTTGCCTCGTCGGTGCTCTCAGCCCTCCCTTCCTCTGATTCGTTCCAACTACTGCCTCCAAACTCTGCTGCAGAAACTCTCCTCTCTACTCTCTCATCCACTCTGGACTCGCTCTGTCCTCTGACATCTCGGCAGGCTCGTCAGTCCCCTCCGGCTCCCTGGCTAAATGATGCACTGCGTGCTAATAGAACCGTCCTTAGGGCAGCAGAGCGGAAATGGTGGAAATCCAAACACCGTGACGACCTCCTAACCTATCAAGCTCTCCTCTCCTCTTTCTCTGCTTCGATCTCTCAGGCAAAAAGCACTTTCTTTCAAGATAAGATCCAATCTTCCTATTCCAATCCTAAAAAACTATTTTCCATCTTCTCCACCCTCTTGGACCCTCCAAAAGCTCCTCCCCCCTCCTCACTTCTGTCAAGCGACTTTGTTACCCACTTTGAAAAAAAGGTTAATGATATTTGCTCTTCTTTTTCTGACTCACCTTTACTCACCGCTGGGTCACCAGACCTTCCTTCCACCAACACACTAACCTCCTTTTCCCCTCTCTCTCCAAGTGAGGTTCTTACCCTCATTACCTCTGCCCGCCCTACCACCTGTCCTCTGGACCCTATCCCTTCAAACCTCCTTCAGACTATCGCTCCTGATATTCTACCGTTTCTCAACCATTTCATCAACACTTCTCTAACTTCTGGTCACTTTCCAAACAGTCTCAAGGAGGCAAGAGTAAACCCTCTCCTAAAGAAACCCACTCTCAACCCGTCTGATGTTATAAACTACAGGCCTGTCTCTCTCCTCCCGTTCCTGTCTAAATCACTTGAACGCGCTGTCTTTAAACAACTCTCCTGTTATCTCAATCAGAACAACCTTCTGGATCCGCACCAGTCTGGTTTCAAGGCAGGTCACTCCACAGAAACTGCTCTCATTGCGGTCACGGAGGAACTGCACACTGCCAAAACTGCATCCCTCTCCTCTGTCATCATCCTGTTGGACCTGTCTGCTGCATTCGACACGGTGAATCATCAGATCCTCCTTCGCACTCTCCAAAAACTTGGAGTTTCTGGCTCTGCACTTTCCCTCCTCACCTCATACCTGAAAGACCGTACCTACAGGGTGACTTGGAGAGGGTCTGAGTCCGACCCTTGTCAATTAACTACGGGGGTCCCTCAGGGCTCTGTTCTTGGTCCCCTCCTCTTCTCCTTGTACACAAACTCGCTCGGATCAGTCATTAGCCCGCATGGTTTTTCTTACCACTGCTACGCTGACGACACCCAATTAATTCTGTCCTTTCCCCGCTCAGAGACCCAGGTCGTCGCACGCATCTCTGCTTGTCTAGCTGACATCTCTCAGTGGATGTCTGCTCACCACCTCAAGCTCAACCTTGACAAGACTGAGCTGCTCTTCCTCCTGGGAAAAGATTGTCCAACTCTTGACCTGACAATCAACATCGGCACCTCAGTTGTTTCCCCGACTCAGACTGCAAGGAATCTGGGTGTGACCCTAGATAACAACCTGTCCTTCACTGCAAACATCGCTGCTACAACCCGCTGCTGCAGATACACGCTTTACAACATCAGGAAGATACGTCCCCAGCTGACTCAGAAAGCGACTCAGGTTCTGGTCCAGGCTCTCGTCATCTCACGCCTAGACTACTGCAACTCCCTCCTGGCTGGTCTACCTGCATGTGCCATCCGACCTCTGCAGCTCATCCAGAATACAGCGGCTCGTCTGGTTTTCAACCTTCCTAAATTCTCCCACACCACTCCGCTCCTCCGCTTCCTTCACTGGCTTCCGGTAACTGCTAGAATCCACTTCAAGACACTGGTACTTGCTTACCGTGCTGCGAATGGATCTGGCCCTTCCTACATCCAGGACATGGTTAAACCGTACACCCCAGCGCGTGCACTACGCTCTGCATCAGCCAAACGACTCGTTGCGCCCTCGCTGCGAGGGGGACCCAAGTTCCCATCGGCGAAAACACGTGGGTTTGCTATCCTGGCTCCAAGATGGTGGAATGAGCTCCCCATTGACATCAGGACGGCAGATAGCTTGCACATCTTCCGGCGCAAACTGAAAACTCATCTCTTTCGACTCCACTTCGAGCGTTAGAACGATTAACGAAGCACTTTTATACCAATAAAGGACTGGATTACCTAAAGCCAGTTGAGTAGCACTTGAAATGTTTGGCTCTATGAAACCTGATATACTTATATGATTCTGTTTTCTTCAAGGTTGTGTCTTCCTGGTCGAATGTACTTATTGTAAGTCGCTTTGGACAAAAGCGTCAGCTAAATGCAATGTAATGTAATGTAAAAATCAATATTTCTTTATAATGTGGAAGGATTCGCTTTGAATGATAAAGCTACAGAAGGTTCAAGTCTGCAGTTTCCTCAGCTCTACAGAATGTTTTAGAACATTTCATTGCGTTTATATAGCCCAAGTCACAGATTTGCATGAAGCAGCTTTACAGTTTATGCAGAATACAACACACTCAGTATGGGTACAAGTCATCTCCACCCAAAACATTTTTTTAAATAGATGTTGTATTTTTATCATTTTAGTTTTACAAACCGAATCATGATTGTCTTGGTCGAGTCTCAACACTCTCATAAGGAGTTTTTAGGCCAATCTGGTAGTTGTTTTCAGTGAAAAAGCTCTGAGAAACTCACTGTACATTTCTTGCCCAGCATGTCAGACAATGTTAACACTATCAGGTAAACACAGCCGAGCATTTAGCAGGTAGGGAGCCAGATATTATATTACAAAACGGAACTAATAATGAGAGCAAATATTCGTCAGGTGGACACAAAATGTGCAAATATTCCTTATTAGTAACATATGTGCAGTTAATGGCTTCTTATCCAAAGAGGCAACAAATCAGATAATGTGGGTTTAGATAGAAAACATTTGGAGTTTATCTTCTCCTATTGCTGGGCTGACGGACTCGCCTCATTCACAGCAACCCTTAGACACTTTAAACATGGTTTGAACAGGCATGGAGATTGAGATACTGACCGTCCAGTCCTGCTGTAATCCAGTCGATATGGTCCAAACTGAGACAGTTTCAGATCAAAATACTGAGAAAAAAGTGAGAGAAAACAAATCAATGGAAGGTCTCATCCAGGGGAACAACATCTAACCTGCACATATCTTCATTAAATTGTTTTTAAACTAAATATACAAATAATTAACACAATCTTGTAACCTCCTGAACATACAGTATTTTTCATTTTCTTAAATTCTTGTTAATGAAATAGGCATTACAACCCATGTTAAGTTCAGCACTAACTAACACATTATCCATATTAATACAATAAGTTGGGGATGACCTTTACTATTTGCAGCTTATTGTATCCCAGCAAGATCAGTTAAAAAATAGCTATATTTAAAAAGATAAAATAAAAACAGTAACATGTGGCCTGAACAAGGTATAGAGAGGCTGTTTGTGTTATCGCAAAAGGCCCCATCACTTAAATGTCAGGAGTGTCCAGTTAATGTCCCACCTTTGATGCAGAGGTTATATCCACAGCATCTGAAATATCTTCCTGAGAGATTGTGCACGTGTCCTCATCTTCATCTCCTTCTAGAAACCTGAGATTGAAGGAAAACATGTCACAATCATGATTTTAAACAAAGGCTTGAAGTGACATTTATCAAATTGCATCTCTGTCACATGATATACTGAAGCCAGAGCAGCCAGTCAACATTTTGAGGAAATTACCCAGCATCCTCTGGGAGTAGGAGGTCAATCCTAGCAGCTTGCTTCTGGGCCATTTCTGAAACTTCATCAGAGCGAGCCATCATGTCTTTCAGCTTGTAATGCTGCCGGGGAATCTAGAGCGAGAACAATCAAGGATCCTTAGATAGCTAGTAGCAACAGATAACTCCTTTTATTTACCAACGTGTCAAAAAGATTACCTTACCTTCTTAGTTTTATCTCTCCTCTTGAACTTCTGCATCCTGTCTTTAGAAATGTGTGCAGGCCCAGGGAAAGGGTCAGGTTTCTGAGAGAGTAGGAACAAGCATAAAAATGAAGGTAACGTATTTTAGAGCTGGGAGATATATTGATATAGAATCAGAAATAGACCCCAGTTACAAAAGTACTTCTACTTTCATTCCGATCAATGATATGCTATATTGGAAACATATATATTTAAGCATGTTGTGTTGCCCTGTTATTAAAAAAACAAAAAAACAATTCCAACTTACCTTTAGTATATATGTGCTACTGTAAATACACATCTATAAGCAATCCCTTTGAACCTTAACAACATTATGCACATCGTATGTATTTTGCAAATTACAACTTTTTTCTTTTTAAACCTGCTTCCCCCCCCCCCCCCCGACTTTGTATTGCAACTGCTGATAAACAATTTCTCTAGGGATGAATACAGTTCGTATTTGAATTTACGATTCAGAATGTACAGTCCTGTGATAATCCGTAGATATATTTCCCACTTCTCGGAGTGACACGACAATTATTTGTGTTTATATCAAAGAGATCTTCCAAAACAATCCATCGATCTCTGCTAGCTTGCCTTTTAACTAAAACGTCAAATGTATTTATCATTTAACAGCATTGCTTTGTCATATAGTATGTGCACTTTGTTTCTTCCTTTTTTTTGTATATCACTTTTAACTGCAACCCCTGTAGAAAATGTGATATATACAAAAATCTTCATTATTACTTGTATTCACTTACCCCTGAGATGAACTTCTTTGCATCTCCTCGATCCTCATCGTTCTTTCTTTTCTTTGCTTTCTCGACGTGTTTCTGTGGCAGAGTCTCTCCAGTCTGTTCTCCATCTTTTCCAACTTTGTTGTCATCCTTCCCGTCCTGCAGCTCATCCCAGTATCGAGCAGGGGGCTGTTTAAGAGGAGCAAAGCGGAAACAGGTTTGCAAAAGCGATGTTAACAACAAAACAGAGAGTTTAGTGTACATTGGAGTCACTTTGTTAGAAGAGGTAGGGACCCTTTATCAGATACTGCTACTGTTTTAGGTGCAAACAATACATGCTTACTGTCTACAGCAGGGGTTCCCAACCCCGGTCTGGTGTTACTGCCAGGCCGCGAAATAGCTTTTTATAGTTTATCGTAATATTTGCAGAATTATATATAAAAAGATTTGATCATAATATTTTTTTCAAAAAGTGTTTAATTTTCGCACCTATACCAATCATATTATTTCATCCAGTAGCCTGGTTAAACTTTCACTAGAAAACTGTTAAAAATGGCTTTTATGATGTTCCGAGGGATTCGGCGGCTCAGGTATCAGCCTCTCGTGCGCACGAGAAAGTTACCGGTGCGCCAAGTAGGAAGAGGAGCGCACAGGAGACAACCGTTTAATTGCAGACTGTTATGTTTATGTGGGGAAATGGCAGTGCATACATTATTTGAGATATATTTCAAACTCGGACTTCATTTTAAGGACATGTCGGCCAGGGGTGCAGAGCTATTTGTTTAAGCACCGGATTGACAAAACAGGAGAGTAAACCAGTCTGCCTTGATCTATGAATTCATGTCCGGGACTCTCGCGGTATCTGCTGCCCGCAGCTGTTTTATAGAAGGAAAACCTCCTTCACTTCATGAAATGGCTGCAGGCAGCATCAGGAGGCAGCGGGACGTGTAACTCCGCCTCTGAGAAGTGAAGCACCAGCGGGTAAAGATGTGCCTTTTTACGCACCGCCTTCGCTGTGTTTACCTTAATCAGAACAGCTTAAGAGTGACTGCAGGCTGCTACGTGTTAACCACACACACACCTCTACACACATCGAACTGCCCGATTACTCCCTCTTTTATTAGTTTTATGAAGGAGATGTCCAGTTACCAAGGCGCATGATGTGTGCGTGTGTGTGTGTGTGTGTGTGTGTGTGTGTGTGTGTGTGTGTGTACGTACTCTGTTCAGCTCAGCTCTGTGTGTTCGGTGTGTTTGTGTCTGTCCGACACCGGCATTTGTTTTCAAATGACCATGAACAATAATTTACACACATCTGGCTAAATCCATAGGTAGCCTATATGCGGGTGTTCCCAAAATAAATTAGTTTAATCTTAATCTCGATGTAGAGCTAAATGCACCGGAACGAACGTCACTATCATAATATCTTCTGAAAACAAATGCCACACACTAGGGCTGTGCGATTATGGCAAAAATCATAATCACGATTATTTGGGTCAATAATTGATATCACGATTATTTTGACGATTATTCATTGACCATTTATTGAACTTTAAAACAAATAATATTTTACCAATAAACAAGATCAACAAATATGTTGGAGCGCACTTCCAAAACCATACTAAACATATATTATTAATATGATAAATAAAAATAAATTAGACCAAAATAAATGAAATCAAATATGTTGCAGTGCACTGTCACAACCTACTGAACACTCCTTAACATATAGCCAACATTTTGGTGAAACATATTCATTATTCCACTCAGTTAAACGTTGAAGGCTGGCCAACCGTCATGGTCCAGAAGTAACAGGAAATAAATGTTGAACTACAATTTAAGACCAAATAAAAATGTTTAGGCCACCATGGCAAATGCTGGTAGGGCTGCTCGTGTCATCTCTTAAAGATGTTTTGCTAGAAACACCAGCCTGTTTACATGGTCTGGTTTCAGAGATGAGCGCAGGCAGGTGACGTTATTGCCACCTGTACTGAAGACCCACAGCCACGCCCCGACACAGGGGTGACGCCGGCCAATCACAAAGCTTTGATGCATTCAAGTGCATTATTCTGGCACAGGAAGATTATGTTACAGGACATTAACGATAAAACAGAATATTGTTGTTCTATTTTTAGACACATCTCGCGATCGACTGGTTGGGCACCCCTGGGCTAGACCATAGGTCCGTTGTGGTGGCAAAGTAGTCAGCTGAAGCCACATCTCTCTCAACTTCCCCACGGCATTTGTCACATAGCCTAATACCGAATGAAATAATACCGAGACGGCATCGCGTAACGCTTGTCCAACGTGTTGACAAGTTGCTTAAAGCCCTGGTTGCTAAGAGTGCTAACTGGGCACATATCTTTAGCGATGTGAAATGTAATGGCACCTGTAATATCTCTGTGTCTCTGCGAGCTCGTCGCGTAGGCCGTTGCTCTGTACAATGCGTCCTGAATCGATGACTGTGATGATGTGGTGGATGAAGTCGAGCGGCATCTGCTTTTTGTTGTATTATTGCCTGGTCGTATTGCACTTTGTGGTTGTATTTCAGATGATTAAAGAGATTGGTTGTGTTAGCGTGTGGTGCCAACACAACCTGGTAACAAATCCTGCACTGTAGGCCTACTTTATTTTGCTCCAGGTCGGACTCCTGAATGCCAAAGTACTTCCAAATAGTGGAAATAGTTGTACCCTTCTTTTTAACGAGTTGCTGCTCTTGTTCTGACATCTGCGCTTGCGCTGAACACTCACAACACATATCACTACTACGTGGCCGAGTGGGCTTTTAGGGAGGGGTGAAGCGCACCCAGCAAAATAATCGTATTTTGTCAATTATGCTGTTTTCATAATCGTCGCAAACCATAATCGTAATCGCGATTAAAATACGATTAATTGCACAGCCCTACCACCCACACACACACACACACACACCCTTCATAATGGCCTTCTCCTTGTTTTCCCATGATTATCCGTAAATCATACAAACAAAGCCAAAACGTTGATTTATCTGTTTTCCCGTTTTGGTTTAAAAACTGAATAACTCGGTTTTTTGGTTTTCAGTTTCTCTGAAAAACCAAAAAACGACACCGGTTCTTTTTTAAACATTAATATGTTTTGGATGCATATTGTTCTAGTATTTGTTCAGGCTGTTACATAGGCTACAATTAGCCTCTGTTGCTACCTGCTGGTGGTGAGTAAATATTAAAATCAGTTAAAATTGACAACCGGTCCGCGATTTTTTTTTAATGTATCTGCCGGTCCTTGGCACAATAAAGGTTGGGAACCCCTGGTCTACAGTACCGGTACGTACATGTCTCCCCTTGTAGACTACCACACACAATATTGACTAGTGCTTTAAACCTGCAATGTGCAATATAGTCACTTTTCTTTCAATACTGTGCAATGATCACCTTTATTGTTATAAATGTCCCAATTTTTTTTTAATAACGTCTCAACACGTAATTATATCTATGTCACTAACTACTTTAAGTTGCTGCTCCTCGTTTTAAGCCATTGATGTGTACTAAATAGCTCTATTTTTTAATCATGTGTGGTTTTCTTCTCTATGTTTAATAAGTTAGCGTATCCTTTAACTATTTATTTATTTGTTGTTCCTTTATTTTATTTTCTCTTCACTATATCTGTAAAGCGTCTTTGAGCACCTGTAAAAGCGCTAACAAATTAAATCTATTATTATTATAAATGCATGCCTTTTTCTCGTGCTATGCCACTTTTTGCTGTAATACTGTACATTTCCCCGCTGTGGGACAAATAAAGGATTTCTGATTCTGACATGTACACATATGCTTACAATATGTTAGGGACAACTAGTGCAGTAACTATGCTAAGCTTCTGCAAAGCGGTAGCAGCACTTGCCTTATTATTCTTTATTATTACTAATATTAAACGTGTCGCAGGTCCAAACTGCAGCACTTGTAGCAATACACCCAAAAAGTGTGAACACTCCTATGTTCTCCTGTGCAAATTAACCTCAAAGTGTACACGTATTGTGCACGCTTTTTTCAGAACATTTATAACGAACTATCCGAATGCAAGACCAGTATACATGGTTCCGATGTGGGTTTATTTATCTGTGAAAATAGAAAAAAGGGTAATCTCACCTCACGAAAAAACCCGCAAACTCACACACACGCTGCTTGCATTAACTGCGCAGTGTTAGAAAAACTAGTGCTACATTGAGTGTGTTAGTTTTGTTTTAAAACATCAAGGTCTTTCTCAGATGACGTTATTCAAAGTTTAACTATGTCACAAACAACTTATTCGCAGTTACCTTCTTCGTTGTTTCCACGTGTGCTGGATTCACCACTGCCTCGCTGGTGGCCGCCATCTTTGTTGTATATGTTTTTCAGTTCCTGTGACCTCACTTCTGATGACGTCACGTCCTGCTAAACATTGTTTAATATTGTTTTATTCAGCACTTTGCTTACAGAATATAATCAAAACAGGAAAGTTGATTACAAAAATGTAGTTCAACCAATTATGGTGGGAAGCTTTCTAGAACAAAGTAGAACAAAACTAATAAAGAATAGGAGTAAGCTGCCAATAAATGCTGAAAATCAAGAGATAGATAAATCAAAACAAGTCAGAAATAAAAGAGAGAAACAATCATGTAAAAAAACTTTAAAGCAAAGACTGAGCTTAATATGTGTTTCCCACCAGGAATAGGTAAAGGCTTATTTCATTTTTTTCTATCTTGTCTTTTAAATGGTTTAGTCTTTCTATTTTCCTTTAACATATATTATATATATCATCGTTTTTAATTTGTTGAAATGCCAGAAATGCTACCCATACACAACTTTTTTTGCATTCATATTTATTTGATAGGGAGTCTGTTTTTAAATAGGGAAATAGTAGTTGACAACTCAATAGCAACTAAAGGTCAACTTACAAGCTTTTTCAGGAGATTGTATCCTTTTATGATGCAATATAGTAAGTGGGCTATAGCCTGCATATGCCTGATTTGTGCAATGTTACGTAGATGGAAGTAGGCGGTCCTTGAAATTGATTTTATGTGGGCGTTAAAGGATCAATCCTTCAAATATAACACCAAGATTCCTTACAGTCTCACTGGAGGCCAAATTAATGCCATCCATAGTTAGTATATGTTTAGATAATTTGTTTCGTAGATTCTTCGGGCCAAGTACAATAACTTAAAAAACAATAAAACAATAAAAAAGTTTAAGGTCATGCACGTTTTCAATATATGAGACATAATTTATTCATGTTTCTCGTTGAAACATGAATCACTCATGTAGAACTATTTTAATCTTGAGGGCTGTACGTTCTATAAGTCTCAATCATGTTAAGAAATAAGAAAAAAGTTATGTTTATCTCTGTAACTCCGCCCACTGAGCACATACGTCAGCAGCTTGCTCTGCAGCCGATTACTCAGCTTCTAATTATTATTTACAAATATTTTATTCACAAATTAATATGGTCGAACTCAAACCCGTACTTTAATAGTTTCGTATTTGAACCTGAACAATATGGAACTTTAATGGACAAGATCTAAAGTAGAAAAAAAATTGCAAAATATATTTATTTTTAAAAATGTGAAGCTTTTTCTTTTTTAAACAACGGGGGCGTTCTACCATCTTTTCTTCCCGCATCGGAGGAGTAAGCTGGTTCTGTTCCGAGAACATCTCTACAAGGTAAAAGTTATTTAAATGTATTTAATGTCATCAAATGTTCGTCATAGTTACAGGTTATCACAAGACGCATTGTTTGCAAAAAGCAGAGTTCACGTTTGCCATTACAACGAGCAACGTAAATACAGCTGTCAATTTGTAAACATTGTCATTCACTGGTGTTAGCTAGGATAAAGCCATGAAAATCATAAGGTGAGTTTATATTGATTGACTTGTGTTTAGCATGTTTTTACTGTGAGTATTTGTAGAGCGTAAGTCCGGCAGTTGCTTGATTTACAATATTTAAAACTATGAACCTTGCCCAAAGTTATGCACATTAAACCGAGCTCAGTGGGGAGGGGGGTATGGGGTCAGTTCAGTCTCAAAAATAAATAAAGGCACACAAAAGGATACACGAATGTAATTCCGGATTTATATATAAATGTCTCCGTCCACACACATATTTTTCAATGCACACACACAAACTTATCATTTTATAAATGTAAAAAAGTTTCACAAATATATTTCTGATCCACACACAAATAGTTACATCAAAAACACATTTGAGTGTTGTTACATTTATATAAAAAACGCTTTCTGTGTGTGAATCTCTCTGCATTTGTGTGTGGATCTCTCTGCATTTGTGTGTGAATCTCTGCATTTGTGTGTGGATTTTTGAGACTCCCCCTGACGCAGCTAGATTCACACACACACTTTTTTTAAGACACGAGGGTGTGCCTAATGCGTTTCCAACGTAGTGTAACATCTACGCGGTTTGCGGAGTCTGGGGGTGTGAAATTGTGTTTATTGAATGGCTCTGTACTGTACTTTAAAACATTAATATGTAGTTGTTACCTTCCACTCTACAAACTGCAGCGACTAAAAACCAGGGCTTGTCCTTTCTGATGTTGTCCTTGTAGTAAGCATTGGTTACATCATATAAAATAGTGTGTTTTTCCACTTCCATGAAAACCTTGTCGTCCATTGTGCGTATCGTAGTGGAGGTGTTGTGATGAAGGATTGGGGTCTGCTAAATTAGTATATGTGGGGGATGGGCCTGGCCCGGATGCTCACCTTTCCACTTCCTGCGAGGGGGGGCTGCCTGCCCGACCTTAAATTACGGCTGCGCCGCGGCAAAAATAGGATTCATCCTAATTTTAGAGAAGCGCTGCGCCGAGCCGCTTCTGGGACGCGTCGGAGCCGTAACGCGGCGCGTGTGGTGGAATAGCACCCATTGACTAGAGTGGCCGCGATCCTTACGACCGACGCGGCGCAGACGGGCCCGGTGGAAACTGGGGGTGAGACCAGGCTGAGCCGCCGAATCCCTCGGAACATCATAAAAGCCATTTTCAACGGTTATCTGGTGAAAGATTAACTAGGCTACTGGATGAAATAATATGACTGGTATAGGTGCAAACATGAAACACTTTTTGAAAAAATATTATGATAAAATATTTTTATATATTTATAATTCTGCAAATATTACGATAAACTCACAGCTATTTCGCGGCCCGGCAGTAACACCTCCGCACACTGCTCTTGCACTCCTAGTTCCTTTTCCTAGTGTTACATATATATAGATATATATATCTCAACAGTTTTTACACCTGCAGCTTTTTTTCTTTAATAAAAGAGTTTTGGTAGAATTATTTTTGGCTATTATCATTGTTACACTTTTACACTTGCCACTCCCTTGAACACAAGCAGTACATTCAATTATGGTTCTTTATTATTCATATAGTAAATCAAGCTCAATTCAGTTGCTAAAAAAACTGTATTTGACAATTAAATATTTAAAGTAGCCTTTGTTAAAGAAATTATTTTGTTCCCCAGATTGAAACAACACCGCTTTCCTTTTCACGATGAGGTTAAAAAAGGTTGATAGCTAATTATTATATTTTAAAGGGACACTGACCAATTATTGTATTCTATACTAAAAGGGGATTTTTGGAGAATTATTACATTAGAAATGTATAAATCATAACCATGTACTCCTGATGCAGCACCTGCCATTTCCTTAACAGTACACATGATATTATCCTGTCTTCTCACATGACAGCTTTCCAATTACAACCTTTTGTTTATCAACCTACAAATCTGAGGGACTCGTTTAGCGTCTCTTATTACCGCCAACACCTCACTGAAAAGTGAACTCTTACATTTCTCTTTTACAATTCCAATCCAGCAACTGCAATTGAGTTAAACAATTTTAATTTTAAGTTGCAAGTACAATAAATGTTGATCCTCATTATCTGGCTTCAATGAGGTTCTCAACGTATTGGACAGTCTCGAGATAAATGTCAACTCCAAAACAATCCGATTCTTGTAGTGGATCGATTGTGTCCTGCAGCAGCATCATTTCAGGATCTGAGAGAGGACTTTCCAGTGTAGGGACATTGATCCCAGGATGATGCTGATTTTAAAATCCACTCTCTTCCCACTGGATCTCTGGTATGAGAATACCCTGACAAAGACAAATTGTGTGTATATATATATATATATATATGAATAACCTTTCATTAACACATTAAACAAGCACTGTCATTATCACAAATTAATACAAAATAAGATAAAGAAAAGGTTATGCAATTTTCTATAATTACAAGTAATGATTGTGGAATATGTGAAGGTTATTATGGAAAAGACTTGACTTTACACATGTGGTGAAAAAGAACCCTAGTCTTGATTGCACCAAGCAAAGGCTTTTTGAATGCAAGGGTAGTGTGATTATAGTTATGTGTAGAGAATAAGAACCTAAATGTAAGGATGTTTGTTTTTTTATTGATTGAGGATCAACAAGAGATTGTGATAAGATTTTTTAACACATTTGGAATTAACCTCAGGATCAGGATCTGCCACAGGATGCAGGGCTTGGCCCACCTGCCACAACTGGTTTGGAGTCATGTTTTGCTCTGTCCTGATTGGATGGTTGGCCCATGCCTCAGTGAAGACATCAAGGTTGGCCTGGATGCGTGGCAGGAAAACATAGTGGCAGCAGAATATGTGCAGGATGCTGCTGATGTCAAGCAGGTGTTGTTACTCAAGAGTGCAAGGTGTTGTAGACGCCAGAGACGTTCAATTCTGTATTTGAAAAAAAAATTGTCATAAGTTGTAGTTACAGATGATTTGAACAAACTGTTAATTTTTCAAAGTTGAAACGTAATATTGTTATAATTTGGCAATAATCCATTGAATGACACAAGAGTCAGTGCACCATCATAAAGTACATTTTTGCTTGAAAATGTTCATGATCTGGGACTTTAAATTCCTTTTAAAATTTGAATTTTCTTCTGAAAGTTTGTTAAAGGGGATGTTAAGAATGAATAGTCTCAAAAGCTTCCAAAATTAGTTTTGACTCACCGTTGGTTGTGTACGCTTTTCCCTGCAATAAAACTGTTAATGTCAGTTCCACGAACTGAGAACATTAATTCTGCTACTCCAACATTTTCCCCTCCATGATCTCCTCTCACTCTGAAAAACAAATCAATTATATGCTTCAGGAAAATTACACAATTAAAATATATGTAGTATATAAAATATATGACACTACAGTATACTCCCAATAATGTAGTGCCATAAAAATTGAGGAGAGGCCCACAGTTTTAAACCCCTACTGTACACAATTGTGTTGTCATCTTTAACAATTATAGTTGTGTCAGCAAAGCTAATACATGTTTCCGAGCGCACTTTAGAGGCCTGGAAAGGTATGTGATGGCTATTGTTTTATCTTGTCGGTTCAAACATATGTTCAAAATATGCCTCTTTTAACTAAGAAACAATGTGCAGCTATTTGAGGGGAGCATCTACATACTATGGATAGGTCCACAATCACAGTAAAAATTACATTTGGAATGATATGAATACCTCAGTGGATACCCATGCTCGTTCACAGCTTCATTGAAGAAGACCAAGTGGGTGTCAGACCGGTTGTTGTCTGCTACCTTCAAGTACATAATCTACATATAAGTACATAATATAACACATTATCAACTTGATCAATTAGTATTCATTGCAACATAAATCAACTGACGAATGACATGAAACGGTAAGAAAACTAGACACCTCAGAATGATTTGATGTTATATCATGAAGCCTCTTGACATGAGAAATCAAGTCAAAGCTCAATAGAAAGGACTGAATCCTTACATGAATACAAAGTTAACATATGATGGGTGGAATAGGCACTATTCAGTCAGCAAAACAATTGAAATTACGACTTTGATAAATTAATTTCCAGTATACAAAGCCTGCTTCCCCTCACGAATGAAAAAGAGTAGGTTACTACCCCCTATTTGTACAGAAAATAATCTGAAGCCTAATACAACAAATAAAAAAACAGCACTCTTGTCTCATTTTGCAGTTGTTACTTTTTGACAGTATAAAGTCTTACCTTTCTTGAATAGCCATCTATTCCTCCAAAGATAACAAAGTTGTATCTAAGTTTAAACAAATAAGAAAGAAAAAAGTAACTCCCAAACACAATACATCCATAGAAGCATAGATCTCACATATAATATTTAAGTGGATGAAAGCAAAACCAAATTTGTTCATGCTACGTTATGCTATGTTTTGTCAATGGTCATTTTTAAATATTATTAAAAATAATAATATAATGAACACTTCACATACAGATAGCATGCAAACACACCTGATTAGCTTGTGATTGGTGTCGATGTGCACCATGTACTTAGGGCAGTGGTTCTCAAAGTGGGGGGCGCGCCCCCCCTGCGGGGCGCAGAGTCATGCCAGGGGGGGCGCGAGAGACATGGAGGAAAAATGGTTAGAAAAAAAAAAAAAAGATTTAAAAAAAAAAAGTCATAATTTGAAAAATTATTTATTAAAAAATAATATGATGCAGTACTATTACGTCTGGGTCTCTGTGTTTCATTAAAGCTCGGCTCTGTGTGTGGGGAACGAGCCATTTTGTGTGCGCGAGAGAGAGAGCGCACCGGTACCGGAGATCGTTGTTGTTAGCTTCTGGTGCTAGCAAGCTACGCTAACGGAGTTTTTTCAACAACAAGGTGGAGGAGAGTCCTCTCCTGTCAGACTGAGAGACTTAGTGAGCTAAAGGACTCTATCAGTGTTATCTCAGTGGGTCTCAAACGTTTTGGTCACCATTAATGTAAACAATTATTTCCAAGGCACACGTTTATATGATCATTATAGTTATACAAAAATACGAGAATAAATGAAAAACAGGTAGGAAATACTATATGACAGTAAAACAAGAATAAAGTTTAAAAAGGTGATTTGTAAAATATCCATTAAGAAAAAGTTAATCTGTTTACAGTTCTGTTTCATATGGGTGTTGAGAGATGCATCCATAGATCTCTTCATTTTGCTCTCAAAGTGCACCAGATTGATGCTTTTAACTTCAATATTTAAAAATAAATCTTCCCGGGGGAGCTTGCCCCCGGACCCCCCTATGTGAGGTCCACACACCACCTATAAAAATAGCACTTTACCCCTGCTTACACCTATATGCAGCCGTGAGCTGATTATCGAGCCTTCATTGTGACAGTCGCGGGTACACTGTGTATATGCGTGGGGAGTGTTGCAGTAGAAAATTCCACTGTAGCGACCGGTACATTAATGGGAAACCCTAAATGTTTGAGCACCCTCTATGAAACATCAAGCTACCCCACAGCACCCCCAAAATAAATCTCTGGCGTCGCCACTGAGCCTGACTATTTGTGTTGGGGGGGCCCGACTTTTTTTTTTGTCCAAAGGGGGGGCCTGACAGAAAAAGTTTGAGAACCACTGACTTAGGGTAAGGAACTGTGTATGTTCTCCTCACCACACATCCCATCCGGGTCATCGGTGCTTTTAATGTTTGTGATCAATACATCTAATTCATCGTCACTGCAGCCACTATATGAAGCTGATATAGATACATTATTTTCGGCCATCCGCCTAAATAGTGTTGCTCTAGACACACCCAGAAGTCTGGCAATGCAATGTGATGACAGTCCTAGTTCTATAAGATTTGTCAGAGTCTTGTTAACTGTGATGGTTATTCTCGCGTCCAGGAAAGAGAAGCTTAAAAAGGAGACTAAATGGAGTCTCTGAGATGTTTTCAAATTGGTACTTTAATTAATAAAAAAGGCGCGGTAAAGTCACAAACAGGATATTTGTCCAACAGAAATACAGCTGTGCATCCGGCCCTTGTTAGCAGAGAAAAGAGCCCGAACCGCTCAGGTGCTGCTGTTATATAGCTTCTGCAGGCTCCTCCCTGCGGGCCGGCCCTCCACATCTTAATGTCCGTTGTTACGTTTAAACAGAGGATTCAGGCATTGTACATTCAATATATACTTAAACACGCCTCTTCTCCTCATATTGTCTTTCATCACTTTTCCTTTAACACATTCTAAACGTTGTAGTTAATATTCTAAAAAATACAGAAAATACTTCACGGCTGGTTTGGTTTCTGGTCATTCCGGATGTTGTCACATCTTACCCACGTCTGTAAACAATAACTTTATTCAAATAAACTATACCTTCATTTAATATTCAGCAATAATAATACGTCTATAGTTGCAGTGTTAAAATCAGTAGGTTTCGGTGTGCATCACTGCATGTCATTTCGCTACTAAATTAACCTCTATAAGAAATGGTAAACTAGCCACATGCTAACCGGAGATGAAGGATTTTCAGAATAAAAGCTTAACTGGTTGTACACAATAATTTTCTGGTTTTTCAGTATAAAACAGCATTTAAACTGAAGGTACATTTAAGGTACATTATGCCATCAAAACATTGATTTTAATTTCTAACAGTCTCTACTGACAATGTAAATCGTGGACGCCCACGTCCAGAACCTCTTTGCAACTCCAGGGTTACAAATGTCTGTTCATTCTCTCTCTCCTGCTGGATGAGAGTATTAAGGTCTGCAAGTGCAGACAGAATGTTCTCTCCTACATCAACTATGTCGCCCAGAGCACTTAATAGAACACAATCCTGACGGCACGCAAACTCTAACCCTTCGATGTCTACAGGTGTCCTCTCCAGGATGTGTGTTAGTCGATCATGCAGTCGTTGAAAGATGTCAGCTTCAGTGATTCCTAGGGGATAAATGAAGAGATTAGAGATGACAAACATTGATCTGAAAATTATTGTTTGTTAGCTGCTCCATAAATGACAAGTTCTGCATTTTTTTTAAAGGCCATTTTATTCACCCACTAGCTAAGGCTTAGATTGTAGATGGCTAAAACCATTAGCCATCTCATATAGTCATTAAAGCAGTCAACAGCTGGGTTATATAGGAGTAAACAGCTGATTTCACTGGTGGTGGAACACTGGTGGGCAACAGAAGGGCAGCGCCAACAGCAATACTGTTTGAAAATGGTCGGTAAACAAGCTACTACAAGATTATCTCTATAATTATCTCCAATCTGGTGCCCACCGCTACTTTGCTACCACAGTATTTACTGTGATTAGAACGTTGATTTTGCCCACAAGTGTTCTGCGGGCCAACTAACGTTAGCTAAGTGACTTTATGATCCTACTCATCCTAGGTTGGCCATTAGCATTATTTAGCTTACTTGTTCGCACATGCTAGTATTAAATGCCACACATAATACATACATAGTAACAAAGCAACCATTCATAGCTTAAACATACTTAATCATGAACGGCAATATACTTCGACTTGAGGCGATAGACCCTGTCAAACAGTTATTTTCAATAACGTCAACTTCATTTAAAGATAATACTTGATAGCAGTACAACCAATTTAGCATACAGAAACTTTAGACAGACTTAACAGCGCTATCTAATGTTAGCTTATTAGCTACATCACAATTAAATAGGGATGCACGATAATTATCGGCCCGATAATTATCGGTCCGATATTAGGAATTATGACGTCATCCCGATAAACCCGATACCAGTATTAATAGCCCCGATAATATACAATATATTTTTGGGGTAAAAAAAAAGAAAAAAATACTGCGGTGTGGGTGGATTGGGATGAGGGGCACTTGTTTTTCACTCGGCTCCTCCCGTTTTGCCAGTACTGTGGTATTAGTGGTTTAGGAAGAGGGGAGTTTTTCACAAATCCAGCGCTCCCTAACTCGTGAAGCCAGGACAGTAAACAAACATGTCGTCGGTGGTATGGGCGTTGGAGCCATAGATATATATATAAACAGGGGTGCACATAACTTTTTTGCCCTGGTTCTCAAAGGAGCACCTGGAGATGTTGCTTGGTGCTCATCCTTAAAATTAAATAAACCGTAACTTTTGAGGGGGTCTTGACTTTATTTGCCAGACACACGGCACTGAACACACAGAGGTGCACACAGAACACACATGCAGAGGTGAACACAGAACACACATGCAGAGGTGAACACAGAACACACATGCAGAGGTGAACACAAGACAACATTAGTACGACCAGTAATCCTACAAGCTGTCATCACTACCCTCCTGACTGTTCTCCTTACTGTCAGACATGGTAGCTGATGATGTAGGCCTACTACTTTCTCTCTGGTTGAGTCTGCGATTAGCTGCTTGCATCCACAAGTCAACAGCTGGTTTTGGGTCGAAAGTCTCTGTTGTCATCTTAGACAAGTGGATGTAATCAAATAAGTATGTGAACATAACCAATAACCTACCATAGCCAATAACAAATGAATGTAACTTATTTTATTTGTGTTGTTCATTCATATCTTATTTTACCTTAACATTTATTTATTTATGCATTTTTATCTCTCCAGTTTTAAAGGATATTTTTGGTTACTGTCCTATTGGAATGATTTCAAACCTGTTTATCCCAATAATTATAAAGGAGTGCCTTGGAAATATGTGTTTACATTAATTGCGACCAAACCGTTTGAACTTGGACTAATGGCGCGTTTCCACTGCAGCGGGTAGCCCCGTTTAAGCGTCCTTAACCGTCCTCAAGCGGCCAGGCCGGTTTTTGGTGGCGTTTCCATATAGCCTAGTACCGGCCAGCGGGTACTTTTTCCCTCTTTTTCCGGCCCCATAAAATCGTGGTTCTATCAGGCCAGGGCCAGGGCTGAACTAGTGACGTCAACACTCTCGACTGCTGATTGGTCAGAGAGAATCGTCACAAGATTGCGCGCGAGTTCATCCCTAGCGTCGCATATATATCTAGAAGCAAGCTTGCAGCATTTTTATACACAGCATTTTGTAAACGGAGGAGCTACAAAAATGGCTACTTCTAAGAAAAGCACACCGTGGTCGACCGAGGAGGTGACGACGTTCCTACATCTCATTGGGGATGATCAAATCCAGCGGGAGCTCGACGGAACAACTCGAAATGTGAACAAAAACAAAGCCGATCGCCCCGCCTACACTGCGTTGCTACCCCAGGTCCTAAACTGTAATGGAAATGCGCCACGGCCTGGGCCGGCCAGCGAGGCAGCCCGAGGCCAGAGCGAGGACGCTTATGGCGCGTTTCCACTGCAGCGGGTAGCCCCGTTTAAGCGTCCTTAACCGTCCTCAAGCGGCCAGGCCGGTTTTTGGTGGCGTTTCCATATAGCCTAGTACCGGCCAGCGGGTACTTTTTCCCTCTTTTTCCGGCCTCATAAAATCGTGGTTCTCTCAGACCAGGGCCAGGGCTGAACTAGTGACGTCAACACTCTCGACTGCTGATTGGTCAGAGAGAATCGTCACAAGATTGCGCGCGAGTTCATCCCTAGCGTCGCATATATATCTAGAAGCAAGCTTGCAGCATTTTTATACACAGCATTTTGTAAACGGAGGAGCTACAAAAATGGCTACGTCTAATAAGAAAAGCACACCGTGGTCGACCGAGGGGGTGACGACGTTCCTACATCTCATTGGGGATGATCAAATCCAGCGGGAGCTGGACGGAACAACTCGAAATGTGAACAAAAACAAAGCCGATCGCCCCGCCTACACTGCGTTGCTACCCCAGGTCCTAAACTGTAATGGAAATGCGCCACGGCCTGGGCCGGCCAGCGAGGCAGCCCGAGGCCAGAGCGAGGACGCTTAGGGACGCTTAAACGGGGCTACCCCGCTGCAGTGGAAACGCGCCATTAGGGACGCTTAAACGGGGCTACCCCGCTGCAGTGGAAACGCGCCATAAGAGTCCTTTACCTCACTGAGCTGTAGTTATCAGTCTGACTGGAGAGGACTCTCCCTCCACATTATTGTAGAAACATCTTCTTCTTATATCCGTTAGAGCAGCTAGCACGGCACCAGATTCTAATAACAACAGCGCTGGTACCGGTGCACCCTCCCTCTCTCCCTCGCATTTTGGCTGTGAGCTGCGGGCGCCAGATAAGCCAACATCCCCCATTTTCATCACTTACAGCGCCCATCGTACAGGGCAAATGAAAGGTGTAACCGGGGTGAAAAGGGTGTTACATTTACTTAATTATGAATATTGTTACATCAAGGCCAAAAATTAGGATGAGCCCCAATGGTCAAAATGTTTTTTCCCCTCCCAGAACTGCCAGAGCAGCACCTCCCCAGATCTGGCGCCCTAGGCGAACATCCAGCCAGTGCTACGGACCGCACCTGCGCACTAGTTATGTGCAGCCCCTGTATATAAACACTAGATGGCTCATGGGAGATTTTCCAGCGTAGCTCACCGGCCGCCATCTTGCTACAGTCAACAGTTACTCTAATTCGCGTTATGGTAGCTGTTGTAAGGTGAGTGATCTGCACAAAAATACTCTTAACTCGCTGAAATCTTGACTGATTTACAAACGGTTTTCTTTATTATAAACGTTATTAGCATGGCTATGATACAGGATGCTTGGACATGTTGAAATTGCAGCTTTTCTTTGTGTATGACGTGGTTGTATTTATTAGCTGGCTAATAACAAGAGGCTGTGAGTGAGACCTAGTATTACAAAGTTGACCCAGCAACTTTACACCAGTGGGAGAGGCAGAACTGCTCTTTCTTTTCAACATAACTTAAGTTACACATGATTTCTTCCAAGTGGTTGGGCTTGTTAAAAACATCTTACATTTTAGATACATTATGATACAGGAAATTGCTGGCTTTGTGTTTACAGAAGTACCTGACTATGCCTGACTTTTGTGCAGCCTACGGATGCTCTAATCGCCGCAGTCTGCAAACAAGAACCTGTGGGATCACCTTTCACCTGTAAGATATGACAATATTATGACTATAATTAGGATAATCGTTAATTACTTAGTGGATGTATGTACATTACAAGTCCTGCTACACAGGATCAGTGGGGCTATGTGAGATAATAGTATTGCAAGATTGTTGTTGACCCAGCCTCTTTAGAATATGTTGCTACCATTTCTTTACACAATTATGTAATGTTTCTTTTGGACACCTTTTTTATTACTCTTAGTGTGGTTGTCTTATTCTTAAAGTATACATACATACATTACATACATACGTACATACAATTACTCCAAAAATATGATAATTTCGGTGTGTATTTTTGTCCTTACCCTTAATGTTAAAGGAAAGAAGGGCGGACAATGTTGACAATAATTTATATATCTGGCTACCTTTCTCATGTTTTTAAGGTTTCCCAAAACCGGAGAGAGGAGGAGGCAGTGGGAAGTTGCAGTGGGAAGTTACAGTGGGAACTCGCCCTAAGAAGGGACGGTTTTGTTTCCTCTGGCAGGACGCTGCTCTGCAGTGAGTACTTCAGGAGTGAGGACTTTGACAGGACGGGGCAGACTGTCCGGCTTAAAGATGGTGTTGTGCCAACAGTATTCAATTTCCCAGCTCATCTTCAAAGGGTATGTATCATTGGCCAACAAGAATTCAAGGTGTATAAGATTGATTGATAAATATGTGATTAAATGTCACACTTTAGTTTTTCTTTCTGCAAGTTTAGGAATAAATAATGTGTTGTGTATTACAGCACATTTTAAACACTCAAAATGTCTTTAATGTTTATTTTAGCCGGAAGCAACAAGAAGCACAACCACTTCAAGAAGAGCGGAAGATGAACCTCAGCCTAATGTTGTGAGTATTCTGAATGTGGCCAAGACCAGAGAGATGGTCATTGATTTCAGGAGGGTGAGGACGTCTCTTCTACCCCTGTGCATTCTGGGAGAGGATGTGGCTGTTGTGGAGGACTACAAATACCTGGGAGTGCACTTAGACAACGGACTGAGCTGGAGGATCAACACTGATGCTGTGCACAAGAAGGGGATGAGCAGACTCTGTTTTCTGAGGAAGCTGAGATACTTCCACGTGTGCAGCAAGATGCTGGAGATCTTCTAGTCTGTTGTGGCCAGTGCACTCTTCTTTGCTGCGGTCTGCTGGGGGGCAGCATCAGAGCCGGTGACACCAGCAGGATCAATAAACTGATTAGGAAAGCTGGGTCTGTCATCGGCATCAAGCTGGACCCCTTTGAAGCTGTGGTGGAGAGGAGGACACTGAACAGGCTGTTGTCCATCATGGATAACCCCACCCATCCTCTCCACCTACAGCTGGACAGTCAACGGAGCTCCTTCTCCAACAGACTGCTGCAGCTCCGCAGTGCCATAACTCAACAAATCACCTCTGGCTGGAAGATAACTCTCTGCTCCATAGTTTCTCTTGAATATAACCACGTTGTACATTTTACACATATATAATCTATTTAATATTTAACATTAATATTCCATATGCCTTATATTTATGTATAATATATATATATAATATCCTGCCAAACTCAACATGTATATTTTCCTCTTTCTTTATTTTCTTTATTTTTCTTGCTTATTTCTAATTCATTGTAAAATGCTTTGTCCCTTAGGCTGCTGTAACTACAAATGTTTTCCCAAATTGGGATCAATAAAGTACCATCTTATCTTGTTTTATTTGCATGTGGAATGTCACTAACAAATGAGAGCATCATATGGCTTGTCATATTAAATCCTTTATCTCGGTGGTACCCAGGAAGGTCTATGATGGTGTTACTAGGAGAGCCCAATATAATTTGAGGTGGTACTCTGTGTAAAAGGTTAGAGAACCACTGGCCATCTCACTTGCTCTATGTCACTCATACACTTGAATAAACATGTGCAAACATTGAAACTACACCCAGGGATTGGCAACCTTTACAATCAAAATAGCCATTTTTGTCCAGAGCCTCAAAACATATTTTTTCCTTATAAGGGGAAAAGCCTATTAAGATCAATTTCTTAAAAGTACGCTGAGTTGTGTTTTCTGTTGGAGAATGTAAAAAAAATCAGGCTCACAGTATTGATAAGTGAACATTGAATTGTTAAAAAAGTAACTTATTAATTTCCATATTACTATTATTTATATATTCGTATAATTGTGATAAATTAGACAGAACTGGCCTGTCTGTGAGCTCATTTTATGTTGGTTTGGTTCTTCTGATAAAGGTATGAATATCTAAATAATATACCACCATATGCTATTGTCATTAGTTGTGTCCCTATTCTTCAAGCTAAGGCATTGCTAAATTAACAACTCTTGGCTTACAGAGTGGTAACATGAGACCGATTTTTATATATAAAATATAAATATATTTTAATTTTATAATTTATTTTAAATATTAACAATATAATACAAATAAATGGAAATATATACACCGGCAAATATTTAATATAAATACCTTGTGTGTGTGTATAGCTATTGCTTTATCTGCTTAATGTTATTTTCATAAGAAAGTCCATGACTATAAGTATACAGTATCATAACTACATCTTTGATGTTTATAAAAAACCAAACCGTTTGAACATTGGTTGAAAATTGAGCAAGCTATGGTTATTTAAATAGTAAACCATAATGTTATGAATGAGAGCACTACCTGTAGCAAGATGGCGGCCAAGTGGCAACGTCGGTCTCCATTGGCCAGCAGCGCGGGTGAGTCATCTAGTGTTTATATATATCTATGGTTGGAGCTATGTGCAACTCAAGGCATATGCTCGAACCGGAGCTGCCTGGACGCTGCAATCATGTTGCGCACTATCCGTGCTGAGTTTGCTGACTTTTCGTACAATGTCCCACTGTCTGGCTTCCTGCATAAAGTCAAGTGCTCGGCGCAGTTGTGGCGAAATGTCGCTCCTCTGTTTTCATTTAAACAGCTCCGTATATCCGTTAGCGCAGCTAGCTAGCACCAGATGCTAACAACAACAATGCACGTAAGGTCTCTCTCTCGCTCGCTCGGGCCACACATACACACACCCTCCCGGTCTATGGAGGACGGAACATGACTTAAGTATAAATAAATAAATGTATGAAGAAATACAGGAATAAATAAATACAGGAATAAATAAATGACGAAATAAATACAGAAATAAATAAATGTTGAAATGAATACACAAATAAATAAATAAAAGAATAAATGCATAAATAAATGCATAAATAAATATGGAAATAAATACATCAATGTATAAATAAATAAATAAAAGTCGAAAATAAAACAGAACACACGTTATTATATATCTTTCATTTATTTCTACATTTACGCAACATACATTTATTTATTTATGTATTTATGTGTCCGTATGCTAATGAGGTGGGCGGTCCTAACCTCAGTCTGAAGCAGGATTGGTTACAGGAGTGTGTGATCATTTCTGGCAGAGGGCTCTACTACTAACGCCTGGATAACCGCGCTGATTCAAATGCAGGAGCTTTACTGTTTAGCCCTTATCTTTATACATCTATGGTTTATCCACAGTTGTAAGGTTTATTTATGGATATTGATTTAAGAGCCATTGGAGATCATTTACGATCATTAGCGGACCATTTAGAGAACGGAGAACCAAAAGACTATGTCCAGTTTCGTGTGGAACGATGTATAGAGGACTTGGCTCAGCTCGACATGATGTGACTTGCCACAAATCTATTGCTTCTGCCTGGCTCCAACAATTGGCGAATCCTGCTTCAGACTGAGGTTAGGACCGCCCACCTCATTAGCATACGGACACATAAATACATAAATAAATAAATGTATGTCGCGTAAATGTAGAAATAAATGAAAGATATATAATAATAACGTGTGTTCTGTTTTATTTTCGACATTTATTTATTTATACATTGATGTATTTATTTCCATATTTATTTATGCATTTATTCTTTTATTTATTTATTTGTGTATTCATTTCAACATTTATTTATTTCTGTATTTATTTCGTCATTTATTTATTCCTGTATTTATTTATTTATTTACGTATTTATTTATTTATTCCTGTATTTATGTACGTAATTTATTTATTCCTGTATTTCTTCATACATTTATTTATTTATACTTAAGTCATGTTCCGTCCTCCATACCGGTCCTCCAGATGGCCAGTCGGTGCTTGCCGGTGAGCGTGGAAGTGTGGTCTGCCACAAGCGGGCGACAGGAGCGGGGCTGTCAGCATCAGCTTGTAGATGGTATTTTAAACTCGATGCGCTCTGAAACTACGGGGCGGCGGAGGAAAAAAAATACACATGCGTTAATCGCGTTAAAATAATTAGTGGCGTACATTTTTTTTCTTATCGGTTATCGGTATCGGTCTTGAGAAGCAGGAAGTTATCGGTATCGATTTCAAAAAAACAATATCGTGCATCCCTACAATTAAACCTACTAAACAAGTTCCAAATATTGCTTCATAATTAAGCAAACGTAATATTGTATATTTCGAGATTATTGCATGACTAACGACAAGATGTGAAAGTATTATACTTCACTTACACTGTTAGCGGGAGCGCCACTTCCAGAAGCCATGTTGTTGGAGATGAACTCTGAACTTTCACACCCCCAGACTCCGCAAACCGCGTAGATGTTACACTACGTTGGAAACGCATTAGGCACACCCTCGTGGGGGCACACGCATGTGATTGGCTTAAAATTAAGCTGAAGTGTGTGCCTCAAAACGATGCAGAGAAACTAGTCCATGCATTTTACTTCAAGGCTGGATTATTGTAACTCCTTATTCTCAGGGTGTACTAAGAAGTAAGTTAAGTCGCTTCAGCTGATTCAAAATGCTGCAGCTCGTGTACTAACCAGAGTTAGGAAAAGGGACCACATTACTCCTGTTCTGGCTGCCTTACACTGGCTCCCTATAGAACACAGGATATAATTTAAAATTCTTCTTCTCGCTTACAAAGCCCTTAATGGGCAGGCACCATTTTACCTTAAATAACTCATTATACCCTACTGTCCTACTAGGGCAGGGTGGGGAACCTTTTTCCTCTCATGGGCCATTTCAATGTTTACAATATCCTCAGAGGGCCGTACAAATTATTGACCTCTGCTTAAAAAAACTAAAATCACAGCCCATTCATTTCATTCTGTGCAAAGAAAAAGCAACCTCTTAATCCAGATATCTCACCATGACTCGCGTATGCATGCACGTGCACGGTGTGGCATGCATGCACGTGGCATGACCACCAAAACAGAAAGATATGGACACAAGATGTGTACAAATGTATTTAGTTTCCTATCCATGTGAACATGATTTAAGTGGGGGGGGGACCTAACCTCCTCTAGGGGGGTCCGGGGGGCATGCTCCCCCGGGAAGATTTGTTTTTAAATGTTGAAGTTAAAAGCATCAATCTGGTGCACTTTGGGAGCAACATTAGGAGATCTATGGATACATCTCTCAACACCCATATGAAACAGAACTGGAAGCAGATTTATTTTTCTTTATGAATATGACAAATCACTCCCCTTTCCAACTTTTTTTTACTGTCATATAGTATTTTATACCTGTTTACTTTATTCTCTTATTTTTTTATAACTATAATGATCATATAAAGATGTGCCTTTACCTCACTGGTTGTAGAAAAAGCTTCTTATATTCGTTAGGATAGCTAGCTAACCAGATGCTAATAACAACAAAGTTATTGACTGTATGATCAGTATGACAGTCATGAACACTTCACTGGGCTTTCAACTAAAGACACAGACACGCAGAAACTGCGGCATGTATACGGCTCCTTATTGGTACTGCAATTTCTGAAGTGCTCGAGCGGCGTTCTGGTGCTCTCCGTCAGAACTGCACCCCTGTCAGTCGAGACATAAACCACGTGATGACACACTAGGCTCGTGTTGTGTTCAAGGACCCTGACCTTGGCCAGGAAAAACAGGCACTCGCTTGTTTAATTTTTTTGCGGTCTAGATTTCTTACATTTTTTTCTTTTTTGCGTGTGTTTATAAATTACCTCGAGGGCCGTACCAAATTGTCTCGCGGGCCGTATACGGCCCCCCACCCCTGTACTAGGGCATTGCGTTCCAAGAATGCAGGGTTGTTGGTTGTTCCTAGAGTCTCTAAAAGTACAATGGGAGCCAGAGCCTTTTCTTATCAAGCTCCACATTTGTGGAATCAGCTTCCAGTTTGTGTTCGGGCGGCAGACACCCTATCCGGTTTCCTCCGGGGGTCATATTTCTCCCGCATTTCTCCCGATTTCTGACAAAATCAGATTGACTCAGGACTGTTTCCACTCGGACTTTAATATAGCTACACCATTGTTTGGTTTCCATGGTAGCGCGTCTCTTTAGTAGCGTGCGCAACTGAAAGTCTGAGAGGGTGAGGCAGATAGTCACAGAAAACAGAACAAGAATCGACAACTCGACCCTCCGCTCACTCCTTTCCTGTAAAATACAGGTCCAGGCCACACATATGCTCCATCAAGGATGGTGCTACAGGCAGCAAGGCAGTGCACTTACAACTACAATAAGCATGTTAATGTTAATCTAATACAGCTCCGGCGATCCACTAACATTTTCCCTTTAAACTGTGGGTTTTCTCCGGAAGTTTTTCCTTGTACGATGTGAGGGTCTAAGGACAGAGGGTGTCGTATTGTCATACTGATATTCTGTACAAACTGTGAAGTCCACTGAGACAAATGTAACATTTGTGATATTGGGCTATATAAATAAACATTGATTGATTGATAACAACCCTGCCCCTCCAATCAAGATTTCTCTCTCAGCTGGATGTGCTATCTGACAAACTTCTGAAGATTTTTGAGAAGAGAGGAGGACAGATAGGCCAGCGTCTGAACTATATTATGTCAAACATGACTCAAGTAAGAATACATTTTAAGGAAATTATTAGGGGTGTAACGGTACACGTACCGAAATTATTCGGTATGGGCCCTTCGGTTCGGTACACATGTGTACCGAAGTGTACCGAACGAATATAACGTTAAACGTAAACAAATTGAGAACGTGAATAACTTCTTGGAAGTAATCTCAGGTGCTGCGTCGCAGCATTCAGAGTGATTTGCTCACATTGGGTTCAACGCGTCATAGAGCGAGCAAGTCATTTCATTGGACGAGAGGCATTCTATGAGAGCTGGTCAGAGGGATGCGTTCATATGTAGTCAGTAATTTGAGGAACTGTCGAAAATTAATGGCGAACGCAAATAAAGTTGAGCTCGAAAATCCTCCAGCATCATTGAAGTCTCCGGTTTGGGAACATTTTGGTTTCGCAGTTACGAACAAGGATGACGGACAAAGACAGGTGGACCGAACCAAAGCTGTTTGTCGGCATTGTTCAACTAAAATTGGTTACGTGGCTGGCAATACATCAAACTTGCACACTCTTGAAAAGGCATCACCCGAACGTGAATATCACCGGTACCAAAATAAAATGACTGAAGTGCAAACCCAACTCCCGCTAGCATGTAAGCCTCCACCACTCGCAGAGAGTTCAGACCGAGCCAAAGCTATTACAAACGCCAAATATCCTTATGTTGCCATGTTAGCAAAGCGCTACCTGGCTGTATCTGCTACCTCTGTCCCTAGAGAGGGTGTTCTCCACAGCAGGACACATTGTTAGTGCCAGCAGATCTGCTACCTCTGTCCCTAGAGAGGGTGTTCTCCACAGCAGGAGACATTGTTAGTGCCAGCAGATCTGCCCTTTCGGCAAGCAATAGGCGCATTCACACCGCGGTACTTTTCCCACAAAGGTTCATGCGATCTTAGTTCATGAGAACCTTTTTACCCGGCTCTTTTGTGAGAAAAGAGCTATATTTCTGATTGGCTGGGCGGATTACAAACCACGCCCCGCAAAACTCCCAAAAAGTTTTGTTTACTATGAATGAGTTACAAAAATAAGCCTTTCTTTGCCATTTGGCCCAAGAAACCTTTATTTTGGTCGGGAGAATAGTTTCCTTTAAGCTTCCTTGCTGTGTTCTAACACAATAATGTATATGTACATGCATCACAAACATTTTCTATTTCTTTATTTTCAATGTATTTGTTCATTCTCCTGGGGCTGCATGATGGTGGTTGTTAATATTGTTTTATTTTTTGAGAAAAATACATGAATGTTGTTCAAAGAAATGTGTTTGTCTTTATTGACTATTTGTTTTAAAATGTTATGATAAATGCTGTAGATATAAAAGATTAGGATGGATCCTGTAGAAGAATGTACGAAATGCCTCTATTCACATGAAATGTAGATTAAACAGAAAACTATAGCATGTAGTTTAAACAAAACATTCATGTGGCTCTGTACAGAAATATACTGAATATATTAAAAGCCTAAAATGAACATTAAAAAGTCATGTTGGTTAAACATAGGGTAAATTAATATACCTATATTAAAGGAAATATTCACATTAACATAACAATTTCATGTTTCTTTGACATAACATAGTTGTGTCTTTAACATAATGGAATAGTTTTGAGTACACATGTTTTTAATATGTGCAACCAATGTCCATATTAAAATCATGTGAATCCAACAGCCTTTTTTTTCAGTGTATAGGTGGGAACTTATTTAGGGGCAAGACAGGGGGAATGTTAAACTCTTTGAGCCCCCTGGTAATGTATTTATATTTCCAACATTGACAGTGTTTGTTGTGCTTTGAATGGGAAACCTTGCATTTGTGTTTGAGAGTTTAAACACACCCCTGAATCAGGGCGTGGAAGTAAAATCCTTAAAGGATTTAAAAGGTTGACTTTTATCTAGGGGAAAGGGGAGGGGCTAGAAGACCATGTATCTGGGACTCTGCCTCCAATGTAATGCTGTATAGTGTGACAAGAGACAGGAATGCAAAAAGGGAAAGGCTTCATCAGGAGAAGAGAAAGTTTCAGATATAGAGCGGAGTAACCAGCAGCATTCACCATGTCATTAGATCAGTACAAGGTATTTCTTCAAATTCATCTAAAGTCATTTCTCTAAGAGCTATATTGTGGTTTACATTTAAATAAGGTTTATTTTCTTGTTTGACATGTAATGGTGGGAAGAATGACAAATGCATGCAAAGGTTTCATGCATTCATTCACTTTTTAACACAACTTTCTGTGTTCAACAGCACTGGTGGGGTTTTTCTTTTCAAAAACTAGGTTTTAAAGCATCACATATTTTGCGTGAGTAACTATCTTTTAGTAGTAATGTTTTAAAGTCCAAGCAATTGAGAAAATGCTACTTATAATATAGGAAATGTTAAGACTGTTTAAAAAAATGATCAAAAGTGATTGAGAAAAACTGGGTGGAAAGGGCTGCAAGCCCATTTCATATCCGGGACAAAGGCTGCAATAACAACCGAGAAAGTTATGTAACGAGAAGAGAGAGGAAGCAAAGTAAGAAGGAAAAAAATAAGTAGAAGAAAAAAATGTCAGATATGCAGCAGAGTAACCAGCAGCATTTATATCAGAATCTGTCAGCACACTTTCGTAATTTTACGTTTCTCTATTTCTTTCTCTACTGTTTAATTACTATTATAAAATGACCAAATGAACTGTATGTTTTGATTATTTTTCTTACTTTTTTTACACTAGGAGGAATCCCCTCGACCTGAACTGTTTGATTTCCATGGAGTTCCAATGTCCCACTTCTTCACAGACAACTGGGAGAACATCCAAAACTTTCAGGCCAGGCCCGATGATATACTTATTGCAACATACCCCAAAGCAGGTCAGTGCTTGAACAGCCAGATTAAAGGCCTGATAACATGTGTGTGTATAAAGGTAATGAGTGGAGATTGTTTAGTTTACTCTGTCTCTCTGTGTGTATGTCAGGAACCACCTGGGCCTCCTACATTCTGGACCTGCTGTATTTTGGTCAGCAAGAGCGCCAGACATCCGTCCCAATCTATGACAGGGTGCCTTTCTTGGAGATCTTCTTCCCGCCTCATTTTTCAGGTTCAACAGACAATCAAATATACTTACCATTATTAACGAACATGAAAAACTCTAATTTAAAGTTGCATTGTATTTAGTGGCATTTGGTGGTGAAATTGCAGCGTGCAAACAACTCAACATCCCTTCACTGACTATAGGCTGACGCCACACATAAAGATTATAAAAAGCCAATGCTTTATAGACCAGCTCTAAGAGATTCAGAAGAAAAGTTATATTTTGTGTGTTCTTGAACTCCTTTGTTGACTTTTTAAACGTTATCATTGTATGTGCAATAGGGGTGTAACGGTATCCGTATTCGTCCCGTACCGTCACGGTTCGGACGTCACGGTTCGGCACACGCAGTCACACGACGAATACGCCTTTTTTTACGAGTGGGAAAAAAGTCTGTCATTCAGGGCAGTATCCACTACACTATTTATAATCCAGGGGGCGGTATTGCGCCTAAAAGCTGTTTGCCAGCCGCCCTTAAACAACAAATGAAGAACAAGAAGAAACACAACAACAAAACGAACAAAATACAAGAAGAATAAAAGTTAGTATGGCGATTTCAGATAACACACAGGAGCTAGAACCCACCTGCTTCTTTTAAATCAGCTGTGTGGGAACATTTCGGGTTCCCTGTGGACTACAATAACGATGGAGTGCGCGAGTGGTGGATCGGACGAGGACGGTGTGTCGCCGTTGTTCTACAGTGGTGCGCTATGCTAATGGTAACACACGCCAAACATGCTAAATCATATCAGAAGGCATCAGCCAGATTTGCCAATCACCGGAGCCCGGCAAAAGACAGCAGCAGTTCAACAGCTGATCCCCGCTGTCTTTAAGAAGACAATAGACATGAAAGCCGAGAGACCAAAATAAATAACGGAAGCTTTTGGCATATGTTTTTCAACGACTATGCGCTCTTGAAACACGTTCTTATTATTTAGGATGTAATATTTTCAAGACATTCTTTTTAGTTTTACAGCTTGATGAAAACTTTTTGTTTGACATCAGCCATTATAGATAATATGGCCATCTGAGTGTGTGTGGTTTGTTTTTAACTGTTTAATACAGTTAATTATTCAAAATGTTAGAATTCTTTATTTTTAAACTGAAACTTGCACAACTGTTCAAACATAAATAACAACAAACCTGGAATTATGCATTTGGGACTTTTTTTTACTTTTTCTTGTTGTACCGAACCGTACCGAAACCGTGACCCCCGAACCGAGGTACGAACCGAACCGTGACTTCTGTGAACCGTTACACCCCTAATGTGCAAGGTTCAAATGCTTTTTATTAGTGTCACAAGACACAGAATGTCCCTCACTGTAGCAATCGAGTAACCATTCATTACTTAACAGAAGTTACAGCATCAGGGCTGGGTTCACTTCATCTTTCTTCATACAGGAAAAGATCAGGCGGACAACCTCCCCACATCTCCTCGACTCATCAAAAACTCACTTTCCGGTCCAGTTTGTGCCTAAATCCTTTTGGGAACAAAACTGCAGGGTCAGTAGTTTGTGTATTTATTTATTTTTGCAACAAAGAGAAGCAGTAGAACAACAACAAACAACAACAGAACATCTAAAAGTATATTATGCCTCATCTATTATCGGTCTTATGATCTTTACGTTTTCATGATTCTTCAGATGGTCTACGTTGCCCCGCAATGCCAAAGACAACATGGTGTCTTATTTTCACTTTGACCGCATGAACCTAGCTCAGCCAGAGCCTGGAGATTGGAGCAACTTCTTCCAGAGATTCATGGAGGGAAAGAGTATGTATGAAATACAATAATAATAATAATGGATCAAATGCAAAGAGTTCTACTGAAAGATACTGACATATTTGTATGTGCCCTTCTGTGGGATCAGTGGTGTTTGGATCGTGGTACGACCATGTGAACGACTGGTGGAAAAAGAAAGAGAGTTATCCAAAATCCATTACATGTTCTATGAAGACATGATTGAGGTAATGTAGTTGTTATTAGGTGTTGCTAATCAGCCTACCTTTCTTCTCTAGCATAACAATGAGACGGTGAACTGACCACTGTGTTTACAGGATACTGGACGGGAAATAGACAAACTCTGCAGCTTTCTTGGTTTGTCTCCTTCTGCAGAGGACACGATGAAGGTTACAGGGGGGGTGCAGTTTGACAATATGAAAAAGGACGACATGGCAAACTATTCTACGAACCCAGTTATGGATTTCAAGATTTCTCCTTTCATGAGAAAAGGTGAATTGATTAATAAATACCGACAAGTATGTGATGAGAAAAAACGAATCACATCTCCACTTTGAGCTAAACCACCTGATTTATTCTCCGTGGTTCTGCAGGGAAAGTTGGTGACTGGAAGAACCATTTCACTGTGGCCCAGAGTGAACAATTTGATGAAGACTACAAGAAAAAGATGAAGGATGCAACACTTCAGTTCCGCACTAAAGTTTGAACAGAACTGGACGGGCTGTGTATTTTTGGGGATCAATGACTGACTGGCATATGTCTTCTCTGTGAGACAATCAAAATATATGTACTCTTATAGTAGAACCGTATAATCGATGATTATTATACACAAGGCTTTACAAATCTCCAGGTTTAGCCTCACATACAATATTATTGCACATGTTAAAGAAAGTAATACTCAACCTAGTATGGAAGTTATTGTTCTCATCAGCCATCTGTCCTTTCTACAGAAGTGGGATAACTGTATTGCTTTGTATATGATATGTGTATATTTGTAATGAAACAGCAGCTCATTCATGTGGTTCATTTAAGTTTTCGTTTCTTCCGAGACGTTGAATAACTAAAAATGATCAATGATACGACAAATGATATTCTGATCTTGTTATTTTTGTTTAGTCATCGTGCTCCAACGGCTGCTGTTTGACTGATTGACATTTATTATAAATTGATTATTAAAATTGTGATTGTTACATGTGACAGTTTTCTTCAGACAATTCTAGATTTATTTTTGTATTATTTGAACATTTATGTGACCTGCATTGACAATACAACAATGGTCCCTTATTTTCAAGATGAATGCATGACAAGCAGCTATCTCCAGTTAATAATGGATTTTGAGGAATTGAAATGAAGTGATACACAGATTTACACATCTACAATGCTTTCCTTCATTACTTTGGTTTCTGGTACAACCATCTTAACGGCTGTTGAAAGTTTGTAGTTTGAGAGTGGGAACAACCTACAGTTGTCAAATTACTAAAGTGATTTTCCAAAACAGTGCTGTAGGTGGTATAGTGCACATTTTATATGTAGAGAGCATCCTGACTGGCTGCATCACGGCCATAAAAACAAGATTTTAACTTCTTCTTTTTATCTAGTTTACAAATTTAGAAAAAAACGTTTTATATGTCCACTCAGGTGGACAGTATGCGTTAAAGTTTGAATTAAAGACATGTACATTTGGAAACAATTATAAATAAAGATGTGCAAACTTAAAATTACATTATAATAACATAAGTATATTGATTTATGGCCCAAAAAGATATTGCAAATGAAGTATTTTCAAGAACAACAGTAGCAGTAACAGTATGAATTGTAGTTGAAATATATATTCAGTGATGCATGACGTCCACTTTAGTGGACAGGTGATTAATCAGAAATTTCCTGCAAACATAAAATCAATACTTTGACAATTTATAATTATATGATTTCTTAGTTGTTACTTATGATATCACCACATTGTTATACCTGCACGGGGCGCTTTCCATAAAAGGATTGGCAAGATATCGACGAGTGATTCGGTCCATCCAGCGCCATATAGATAGAAATTCTATTTCTATTCTATATTCTATTGGCTCTGGGTCCATCTGACTTTCTGTCGTCCATCTTGGTTTAGAGAAATGTATCATGCACTTACACTGACTTTCCAATGAGTAGCAGTGTATGGCATGATGCAATAGGGTGGCTATGTAGTGGCTGATGGTGCAACCGTGCCATCAAAACCCATGCATATACAAGTAAACACCTTTTGAAAAGCTGTCCACTGTAGTAGCCTCTATGATCCAATGATCCATAGTCACAAAGTGCTTGACAAAGCATTAAACATTATACGAATGAAGAAGTGATAAAAACACAATACATTAATACCGGTGTGACCAGATCAGGCAGACTGCTTGGGGCCCCACACAGCGGAAGGAGGTGGGTGTGATATATACATCATATACATCTTCCCAGGTGATTATTGCACAACTAAAATTCGTTATTGTTGATACATTCTCAGTAGGGTGAGAAGGCCTACACTCTTTTAAAATGGAGAACTCGGAAAAAGGGTTTTAATTTTAGTTTGAGTAATGATTATCAGCAATTATCAGTATTTTACCAGCAATGTCATTGTTGTTTGTGACTGGGTTCATTATATTATTCGATTAAAACGCTAGAAATTTCACCAGCAATCTAGAGATTTTATTTTACAGGAGTGAGGAAAAAAACAATGTTGTTAGTCACAAATAAGGAACAAATGCACATTTCTGCAGTCCATATTGTTGTTTTCAGTGGTATCTACATTTACTCAATCGCTGTTCCTGTAAGTACTACGCTTTTGCTTTATTTGATTAATGTTAATTAAGCAACCCATTAATCAACTGAAATAAGCCACTTCTTTACTGAAAGTGAGGCTTACACGTTAATTCTTCGCTAACTATGATTCAATTATATAATGTACATTATTGTATATTTTTTTCATTCTGCATAATGAACGCTTCTGCCTTTTGTAGTTTTAGTACATTTTGATGCTAAGACTGTTGTACTTTTACCATATAACATTTTCAATTCTCACTTTACTTTTCACAGTATAATTACACTAATGTTACTTAATTAGAATATCTTCTTTTACCACTGCATTTCTTTCTGCTTACAATTAAATACAATAACCTGAAAACAAACTTTATTCTTCAATTCCTTTATGTCACTTTAAGTTGTAACCGTTTTAGTCTTACATCTTATGAATATGTATTATATGTGCATTGTTTGTTTAATGTTGAGCCCTGTAAAGGAGCATTTATATTACGTATCTTATGATAAATGGCATTGCACTGGCTGCTCATTGTTATTGGAAATACTAGTTCCAATTTGATACTTTATTATCTGGACTGGATGTAAGTGTTTCAGTATGTGTATCAATCCTTAAAGCACGGATGCTATTCAACCTCTACCACCTCTTCACCTGTTGATATAAATGCCTGGTCCTCATGCCACTTCCCTGCCAGATAATTCCTTTGTGTTCGACCCTCCGGTGTGTCTCGCTGATCTCCTCGTCCCTGTGATATTTTTGCTTGGATTTTTGCCTCCTGTCCCTGACGTCTCCGTGCCAGCCAGATTCCTGCCTCCACTGCTGTTTTTCTGTGCCTCTGAATAAACTTTTTGTTTTTGATAGGGCTGTCAAACGATTACAATTTTTAATCAGATTAATCACAGCTTAAAAATTAATTAATCATGATTAATCACCATTCGAACTATGTCCAACATATTCCATTTATTTATGCATATTGTTGTGGGAATGGAAAGATAAATGAAAGAAGGCGGATATATCCAGTTAACATACAGTATCTATGTTTATTATAACATTTTCTGCGTGTCAAAATGAAAGACACCCCACACACCTATCAATCATCAAACCGTGGGGTCTTAATTCATTACGTGTTGATTTCTATCAACGGGGGAGTACTTCAGGAAAGTCGACGGGGGTGGGTGGGGCTAGTGGAGTACTTCGTGACCACAGAGTGTGAACGTTGTGATCAGCTGTTGTTAGCGCAGTTCTCCAGTGAAGGGGGGCGGAGTCTCCCTCCGTAGCCGGTTGGCGTAGTTTTGGCACAATTCCGTTGTACAGACCGACGTTAACAGCAGCCCTGTCTGTGCACACGGAGACCGACTCTGTCGTCCGGTGGATCTAACCGCCTTCTGGAAAAGCTTCACAAGTACGTCGGTACGCAAATGCGCTTTGTGACACAAGTGACGGTACGCATTTCAGAGAGATTACGCACATAACCTGCGTACCAGTTATGTGCACCCCTGTACTACAGCAAAAGTATTCTCCGTCGGGACTTCCTGCAACAACACCACGCCGTTATCAAAAGATGTTCTATTGAGAAGACGATTATGGAAGCAAACAAGAGACAGAAGTATTTGAATTTAAATTAGACACCGAATTTATAGCATTGAAAATAATTACTTTGAAAATTATGAATCTGATTTGTTTTGCTCCGAAGTTATCTATGTGAAATACAAATGTAAAAATTCAAGTTAAAACAATTTGAATGTTCAAATTCAGATCCCAATATTTCGGTGTTTAAAATTCGATGTAAAAAAATTCGGGTGTGTAAAATTCGACGTCAAAATTGCGATGCAGCCTCATCCGAGCTACTCAGACAGGATAAGCAATCGAGCCCTAATGCAATCAAACCGACTTCTGGCCGATCAGAGCCAAGCGGCAAAACCCCGGGACAGTGCGGTGAAGCCCAATGCTGCAAACTGTAGGCGATGGATGCAGATGGGAGCAATTCCCGTAGACCCTTTGTTAAAATGTCCAACTTAAAAAATGAACAATGTTTCTAGCCTGGATCTACAAAAACATATTCTGTATATAGTTAGATTCCCCCTTCATGACAACGTGACTGCTGCTCCTAGCTCCTCTCTGCTAGCTCCGTGAGCTCCGTGATACTACAGCGGCTCAGCTCATGAGGAGAACACTACTTGAACTCGGCCGTGTTTGTTGTGTTGGCTCCTGGTGGACTATTCGTCATGCAAATATAGGATTTATCTGCGGTTGAAACAGACCGTCCATGAATGCAGTTTCTTCGGTAAGTGAAGCCTGCGTACTTTATGTTATGTTACTGGTGTTTTTATTAAGCTAACGTTAATGAATGTTTAGGAGTTGGGGTAGCATTTGAGCAATCGTAGCTCCATCTGTGCTAACGATGCTATGCGTAGCATCCAAGAGTGTAAAACATTAAGTGGGATGCTACTGTATACCAAAAGGCTTCTGTGCGAGGTTGCTAAAATAAGGTCATCCTTGTACGTTAGATAGTTAGTTTGCTATTTAGGTTACTGTATGCATTGTTAAGGTTCATTTAAATTCGCTATGCTCTACTATAGCATAAAATAGACTAGCTAACGTCAACGTATTGTTGAAGAGAGGCTTAGTGTATATTAAATCAACCTCACAATGAAATATGTGTATCTTTAAAATATGAACGTCACATTTCAAGATAATAACGCCCCTTAGATATTGTAATATGGTTTGTTGAACTGGAGTTATGTATTGCAGGCTAACCGCCTATCCGAACGAACGACCCAAACAGTGTTGTTTTTAATATTATTACCAATGCCTCTTTTAATTGTATTATCATCACACTTGAGAAACAGCCTCATCGTGGCTGTACAACGGAACATGCAACTTAATGCCTGCATTTAAGGACGATGAATAGCGTAGTCAATGCTTTAGTGACAGGAAATGATTTGTTTAAATATGATATATAAACGTTATCTGTGACTTCAGTGGAAATTAAGCTTATCCATTGCATTGCATTTGTTCAATAGGTTTGTGGTCTTACCCTCACGTGTGTGATACATATGAATATGGCATATGAAAACAAATTAATTTGACTGACTCATGAAAAACCTCATCCAAAGTAACAGTAAAATAAAAAGGACCTACACAATAATACTCAAACTGATACAGTATAAGGACTGTGATATCCAGCCATTTCTTAAGTATAACAATAAGATTATGACCTGTTTTAAAAGAAGATAAAAGTTGTTTGCATGGAAAGAAGTCTGTAACCCATGCATGTAACTTTACATCTGTTGTTCAAAGTGTCCTCAAGGTGATCCAGACAGGCTGGACCAGAGGAGGAGAGACATATCTGGACTCCTAGCAGCAGAGAACTTCAGCACGGATTCCAAGGTACACCTTTTTCATACTTTACAAAGAATGCATAAAGTAATGACTCCAATACACTGATATACATGCCATTAAACATGGCTGAATACTAGATCCCCTACACATCAGTGATGTTGAGTGGAATTTATTAGCAAAGGTTACATTTACATTTTACAAGCAACATCACATAGTGAGAGCTGCGACCCTTTGTCTTTCAGTGAGACACAGAGCAAGCTTCTACAGTTGCACTAAGTTTGATAACAGTTAAATTATTTTAATAATACATTTATTTCAATGTTGATGAATTTAGAACGGTTTATTCATAACCTGATTATCTTTGTAGTACACATTCAAATAATAAAAAAAAATCATTATATTTATAGCCCCTGAAGAAACAAACACACCTCTTTCTTAAATAACACACTTGCTCTGCAATAATATGTTTTTTGATATTTCTGTTAGGAAAGGACTGCCTGAGAGACAGGACTGCTTCACCATGTTCTCTTTCTCTGAGGGTCCAGAAGAACATCCAAGAGGGAAAGGAGAAGCTGATGTGATGAGATTAAGAGGCAGTACAGGACATTAAGAGACAGAGAATAGTTTTGTAGTCCAACAGGAACTTCATTTGTGTGTTGTTTTGTGTTTTACGTTGCACCTCAGAAACAGTGTGATTGTCAGGCCTATAAAGTTTGGCAAAAAAAAAAAGTCAGCTGATCAAATGCATTTGCCTCACTTTATGAGCTTCACATCACTTGTGCCTTGTACCGCGGAGTTTGGAACGTCATAAATAAATGGTACCAATCTTCAGTCAGATGTGAATGTGTAATCTAACATTTTCAGTAAGAATAACGGACAAAAGGAGTGCAAATACAATTTATTGAAATGTGAACTAAAAGTTATCAAGCATGAACCATCACCATTTTTTTTTCAAAATAAAAACGAAATAATATACATAAGTTACACTAAATGTTAATCTGTTAATTGACAGGCTAGGCCTGTGCAGGTGGTAACAGCTATGCCCAGCATGGGCTAAGTTCTGTAGGTGCAGGTCCTCCTCCATCAGGCCTGGTCCTCCTCCCTCAGACCCTCAGCCCTCTCCGGCCAAACCAACAGACAGGACGTTCATAAAGCTGAGGTTTCCCCCAAAGTCTCTAATCATCCATCCTGTGAATATGAGAGGGGAACAAAATTGTGTAATAGTCTTTGAGTTTCATGCAAAGCTATATAAAAGTCCCATGTATTATTATTATTATTATTATTAGATGCTTTGGACAATAATAAATATAAAGTTAACTGTTGAGTTGATCAGTTTTTTAGATTGAAAGGGTTTAATAATACAAACAAAAGGAGAGGCACCGTAAAATAAAGATTGGTTTTTCAATAAATTGTGTTGATTTTGTCTTTTGAATTCTTTGTCTAAAGTCAAGTAGCTAGAACTGTTACTTATAGTTTGAATGATAGTCTGGTTATAATGTTTGGAGGAGGCATCACAGGTAAGAGCACCATTTGTTGTGTTCCATCCACAACAGATTGATGTGTGTGTATTTATTTATTTACTATTTCTTGAATCATTACTGTCAGTCCAAAACAAGAGATTTTGTTTTAGTAACATTTGAAAAAAAAAAAAAAAAACATTATCTCTTTTCCACTACACTATCTTGAATACTTTAGTTTTTACGTCACTACATTTATCTAACAGCTTTAACATTGTAAAGGTGTCACTTCGGACTCTGGGTAATTATGACAGCATGTCCTACTCAGAGCTCTAGGGCTCTGGTCCTACTATTTTGAGACTTTGAACAAACCAGACCTTCATCTATTAACCTCTTAATGTAGAAAATAGTCAGCACATTAAACCATTATGAAAGTAATAATTAGTTAGCTCATTGTTCAAAATGAGCTCAAACTACAACAGTTAAGTCAACTCGTGCATCGGTAATAACAATAAATCAAATGATATAATATAATAGTATAACTTGTGTCTACTTTAAATACTTTAACAACACTTTCCTAATTATACTAGCATACTTTTACTAAAGTAACATGTTTAAATGCAGGGCTTTTGTAAGAGAGTATTTCGTATAGTGTAGCATGGTCTACTTGACCTATCTAACCGAAGTGATCGTTACGTTACTTTGCAAACCGTCACCCCCCCTCACACACACAAAAGGACACGGTAACGTGATTCACTTCAATTAATGATAACTACGGAGCTTGCAAACAACAAGGCTACTTCACTCATTTAGCTAGCTAATGTAAGATACAAATGCTGTCGAGCCCTCACTGCTTGTAAAATAAAGAGCACAAACTGACAACTTACCCGAGCGGCGAGCCCCGCTGTTCTCCGTCATTTTTCTCCCGGGTTGTTGTGATCACATGACTGACAAAGCCGTGCTCTGATAGGCCAAGTCAGTTTGATTGCATTAGGGCTCGATTGCTTATCCTGTCTGAGTAGCCCGGATGATGCTGCACCGCAATTTTTGACATCGAATTTTATACACCGAATTTTTTCACATCGAATTTTTTTGACGTCGAATTTTTGGGATCTGAATTTGAACATTCGAATTTTTTTCACTTGAATTTTTACATTTTTATTTCACATAGGTAAATTCGGAGCAACAACATTCAGATACATGATTTTCAAAGTAATTATTTTCAATGCTATAAATTCGGTGTCTAATAAAATTCAAATACTTCTGTCTCTTGTTTGCTTCCATAGGAGATCACTACGTGACAAAAGTTTTCAAAACCGTGGCTACTGAAATCAATCTTACTAACTGCTGTCTGTGCAATTTACTCCGCGCGAGTTGGCAGACTTTATTTTGCTTCCTTTAACATCATTTTTCATGGTGGGGCTAAGCCATTTCTTGGTATGGGTGTAGCCTACCCCAGCCCAGAGCCGTATAATAGAATATATAGAATATATATATATAGAATATAATTCTATTATACGGCTCTGCCCCAGCCATACCCTGGCGCTGCCACTGGTGGCACGTATGGGGCGGGCCAGAGCCCTAGAGAGATAAGAGTTACGACACTCTTTGATGTCGCCGCCAGCCGGTCACGTGGTTTATGTATGCAGGGATAGTTCAAAACGCACTTCCGTTGCAATGCTTCTCTATGGCAAAGACAGCACAAACATGGTCAAAATAGTCATAGATTAAACCAACGCTGTTATTTTTTAAAGATTGCTTTCATATTTACATGATGTGGTTACACTTTGTATGGATTGGCACTATTTATAAGTTTCGTTATTTAACGATATTTTGAGGGGAAAGTGTGGTAGCACAAGCAGGCTATGTTGCTGTCACTGCCAGGGCAGTCACGTCCGTAGTACAGTTGCGCTGCGCTGTCATGTTCTTCTATTTTTATATAAAAAAAATACACACACCCAAGTACTTTTCAGCTGTAATTGCATTATTGCATACTTTTTATTGACAGTTTTGCATTTGGAGAGGCAGGGTGACAACGGAAAGCTTGGTAGCCTATTACTTAGATACGTTTTACATTTTTGGAGGGAAACGCTTGTGTTCATGTTAGCATGGGTAGCATGATCATGTTAAGACTATGAATATCATTTTACCACAACAGTGGATGAACAATTGATATATGTGTTTGAACAAGAACAACAGGAAGAACAAAGTAAAAGGGACGAACAAATGTGTGAACAAGTATTAAGAACAGTGTATGGAAACAGTTATGTGTGTTAGAACAACACTAAGTAAAATGAATGAGAAGGAGAACAAAGAGGGTTAGGGTTCAACAGAAAAAGATTAATTCAGCCAAAAAACACAATTTTGATTAATCTAAAGTGTAAAACAATCTTCAACACAGACCAAATTAGTGCCCTTGGACAACAAAAACATATGGTGGGGCAAAGAAACGATCAATTAAATTGAGAGAGTGGGAGACTAAAAATGATTACTATGATAAATATTCAAACTATTTACAAAACTATTTACAGAAGCTCCTGTTGAACCAGCAACAAAAACAGGTTTGTCAACAATAACGAGGCCACTTTGCCAGGGGGAGGTGATCCAGCGACGAGACAATAAAGCAATTAATATTAGGTTCTGTTGAGACACTACAGAATATAAAAACCTTCCAAGCCATGACCTCTGCCTGAAATCAGGACCACTCAGAGGAGAATGCAGCACATCAAACTGGAGTCAGGAGTGTGAATAACACATTTTGGCCAAAACAAATTGTTGCTTACCAATACAGTGACTGAACAATGGACACCAAAAAGTGAAAAACAGAAGCATAATTGTGCGAACAACAATTTGGGGGGGGGCATTTTACAAATATTTACAAACAACTATTTACAAAAAAGCAACTATTTATAAAAAAGCAATACTATTTACAAAAAAGGGTTAGGGTAAGCAACTATTTACAAAAAAGCAATACTATTTACAAAAAAGGCAATACAGAACTCTCTGGCATCCTAACCATTTTGAAAAAAACAAAAAGGTTCCTTTGTGAAAGGGACATCCTCTTCATCTGTTTCCTGGGCCCTAAAAAGCAGAGCAAGAATAGGAACAGTGGTGAATAAGGGGAGAGAATACAGTTGGGAGCAGACTGAACAGAGGACATAGCAATATTCATGTTAAAATGTTTGCACAATAAATATTATGGCACTTTCGTTTATATTGCATTTTAATAGATCAGTTGTCATACCATGGTTGGATGTGCAGCATTTGGATGCTCTAATCGATCCGAGAAGGGGTTCCGGATGTATGGCTCCCCTAAGGACATACATCAGGCTGAGGTTAAGGATTGCATCAAAGTGCATCAGGGCTGAGAGGAAGGATAAACATAAAGGGTATCTTGGCAGCAAGAGTCAGAGTAAGAAGGCAAAGAAGACCCAACAGACCTCTGCACCGAATGTCATAACATCCTAGGCCACTGCCAAACACCTTACTCGTTGCCATCGATGTACTTGGCATCTCCATTCCCGGTCCACAGTCAGCAGCCTCCAGCCTCCTCTTCTTTCAGCAGTCATCACCTGCAGCCGTTGCCAGCACCAGCCTCCTTTAGCAGCAGCACCCTCCAGCAGCAGCACCCTCCTCCAGCAGCAGCACCCTCCTTCAGCAGCAGCACCCTCCTCCAGCAAGCAGCACCCTCCTTCAGCAGCAGCAGCAGCCTCCTCTAGCAGCAGCAGCAACAGCCATATGAGGCTGAATAAAAAAAAGTGCTAATTATTTTTTTTAAAAAAGTGTTTATTTTGTTAAAAATAAACATTTTGGATGCATGACCATGTTTTAGGCTCATCCTTCATTCACTGCTGTAGAGTAGCCTATTCAGTAGGCTATTATTTGTTTAAGACTGAATAATACCTTTGAAGAACAATCATTAAACTAGTGTGTATATTACAATACAAAGGAATCTATCCTAGCATGCCGTCAAGCATTAAAAAGTAGCGCTAGGCTAGTTGTACAGTACAGATGAGTTAACACGGAACAGTACAAAAAAAACAAAGTACAGTCAACATGTCACATAATGAAATGTTAGTATATCCCAAAATTCAATGAAATATTAAATGAAATATTTATCACAAACGCCACCTCATTTCTACTAGTGCTAGCAGTTAAGTCATATCATACAGAAAAAGCCGACTAAGGATGGCTGACACGGTCAGGTTCAGCGGATAAAAACCAAAATAACAATAAAAACACATAATCAATCTAAATCCTGCTTGTTAGTTACCCAGCATCATTGATATATAAGCTGCTAGCGATTCATTACTGAAATCTTACCATCAAAGCTGACGAAGTCGCGCTAGCTAACTAGCAGGCAATGCTAGCTAAATTGGTTGTACAACCAAGATAAAATATAGATAATTACGCTGTGCATATACAAATGAAGACCAGTATAAGCATCATAAAGGGCCTCTGATACAATATAGGACAGTTGACAATTCAAAAGAGTTCGATATTTCAGCAACTTACCTCTGGAACTAATCGACGCGCCGTAATGTAAGTGAATGAGGTTCAACGCCCAAAATGACAATATTTTGAACTATTTCGATGTCCATACCCCGGAAGTAGGCGCCGCCATTTTTTACAACGGAGATCTGTCGTAACTCTTATCTCTCTAGGGCTTTGGGGTGGGCCATTCTGCACATGCGTTAAATGCGTTAAATATTTTAACGCAATTAATTAAAAAAATTAATTACCGCCGTTAACGCGATAATTTTGACAGCACTAGTTTTTTGACCATCTCTCTCTAAGTGTTTTGCTTTGGGGTCCAATATCTCTAGGCCGTAACAGAATTATCTGGCCAAAGTATGGACCCCACAGAGACTGAGAGATTTAAGCAGGCTCTTTCCACACAGGGAGCTTGTGTGGGGCAGCACGAACAAGTTCTGCAAGGAATCATGGAATCCCCTCCACAACCTTACTACCGGTGTCACTCAGCTCAGCGGCCGCTTGGACCAGTCTTTCACCCAGCTCAACGTTCTGACGGCTCCAGCTCCTGCGCCACTGCCTCCAGCTCCAGATATTCCAGTCATTCATCCCGGCCAACCCCGTGAACCATTCATCCCCACCCCTGTGAGGTATTCAGGTGATTCAGGGACATGCAGTCAGTTTCTTCACCAGTGCTCCCTAGTTTTTGATCAGCAGCCCTTTAACTTACTCCTCTGACAGAACTAGGATAGCTTTGTTATGATTTGTTATCGGGTTTAAGCGTCTGCATGGGCGGTGGCCATAGCCAAGGGTAATCCAGCTATCTATAACTCATTTCCTGTGTTTGAGACCGAGATGCTTCGAGTTTTTGACCACCCGCTTCAGCGTAAGGAGGCCGGTAATCGGCTCCTTTCTTTACGCCAGGGTTCAGAGTCAGTCTCCACATACTCCATTGATTTCCGCATTTTTGCAGCAGAGAGCGGGTAGGGCGAGACGGCTCTACAGATAGTTTTTTTCCGTGGATTAAACGAGAAGTTAAAGGACGAGCTAGCTGCTCAAGATGAGACCTCGTCCCTTGAGGAATTAATTTCTTTGGCCATTCGCTTAGATAATCGTCTCCGTGAGAGGTGTAGGGAGAGAACAGGCAGGCAGAGATTCCCTCTCCACTTTTCCCAACCCAAGTCACCACGTCCGCCTGGACAGTCTGCACCTCCTAACCCACGCCTGGAGCTTTTTCCCAACCGGGACCCACTTCCATCAGCCTCCTCATCCCTAAGCCCAGAGGAGCCTATGCAGCTGGGGAGAATGAGGCTCTCACCTGCTGAACGTGAACGCCGCTTCCTCCAGAGGCTCTGCATATACTGTGGCCAGGCTGGCCACATTCGAGCCAACTGTTCCGCTCGGCCAAAAGAGCAGGCTCATCAGCCAGGGGAGGGGCGCTGGTGAGCCATACTTCTGTCTCCCCTTCCCACGCTAATCACCTCCAGTTAAAGGGTACTGTTTTTAGTTCACAAGTTTCCCTTTCTCTCCAAGTCTTAGTAGATTCTGGGGCTGATGAACATTTTATTGACTCTGATGTTGTCTTCCAGTCAAATCTTCCCTCAGAACCCCTTCCCGAGCCCAAGGATTTTTTTTCTCTTGATGGTAGGCTTCTAGCCTGTGTAACTCACCGTACTGCCCCAGTGTCACTGTTACTCTCAGGTAATCATCACAAGACCATTTCCCTTTATCTCATTCCCTCACCCCTCTCTCCGCTTGTGTTAAGTCTCCCCTGGCTTAAACTCCACAACCCACACATAGACTGGGCCACCTTATCCATGGTCAATTGGAGTTTGTTCTGCCACTCTCACTGTTTACACTCTGCCATACCCACCACTGTTACTTCCAAACCTGTTCCTCCCATACCTGTTGACCTCACGTCAGTTCCCTCTGAGTATCATGACCTACAGGAGGTTTTCAGCAAGGATCGTGCCCTGTCTCTACCACCTCACCGACCTTATGACTGTGGCATTGACTTGCTCCCCGGTGCTCCCTTGCCTTCGAGCAGACTATATACACTGAACAAAAATATAAATGCAACACTTTTGTTTTTGCTCCCATTTTTCATGAGATGAACTCAAAGATCTAAAACATTTTCTATATACACAAAATAACCATTTCTCTCAAATATTGTTCACAAATCTGAAAATCTGTGATAGTGAGCACTTCTCCTTTGCCGAGATAATCCATCCCACATCACAGGTGTGGCATATCAAGATGCTGATTAGACAGCATGATTATTGCACAGGTGTGCCTTAGGCTGGCCACAATAAAAGGCCACTCTGAAACGTGCAGTTTTGCTTTATTGGGGGGGTCTGGGGGGGTCCGAAAACCAGTCAGTATCTGGTGTGACCACCATTTGCCTCACGCAGTGCAACACATCTCCTTCGCATAGAGTTGATCAGGTTGTTGATTGTGGCCTGTGGAATGTTGGTCCACTCCTCTTCAATGGCTGTGCGAAGTTGCTGGATATTGGCAGGAACTGGAACACGCTGTCGTATACGCCGATCCAGAGCATCCCAAAACATGCTCAATGAGTGACATGTCCGGTGAGTATGCTGGCCATGCAAGAACTGGGATGTTTTCAGCCTCCAGGAATGTGCATTATCATGCTGCAACATGAGGTGATGGTCGTGGATGAATGGCACAACAATGGGCCTCAGGATCTCGTCACGGTATCTCTGTGCATTCACAATGCCATCACAATGCCATCCACTTCAGCCCCTTTCGTGGTCGAAGTGGATGCCTCCGACACTGGTGTCGGGGCAGTCCTCTCCCAGTGTTCAGGCCTCCGACCAGAAGTTGCATCCCTGCGCCTTCTTTTCCCGTCGGCTCTCCCCGGCAGAAAGGAACTATGATGTGGGTAATCGGGAGCTGCTGGGCAGTAGTCTTAACGCTGCAGGAATGGAGGCACTGGCTTAAGGGCACGACTCACCCGTTTTTGGTATGGACTGACCACAGAAAACTTGTCTTATCTCCATTCTGCTCGCAGGCTCAACTCTCGCCAGGCTCGGTGGGTGCTTTTTTCTGGGCCGGTTCAGCTTCACCCTCACCTATCGGCCAGGCTCACTGAACGTCAAGGCGGACGCCCTGTCACGTCAGTTCGCTCTTCGGTTGAGGGAGCCCATCCGTGGGGACCATTCTTCCATCCTCCTGTGTGGTGGGAGCAGCCAGGTGGGAGGTTGAGAGGTTGGTCCAGGAGGCACAAGAAGACCATCCAGCTCCTGAGGATTGTCCACCGGGTCGGCTGTTCGTTCCACCGCACGCCAGATCTTCAGTGCTCCAGTGGGGGACATGATGCTAAGATAGCTTGCCATGCAGGATCACTTTGGACTCTAGGCCTCCTCCAGCAACGCTTTCTGGTGGCCCTCCATGTCCTTTGACGCCAAGGAGTATGTCGCCGCCTGCTCCGTCTGCGCCCGCAGTAAGGCATCCCACGCGCCCCTGCTGGCCTTCTCCGCCCTCTTCCCATTCCTCATCGGCCTTGGTCTCACATCGCCATGGACTTCGTGACGGGTCTTCCCCCATCGGAAGGTAATACAGTTATCCTGACTATTATTGACCGCTTTTCCAAGGCCGTACACTTCGTTCCCCCTACCTAAATTACCTTCTGCTCTGGGGACTTACTACATTTATCACCCAGCATGTTTTTAGATTGCATGGCATTCCTCAGGACATTGTTTTCAGACAGGGGTCCCGCAATTTGCCTCTCGAGTTTTGGAAAGCTTTTTTGCCGGGCGCTGGGGGCGTCGGCCAGTCTGTCATCAGGTTACCACCCGCAGACCAATGGCCAGACTGAGCGTGCTAATCAGGAACTGGAGGCAGCCCTTCGCTATGTCTCTTCTTGCCATCCAGTCTCCTGGGCCTCCCACCTGCCTTGGGTTGAATATGCCCACAACTCCCTGGTTTGCTCCGCCACAGGTATGTCTCCATTCATGGCTTCTGTTGGGTTCCAACCCCCTCTCTTCCCCACCCAGGAGAGGGATGTGACAGTTCCCCTCAGTGGCAGGGGAATCTTCGGCATGCCCGCAGAGTCTGGCATGAAGCTCGGGCAGCTCTCACTCGCACTGCTGCTCGCAACCAAATACTTGCAGACCGCCATTGCACTCCAGCCCCCGGACTACCAGCCCGGCCAGAAGGTCTGGTTGTCCTCCCGTGATCTTCCACTCCAGACTGAATCCTGGCAAACTGGCACCCAGGTACATTGGCCCGTTTGTGATTGAACGGATTATTAATCCCGCTGTGGTTAGGCTCAAACTGCCTGCTGCCTTGAATGTCCACCCAGCATTTAATGTCTCTCTTCTCAAGCCAGTTTCCTCCAGTCCTCTGAGCCCTCCGGCCGAGCCCCCCTCCTCCCCCCGGATTGCAATTTCTACAGGCTCGCACTACCTGTTAGCATCTGGCATCTGTTAGCATCTAGCTCTCCTGATTACAAACTTTTAGCCATCCCTGCTTATACAAGTAGTAGTTTTAGTTGTCTGCGATCTGCGGAGGCCTACCTGTGAGTACGGCTGTACTGAGGTGTTTTTTCCTCCGGAGACGTCGCGAAGAGACGGAGGCGGCTCCACCTGTTGCTGCATGCGATCTGCGATTTACGGAGGCCTGCTCATCGCGAAGAGACGGAGCGCTCCACCTGTTGCTGCCTGCGATCCTGCAATCTGCGATCTACGGAGGCCTGCTCCCCCACCTGTAGAGTACGGCTGTCTGGAGAGGTTTTTACCCCCGGAGACGTCGCGGAGAGAGACGGAGGCAGCTCTACCTGTTGCTGCCTGCCATCTGCGATCTACGGAGGCCTGCTCGTCGCGAAGAGACGGAGCGGCTCCACCGTTTGCTGCCTGCGATCTGCGATCTACGGAAGGCCTGTTCCCACCTGTAGAGTACGGCTTGCACTGGAGAGGTTTTACCCCGGAGTCGTCGCGAGAGACGGAGTGGATCCACGCTTCGGGCTTGGCCTGCTTCCACCGGGCGTGTGCTGCTGTACGGAGGAGGATTTTACCACGGCTGGGGCCTGCTTTTCCACCTGTCCTGGTTCTGCTGTCGCAGAGGCCTGCTTTCACCCCGGGATACCACGCTGCTGCTTTCGCCTTCCTTTGCTGCTGTGTTGATTTTCTCCAGGAACATCGCGGTTCCCTGGTCTGGGAAAATGGCCCATATCGTGGATTCTGCTGTGCCTGTTAACTATTTTGGACTATGAGAAGATCTCTAGTTCATTCTGAGGAGTCTACTGGATTCAGGTCATGTTCTGCCACCCGCAGTGGCATCCCCTGCAAAGGTTCGGATGTGTTACAAAACAATTACCGGTTGCCTTGTCACAGTCAATCTGCTCGACAAAATATGTTTGTCTTTTTTGTTTTCCTGCGATAATGGTTCTTCAGGACTGCTTCTTAAGCTCTAATCACACTCTCGCAGACTTTTCCGGTGATTCTAAAGTAGATGACAATGTATGTGTGTCACTTAAGAGGAAAAGATGCCTGTTATGTCCCTTTCATTCCCTTGGAACTCCACCTCAATATCTCCCTGAATCTCTGTAACAATAACAAGGCAATCTTGCTGTTATATGTGTATGCTGCCTTTACATGTGCACCTGTGAGACTGACCGTTGAGCAGCCCAGACCAAGCAAGGAGGCAGAGGCAGAACGTCCAAAAATATAACCCGACGTGGGCATTTATTAAAATCATGTGCACCAAAGTTCACAGCCTCAATCCTGCTGTTCTCTTTGCACACATCCTGCAGCCTCAAGGATCTCACACACACCCAGTTTACAAGGAAACAGCACCTAAATACACACATACTAACAAGACACAGGTGAGGGGGGAGGAGACAACACAGGACACCAGGTGCAACACAATCATCAGCCACAGACATCAACAATATTATTTGCATCCTGATTACTCTCAACCGCTGTCATCCTTACACCAGGCATAACTACTCTCGGCGCTTTCGCACAACTCCCTATCTTTTCAGGCGGAGCCGAGGACCCCGACCAGCACCTGCTAGACGGACATTCCAATAAATACGGCTTAATCTAGTTAAAAAATACTACCTCAATAATAGTATAAATTATGTGCAAATATGTAATGTCAACTGTACTGTGCAATCACGCTAATAAAGTGCAATATTACCCGGCCGGAAGCCGTCAGTCCATAGTGACGAAGTTACCTTCGTCACAGCACCTATTGTCATTTAAAGGTACACCTACACTCCTATAGTGACATTCATCTAAGTTCGTCTATTGGCAATGTTAAAGTTATGAAGAAATCTGTAGATTATCTACATGTGGTATATGAGTCTTCAGAGAATCCCTGAACCCCTGGTAGTTTTGAAGCTGTATAATCTGAAGGTTGCATTAGGAGTGTAGTCTATCCTTGAATTATATAACATGGGAAACATTGTTAGCTTCATATATCATACCAATGTTGATGTGCCATAATAGGTGTGGTCATCATTCCTGACATTAACAGCTGGAGGCATACTCCTTGACGTGGATGTCCTCCTTTTCGGCTTAGGCCGATGTATAAATACTGTTGGAACAGCATCTGGCCTCAACCTCAAATTTCCTCCTGATTTGTTGCCAATATATTGGTCGTCTTCAAAGTGTACCTGTAGGTAGGTAGGTAGGTTTGATCAGTTTCTACTGCACACTTCAAATGTCATTGAAGAGTCATAATTCTCTACACTTGGAAATATGATGCCCTTTAAAATGTTAACAAGTCATGTCACCTCTGTGAACATTACTTACATGACATCAGAGTTTTTCTGCTTGTTGTTGTCCTCGTGTCAGACACAGGTTTTGTCTGTTGACCATTGCCATCCATCTCTTCCTTCGCTCTACGTCCTTAGGGAAGCCATTCATCCGGAACCCCTTCTCGGATCAATTAGAGCATCCAAATGCTGCACATCCAACCATGGAATGACAACTGATCTATTAAAATGCAATATAAACAAAAGTGCCATAATATTTGTTTTGCAAACATTTTAACATGAATATTGCTATGTCCTCTGTTCAGTCTGCTCCCAACTGTATTCTCTCCCCTTATTCACCACTGCTCCTATTCTTGCTCTGCTTTTTTAGGCCCCAGGAAACAGATGAAGAGGATGTCCCTTTCACAAAGGAACCTTTTTGTTTTTTTCAAAATGGTTAGGCTCCTGGATGCCCTAGAGTTCTGTATTGCTTTTTATAAATAGTTGCTTTTTTGTAAATAGTTATTGGTAAATATTTGTAAAAAAATGTTTTATTGTCTCGTCGCTGGATCACCTCCCCCTGGCAAAGTGGCCTCGTCATTGACAAACCTGTTTTTGTTGCTCTGTTGGCTCATGGTTCAACAGGAGCTTCTGTAAATAGTTTGAATATTTATCATAGTAATCATTTTCAGTCTCCCACTCTGTCTCAATTTAATTTATCATTTATTTGCCCCACATATGTTTTGTTGTCCAAGGGCACTAATTTGGGTCTGTGTTGAAGATTGTTTACACTTTAGATTAATCAAAATTGTGTTTTTTGGCTGAATTAATCTTTTTTCTGTTGAACCCTAAACCCCTCTTTGTTTTCCTTCTCATTCATTTTAACTTTGTTTTGTTCCAACACACATGTATTTTTCCATACACTGTTCTTAATACTTGTTCCACACATTTGTTCGTCCCTTTTACTTTGTTCTTCCTGTTGTTCTTGTTCAAACACATATATCAATTGTTCATCCACTGTTTTGGTAAAATGATATTCATAGTCTTAACATGATCATGCTACCCATGCTAACATGAACACAAGCGTTTCCCTCCAAAAATGTAAAACGTATCTAAGTAATAGGCTACCAAGCTTTCCGTTGTCACCCTGCCTCTCCAAATGCAAAACTGTCGATAAAAGTATGCAATAATGCAATTACAGCTGAAAAAAGTACTTGGGTGTGTGTGTTTTTTTATATATATTTACCATTCAATAACGCAATCGCTGCTGTCTGTCTGTCCCATAGAAGAACATGACAGCGCAGCGCAACTATACTACGGACGTGACATCAACATAGCCTGCTTGTGCTACCACACTTTCCCCTCAAAATATCGTTAAATAACGAAACTTGTAAATAGTGCCAATCCTACAAAGTGTAACCACATCATGTAAATATGAAAGCAATCTTTAAAAATAACAGCGTTGGTTTAATCAATGACTATGTTACCATGTTTGTGCTGTTTTTGCCATAGAGAAGCATTGCCACGGAAGTGCGTTTGGAACTATCCCGGCATACATAAACCACGTGACCGGCTGGCGGCGACATCAAAGAGTGTCGTAACTCTTATCTCTCTCGGGCTCTGGTCCGGACAACGTAGAACCTTTCTTTTTAAAGATAGCTGCAGATTGTACTGCTCCACCTCTTACTACTCTTTTAACCTCTCCCTCAGCACAAAACAAATTCCCAAAAGTATGGAAGTCAGCTTATGTCCTGCCACTACTAAAAGGAGGGGAGGCCACCTTATTAAACAATTATAGACCCATCTCTAAATTGTCAGTTCTGGCCAAGGTTCTTGAACGCCTAGTGAGTGAACAGGTAAGGTGTTTTTATGTAACAATGACATCCTGTCTAAACATCAGTCAGGCTTCAGAAAGCAACATAGCACCATCACTGCCACAATGAAAGTGGTAAATGATATTACGAGTATTTTAGATAATAAGCAGAGTTGTGCAGCTCTATTTGTTGACCTATCCAAAGCTTTTGATACTGTCGATCATCGCATTTTGAAGCAAAGGCTGGTCAGTATAGGCATGTCCAGCCATGCAGTAGGGTGGTTTGTAAACTACATCTCTGAACAACACATCCTCACTCCCAGGTCGGCCTATGTTGACGTTATGTCAAGTCCCCTGTCTGCTTTTTCCAACGCAAGGGGGGGCCTTAGCGTCCATTTTCAACGCAAGGGGGGGGGCCTTAGCGTCCATTTTCAGCTTTCCGGGATGTCCATATGCTTCTATGGACGCTCATGGAAGCACGGCGTTCGTTTGTGTCGACTGCCCTTAAAGGCAATGTGAGCGTCCATTCTCATTGGATAAGGGAGAATTGTACACCCGGAAGTAAGTATTCCCCTTACTGTCGATTGATTTTACAGTGATATCTGCACTACTCATCGACTAAAAAACACCAGATTATCCTTGTTAATTGCACAACATTGATTGGTTTAAATTGTGTGCAATGCTTTTGTATTTTTCCCCTTCGATTCGGAGAAACAAATGTTTTTTTCGGAGTAAAGGATGGCAGAAGACACTACCACTACCCAGAATCCCCAGCTATCGTTTGGACTACACCATGTGCTCTGTTTAACAAACCCCGTGATAGTCCTCAAGCTCTGTGATTGGAGAGTGTGCTCCGAGGGTTACGCCGAGCCTCGAACAGCACTTGAAATGGGATGGAACCACGCAGACTGTCCAAAACTGGATTTGAACGGGTTCCCACCGCGTCCCCCCTCCCCCACCCTGTCCCCAGAACTACAAATGCTGGCTATTCTGTTTCGCAACATGTTCTGTATCTATGTCACGTCTCTACTGGGAGTTGTAGTTTTAAAAGACGTTTTCGTACTTCCCATAATAAGAAGTTGCCAGTATAAAACTGTGTACATCCCTGGAGGTTTAGGGGATAGGAAACACTCACATTTAAAACATATAATTAATAAATGGGTGAAAATTGCTTGTGCCCATAATGGGCAGCATTAATATATATATACACACATGCCAGCTAAGGTCAGAAGAGCTTTATTTAACAGCTGGTCTTATGTTTGTGATCCCTGTTGTTAATTGATAACATTACATTACATTACATTAATTGATAAGCCTGAAACATGCACTTGTTAAGGTTCAGAGGCACATTTTGCAAATATGGCAGTATAGCCATCGATCAGCTTAAGATAAGATATACTTTATTGATCTCAAGTTGGAACATTTGCGTTACATCAGCATGTGTAACAGTTACATATGCAGTGGTGTTTATTTGTAAATCATTTAGTATAATCACACAAATTCTGTGTTTTATATTTAACAATTCTGTGTTCTTTATTTATTGATTGTTCAATACCTGACAAGGTCGGAGATGAAATATCTACATACATCTTATAAGAGTATAATACATTATGTATAATATCAGTTAAAATAAGTGCTTCAACATAGTTAACATTGCTGGAGGTACGCACAAATATTGATAGATGTCTTGTAATGCACTATTGAGGAACCTGCGACCCAAGTTTTCATTCAATGCATAACTACACCATAGGTGTGTAGGCCTATATGATATGTCAATAAACCTTAGAAAATCTTGAAATCTTGAAAGGGATGTGCAAAATAGTCATTATATACAGTCTTTAATGAACTATTAGTAGAGAATAACGAGTAATTAATATACTTTATAGGGATCCTATTAATATCTAATGATACAAATAATGAAATTAAATAACATGCTTTAACCACTAGGTGTCCCTTTATATCAGGTGTGCACCTTTATGGTGTAAATACAGCCTATCTACCAATTGGATCAAATATAAAAGTCAGCCGAATTAGTGTTGATACTGCAAGGAGACGTATTGTGTGAAAAGAAATGTAAGATGCTGTTTAATGGCTGATATATTTATGATCCACGTCACGTTTTCAGTTCCTCATGTTTGTCTAGAAGTCTTCTCATCAGGGCTCTATAAATACAGAACTACGGCAGATATGTAATATTTAATGCAGCCGAACCGTGTATTACAATGCCGTTATGTGATGACTTCCAAAGATAAAAGCAAGCACACTCGGAATAAAGTATTATTGTATTTTTTTTCAATGTTTTCGGTCTGTTTCTGGTATTTGTTAATGACGATGTGCTGTGAGATGTGAGACTGGAATTGCACAGGGGAAAATAACGTAGGCTATCTTTAGATGCGGATTTTGTTAAACTAATATGTTTTCGCTGTGGACCAACACTATACATTGACGGGGAAGGGGGTAGCAATAAAGATAACACCATTAAACAGTTACACAACATAACAGAAATAATATCGATAGCAGCGTCCCTAGCAACCACCTTGGTAACAATGAAAACGTTATGGACACAATTTCCTGAAGTAATCTTCGTAATAACTAGCAAACTAAAGATCATGTACATCCACTGTACACATAATCTGAAATAACAACTCATATTTCTCGCATCAAATGACATCAAAACGCATTTTAATGGCCAAACTAACTTTAAAATAGGCATTTTCCATCGAGAATAAAACGAAGTTCGGCCATGTTTTTTTTTTCTTCAGGGAGAAATTTGAAGATCACGTGACGTCAAACAGAGCACATGGTGTAGTCCAAACGATAGCTGGGGATTCTGGGTAGTGTAGTGTCTTCTGCCATCCTTTACTCCGAAAACATATTTGTTTCTCCGAATCGAAGGGGAAAAATACAAAAGCATTGCACACAATTTAAACCAATCAATGTTGTGTAATTAACAAGGATAATCTGGTGTTTTTTAGTCGATGAGTAGTGCAGATATCACTGTAAAATCAATCGACAGTAAGGGGAATACTTACTTCCGGGTGTACAATTCTCCGTTATCCAATGAGAATGGACGCTCACATTGCCTTTAAGGGCAGCCGACACAAACGAATGCCGTGCTTCCATGAGCGTCTATAGAAGCATATGGACATCCCGGAAAGCTGAAAATGGACGCTAAGGGTCCCCCCTTGCGTTGAAAATGGACGCTAAGGGCCCCCCCCCTTGCGTTGGAAAAAGCCGACAGGGGACTTGACATAACGTCAACATAGGCCGACCTGGGAGTGAGGATGTGTTGCTCTGAAAGGTCCCAATGTGTTCAGTTTGATGGGCTGTCTTCTGAGTGGTTAAACATCACTAATGGTGTACCACAAGGTTCAGTTTTAGGTTCGCTATTATTCTCTATCTATATTAATAGTTTAGGTGAAAATGTCGAAGGAGCAACCTTACATTTTTATGCGGACGATACCGTTATGTACTGTGCAGGTCCCTCGATTAACAAGGCTGTTGTTAAATTACAGGCTGTTTTTAACATTATTCAGGCTCAGCTCTCTGAGCTTAAACTTCTTTTAAATGTGGATAAAACCAAGGTAATGCACTTTTCGAAAGCTAAAGCTAAAAATACACCAGAGACTGCTTTGGATATTGTAACTACGCAAGGAATACAACTTGAAGTGGTTACCTGTTACAAATACTTAGGTATCTGGCTTGATGACTGTCTCACTTTTAAACTTCATGTCAATAACCTGCTTAAAAAGCTGAGGGTTAGGCTAGGTTTCTTTTACAGAAATAAGTCCTGTTTCTCGCTTGAGGCCAGGAAAAGGCTAGTCACTGTGACCTTTTTACCTGTGCTGGATTATGGTGATTTGTTATATATGAATGCACCTGCCAATTACCTGAGCAAGTTAGATGCTGCGTATCACAGTGCACTGAGATTTTTGACAAATTGTAAAGCACTTACGCATCACTGTACCCTGTATACCAAGGCGGTTATGCCATCACTTACTGTACGGAGACTCAGTCACTGGTACTTTTTCATTTACAAAGCCATGTTGGATAAACTACCATCTAATATCTGCTCCCTGATCTCTCTGCGAATTGAAAGTACTTATTGCCTGAGATCGCATGCTGTGGTTTTATTAAATGTGCCAAGTGCTAGGACTGTCTTAGGGAAAAAAGCTTTTAGATGTGCAGCTCCACTAACATGGAACAGTCTGCAAAAAGAATGGAAAATTACCAAGCTAGTACCACTACATGTTTTTAAAGCTCGGTTGGATGCTACAAAATCAGATGCTGTTGGTACCTGTACATGTGGTTAAATATGTAAATTGTAATCCCTGTACATTTTGCTGTATGATGTCCTTTTGTTGTTCTGTTGTTTATGTTTTGATGTCTTCTTGTGGAACCTACTGCTGCAGGTCTCCCTTGAAAAAGAGATCATTGATCTCAATGGGATTTTACCTGGATAAATAAAGGTTTTGAATTGAATTGAATTGACAATCACCCTGCTTTTACCGTCCGGCGGTTGTTGGATGTGCGAAGGCGAGGCCGGGGGTTCCAGTACTTGGTGTATTGGGAGGGGTACGGGCTAGAGGAGCGTTCATGGATCTCCCGCTCCCTTATTTTGGACCCTGATCTTCTTAGGGACTTTTATGCTAGGTATCCGGACAGGCCTGGTAGGACGCCAGGAGGCGTCCGTTGAGGGCGGGGTACTGTTATGATTCTGTTTTGGTTTTGTTGTGTGCTCTTTTTGTGTTTTTTCTTGTCTCCCCCCTCCCTTCTCTGTTTTCCTCTGCAGGGATAGAGTGTGACAGGGAGTTGGCTGGCTCCTCCCAGCAGCAGACGAGGCACACCTGTTTCCACTCTCCTCTTCACCTGTTGATATAAAAGCCCGGTCCTCATGACACTTCCCTGCCAGATAATTACTTTGTGTTCGACCCTCCGGTGTGTCTCGCTGCTCTCCTCGTCCCTGTGATATTTTTGCTTGGATTTTTTCCTCCTGTCCCTGATGTCTCCGTGCCAGCCAGCTTCCTGCCTCCACTGCCGTTTTTCTGTGCCTCTGCTTAAAATAAACTTTTTGTTTTTGACCATCTCTCTCTAAGTCTTTTGCTTTGGGGTCCAATGTCTCTAGGCCGTAACAATACTGGCTTTTTAAAATCAAAATAAGTTATTCTCAGATGGATCGGCCAACACTGTTTGACTTCCACGGAGTCTCCATGATCAAACAATTCACTGACAGCTGGGAGGAGGTACAGAACTTCAAAGCGAGACCAGATGATATTGTTATAGTTAGTTATCCTAAATCAGGTTGGTTTCTATCAAAGCTACACTATGAATACATTTTATGTTGATGAATGCTCTGGATTGATGGGTTTTCTAAGTTTAGGCCGCTGAACAGATGTGTTGTCGATGTGTTTTAATCTCAGGAACAACATGGACCTGTTACCTCATGGATCTACTGTTTTTTGGGAAGACATGTCCAGAGCGCCTCCTGTCAATCCCTCTTCAGGAGAGAGTGCCGTTTCTGGAGATCAGCAGGACTTCCCCTACACCAGGTTGAATCATGTGTTAACCATCACTCAGATTTATTTATTTTGCACATTTTATCACAGCAGGTGACATTTAGTTTTGTTTAACACAGTATACTGTACAAAGTCCTATAATAGCTCTATAGTTACAACTATATCACCTCAGATCAGTTTTGTTTGCATACATGCTGAGGAGGTGATGAAAGTGTCAATGTTTCCCAGATGTTTGCTAACTTTCTGTGTCTGCTTTTGGCCCCGAGCAGAATATTTACAGAAAGGTACAGACTTGTTAGACCAGCTCACAACTACTCCTCGTCTGATTAAAACTCACCTGCCAGTCCAGTTTCTACCTAAGTCCTTCTGGGAGCAGAACAGCACGGTAAGAGCTTTACACAAACAGTATGTAGCCTGCAGAACATATGAGTTACCAACCGCATTTAAATATGATCATGATAGATTATAATTAAAAAAACATTTCTTTCTGTAGATAATCTATGTGGCTCGCAATGCAAAGGACACTGCTGTGTCGTATTACCATTTTTGCCGCATGAATTATTGCATGCCAGAACCAGCTGATTGGAGCACATTTCTACAGAATTACAAGGAGGGAAAGGGTGAGTTTAAACTAGCTTTAGTGTTAAAGCACCAAGCCTGTTTTTCAGATTTCAGGCTCGAAAATTACATTCCCAGAACAAATGACCATATCTTCCCTTCTAAAAAGGTTAAATTAATAATCTTTTTTCTCAAAGTAATGATAAACCTGTGAGTTGGATGTAGAAAAGTCAGAATCTATATAGATGTTTTTTATTTTAAAGAAAATTCAGATTGAATATGGTATAAAACTATAAATTATAGTGTCCGTCCAAAAAATATTTTGTAGGCCTACTTATAGTGAAAACTAACCTTGGATGATGGGTTAGTAGACTAAAAGCTTTAGCAATCCAAAGTACAACATATAATAAGTACCCTGTATCAAGATTGATGCAAAACAAGTGATATTTGACCTTTTTAGACAGATTTAGCAAAAAAACCTCTTCTGGGGCCATTTGGGTGGATTTTCCATATCTCTGGCCCCCCTTGTTCGATGTTGACATGTGACATCTCTTTCTGACCGTTAGAGCCAATAGAATCGAAGGGAAATCGTCCCGCACACACTCATGTTAAAAAAAAAGTGTTGCGTCTCCTCACATGCAATATTGCTTCAGAGCGTAGGAATAACCCTGCTCTGATATTTGAAAATGGAATTGCAGTTTAGTTGCTTATAGATTATCAGAACATTTCAAAGGGGACACAGTCACATTGGATATTAACCTATGGATTAACTACAGCATCGTTTTTATCGTTTTAATGCCATTGAAGACCAGTTTTGACCAGACAAAGACCTAGGTAAGCCATGTTAGCGTTTTAGGCTACCTAGCGCCACATGTTTTGATGTACGTTTTTGTTGATAACGTCGCAAGTTTGTATCTTTCAGCGTTGAGGTGGGCACCGTTAGATTCGGTGTATTTACGATCATAAACGATGTGTTGGATGTGCAGCTAGGATAAGTAATAAGGGAGCTAGGAGTGATTTTTGGTGCAGTAATAGGTTAGCATTTTTCGCTCGGGGCTAATTCAGAGGGTCACTGTTAGCATTGTGTGTTTTTTTTGGAAAAAAAAATGAAAAAGATCAGTTAAATGAGTTTTTTCCCATTATATGGATATAAAATATTCATAGTTTATTAAATATTAAAGAGCCTGTGACAGCATCCCAACAACTGTTGTGCAATGAAATATTGGGCTACTAGTAATCTCGAACCGTCAGTTTAAAAAAGAAAAAGCGATACCGTTCCGTTAAATATCAATAATTTCGAACATCGCGGGGAAATTCCTTCGACTCATTTTGAAGTTTTGGGGGAAGCCGGAAGTGACGTCAATGCGGGAACGCTTCACTGTGCGGCGAGAGAGCCAAACACGGACAAAGTGTGTTGTCATGCGTAGAAATTGTGAATTACTGAGTTTAGGCACGTTAATAACATTTTAATGAAGTTGACTACAGTATATTCATATTTGTCAGTGCTTTCATGTCAATTCGGCGAACATAAACATAAATGATCGTGGTGAAGATGATGATTACATTAGGATTAAAAATCGGTAGTGAGAGCTGCTGAATTTCCTCCTGTATGTGATATAAAAACAAATCGATTATTTTTGTAGTTGTAAACTCAAGTGGATGAAACTACATTTATTAGTGCTTTCATGTCAATTCGGCGAACATATGATACATTAAATGATCGTGAGAATGATGATTAAAAATCGTTTGTTTGAGCCGGTATGCATTTCCTGATGAGAAAACAAACCGATGCTTTTTGTAGTTGTAGTACACCAACATGGATTAAACGTGTGGTTTTTTCACCACAATGTTGGGGAAATTAATGGATAAAATGCACGGATTATTATTATTATTATTCCCACTCCGATCGGGACACTAGGTCCACCGTTTCCCCGCAGCGAGGCTCCCCCCGTTGACAGTTTACGTGGGCTGGGTGCAGTGGCAGACTGGCCATCGGGACGAATCCCGATGGGCCGGTACCGAAGTGGGCCGGTCGGATAAGTCACTAGCACATCCCCCATAGGCGGCGCGTGAGGCTCAGGTTTGGGAAGGCTAAATAACTGTTTGTACCTGACGCTGCCCGCCTCCGGCGTCTATAGAAAAGAGATCAACTCAGTGTGCGGAGTTTAAATCTCTCAAGTCATATTACAGGATAAAGGTAATACAGTTTAAACTGCCGTATGCAGAGAAGACGCCGACGTGTCGCACTTATCATTCATATTACATCATCAATCAGATCATCGATCATATAATATCATAATATATCATATATTTCCTTATCTGAGTCAGCTTCTCCTGCCGTATCTGGCCGTGCAACACTTACAGTGTCACATACTGTATGCAGAAGTATTATTTTAAGCAACACATTATGTTGACGAAACACTCGAGTCAAATGTAATTAAAGTCAGATCCACTCGTGTCTTAGACGTGAACGCGCTCTCAGTTGGAGAGAGAAACCCTGGCTTGATTTACCGAGTTGATAACCAGCGTCGTAGGACCGCTTAGCGAGATCTCGTTTGTTAGTTTGTTGTTGTTAGTTTGTGTGTTACTCAAACATATCCAGGGTATGTTGAACTGGCTTCGTAGTACAGGGCACAAGTGGCTAGCAGCGCTAATGTGAAAGACACAGACATTGCATTATATTTGTATTTTACCAGGATGCAGTGACACAAATATTTACATATTTACATTTACTATCTACAGCACCCGCCGCCCCTGACATCCCCCACTCCCCCCGTTGACAATTTACTAGCGGTACCGAAGTGGGCCGGTCGAGAGTCCCGGGATGATTTTTAGTCCCATTCCACCACTGGCTACATGACCGTATGATCGCCCATATTGACGCACCTAATTCCTAAACTTCTAACAGATACAACATAAACCGATCCTTCAGCCTCATATGAGCTCTCAGACACGTTCAAAATTAAACTGTCATCGCTGTCTGAGCTTGCTGCTGTGTGCGCCATCTTGCGTTTACATGCAGATGCTGGGATCCTGAACGGTGCAGCTGGAGCGCTGTGCCCGCAATGACGTCACACATAATTTGGCGGGACTTGAAGAATCCTCGAGAAGATCCAGAAAATGGTCAACATTGAAGGGCAGATTAATGGTTATCAAAGTACAAATATCCAAAATCAGTTCAGTAACGGTTTTCAAGGGGACAATATTTACTCAAATTGATGGGTTTGGATGATGGGGGAAACTCGTGTCACAGGCTCTTTAAGGTTCCTTAGACGTTGTTTCCTGCAAATGACGCGATTTCGGCCCCGGAACCGGGTCCGTGGGGCTTAAGAGGTTTTTAATGAGGCTTAATATCATGTCATTTCTCATGCAGCATTCTTTCACACACACATACGGGTTTTGGGCCGAGGGCGACACCGTACTTCCGGTATCCGCCATTTCACACGAGGTGCAAGCAGAATATCATAGTCTATTGCCTTAATCAATATAGTCAACTCTAAAATACCACATATATGCATTGGCATGATAATATTATTGTGACAAGTGGGATATTCACCTGGTGTTTCCAGAAGATAGACGTAGATGCTGCCAAAATCGACCGAAGGCCACTTTCGAGGATAGTTTTTCCATACATCTGCAGGCAGTCTGTAAGGGCAATCCGACAACCCACACAGCTCTAGTTTACGCTGGTAACGACCTAGAGCACACCCCTCAAGTCCAGAGATGTAATCCGAAGAGATGCAGCGATTTCTTCGGTCGTTAATTCAGAAAAAAAAACCTAGTGCGCTCTGCCTGGCTACGTTAGCTAGCTGTTTATATTTGCACCTCCAGGATTTTTGCACCTCCAGAAAAATGGCGTATTTATATATATATATATATATATATATATATGGCGCGCGTTGCATTGTGGGTAGCTCATGACGTCACTGTGTGAAAGAATAGTAGGTAGAGTGGCCGTCTACCAATCCATCAATGTTTATCAATCTTAATGAGCAAGTGGTATCTTGTAGGATAGCCTCTGTAACCAGTGTGTGTGTGTGTGACAGCAAACTTGTGTGAAAAATTGTGGTCACAAAGACTAGAACAAATACTAAATGCAGTCCATTTACCATTTGTTATTATGTGGCTCTAGTGTCATACGGCTCCTGGTATGACCATGTGAGTGGCTGGTGGGAGATGAAACGGAGTTATTCGAAACTTCACTACATGTTCTACGAAGATCTGTCTGAGGTGAGCTGCAGTGGGTTGTATTTGGGACATTTTCAACAGAACTGTTAATCTTTAAAATGTTCTTGAACAAGTAAGATAATGTATTGTGAATACATACATGTCGTGAAATTGTCGCAGTTTTAAACACGTAGCGTGAATGTAAACCAAACTGCTTGGTTGGTTTAAGGAAAAGAACATGGTGTGGGTTAAAATAGGTACATTTCTTGCATGAGTTTGGTTACATAACAAATACGTTATTACGGTTTTTAAGGTACCTTTAAATAAGGTAATGTAAAAAAAAGGTCAACATTGACTTTTGAAGTAACACAGGACATAAACACTGGTCTCTTGGGTAAAAATCCTATGTGTTTTTGATGCATCCATACAGTGGAAGTTTGCTCTATATACTATACTGATTGACTTCCTCCTTTGCTCCTCTACTACAACTATGGCCACTAGAGGTTAAATATGTGCAGTGATAATCTTCTTACACAGTAATTATGGATGAAGAACCTTAATGCAGATAAAACTGGTGGAAAGGTATTTATACTAATCTCCTGGCGTCAGTTTCATAATTATCAAACAGGAAGGAGAGGGGTATGACATGTTAAATCTCATTCTCTGCAAGAGTGGAAGCCTATATTTCTGACAATTATTTTCTGTTTTCTGTTATGCAATATGCATCGAGATGTTTCGGAAAATTATAGCATTTTTTAGACTGGTTGTTGGTCAAAAAGATTATTACAATGCATATGTAATGTGTCAAGGCTGATATTCTTTCATTTTCTGCAGGACACGGGACGAGAGATGGACCAACTCTGTTCCTTCCTTGGGTTATCTCTTTCAGCTGAGGAGAAGGAAAATATCCTAACCAGAGTGAAGTTTGACAATATGAAAACGAACAAGATGACCAACTTTTCCACAATCCACCATATGGATCAAACCGTGTCTCCTTTCATGAGAAAAGGTACAGTGGGAAAAGTTTTTTGGGAAAGAAGTTCCTTACTAAAAAGTCTACTGTTTGCCACAAAATCTGCTCATTTAACATCAATTTTATTTATCAAGCACATGAACGATTCTCTGTTTCTCTAGGGAAAGTTGGTGACTGGAAGAACCTCTTCACTGTATCCCAGAATGAAAAGTTTGATGAGGACTGCAAGCAGAAACTGAAGAATCCTACACTGCAGTTTCGTTACGATGCAGAGGCGGCAAGTGTGGCTCGGGATATGGAAGGCTAACATTTGATCAATTGTTCTGCTTGTTTTAAGCACCACAGAAGACGTTTTTATGTTAACAACAGCAGTTGTATGCACCTATTTGCTGAACATATAATATTGTAGAATTGGCATGTTTTATAAGGCTACTTCTAGGGGGAATTGGTGTGCAATGGATAAGGGACCAAACATGTAGAGACGGCTAAGCCTTCATACCCACCTTGTTTAGAGACAGGCCTGCTGTTTAAAATGTCCTGAACTGTGATTATTTTCCATTTGACTGCATTTTATAAACAAGATGTGGACGCGCAAGTCGCGCAGATTACGTACATATAAACCTGCGACGGAAACCCCTCTCGTCTGTCAGTGTGATTATGACTGACTTTAGTAAGTAACAAAAGTAACGCGTGTCGGGGCAATGTTAGTAACTGGAGTGGGATTACTGAATTATAAAAGTAGCGCGTTACACTACTGGGTCATTCTACAGAAAAGGTGGAAGTGCTGTCACTTACTTTTGCAGACACCAAAATACATGACGTTGACCTAATACTCGCATTCATTATATATGTTGAATACAGAGATTGTCTTTGCAATGGTAGCCTACTAAATAAAAAATAAATGGTTTTATAAGTAAATTGCAATTTATTTAAAATGCCAAGTTCAAGGGACTGCCTTGTCACTTTGATCATACATGGAAGTGGAGCCTATAGTTTTAATCGAAAAGTTTCAATAAATCTAATTTATAATTACATAACATTACAAGCATTAAATATAACACTGAAATGGTAAAAAAAAACGCAAATTATTATTAATAATATCAAATAAATGTCAGTCACCCAAAATTACATCATTGGTGTTACTGCTACACAAAACGCTTTTATTTTGAAGTAATGTACTGTCTCTGAGGTGCCTCCTGTAACAAGAGTTCATTTGAGACAGTGCAGTGGACAAAGACATAAGGAAAGTCAGATACTTCTTACGTTGTTTGTTAAAGGTGTCATTTTATCTTCAAATGTTACGTGCGTCTTTCAAGTCTGTCATTAGTGTTACTCATTGCATAGCCCTAGGGGTGAACATTTGAATGGGAAAATGTATTGTATTGAAGAGTTAAACGATTTTGATATTGACTGAAGCCATATTTGGTCTGACACATTGCAGCCATTTAGTTAAAATGTTAGTGTTTTCTCCAAATTGTCACTGGTGTTACTCTTCTTCCTGGTAACACCAGTGACATTCCTATACAAATAAGCTTTGTATAAAAATAATACAAAAAATAAAAATACTTTAAGCTCTACTTGTTGTGGATTCATCAAGTTAAGAGTTAGTTATTGCTATTTAACAGGTTTTAGATGTTTTTAGAAGGAATATATTTCAGCAGATTTGTATCACCCAGATTCCACCTTTTCTGTAGAATGACCCTACTCCGTTACCGACAAAAGTAATATTATTACAGTTACTTTGTAACGTGTTACACCCAACACTGGTTACCATTATGCGATATCTGAAGTAGCCTACATACAAAATAAACAGCAATACTAACATGTTTACTCGTTTTTATTTGAATGCAGACATGAAATGCAGCAAGAAATACAAGAGTTCAATGAGCAAAGTAAACATATTAATCTAACACTTTACTTCTGCACTGTGACCACAGACTGGAGGGGGCACATTGAATGTATTTTCTATGGCACGTACAGCTTTGGTGAGGAAACAACACTGCTGGAGGTACCGCCCTGTTCATAGAGTAAAAGCGGTAACAGCGAGTACTGATCTTATGGAATGTACAAGGCCGTTGTAATGTAAATACTAAACAAGTCAAGTATCACTGGGAGGTACTGAAAGTCACCCTGAGGTAACCGGAAAAACAAGTTATGGAATAGGACTCATCAGAAACAGAGGCATGATTTAAGTTTTATTCCAAAATGACACTTATCCACTTTGGAAAAATGTCACTTCTTGAAATGTTTCAATATTCACAACAGTAACCCAAGAAAACATTCACATAACGATTTTGTGAGGCTCATTTTTAAAACAAAATACGTCATATCTCATGTTGGAACAAAACTTTTCAAATACAAGACTGAGGATGAAACCACGGGGCTATATTGAAGATCACCAAACAGGTTTGAGATAAATCATTGACTAAATATGGTTCCATTTGAAGTGCTCTCTGTTTTTCCTTTTTTCTGCAACGTCGTAATTCAACAGAAATAGAAGAATTAAAAATCCTGCAGATCTCGGCCATCCGTTATTCATTTAGCAAGACCAGCGTCAGTATAATCTGAGCAAAACTCAGAAAGTCATGAACACGACCTCTGAAGGTAAGTATTAACTGAACAGGTGGAAATCTGATGTTGAAATAGCAATAGCATAACTGTCTGCACAGCTTGGACACATAAGCAATAACTCTTTAGATTGTCTTTCACAGTAGCAACTACAACTATGTTTCAAATACACCTTTATTCATGACATCAAAAATAACAATATTTACATTGTTGCTTATACATGATATATTTGAAAGATATCTTTTCTCGAGTAGTAAAATACTTTAGTCTAGTGCTCAGGCTTACTGTTAAGTGCTCTGTTATTGAGTCAGGTCTATTATACGAGATCTGAGATTCATGTGGTGCAGCCCTGCAAAGCTGTGTGACGTTTAGGAGCAGTGTGTAGGGTGCCGTGGCATATAGCAAACCAAAGGAATACCCCTCTGCTCACTGTTACTTTTCAAGTGTGTATAAGCACCTATAATGGTCTTTGGGTAACATAGAAAAGCAAAATCCTGGCGGACTCCACGGAAGAGGATCCACTCCCTTTGTAGGTATGACAGGCTCATTATATGTTTGCCAATAGATCCCCCCATAGCTCCTACACACTGCTTCTTTAACTAACATATCAAAAAGTCTGAATAATTAAATTAAATTGGTAGGATTGTGATTATGTTTAATATTTTTCTTCAAATCCCGTAAAAATGCAGTCAGAGGCTTTAATTGTAAATAACTACTGTTGGCAAAAGCTTGGTCCTACAGCAAAATGACAAGATAAAATGCATTAACCTCACAGGTCAATGCTTGATGTTCATTGTGCAGTTCAGCTACAGCTAAAAGCTTCAGCAACAGTTTCACAAACAAGCATGCATCTGTATGTTTGTTGTCGTACCTCTTAATGTAACCAGCTTAACAGCATTGAAGGAAGACTGGATGAACACAGCAGCACATTAGGAGCTTAGTGATCTGTTGCTGAGTCACTATGATACTGGCAAGACGCTCGTGAGAGTTAACCCAAATAATGGGTTTATAGATCCATAAAAATAACACAGAACCATCCAAGGTTATGTATGGCACATCTTTACATTACAAAGCAACTTCAAATAAGGGAGACCGCAAATAAACTATGCGGGCAATGACAATTGCAATTGCAATCACAATTGTTGATATGCAGAAATGTTTTCACGAAAACAATAGGAATGGGACTTATAGATGCTTGGAGCCTTTGTTTCCTACCCTTGAAATGTATTGAACCTCTCAGTGTTGTTCCCGGACATGGGAAGAATACATTTATTACGCATTTCACACGCATTACGTGTAGGGATCTGCAAAAATCCTATCAAGGAATTGTTGTAATGCGCGTCTGTTCTCGGTTTACTGGAGACGACACCAGTGCTTTGCAGGCGTGTCCGAGAGAATAACATAAAAACAAAGGAGATATGTTTTTGTGTGGGTGTGCGTGCGTGTATGTGTGCGTGTGTGTGTGTGTGTGTGTGTGTGAGAGAGAGAAAGAAAGATGAGTGTGCCGTGATGTTTATCTGTGCTATATTTCCAATTTTACTCCCAGAGTAAAGGTATAACATATATTTTTTCCCAAACACAGATGTTAAATCCTTTAACAAGATAAAAGGCAACTAGGTGATATCCTTTAAGGTCATCACCAAGAGACACTTTTGAATAGTTTCCCTTTTCTAAAAATGATTCATTCTTAGGCAATGATCAAATGTTCCCAATTTGTATGAAGTCTTGATCAGGAAAAGTTTTTGTTAAATGGGTGTTTAATGTGTGGTAATTGGTCCTCATGTCCAAAGTTTGGTTCATAGATCAATGATTTCACTGCTGACACTGGCAGAGTCGTCATGTCGGCTGACCTCCAGGTAACTCCGCGACCCCGCCGGCCTCCCAGCCCTCCCCTGCACCCTCTCTGAGTCTGGGGTGATGAACGGACGCGTGTCGTCCACTCCGTCCTCCCCCAGATTCTCTGTTGACGTTCTGGAGGGACGAAGTGACACAGGGCAGGACACTGATGAGGGGACGCTTCCCATCGCGTTCCCAGGCCACCTGTTACCCTGGTGGGAGGGCGTGGGGGGAGCAGTCACCTGCCTGCTGGGGACACTGCTGAGCACGCTGCCCCCTAGTGGCATCGAAGACTCTGTCGCCTCGCTGCTATCAGAAAGCATCTGAGGATCACTGTTCCTGCGGAGCCAGGGACCCTGACTGACCCCTGACCCCGGGGAGGGGCACTGTGAGGCTTGGGCAAAAGGGTGAAACAAGCTTCCTCCTCCGAGCAGGTACTCCCTGTGCAGCGCCTCGTCTATGCTGCGGGTCAGGTCAATAGGTGATGGGGGCCGCAGGTCGAACTCGTAAAGAGACAGTGTAGTGTCCCCCTCCAGATCCAGGCTGCCGCTCACAGAGCGCTGAGGGGGCCGGCCCAGCGCCTGCAGTCTGAGCAGGGAACCTGTGGAGCCATCAGAGAGGACCCGCTCAGCAGAGAGGCCCCGCTCCGCAGAATGGCCCCGCTCCGCAGAATGGCCCCGCTCCGCAGAGTGGCCCCTATGGTTGCGTCCCCTGTTGCTGTCTTTGACGCAGCGTGGCTGGGCCGTGGCCTGCTCGTGGTTCTGGTTCCTGATCAGACTCTTGCTGATGTCAGCTCCAGGACGCTCCTGACCAGCCCAGTTGTTAGGCAACTCCCCTGGTCCCCCTCCTCCTCCTCCTCCTCCTCCTCCTCCTCCTCCACTTCCTCCTCCACTTCCTCCTCCTCCCACCCCATTACTGTCAGACTTTTTACAGGGCTTCCCCCTCAGGCTCTGGACTATCTTGGACCAGCAGGTGTGTCTTTGAGAGGAGCTTGTAGATTGGCCAGGGGATGGCAAGTCTCCTGCTGCCCTGCCATCCGGTCCCCCCTCCTCTCTTCCATGGCAACCTTGCGGCCTCCAGAACACCCAGGAGCCCAGGAGGAGGAGGGAGAATCCCCAGGCCAGCTCAAGGAGCCGGGCCCAGAAGTGCACCAGCCACCAACCCCAGTTGAAGCGCGTCCAGTCCCCTAGCAGTCCATAGAGCCATAAGGTGGCATGGACATGCAGCCCACAGCACAGGGCTCCCAGGACTGCACACACTGCCAGCACTCTCCCCAGGATCACCCCTGTCCTCCTGCTTCCTGTCCAAGCCTTCCTCCTGGCCTCTTCAGGAACTCCATGGTGGGGTATGGTAGGGCAGCGTACACGGGGAAACACATAGCATAGGAAGCCCAGACAGAGAGCTAGGCCCCAGCACAAGGCCAGGACCTGCAGGGTGACGGGCACCACAGGGGACAGGGCTGGGGACAGCAGATCAGCGGCCAGCAGCAGGGTGCACTGCAACACAGCCAGCACCGCCACCAGAGGGGGACGCTCCAAAGAGGAAGGTAACACACTCACTCCTGCCACCCTCAAAGCCAGCAGTGCCAGGGCAGCCTGTGCCCACACCAGCAGGTGGAGAGGCAGGTTATAGAGGGCAGTAACCGCGGGGCGAGGCAGGAACTTCCTGGTGCCATAGGGGTCCATCAGAAAGAGAGCCGCCCTGAGGCCTCCAGCGAGAAACAAAAGTGCATTGGCCAGTGCAAGAGCCCCCCGATGAGGACAGTTTGCGCCGGGGGACAGGGTGAGGCCGAGAGCCGCTCCAGCAAACAGGAGGAGGAAGAGGCTCACGGAGCCGTAGACATGCAGCTCCCAGGCGAATGCCAGCGTCCGGCTCAGATCACCCCAGTAGAGAAGTGTGCCGTTAGAGGAGGGGCTGTGGCTGGGGGATGGGGCTGGGTTAGAGGTAGTGTGTGGAGCTGGTTGTCCAAGGAGAACGGAGCGGTTCCTCTTAACAATATCAGCCTGAAATGTGGGGCTTAGTCTTGTTCGCATGACACCAGTGGAGGTCCCTACAAAAAGAGAAAGAGAGATTGGATTTTCAAGAAAACCTTTTAAAATGCCATTTATCTGAAAAGCAGAGCAATAGTATAACAGTACATACAATACTATTCAGAACCACTAGAGGGGTGTAGCTCACCATCACAAGTCATGAGCTAGGACCATCTTGCAGTTCTCAATGTAACTTAATGGGTTTGCAGACACATTGTCCCAGATCTATTTATAAGTATGAAGACGCAGTCTAATAAAATAAGCCCAGTATCAGACCTGCACACTCAATAATTTTTATTTAAGAAATCTTTTAAAATGTAAATGTCTTCCTTTTCGTTTTTGGTTTAGGTATCAGATCTTTGTAAAGTTACTCATCAGCTGTATCATTGCATCCAAAAACATGGCTTTGAAATAGCAGAGCTAAACCAAAAACAGTGCCTCTTTGTGTGAGCAGAATTGATGGAGAATGATTAAATGATAGATAAATAAGTCACATAAAACTTCACAGGTAATAAAAACAATTGAGGACTAACATCAAATATTAGTAGCATGAAATATAAGAACAATGTTAACACATACAGTCTAATGTCATTTACATTAGAGTATTGAAAAAATAAAATTAGGTGGGGAAGATCCTGTAGAAGCTGTCTTAAATCTCAGTATGATTTGTACACTATGCCACCACATTGTGCACATTGAATTCATAATACATTATGTTGAGCTAAACTCCTCAGGATTACTGAAAAGTAATTGTGTGGTTAAATTGGATGAGATTATATAATTAACAGGAGGATCTACATTACGTAACAACAAAAGACACAACAGTGCCACAAAGCAGTCACGGAAACCCTCCTAAAAAATTATTTCTCAATGCATGACTACCTCAAGGAACAACACCTTGACAATTTGACGTCTGATTATGTCTTCATGTCTCTCTTTCATTTTGTGCATGCACACGCATACTTCTGTTTGTTCAAGGCACTGCACCTAATCCTTTTGTAAAACTCTGGAAACACCCACAGCATTATAATCATAGGGCCATTCATCACTGAGCCCTTTGTGAAATATTCATATGTAAAGATAACAAAAAGCAAAAAAAACATATTGAGCGAGTGCAATATGGTATACTGCAATACTTTAAGGTTTTATTTATATTAATTTAACATATTTGTACTTTGTGCCTCTACTGTGACATGTTTCGTGCTTTTAATGTTTAAAAAGGTCTTTCTCATACTGCCAGTGCTGCAGCACCTCTTTTCACCCTCTGTCTGAAACCAGAGCCCAGTCTGCTCTAATGGTTAGCTGGACGGCTCTGTTGTGATTGGTCAATGGCTTATAGATGCCCCGCCCCTTTGCCTATCACATACAATGTTTTGGAGCACTATTTAATATAAGGGTGGTGTTACATTGTGATGTCACCATGTTATAGAAGTAAACAAAGGAGTCCAATGGATGTGTTTCAGGCAGGGAGTGTGTGGGAGAGAAACTCCCTCTGCAGGGAACTTTGGGATTTTAGCCTTTGCAGACCATTTACATGCACAAAAACCTATACAACAAACTCAATGGAAAGGGAAACCCACAAAAAATATAATAGGGCCCCTTTAAGTTCAAGGCAGAAATCTCCCCGACCTTATTGGAAGCAAGATACATTTTTTCCAACTGTCACTTCAGTATATAGAACACTAAATTAATATAATGGAAATAAAACAACTACTACATTACAGGAAGACAGCAAGGACATACAAGATAATGACTATAACCTTAATGATGCAGACCTAAGAAACAGTCGCAGCTATCTATCGGGAATTATGTCTAAAGTAACATTTAACCTTAAAACTTGATGGATGGTGGAACACGATGATGAGTGGTAAATGACTTAAGCAGTCAGCCGCTTGGAGGACGTTAAGCACGTCCTCTCCGTGTAGAAGACACCCATAAAGCTGACACACTGACTAATGACTCACTCCAACATGTGTTTCACTTCCTGGCTCTCCCCCTAGCTCCGTCCCTCCAATCACACACACACATGTTTCACTTTCACATAGGCGAGCACTGCATACAGATCACAGACACACTTCTTTATTTATGTAAAAAGGTATGTTTTACTTCCTTCCCTCAAACCCCGTTTTGTTTTTCCTCTTACAGGAGCAAGATCCAGACACATTCCAGATGTGCTGATCACATTTCACAGCTGGATACACTTACTGCTACCCTTGAGTTTTTATTTTCTTCAACACACTGCTTACACTGCTTTAAATGTCCACAAGTTGAAATAAAAATATATTATTCTCCATAGACACCCAGTTATATGTTTGTGACCCTGATATAAATGTGGACAGATATTTGCATTCAATACAAACAGGTATTGCCATGGATGCAGGATATTCATCATTTAAATTATCTATGTGAAGACTTGTTTAAAAGTCATTATTACGCTGTTTTTATGGTATCTAAGAGACTGGCTTATGCCCTCCGTGTGTCATACTTTTTTTATTTTCCATCTCTCTTTTAAACCCCACTCACTTCATCCCTTTCTCTGTGCATCTGGTTTTCATTTCCATCCCCACTCCCTGAATTGCTATGCCTTTCTTCCATCACACTTTCACCCACCCCATCTACTCTCTCATCTGCATTCCCAACTGCCTCTTTCTCAGATCCTTACTTTCCCCCTGTCTATCTCTTTGCATGACTGCCCCCCTCCTCCTCCACCCTCCCTCTCACCTCCTGCTCATACTTTCTTCCCTCGCTGTGTCTATCCCACACAACTACCACCCCACTTTCCATGGAAAAGTGCCTCTGAATGTTCCCTCCTTTGAAGCCTTTTCCAGGGTCTTCCAGTAAAAAAGTTCCAGCTGCATACATAATTCAATTTTAAATCATCAAGGATAAAGGAGGCAAGTATAGTAGTAAAATATATAAATATCTTACCTGTACTTGAAGACTGTATAGTTGCGCTAGATGTATTTCTTCCCAGATGTTCCATTTTGTTGGGTTGAAGTGTTGTTTTGGTGAGTTTTCTCATTGCCTCCTGTGTTGTAGTAAGCACATTTTTTGTAGATGTGGTTGTTACTTGCTGTGTTGTGGTTTGTTGTTCTTCAGTCCGTGACTGTTTAGAGCCAGTGGTGGTAGTTGTGGGTTGGGGTAGTGTCACAGCAGCCTGCTTTGGAGTAGCTCTCACGGTGGAAGGAGTGTTCTCTGTCAGTTTACCTACAAAAGGGTGGATAAGACACAATTGTGTGTAAATCATTTTACCTCAACAGCACTTAGAATCATCAAATATATATATTTGATATCTCACCTGTTAATACTATAGTTGCCTGGGTAACCACAGGGGAGGGGGTGGCTCTTGTCTCAGTCTGTGGCGTTGTGGAGATTTTACCGGCTGTTGTAAGCACAGGCAGGTAAGGGTTCATAGCCTGACTTCCCTCTGGTGGTGTTTCTACATCAAAAGCGTTTGCCGTCTGTGCCTGTGGCTGATACTGCGCCATTTCATCCTCAACCGTGGCCTGAGGAACAGATGATTCCTCCTTCACAGGCATTACCGTTGGAATATGACCTGATCCCAGCCCGTTTAAATCCTCATCCTCCGTCTCTTTGGGTGACCCTTCTTCTGAATTTCCTGCTGTCACTGGCTTATCACCTGCAGACTCAGTGAAAGCAGCAGAGGGGAAAGTTGGCAAAGGTGGAATTGAGCCTTTTGTAGAAGTATCTTCCTTTATAAAAGCCCCGTTCAATGCTAAACCAGCTGTATCAGTTCTGGGCCTGGAGGCAGTGGGTTGAGTTAAAATTAGCCCACTGCTGAGGTTCTGCGTGGATAAAGCAGATACTAATGGAGGAGTGAACTGTGGGGTAGGACGGCTTGTTCGCCCCTGTTGCACTGCATTAGTATTTTTCTGTCTATCCTGGACTGTAGCTCTGATAGGCACATCAGTGCGCCCTCTGGGAGGCAAAGAAGGCCAGAGTCCAGCAGTCTGCTTTGTAGGGTGAGGAGAGGAATTATTAGGCAGGTCCGGAGCAGAGAATGAAGAAGAAGAGCCAATGATGGTCTGGGTATCTGAAGGATGGAGGGAGGAGAGGAGGAAGCCCAGGAAAAGGAGACACTTGGGAGCCATGGTCTGCCTGTGAGTGGAGAGCGGTGACTGTTCCCTCTGTCTGTCTGAGTGTCACACCATCCTTACACTGTGATGCTGTTGACAGAGGAAAGACATTAAATAAAACAAACTGCTCAAACACACATTGTTGGTATCTTAGCTTGTTGTAGAGGGCAGGTAAGTAAAACTTCATGACGACGGTGGACGTGGTAAGGTTTATGGTTTCATGGCCCATATGCAGACGGTCACACACAAACACAGGCAAGAGTCACCTTGTAACTTATATAACACAGTGCACCATCAGAATGAACAAGCCAAGAAAAGGAATAAACTAAAAGGAGTCACAGATGGTTTCGTTCAGGCGCAGATGGACACATTCACTTTTTTCCGCACTATCTCCGCCATGAAATGTTCTTTGGATGATTATCAGTTTCCTTCTCCTCCCAAGTGTTCAGTATTGGAGTTTTTCAGTTATTTTTGAGTCATAGATGCCAGGAGTTGACAGCTGTAGCAGCGACTGTGGTGAAGCTCAGAGGACCCAGCGACACGGAGAGACCCCCGAGGCCCTTGAGGATTACACAATCCAACGAGTCATCTAGATAAACAGCTGCCAGGCGCATACCCTCAACATGCACCTCTTATCAAAAAAACTCCCCTTTTCTTTTACTATTTGGGCCTCTGTCTTACATAAACCTCCCTTGTTCACACCAGTATCTGTCTATGACTCACAGAGGGAGATTACCATGGGAGCAGTAAGGAAACTACTGAAACTCCATCTGAAACATTAGTAGGAAAGGTACAGAAGATAGAAATCAGTGCCTATGGAAGAATTTATTCTGCTGCTGCGTATGACTCACCTAGGGTCTATTCACAGCTGCAGTGTGTAGTGGGAAATGACTTCAGCTGCGCACACGGTGGGCATGTGCATTTCATACTCTTGTAAGATGTGAGTAATATGTGTGAGTGTATGGAAAAAAAACGTGTTTAAGTAGGTGTTTGTGTGTGTGTGTGCACCAAGCAGGAAGTCACAGAGCATATTGTAGGTATGTGAGATGATATTGCAACACAATCTCTTTTTTTTAGCTTGCAATCATTGTTTTTTAAAATGTATTTACTAGGTGTAATAGAAAAACTGGTCCTGAGTACAGTAATATAAGTGGTAGTATATCTCAATCTCCACCCACTCACAGTAGCCTCACTGTTTATTTTCCTTCCTGTCCAAACCGCCTCTTCTATGCTCAGTCTAGTCGGCTGCTGGCCAATTCAACCGCTGATTAATCACCGTTTTTCCTTTTTCTTTCTTTTCTTCTTGTCCCCCATTTAACTGGAGTTGTTTCCACACAGCTCTACATCATGCTCCTGGGTAAGAGTTGAAAGAGGGCCCGGAAGATAGGCAGATAAGGTGGATGTAAGATAAGGAGATTAGAAAAATGAGTGCGCTCACAGAAAGGATAGGGGAAAGACAGGGATGGAAGGGGCCCAGAAGATGGAGGATTAGTAATTTAGCTGACAGAAGAGGTTACAGAGATGAGAGTTAAGGGACTCTCTGAGAAAATCAAGAATCAGAGAAGTGGTGAGGGCTGTAAATCTGGAGAAAGCTAGTTTATATAAACTGACAGAAACTAAAAAGCTAAATATTTGAGGAAAAATAGGAGTCACGAGGAAAACTATGTTGCAGGTTTAACAGGGTTGTTTTGATCTAAACGAAGATATGGCAGTATGTCCAGGAAGGCATGCGGAGAATCTAAGCCTGCTTCACCTTTCCTCTGAGGTTAACTGGCAGGTGCGTAGTCTACGGCAGCCAGGGATTAACAAACTGTCTATTGAGAAATGCCTTGTAGTAAACATACTACTATCTTGATAAAACGTAATCCAGCATGCGTCATTTTATGTGTATGTGTTTGAAGGGAGGTGGTAGAGATTCATGACTCTGTCAGGATTAATCTCATCTCCATAAACCCACACACAGCAGCAAAAATGTTTTTCTTGACTGGATTTAGACGGTTTGACTACAAGTTTCCATTGGAAGTAATACAAAAGGATTACATTTAGGCTGATTGGCAGCTTCTCTAAGCAGACTGAATTACAGGCCAGGAACATCTCACCATTATTTGTTGTTGTATCTAATTCCTACCCAACACTACAAAGACAAGATTAGTTTAATCAGCTGGTTTTGAATATAAGTCTGCATGCTCTCAGTACATCGTAGCAGATCCCACAAGGCACAGGGAGTAAAATACAGACACATACGCACACTCTCAAAATACAACAGCATGTTCCTCTGTGTCTATCCGGGGGGAGATGGGATCATTTTTATCATTTTCAACCCCTCGGGGCAGAGGGACAACTTACTCTGTATGACACTGGGATGCACATGTTGTGCAGATGTCGTCGCTCTCTCTAACACAATATGTTCTTTGTCCAGAACAGGAAATGCCCATGCAAAAATATCCAATACTACAGAAGCCAGAATCGACCTGAAGATGATTATAAACTCAGTGTTGGTTATATCATTACATGAGTCAGTACAACAGCAGCTGTTACTAATTGTTGCGGTACTGATGTCATGTCTATGCTGGTGTTACGTCCAGCTACATTACATTACAAAGCAACCAGGCAGAGGGAGCAACGTTTTTGGAGAATCTTTTTTGCAAATGTTTTCTCTCTCTCTCTTCTGTATGCCAGATTTTAGACATCCGGGGAGTGCAATATTTTCAGCCATGTGAGTGAATATTTCCATGAGCAAACAGAAGTCTGCTTGTAGACAGAAAGATCTGTGTCTATTCAACAAAGACTGATCTAATACGCACATGTCTAAAGCACATAGTATGGAAAACTGTCATTTGCTGAAAGATAGCATTTGAATGTCTGGTGATATTTTGAATCATGTTTACTTATTATTACTTAGTTTATAAGTTTTGTAGGGTTTTGTAGAAAAACATGTTTTTTCCTCCTCTAGAGAAACTCAGGTCTACCCAGGCATGCCAGCAGCTCTGTGGGGATAGGCACAGCAGGGCTTTGAGCTAAATGCTAACATTGGCCTGGTTACATGCCCACAATGAAATTGCTAACACACTTACATTTAGCAGGGAGTGTTTACCATGTTCACAATATTAGTTTAGAGTGCTAGGTTTTGCACATTTGATACTTAGCAGCAGACAAAAAAGTACAGCGGAGACTGAGAAAGTCGAGTGGTCAACAGACTTGTTACAAATTTACATGGAAATGAACATGAAATCTCATGAAAAGAAACAACTTCTTACAGTTGATGAGACATTTCACTAAAAAAACTGCCACAAATGTTCAGGCGATGACAAGAGTCAGTACGATTCATGCTTCGGGAACAACAGATGTCTGTCCTGCATTTAATGACAATCGATTCAGTAATTTTTGAGATATTTCAGTCTGGACCGAGGAAGTCTACTTACTGACCATCATTGCCATCGATGCTAGCAGCCATGGTCTCCATCAGTATATGTGAGGAAACATGCTGCTGTGTGTCAGAGTGTCCAATACCTGAGTTGGCTCATGGTATCCAATGTCAAGGTTGCGCTCTGATGAGCAGGATTTAACAGTCAAAGTCAGGGATGATTTGAGAGGCCCTCAGCTAAGAAGGAAAGCTTGCTTGCGATGACGATGGGGAAGAAAAGTGCAGAGGAAAATAAGAAAAGATACAAGTCTCTCAACAACAATAAGACCAATAATTTGATATTTAGAATCAGATTACAGGGCCAGAGGGTTGCTGCAAAGGGGTTTCTTCATTGTAAAATTGGACAGAAAGAAAAAGGAGACTGGACTAAACCAGTAGAGCTGTTCGTCACTGTGGACCTCTGCACAGCAACGGCTTCTCAGTCTAACAGAGCAGTTAAGTATTACTTGCCATACAGATGTGTAACTTGTTTGTACTGTGCTACGTAGAGAGAGGTGAGACTGTAAAAGCAGTGTATGTATGTGAATTTGTGTGTACGTGAGATAGAGAGAGAAAAACAGTGAGGGGAAATGGGTGAGGGAGTATGTGCGGTTATGGTGGTATGCTGGTAGTGGGGGAGGTCGCAGGATTGACCGTTACAAAATTCCACACCTTGAAAAAACATATGGACTGCTCCCACCATATTTTCTTGCTTATTTTAAATACGGCTAATACATTAAAATATATTAATACTACTTTAAATGAAGTTGATTTATATATGAGGAGATATATGAGCTCTCGACATGCATTATAGATTCAGCAGGAAGTTTTCCAGGCAGTCATCCAACTTCAAGACATCTGCCTTACACTAAAGCTGTCCATTTAGCTCTTAGCACAAACCAACGACTGTTATAGGTTCCTCTCTCGTGGCGCTTCACTGCCTCGGGGGGTGTCAAAACTCCATTGGAGTATCGGACCACACAGCAGGGTCATGCTTACGGAAGAGAGGAGGCTACAGAACCAATCGAGGATGCTTTTGATCCCCAGTCGAAGAGGATGTCCAGCTTATAAGTGCTGAGCCCCGCAACATCTTTGGCTGATGTTCCGCTTTCATGCAAGCCACAGATCAAAGGCTGAAGGTCAGCCTTTAAGGGTGAGGCACTTTAACGGCTCTGTGACTCCACACACACACACACACACACACACACACACACACACACACACACACACACACACACACACACACACACACACACACACACACACACACACACACACACACACACACACACACACACACATCACACACACACACACACACACACACACACACACACACACACACACACACACACACACACACACACACCACACACACACACACACACACACACACACAGATGCTACAAATACTGTCATATGATAGGACCATGAGCATGTAAATAAAGTGTACCTTCTCAAACATGTCTACACATATTTAGTATATGAATAAGTGTTTTCAGAACTTCAAATTAGTCCGCACACATTCCAAGAAACACACCCTGACAGATATAAAGGTCTGGTGACTAAATGAAACAGCTGCTAAACTGTGTTGAGCCACAAAACACTTTCAGGAAAGAGATTACAGGCATAACCAGATTGGGGGAGTAAACCACAGGTCCACTTCAACCAGAGACTCTCACTTCGTCACAGCTGGATGCAATAAAACCACTGCTGTGTTAAGTGGTGGATTGTATATAAAAAATAAATTAGTATCTTGTACATCAATGCCCTTGTTGCAAACGTACAACTCTATAACAACAATCAATAATGCATACTGTTAGGTAGTGGATGATATTTATATAAACAATAAATGATGTTCTTGTACATACATCCACAAGTCCTTGGTGCATATTTACAACTTCATAAAAATGTAATTATGACCTGGTATACCCAGCCAAAAAGATCTGGTGCCATAAAAGAGCTTAGGGACAGATCAGGTCTAGTGCTCTGTGGTTTAGTACTTCACCTTTCTCTTGATTTATGGTTTATTTTCCACTTCTCTGGGAGTACTGGACTGTCTGTTCTTGGAAGTGTGTTATGTCTGCTGTTAAAATGGGAGGTATTTTTTCTTACTATACTGCCAGTTAAATAGTATCTTGCCCAACATATGAATGAATAATCACTTTTTTAACGGATAAGACTTAAAAAGTAGGACATTTATAGGCTCGTAATACCATAATGCAGTTCTGGATCATCCTGTGTACTGTTACACCATTTTAACCTTTAAAAAAAAGCCATCTTCCCTGGGAACACTATCAAAGCAGCCAATAAATCTCTCTTGAGCTGCTTCACATTAGATAGGGCCTTTTTCTCTTGTCAGTGGTGTAGGGTGTGCTGTTTTTCTTTTAAATTGGGATCTTATGGCAGGACTCTGCATTACATCCAGAAACACTTTGGAGCAGCTCTCGATGAGAGTCAGGTTCAACCCCTGATGAGGAACAGGTGAATCCAGATCTTCTAACCCTACCTTCATGTTGAGGTGTGTTGAACTACTCCTGTTAAATAGGACTACAGTGTAAACACACACAAACACAGACAACAAGCTGCGCACCTGCCAGCCGAAATAGAGCCCCACTTGTTGCCATTTCACCAAAGTTTTCCCCACTTTCTGGAGGGACACGCCTTTTCCATTTCCTGGGATATTTGAATTCAGTTTTGACATGCTAATGTTAATGAAACGCCTTAAGGGACTGGTTTAATCGCATGGCCGATGTGCATCATGTGTCACGCAAACTAGGCATTTTAAAATATATTACTATAATCCCCATAGAACTGAATAAAATGTTCAATTTCAGCGTCAAATGCGCAGTAATAGCCTTTTCCATTATAGATCCTATTGGCTACATAACACCCTGATACAAGTGATTTTTAAGTGAGCTATCCGTAGCTAACTAGCCTACCAAGTTAACGTAACGAGACGAGAGTATTGTATCTTAATTAATTTAAGTTAATAATTAAGTTTAGTCGAAAGGTAACGTTGGTAGAAGTAAGCTAAAATATAGAGTTCTACATTTGTCTGTATTTAATAAATATTCACTTAGATAGAGGGTTAGTTTTACAATCATAGGATAGGATGACGTTATTCGCTGCTGGTCACGAAGAGCAGTAACGGCGTTACTGCGCACGTTACCCTCCCAACAGCACGAAGCCACAACAGTGGGTTCAACCGACAGGAGGAAAGATATAAAACGCTCTTCCTGGTAACAAAACACACAATCTAAGCAGTACCACGGAACAGGTGAAATGTGAAGTGTTACATTAGTCGATGTAAACCCGAACAGACGGGGACCATGGCTCAGGTAGAGACGTCACTCGTGGGTCACTGCGCAAAGCACCGCCGCATAGGAGCCTCTCCACCGCTGTTATAAATTCCATGTTACCCACACAAGCACAGCTTACCTGCAGGTCTGTGCGGGTCCTCACACGATGGCGTCCTCTGCGGCAGGATATGAGGACTAATACATACCGAGTTGGTCAAAAGGAAAGATGTAACGTTAGTCCAGGTTCAGCGCGTAATAGCCGCAGGGTGGAACTGGAAATAGTAAAGACGGTGCTCTAACGACAAACAGAGAGGTTCAGCAGCCCAGTGCCACTGCGCTCTCTGGCCATGAGCTAGTGAGAAGATAAACGCCCCCTCCGCCTGCTACCATCTCTCTCCACATCGCTCCCTCCCTCTCATGTTTTTACTTACAAGCAGATAAACACGATGGCTTGCCTACATAAACCATGCTATCAACATATGGTCTGTTATGCAACTAAAGCCCGGCACGCAGTTTTGAGCACCCTTTATCTGCCTTTTTAGAAAGCAGCCTGCTCAGACAGTGCCCAGTGGAAATATGACGATACTGACATCATCACACACATCATGCAATGCAACTATCCACTATCTCCTCACGTCTCTCTCCTCCTGTGTTTATTTCCTTCTCATATCACATGATGTGCTTCAGTTTTGGTTCTTGTCCTTTTTCCAGGTTATATGTTGGATAGGAGTTTGTTTGGCTCATGCTCTGTTGCAGAAACCTGAAAGCTTGACATCCTCATTGCCAATTTTTTCACATCACAATCTGTGCATCATTTTGGCATATTGATTCTCTAAGCATAATGCGTTTTTATGATGTCTCTTCTGCACACAGAACAACTATTCCACATATCATGTGAGACGGACCACTTAAAGGTGTTGTTTTTGAAAATGTTACCTCTCCAAATCGGATTTAAATGCACCCTATGGTACATCTGTGATATGGGGAATCAAAAACCTATTTGAGTTGACTATCTAGGTTTCCATTTCTCAAATGATGGTAAAAGTCTCCCATTGATGTGAAAAAAGTGTCATGACAAGAAGACAGGTGAGTAGGCACCTGACGTTTCTGGCAGTCGTGCAGCAGCAAGGACAATGAGCTGGGAACAGAGCAGTGCATGAAACTCTAACTCCCTCGCCTCTCCTGCCCTCCAGCCTGGGTTTGCGGAGGGGGAGTAAGCAAACCTGGGCCAAACTCAAACGGTTTTCTCATGCCACATGGCACCTTGGCTCTATGCATGCCTCTCCTTTATCCCTGGTCTGATTGTGTCTCTGTCGTACACAAACACAACACTCTAGGTTTTTGAACATGCTGTTGAAACTGCAGTTCTGACTCGACTGAGCCTAAATGCAGAACATTAAATAGGCCGATACATAACTCTCATATCAACAGCAACCATCTCTCTGTATCATTGTTTTTCTCTTGTCACTCTCATTAGATTGTCTGCACTGTACAATCCTAAAATAACCTGTGCAGCTCAGAGGATTGTGCTAATGCCATTACGTTGCTACTGAGCCAGAGGGAGATACTGAAGAGATGGGACAGGAAGAGCGAGGACACTTCAAGTTGACATTATGGCACATGGACTCATATTCCATAGGCAGGGGCTTAGGGTTCAACATATTTGTATCACGTATGTAACATGCTACTTATATTTATAAAGAACATAAAGGGGAATGGATGTTTGTATCAAGTTTTTGAAAGAAATGTAATGCAATTTAGATTATGATCATATGTAGGCTTTGTGTGTCTGTGTGTGTTTGAACGTGTACCTCTATCTGCTACTTACCTCCTGAGTGCAGTGTTTATCATAGAAAATGATAATTATCCAGTTACGTTAATAAGATTACTTTAATCTGGTGTACCAGAAGGGATCTGATTAAGCTAATATCCTCCAACTACATTAAAAAGACCCCGATGAGTCTAGTTTCACAGGTGCCCTCTTTCTATAGTGTAAACCAAGGGGAGGATAAGTGAGATATTTGATCTTTGGTGGTCCCATGTTGCTTCACTTATTAAAAAAAATGCCTCCTGTCCTAGTTTTTATAATTATATAGTGGGTCATTGCACATTATGACACAGAGAAGCTTTCCCAGCCGTGGACCTGAAGGGTAAAACTCAATCAGATTTTTACTGTAACTATTAATCTGTTTTCTCTTTTTTTAATTGAATAATTGTCCTTATATCTATAGATAAAACAAGGCCAAATAGCTGCATTTTGAAGGAAATGTCCAACTTGTATAAAGTCAGAACAGCTCATCTTACACATATTGCCTTTGACTAACAGCTCTTGATTTATGGGGAATTTTCTCAGGCTTTAAATAAAGTGCAAGGGGAGCAGTATTTAAAGTTTGCTAAATTAACAATTTCTTAAAAAGGAAGAAGTTAGAAGCACCGACACTGATATACACCAAAACTACAAATGGTACTCATGGTATTCCAAACCCATATTATGGATAGGGTTTCTATACCATCTTTGTCCAGGAATGTGGTGAATACATTCCACTTAGTCATTTAAATTGATCCTAGTAAGGGCTCTGAAATGTAACTCCGGAGCAGACAGAAGCGTTTCTTCCTCCAAATCTATCAGGCATTGAACCTTAATCACAGCCAGTCAAAAGGGGATCCTATCAGATGGTAGAACAAAGTGAGCTTTTTTCATTGAGAACAGCCAAGACCTTCAAATGCTAATGTCCATCCACATATATGACGCAGAATAGCCTAAGATATAAAATACCTCCCCCAGCTCTGTACTTCCAGCCTCTCTCTCCATGACTTTCCCCTCGCCCTATGGTTGTCTAGACACCGAAGAATAATCTCCCCAACTCTGGGCCCCAAAGACAGACTTCCATGTGGGGACTGCCTCATCCCGTCCCTCAGTCTGCCCTCAAGGCTGCCTCCAGTGGCATTAGGTTTCACCACATCTAAGGTGAATCAACATAACTCTCTTTAAGTTTTATCCATCTTAGGCATTGTGTTAGATACTGTAATATAAATCATCTGTTACCATTCAGGATTAACACCATCCATCATGTTGAAACGTAGGCAGAGTGTGGGTGTGCAAAGAGACCATTTTTGGGTTCAAACCTACACAAAGCCTGGATAGTAAAAACAGGATCAAATTATTTTTTAATTACAAAAATAATTATATAATAATATTTTTCAAAAATGTATCCCATGGACGGATATGGTGAACTTTTAAATAATATGATAACACTGTGAAAACAATTAAATCAGAGATGTACAATGTTGAAATGTTATACATTCCTATATATATATATTACATACTTTTAAATAACTGTGTACATATATATATATATATAAACCCCAAGGGGCCAATTTAATAGGACACTGTACATTCTACTGCAATGCAAAACTATCTTACCATAAAATGTACTTGTGAATTTGACTGATGGGTTAATAACAATCAGGTTTTATCAGGGAATTTTATACCCATTTCAAGAGCACTTGATTTTGACTCTTACACACAAACAACCTTGACCACATCTCTCTAACTTAACTACCACAAGACCACCTCTCACATATTGTCACTGGGAGATAAACTAATTCCATCTTGCTGCTGCACATCTGCAAATAGACACGAGACATTTCCATTTTGCTAGAGCTCTAGAGCCCCCTGGTGCCTGCAGGGAGTCAATAAGCCCTCTTAGATTAAGTAGACTTGATGGGAGATGTCCTCTCAACTGAATAATTGCCCAGGGCATGACACAAGCTGAGACCCACCGCTTACATAATGCGCGTGCCACTGTTGTGTTGTTTGAGTCTTTGCGTGTCCACTTGTGCGCACGATGGCTTTTTCTTTTAAATGCATGTCTTCACCTCCAGCACACTTTCACCTCTCCCGATGTTCTTATAAAAATAATATTCCTGTTGTCTCCGCTCTATTTTTACTCTGCTTTACTTCTTCACAGTGACTCTGCCCTGGAGCCGGCCCCAGCTTCTGTCCGACTCAACTGAGAGTGGAGATGAAAGCTGACTCACAGATTCATTAACACGCACGGCTGCACAAACTTCCACAAATAAACGTGGTCTACAGATGTAGGCCATGCACATTCAGACACACACAGCAACTACTACATGCATGGTGCACCTGCTTACTAAGGCTAGCATGTCAGACAATATTTGCCTCTTAAATTAAGGACAGGAAACAGGTTGGGCATGTACGCTGTTGGCATATTTTACAATGACGTCTCTTAATATATTTTAAACAAACATAATATTGCTCAGTCATTGCCATAAAGGGACATTAATGGGTCAACACCCCTAAAGACATGTTCATCTTCAGAGACAGTCACACAAGCCCCAAGTAGTGACGGAAGATAACTGCAATCCCTGCTATTAAAAGACCAGCTGCCACAGCCAACTTATGCCTATAGATAAACATTCAGACACCATGGCACTTCGAGCATCCAGCCAAGTAGCTTTTTTACGATGTGACGGAAAGGCACAGAAATGCCACGAAGAAACACAATACTCCATTTTGGTGTCCAATGACCTTTTCAGACACGCATACAGATGCCGTGACGTGTTGGTGCAGAGTGTAATAGGAACCGGAGGGCTTGGCAGAAAGAATTCACCCAGGGTCATGGTGAAATGTGTTGTGCTCACATAGTACATGTCAAAAAAAGGGTGGCATTGGCCACTAAGTGATAGTATCTTGCAGAAAAACATCTTCCAATAAATCCTGACACCTAGTGGCCTCTTCTGGAAACATTTAGTAGTCTGAGCCACCATGAGAGTGGTGCCTTCAGTGGGCTTAATTTAAATGCTAATCGGGCCTTTTTCTCTCAAAATACAAACACCAAAAAATAGCAGATATTACATGTTCTCTTTATTAAAAAATAGAAACACCTGCGTGCTGTATTGTACTGTAGTAGTGAAAGCATACGAAAGAAGACAACAAAGGTGACAGTAAGCAAAAACACATGTAGACCAAAACCCTGAGAAATGTATTACAATAATTTGTTTTGTGTCATGTATATAAAGTGTCTATCAATTTCATTCTGATCGTTTTTTTTTATGAAACTACACAAAATGTGTAGTAATGTGATCTGATGTGAGTCCTGCTGTATGAAGCTTGTTTACCTGATCGCACAGTGTGATTCTAGGCAGACTTCTTTGCCTTCTTGTGATGACCTGCCTTGGCTTTTATGTTCTTCACAGTATCTATTTTTTCCTTCTTAATTTTTCTTTTCTTGCCTGCTACCGTCAGTTCCTCTTCATCATTTTCCTCTTTCTTCGGCCCCTTCATACGTAGCATTTCTTTCAGATTTTGGAACTTTTTGAGGTCAGCGCAGAACAACACCTAAAACAAATAAAATACTTAGTGGATATATATCAGACGGATTAAAAGATACAAGACAGAAATTCACAGAGACACAACACTCACCGACTGTGCCCAACCAGCATAAGGACCCCACAGTTTTCTGAAAAAATCCCCTGTGCAAAAATATTACATTTAAAGAGTTTTCAATAAAAAATAACCATTACTATGATGATAATGAGTGTGACACTACAAATATTCTAACGAAGTGCATGACTATTTACCGTACCAATATCTCTATGAAGTTTATCTGTGATAGTCTTCTGTCCGTTACCAGATCCATAGTTGTAGTCACGTTTAGCAATCTGCCACACGTGAGTGTCTATGGGCACGGCCTCTGCCTTATCCAGGGACATCAGACAAACACAGTCTGCCACCTGAAGGAGAAACATTGCCTTAATTGTATCGAAATAACAAAAAAATATGAACTAAAGGATTATTTTTATTGCAGTATGCTACTCTACCTTGGTGCCGACACCAGGAAGGGTGCGCAACGCATCACGGGCCTGCAGATATGGGGCACTGCGCAAACCTTCAAGCCACTGGATCCCATGGGTGTCTAAAATCTGCTTAGCGCTCTGCTGAAGGAACCGAGCCCTGTACCCAAAACCAAGGTCCCTGAGCCGTGCCTCTACGCTGGTGTCTGCCAATTACAGAAAACAACACAAGCATGGTGACAATATGTAGACAATGTAAGTATTCAGCTGTATGCCAGGCCCTCCCATTTGACATTCCTGCCCTCCCCCAATAAACACGATTTTTATTATTTATACAAATAAAAAAAAACTATATATATTTTGTTTAATTATAAATAAACTGTGAACTTTTATGCTACGATGTATGTGATGTCAGATAGTAACTAAAACAAAAAATCGCAGGCTACGTCAAATAAATTCATGTGTCTGTTGTGATTTGTGATTCGTCCACATTTAGACCAATCACAGCGTCACACTCTGCCGCCTATTCTGGATTTGTTTATTGTGCATTCTGTAGACTCCCATTTCTGTTTGAATGACAAAATGGACATCAGAAATTGGCTTAAAAGGTCTAAGGATTTATTAAAACGAAATAGCGATGAAAGAACTGCAGCCGATGCAGCTGCTGGCGACCCTGCACCTGCCGTTGCAGCAGCACGCCTTAATGTCACAAGCTTGACCTCGGCAAACCCCGGGGCTGAGTTAGCGAGCCCAAGCCTTGACTCATCAAGGCGGCCGCCACCAACGCTGTCCTCTGAGGCACAGCTCCTTGTTGCCCCTACCATCACCACCTGCGTTGCCACACCCTGTACCACGCCAGCATCATCATCATCATCATCATCATCATCATCATCATCATCATCATCATCATCATCATCATCATCATCATCATCATCATCATCATCATCATCATCATCATCCTCCTCCTCCTCCTCCTCCTCCTCCTCCTCCTCCTCCTCCTCCTCCTCCTCCTCCTCCTCCTCCTCCTCCTCCTCCACTACAGACGCTACCTTGCAGCACATCAACAGGTACTATTGGGCCAGCAACCGCTCAAAGACCAACAGCCCCAGATGATCTTGGGCTTAATAAACCCAACCAGGTGAAACTGGATCGTTCTACCATTGAACCAAAAATAATATAACAAAACTGAAGGGACAAATTATCTGAATATCATATCACACAGGGGCATAGGACTGTAGGGAAATATAATAATAGAGTACCTGCGAGCGCAGACAGGGAAGGAAAGTTGTGGTAAGAGGTTTGATCCAGTTGGCACAGCGGTGCACCCAGAGACTGACACAGCCTCTCCACCATGCCCTGGATACGAGTGATGTGGTTGTTGGAGGTGCAAATGAAGGAAAACAGGCATTCTGTTGGGTCCTGACGCAGCATCCTTATACCTGGGGAGAGAAAAACAATAGGTGTTAGGATAATTTATTTTGTCTTACTCAAAACACAACCACTGATAAAGAAAAGAAAATACCTGAGTAGAAGAGAAGAGAGATCTTGTGATGCTTTCTCAATATTTTTAGGTGAACTTGGCTCGAAATACGGGTACTGATTTGAATATTATTTACATTTGTGTTAGAATTATCAAGTGTTTTTATTTCCATATTACTTTCCATTCATTATTGCAATCTAGCCCAGTTTTTTTGTTTGTTCTATATCTTTTTTGTTTGTGTAGTAAATTCTGTGCTGCATCTCTTGAATTAAGAAATGCTTTACAAATAAACTGTATTATTACATTATTTATTTTACTAAACAAATACTGTCTCTGTAAAGACCTTCTGTGTAATACGTGTACAATGCATGCACGGATTGCAAGCACTCTGACCTGTGAAGATGTCTGCAATGTGCTTAAAGTGGTGGTCTGCTGCTCCCCATTCCTTGTAAAGGTCCCCCAGCTTTACATTCAGCTGGAAATAATCCCTCAGCATCTCTTCCTCCTCCTTGGTGTCCTGATGCACTGGAGTCACAGCCACTGGCTCCTCTTCCTCCTTCTTCACAGCTTCTTTGAATCTGTTGTCTGACTTGTTTTCCAGCTGAAGAGAAACACCAGCTCCCTTCTTCCTGCCACTTGTCTCCCCTTGCCTGTCTAGGCTTTGGTAAATGTGGTACCAAAGAGTGTCATCTGTCTGAGTCAGAGTCCAAACCCTTCCTCCTATCACTCCTGTCCAGTGGCCTTCTGCAGTTTCTCTCCACCTGTGGGTAGAAATGAGTTAATACAAAGATACACACGAGGATTTCAACTGTATTAGGTCTGTCCAGCAAGTCTCATGTTAATCATGATGCTGACAGACTACATCTGAGCTAGACAAAACTTACCGGAAAGATTGTCCGCATGCAAGAGTAAGATCCAGACGCAGCTCTGACTTTGCACAGGCCAGAGATCTCCATAACTTCGCCCCCGATGACAGCACTGTATGTTTAGCCATACCTGTTGTTGTGATGCTAACAGTTAGCGTGTTAGCGTTTCAGAGGTAAAAACAACTGAACACATACCTACCATAATGTCCGAGCATTACAAAACCAGTTAAATGTTATTCAGTATATGTGCCTGCTCGAAAGTAAGACTACACCTTATTGTACAATAATTGTAAGCGGAGCTACAACTTCATTCATGACTTCAGTGCGCGGTTAATGTTTACAAAAATCAGGATAAACTTTCGCGGAGTTGTCTCAGCGAGCGTCGATACTGTTGGACAACAAAAACCTTACACCGCGTTACAAAGGCAAAGATGCTCATATTTCAGTGCAGTTTTTGCGTTTACGTGCTTGTATTCTCTAAAACAAAAGCTTATCTGACATAAATAAGAAGAGTTGGTACGTTGTGGGTTATCTGTCGCCACTTTTGTTTTGTTTTACTATCTAAATACGCACTTTTTTTGTTTTTAAAGACTCTCCAAATAACCATAACCCTAACCCCTAGGATTAATGTTTGTTCCATGTTTGTGCTTTTGAGAAATGAAAAAGTTCGTGAAGGAACATGAATGGGAAACGGGTCTGACAACTGTGAATTAATTAAATTCAGCGATAGTATCTTTGTTCAATTTTAAGATGAATTTCTTTAACTTAATTGCGGAAGAAAATTGTCTAAAATTCCGGTTTATGTCCAAAAACATAACTTTCCAAGAATAAAAGGAGTTGGGATTGAATTGACTGAAATGACAAACTGATGCAACATTTCACAGATCCCGGTAGCCCTTCCTACACTGCTCTGCTGTCAACACAACTGCTGATTGGCTCTCTCGTTCAAAGTGGGCGGGAAAATCAATCGAGCTCATTCCCAATTGGTCAAGGCTATCCGTGCTGCGGTTTCCTATTGGCTATTATTTGTGTTCTTCATTTTTACTTTGAGGTGTACAGGAAGTTTACCCCTCCCTCGCTCTATCTCTCCGAGAAGGAAAGTCGTGTGTTGCCACGGCGTGTCAGATCGGTTCTGATCCAACCGGTTAATAAGGTTGAAAAATGGCGGATATTTTAGCACTTTTCACTTCCATAGGTCTCAGTGAGCAGAAAGCGAAAGAAACCCTAAAAAATGAAGCGCTGAGTTCCGCTCTGAAGGAGGCAATTATTCAGGTATGACCGACTTTTATAGGGGAACTGGATTTCCTGGAGAGACAGCTGTGAAATGAGACTTGCATTTATTTTTAAACTCGTAGTATCTACCCTTTTTTATCATTTGTCTTTTGAAGCTGCTCCATTTAATGGTTTAGAGTTACCTACCATTGTGCACGTGTCTCATAACTTTTGAGTAGTAATAGTAGTAGGTCATTTTTCTTTCATTTTCACATTCTTCAGGTTGGAGGCAGACACTCCTCCCAGGGTCAAGATAACACAGGCCATCTACAGGTCATTCCCACCTTTTGAAGGATTAATCTAATCATTCTGATCTTTTTCTTTTTGTTTACAATAGGCCCATCTTGTCCGTGGGGCATCAGGAGTGGACAAAGCCATGGGTACACTGCTGTACAGTATGGCATCTCGCCTTAAAGACCCGAAACGCGTGGGATTTCTTTCAGACTGTATAGTTCAGAGCAAAATCTGCACAGAGCTGCAGCTAGCAGGTAAATTCTGACGTCTTTGACATGTTGCAAGCTGACTGGTCAACAAAATGTAAACATCAGCTAAATGCAATGTAATGTAAACATGCAACATTAATCACCTCTAATGGATTGTAATTTTTTCAGACTGATCCCTAACACAAGAGAACAATTGTAGAAGTTCATTGCTTTGGATTTATTAACCACTGTGCCTTCCTGCTTCATACATTTTTCTTTTTTTACAGCTGCACTGGAATTTGTTAAGAGTCACCCTCAGGACCCCATCAACCAGAAGGAGTTTGAAGACACATGTGGAGTAGGCGTGTTCATAACACCTGAGCAGATTGAAGAAGCAGTAAGTCCATGAGCTCAAATACTCCAAAGTCTTTTTACTTGCTTTTCTGAGGGTGGTGTGTTCACTGACAGTGTGATCTTGTGCAGGTTGAGTCTGTGATCAAGAAGCACAAGGAAAAGCTGTTAGTGGAGAGGTTCTACTTCAACATGGGACTGCTAATGGGTATGATGTCATATTTGCGTAGTTATGTTTGGACAACATTAAAGCTTTACAAACAGATAGAATATCTCACCAAGCATTTTTGTGTTGCAGGAGAGGCACGTTCTGCCCTAAAATGGGCTGATGGAAAGGTCATCAAAAATGAAGTTGACTTGCAGGTGTGTTTTAAAAAGAAAATATTGTTAGAGGTAGTTTTTTATTGTGATTGTATATTTGCTTCTGAGGTTTGGTGATTCTCACTGTATACTGGAACTTAATACAACTTTTGTCCTGAAGGTCCTACACCTCTTAGGACCCAAGACTGAGGCTGACCTGGAGAAGAAAGCTAAGGTAACACACATCAGAACATTTTGAAAAAGTTCAGCATTACTGGAAATGTTCTTACTTATTTTCTTTCTGCATCCAACTCAGTCAGACACATAACCTACATGTTGAATCACTGCTAAATTAACACAGTACTTCCCTTTTGTGCAGACTAAACAAACTTGATACAACAGAGATTAGGTTTGCTTTATTGGCCCTAGTATTACGATTTTAATACCTTTTGGGTGAAGCCAGGCTAGTTGTTTCCTCTTGTTTCCAGTCTTTATGAAAGCAAATCATTTTATATTCCAAAATGTCTTATTATACTATTAGTCACTGCTTGTACTCTTTGGATTTAATCTGTGGTTAATATCGAACTGTTTTGCAGCCTCAGAAGGTTAAAGTCGCAGAGAATGATGTAAAGGCGAAGAAGGAGGAAGGGGCAGTGAATGGTAGGTGGCTAGTAATGTAGATTGCTGGTTGAAGTGACATTTATTCTTTGTTTGTGTCTGGCAGTTTGTTTGTTTTTAACTGTGCTTGTTGTTTTTTTAGCTGAGGTGAAGACTGGGGAGGTGAAGTCACTTATGGAGCAGCTCCGAGGAGAGTCACTGAAGTTCCATAAAACAGGTGAGAAGAAACCACCTGAACAATCAGAAGCAGAAGCATCTCTGCTACACTCTGTGAAGAGCACATTTAGGGATTTACTTACCCAGTATGTTGATCACCCCTGCTTTTCATCATACAGGAGAGAACTATAAAAGTGAGGGCTATGTGGTCACACCAAAAACAATGGACTTGCTTAAAACGCACATGGAAATCACTGGCGGACAGGTACAAACTTTATATGTGTTGCTGTGGAGATAAACACCCATACTTTAAAATGGTGTATATTGATTTTTCTCCTTTCCTTTTATAAATTCCTTTAGATACGTACTCGTTTCCCTCCTGAGCCAAATGGTATCCTTCACATTGGGCATGCCAAAGCCATCAATTTTAATTTTGGCTATGCAAAGGTACGTCTTTATTTCCTCTTGTAACCACCACGTAATATTGTGAAGCAGTTTCGTTTAAAATAAGTATTTTTCATTAGGCAAACAATGGAATTTGTTTCTTGAGATATGACGACACAAATCCAGAAAAGGAGGAGGAAAAATACTTCACTGCTATCAGAGACATGGTGGAGTGGCTTGGTGAGTTGGATGCAACCTTTTGTGATTCAAAGCTTCTATTTCACTCTACATTCATAAACGTTTCTTATTAATATTATTGTATGGCACAGGATATGAACCTCATGCGGTCACACATGCATCCGACAACTTTCAGGAACTCTACGACCTCGCTGCGGATCTCATTCGCAGGTGAGTGTATAGACTTTGTGTATATGTTGTTAAATGTGCACTAGCTGGTTAATGATGTTGTAATTGTTTATTTGTCTTCATTCAGAGGTCATGCCTACATTTGCCACCAGAAAGGGGAGGAACTAAAGGGCCATAACGCTCCTGCATCACCCTGGAGAGATCGACCCACAGAGGAGTCGCTGGTGTTGTTTGAGAGGATGAAGAAGGGGCTGTTTGCTGAGGGAGAGGCTACGCTCAGGATGAAGATCGTCATGGAGGACGGGAAGATGGATCCCGTGGCGTACCGAATCAAATACACGGCGCATCATCGCACAGGAGACAAGTGGTACGAGAACGGTTGTACTTTTACATTGAGATTTTATTTAAATATGTGCTTTCTCACAACAGGCTGTGTTTTTATTTCCTTGTGTTTTTCTGCAGGTGCATCTACCCCACTTACGATTACACCCACTGTCTATGTGACTCTATTGAAAATATCACACACTCACTCTGTACCAAAGAGTTCCAGGCCAGGTATACATTAATGCTCTGATGTAGCTAAACTATGAAAGCATCTTTTTTGGAGGAACATAAATGCATTGTTATGTTTACGGTCCTTTTTGTTTGTGATAGGCGTTCATCATATTTCTGGCTGTGTAACGCTTTGGATGTGTACTGCCCTGTCCAGTGGGAATATGGACGTCTAAACCTTACATACACTGTTGTGTCAAAGAGGAAAATCATCAAACTGGTAGAGACTGGCATTGTCAGGTAACATTTATATTTCTTAATTACTTTTAAGAATAATCTGCCTTGTAATAAATGGGATGCAGAAACACTCAAGAAATAGAAAGCATTTCTTCACCAGTCATCTCATCAGATTTCTTTATGGGGAATTAGATGCTTTTTATCTTTTTTTTCATGTTACAAATAATCGGTTTGGTAACTGTAGAAGACATTTCTTCTAATTACAGTAACTGGGACGACCCTAGACTCTTCACTCTGACTGCGCTCAGGAGAAGAGGTTTCCCACCAGAGGCGATTAACAACTTCTGTGCCCGGGTATGCAGAATGGACTGAAGGATCATTTGTTGGGTGGTGGAACTAGTAATTAAATGCATGAGAACGGTGCGGTAATGATATGTTACATCTGTTCTGCAGGTTGGAGTCACAGTTGCTCAGACTACGACAGAGCCCCACCTTCTGGAGTCGTGCGTGAGGGACGTGCTGAACGAACAGGCACCCAGAGTCATGGCTGTGTTGGAGCCACTCAAAGTCACCATTACTAACCTCGCTGAGAACGCAAAGGTTTGTACATGAATTACTAATACAGACAGTGCACGCTAAACAGCACCCTAAGGACTTGTTATATTATGTCCTTTGCATATTTACAATCTTTGGTGCTGAATATTCCTGCGGTTGTCTTCTTCTGTCTCAGTCAGACGTACGAGTGCCAGACTTTCCTGCCAACGAGGCCAGGGGCAGCCACACGGTGCCTTTTACACGCACGATCTTTATTGAACAGAGTGACTTCAGAGAGGTCAGAGAGAAAACCCAAAATGATCCTTAGAGTTTAGGTTGCAGACTTTCTTTGTGCAACTTTTTGGATTGCGGACAGAAGTTGATGATGGACTTCTCCTTTTTGCAGGTGATGGAGAAGGGCTACAAGCGTTTGACCCCCGACCAGCCTGTAGGTCTGAGGCATGCTGGGTATGTCATCTCTGTCCAGAAAATCATCAAAGTAAGATTCTAGATATTCTGAGGTTTGGTCCAATTTGTTTATTCTGGTTGAAACATAGCTCATAGCCGGGTATGAACAAAAAAGTTGAAAGTACTTTACTTTAACTGTTGTGTTTTGAAAGTTAGAAATATGCTTGAGCAGTGTTTGCTTCAATTCAATTCAATTCAAGTTTATTTATATAGCCCAATATCACAAATCATATATATTGTCTCAGAGGGCTTCACAAATCAACAAACACAATTGACAATGTAAAAACAATTGGAAACAATGTAAAAACAACAAACGTATCTTACAAGATAAATGTGAAAATACCAATGAAAAAGGTACATAACACAATATGACACAAATACAGTTAGAGTACAATAATTAAAATTCTATAAAACAAAGGGTCCATGAGGATGTTTACTCTGTTGATGTCTTTACTTCCTGGTCCACATCCTCATAACATCTCAAGCTGACTTCACCTTTATTTCCCAGGATGCTCAGGGTAAAGTGGTTGAACTGGAGGTGAACTGCTGCAGTTCTGACACTGCAGAGAAACCAAAGGCCTTCATCCACTGGGTCAGCCAGCCATTAGTGTGTGAAGTGCGCCTCTACGAAAGACTGTAAGTCACAAAAACAGCTTACTGCCAATCGCAACCAATATTCCATGTTCAAAACTCGCTAAACCAAACTTCTTGCTGTCTTTGTAGATTCCTGCACAAATATCCAGAGGATCCGTCTGAAGTGCCCAATGGCTTCCTGACTGATATCAATCCTGTGAGTATATTTAAATCAACAGAGATGTTTTAATGAGTATAGAAGTGATGTTTAAGGTTTTTCCTCCTCTTGTCCTTTAGCTTTCCATGCATACTATCAGCAGTGCCTTAGTAGATACTTCAGTGAAGGGAGCAAAGGTTTTGGACAAATTCCAGTTTGAGAGAGTTGGCTACTTCTCCCTGGACCCCGACAGTACAGCAGATAAGGTACAGTAAGAACAAAAATACTACAGCTGTAGTTCATTCAATAATGTATTTAGACATTTGGAAACATATTGGCAATGTTGTCTCTTTCTCCCTGCAGCTCGTCTTCAACAGAACAGTCACCCTCAAAGAAGACCCTGGGAAAATCTGATTGACTGAGAACAAGCCACACTTCCTGCTTCCCATGAGCCCACAGATACATGTCCACATTGTTTGCATCATTTAATGTGTAACAACAGCAAGGGGACAAACAGCTTAGGCTGAGATTGACTCAAATCAGATATTGTATGCCGATATCCCTAAACTGAAGTTTTGTTTGTTTTCTAAAAACAAAAATTATGTTTCTTGATTGTCAGCTGTGAAAACAACTTTCTGCAGTGTCACTCAGTCAATGTCAGAATCCATTTGAACTCTTTCTACAATAGCTGCAATAATATTTACTTAGTGTTTGTTCTTTGATGAATGTATGCATTTTTGATCATTGTTCAAAAAAGACCTGATGTTTTTTAGGTTAATATTGCCTCTAAGCTGGTGTTACACAGAAGAGATGCTCACAATAGCGTACATGACTTCCTTGCAAAGATGGTATAACACTGCCAAACCATCATGTTTTTTTTAAGACTCAGGGGGTAACATGTGTCCTTTTGACAGGAGAAAATAATAAATAATACCAAAATAACCTGCAATGTCTCTGATCATCTGAAGTTTCCAAAAATTATTCTCACACCAGTAATAATTTAGATATTAAATCTAAAGGTAGAACACAGCTAAAGGTAATGTGTGTGCGCTGTCACTGAGGATTTCAGTAAGAAAAGTCTGAGAAACAGTCAAATAAATTAAAGTGATGTTTATTGCCAAGTCGATTTGAACATACAATAACAAATGTTGCTGCATTGGTGCCATATCATCAGCAAATTAAATAAAAATATAGCAAGTATTGCAACAAAATCAAGAAACATAGATATTGAATATACGAAAATTACAATACAATGTGTACAATAAATCGAATCTCAAATGAAAGAGCTTTACAGCTTCCAGAAGGGGTATTCTTTTGCAAACGCAAAGTATGCTGAAATGTAATGCGTGGGATTTAACCCTGAACTGCCCAAGGCTCACTTAGCACCAGTCAAACATTCAGCGCATCTCTTTGGGACTACCTTAAAAGATTGAGAATCCAGTGAACCACTAGGAGCGTCTGTCTGGCATAATCGGGTTTTAAGGTGGTCTGACATCTACCTGATCTCGAGAGCTACTTTGCCTGTGTGTATCGCCTTTAACTGACTATACTGTCAACACCAGTTATCGCGATATCATCTGGTGGAAACACCGCGATAGCTCGACAGAGCTCCAACTCGCTTTCCGATTGGTCTGAGGGAACTGTTGTAAAATGGCGCCCTGTGAAATATGAGTGGTTAATAAAAAGAAAAACTACAGTCATCGATCTTACGAAAATAAAGATAAATAAACAACACAGCAGCCACAGGGGGATATCAGTATACGTGTCCCTGTAAGAAGAGTGCCGTTTTTTGAGGACAGAGTAGGACGGGTGGGCGGCTCGAGTCTTTGAGGAAGAGAGGTAACGCGCCTGCTAATGTTAGCATGCTAGCTTTGGTAATAACATGTAGTCGGTGGAACGTTACAGACAGCAGACTAACCCCAGTGCCTTCTGGTTTTGCTCCACCTGTCATGCTCGCATTATTACACAAACAGAGCTGTGGCGTGTTATGTTTTGCAAACAACACATGGCTAGTTAGCCATGTCTGATCTAGTTTGTTGTGTAGCTTCAGCAAGATGCATGCCATTCTAATTTCATTGCACAACTTGCATGTTTTCATTATGCAGCAGTTTCCTTCACTGCTTTTGAATACTGCATCGGATTTGGAAAGTGGCCGCGCTTTTGTCCCTGCTCGTACAGTCAGATAGATTTAACCCTTTCGTATTACCCTCTGTCAGTGGTGTCACTGGGCAGTGATCTGTAGCTCTGTTTGTAAACACTGTAAAGTGTAAACTGCACAACATCACCCGTTTTTTGTTACATCAATAACTAAGCAGCTGTCTTCTTAATTTTCAAATGTATTTAAGTTGTGTTATTGAATTCATGGTCAATTTTTTTTTATACAGACATAGAGCGTTGCTACGCCTACAGCTAATTAAAAGCACTTATTTCCTCTCATCCTGCCAATAAAGGAAGACACTGTCAGCAGCAATGAATAACTCCCTGGATGGTACAGGCTCCTATGAGGAGCTTGTTAGGCAAAAAGCTCGGAGCATCCCTCAGCATCGCATGAAGGAGTTCCTGGAGTCCTTGGCCAGCAAAGGCCCAGATGCCCTGCAAGAGTTCACCCAGCAAGGCGGAGATGCTACGACCACTACCACGACTATGGTCTACCAACAAGAGCCCAACTGCATCTACACAGACAGCACGGAGGTGGCAGGGTCATTGTTGGAGCTGGCTTGTCCGGTAAATTAGCGCACTAAATGGACACAAATCAATCTGTTAGCTATATCCATGAATCACAGCTCTCTGACAATGACTGTCCTGTCATGCAGGTTCAGGTTCATGTCCAGCCGCAGCAGCAACAGATACAGGAGTCTCAGCAGCAATCTGTACAGCAGAATACAGAGCAACAGATTGTGCAGGTTGGTACTTTTATTATACCTTTGTGCTGTGTTAATTACTTGTTCCACTTAATTCTCTACTAACATTATTTTATCATCACTATTTTCTTCAGGTGCAGATCCAGGGTCAGCAGCAAGGTCAGATGCTTGGCCAGGTCCTTCAAATGCCCTCTGGCTCCCATCAACAGCTTCAAGGTGTGACAACGGCACAGCTGATTCAGCCTGGGGAACTCACAGAGGAGCAGCACCAACAGGTACACATAAACACACACAATCACAGTCAGCACCATAAGTCACTTTCAAATGTTGCAAATGGCCAGTTTGAATTTAGTTACCATCCATCATTTCTCTTTCTTGTGTTTTAGCTGCAAGCCCAGTTGATAGCAGCTGTTGCAGGAGGTCATCAGATACAAATCCAGACAGTGGGAACTCTCTCTCCGACCCAGCAGCAGGACAATGTTGAGAGGAGGGTACTGGGTACAACCGTTGCCACATCACAGGGAGCAGGGGTCCTCCAGCCAGCCAAGAAGCGCAAGGTCGACATGCCCATCACTGTGTCCTATGCCCTGCCTGGTCAGCAAGTAGCCACAGTGCTGGCTATCCCTCAGGGACAGGGCCAGCATCAGAGTTACGTGTCTCTGCGGCCAGACCTCCTCACTGTGGACAGCTCCCACCTTTACAGTGCTACAGGCACTATCACCAGTCCCACAGGCGAGACCTGGACAATCCCTGTTTATTCTGCTCCTGCTGGAGCGGGAGGCTGTGAGCAGGTCACCCATATTGCCATCCCCCAGGAAGCCTATGGAACAGTGCAGGTTTCAGGGCCAAACACTACGACAATGACAACAATGCCAACACAAGTTACTGTTGAAAATGACAAGCTGAAAAGTCAGACAATTCAGGCCGTTTCCAGCATTACAAGCTCGGGAGGAATGGGAGGCCAGGAAGAAGTGGTGCACACTCTGTCTGCAAACACGCTGTTCCCTACCCAGCTGATGAACGGAAACATCCACATCCCAGTGGCAGTACAGGGCTACTCCAACGCGACACAGTCCCTCATCTGGGATCCACAGCAGCAGGTGCTGCACACCCAGGGGCTGTCGGGGCACGATGGACAGCAGCTTCAGGTACTAACACAGGTGTTATGTTGGACTATTTTGGCCAGATACACATATTGACTTGTGTTGATTGTTTGCATGCCATGAGGTAAGAGTGTTGGTGTGTTTGCGTCTCTGCAGGGTCACACAGTGGTAGCAGAGGTAGATGGCCAGCACCAGGTGCAGGAGCTGCTGCTGCCCGCAACCCTGAAGCCAGAGGAGGGGCTGGAGGTGTGGCGGATATGGGCTCAGAGGAAAAACGTAGAGTTGGAAAAATCAGACACAAACAAACTGGCTCCAATTGGCCGTAAGTACATTTTGACACTGTTTGTTGTAATGTTAAGACATTGATGTGTGTGCATTACCATTATCTTTTTCCTGTAAATCCTGATTTGTGTATTTTGTGTTTTAGGACGCCAAGCACTGCGTTTCCAGGAGGACTTGGTGTCGAGTGCAGTAGCTGAACTCTGCATGGGTCTCTCTTGCATGACCACAGAGGCTCGGGGGCTGGAAGAAGAGACTTATGAGGCTGATGTTCTCTACTATGTATTTCTGTGCATACAAAAAGTAAGTTCACGATGCCCCACAATCACACACAATAGGCGCTTTCACACCGGAGTACTTTTCCCCGTACTTTTCCCTTTTAGTTCCGATAGTTCCTGGGATTTTGCATTCACACCAAAAAGAGAACTTAGTTCATGAGAACTTGTCCCCCTTTTTCAGTCCCTGCTAGAGAGCAGGTACTTTCCTGGGGAGAAAAAAGTTCAAATTTCTGATTGGCTGGGCGAATTGCAAACCACGCCCCGTAAAACTCGGAAAAATGTTGTGAAGCCGCCATTGTATTTGCTGGCATTAGCATTATTAGCATTAGCCCAGCGCACCAACGGAGAGAGAATAACTTATGGCAACACAAAAAAAAACATGGGAGCGGTGGAGTGATGAGGAGGTGTGATGTTCTGGCGATTTACTCGGAAGGCTTCAGAAGAAGCTGCTGGGAGTCCCAGCAGCTTCTTCTGAAGCCAGTCTATGGATGTATAATAAGAACTGGATACAACGTCGGAGGCGGGGTCTCGTTCTTTCCTATGAGCGCTGCTCATTGGCGCATGAGGACAAAATGGCCCAACTTTTGAGAGAGCGAAACGTCACAGATTACCCATCTGTGTCATCAGCTGTCAGAGCAGAAGAACCCCTATGTGCGCTCACAGAGCATGCGCCCCCTAAGCCCCGCCCCCGAGCTCCCACTCTCAGCTCAGTAGAATGAATGGAGACAAAAAATAAATCTAGATTCGGCTTTTAGTGCATTTTACAACTTTACGGACCGAATGATTCTAATAAGGGCTATAAAATAGTTCATACTGGGTAGTTTATTTAGTTTAAAAAAAAAAGTATCCGCAGATTTACAGACGTCTCTTTCCCAATGTTAGTCAATGGGGAAAAGTCTTTCTGGGCCCAGTGATGTCAGGGACTGATAAGGAAATTGTAGTACCGCCGTTTGGACACAACGAATATTTTCATCAGAGTCCGGCGCACTTCCCGGGGGCTTGAGCCAGTCCCCAACTCCGGGGACTTCGGGTGGCAGTATACGCCGTGAAGTTGTTTGCGGCCTGCCAGTAAACCCAAAGCAGAAGAAGAAGAAGTGACGTCAGCGTCTTCATTTGCGTAATCTTCCCTCAGGGACTTATTCCGGTGTGAACGCGATCTGCTCTTTAGTTCCATGGGGGAACTAAGTGCAGGGAACTAAGTGCTGGGAACTAAGTACGGCAAAGTACTTGGTGTGAAAGCGGCTATACACACTCATCCATTCACCTCCATTTAATAATTGTGGGTTCTTGATTTTTATGGAGTAACACTGTTTGACCACATCTTTATTTTCTAAATTTTTCCCCTGCAGTATCTGTTTGATAACGGCCGTGTGGACGATGTTTTCTCCGATCAGTATTACACACGCTTCGCTCACAGTCTGCACCAGATCTTAGAGCCTTGGAGATCATCTATCCACCCGCTAGGTGAGAACAGAGTGTTATCCACATTTTTCTTGCATTTACAAAGCCTGTTTTTTGGTAATCATATCAAATAATATTATCTCCGATAATATGCACAGACACAAAACACAAACCTAGCTTGTTAGGGGTGAAACCAATCACAATTTTTATATTGGGAGTCGGTTTTTGACGTTTTTGGCACAAAACATTTACCAAGAAGTGTAATACTTTTCTCAATGAAATTCAAATAATTAGATAATTTCTTGGCGGGTCTTCATAATCTACCTTTACCTCCTGCCAGGTTACATTATCCCCAGTCATGTGACGGAGGAGATGCTGTGGGAATGTAAACAGCTGGGAGCTCATTCTCCCTGGACATTGCTCACGACTCTTATGTTCTTTAACACCAAGTAAGTTTCTTCCATCCTCACATTAATCATACTGTTAAATTGACATCCAGTTATATTGTCCATTATATACCTCATAGAGCAAATCTTCATTTTAAGACAAATAATTCTCAATCTACATATAAGCAAAATACAAATCTGCACAAGACACTCATTGTCATTCCATACACTTTGGGATACCAATTAACACACAGTGGCCAAATCAGTTAATGTATATACATTATATTTTCTCCAGGTATTTTCACCTAACGACGGTGGACCAGCATCTAAAAGTGGCCTTTTCTAAGGTGCTGAGACACACCAGGAAAATTCCCAACAACCCCAAAGACAAGAGCACCAGCATCCGATACCTAAAGTCAACAGAGAGGTTCATAGGACAGAAAGGTAAACTTTCACACAATTTAATTTGTGATTAAACCCCATGTTAGAATCGATTACAACTTGTATATTGCTTTTGTATTTTTCTCTGTTCAGTCACAGATGACATGTACTCGGAGCAGCTGGAGGACCCAGAGAACCCGCTGCGATGCCCCATCAAGCTCTATGATTTCTACCTCTTCAAATGGTAAAAATATAAAAGTGTTTATCAGTAAATTGAACTGTATATTATGTGTTTGGAGGTGTACATTTGTTTTTATGTAATGATACATGAATCAAACATTTCATCGCTTGTTCAACTGTATTAATCTAAAAAAAACTAGTAATTCTTCTTAGTGCTGCCATGTAGTGTTTTCACTCTGGCCAAGGTTAAAGTTATCAATCTACGATGAAAGCCAGAGTTTCTGCTGCTAAATTATGTATTTGTTATTGACATGGGTTGTAAAGTACACGTTGCACTCAAGAGTTCAAGTGGTTTGAAATTGTGAAAACCTTGTTGCTAAGCAACTGACAAAAACATAGATGTTTTATAATAACTAAAGGATTTTTTATGTTTTCTGCCTCAACAATTTTCCAAAGAATAAGCAAACAAAATTATATAGCCTTAGCTGCCAGCGTCCTTCACCACCTCTTAACAGAAAGAAATGTCTGAAAGTCGATCAATCATTGAACAATTCGTAACAGCTATTTAGATTATTTCTTGCCATTCACGTTTTATTTTTTTATGTTTCACATCATTGTATATATTTTTGGGGTTTGGACTGAGTGGGACAAAAAATGCAACTGAAGACTTAATCTGGGCCTCTTAGAATCAGTCAGCAATTTTTCAGTTTTTGACTTAGTGTATATCACTTGATTAATATAGAATTAGTCGCAGCCCTGATGGCAATAGGACAAACGAAACAGTCTCAAACACTACAAGTAGGCCTGTCACGATAAATAATTTAGTTGGACGATACATTTTCCTGGAAATTATTGCGATAAACGATAATATTGTCGGCACGGTTGTAAGACCATTTTAGACCACTGATATAATGATAATATATCCTAATAATTCAAGTACGTCCTTTCAAACAGAACTTTTTATTGAACATTCAACATAGATATCTATATATATTTATATATATGAGCACACATTGTCTCACAAGCAAAAAAAACCTTCTTAAAACAACAGTCAAGTGTACAGTCCACTGTCCATACAAAGACCCAGCTGCCTCAACAGGCCATATCCAAATCTGTATTTCAAAGTTTTGTCGGGCAAATGTATCTTTGATTGTAAACTGTCCGGAAGGTGGGGGCTCTCCATCTCCAGCTGCCGTGTTTGCTCCCAGCTGGGAAAACGGAATGGGGTGTTTGTGTTTCAGGTGCAGTTTAAGGTTGGTCGTATTGCTAGCTTGTGTTGCTACCGTTTTAAAACAAATGCGACATAACGGCTCATTCAAGTCCGTAGGTTCGCCTCGTTGATTTGGCTTAAATCCAAAATATTCCCACACCGGAGATGTGGAATTAGCTTTTGCAAGCCATTCCATTTAACTTCAAATTCCCCTCGAGTAAGTCACACGTTGTCTCCTGCTTGTCTCTATATTATTCATTTGCACGCGGAGTGACCTGGCTGTGTGTGTGCCTCGCGGCGCGCCTGGCCAGCAGCCACAGCCCGTCTGGCTAAAATGCTGGTCATATCCTTATGTAAACAAACACGCATGTAAACGGCAATTTATCGAGTGCATTTTTATTTATCGTACGATAATTCAATTAATTGCTTAGGCCTAACTACAAGATCAAAAACAAAACCATCATGACGGCACACCTTTTTCAAGAACCTCTCTATTTAACTGGCAGACAAATCTGATATGTTTGTGAATCAAGGTGTCCTCATGCTGTTCCCTGTGTCTCTGTCAGTCCGCAGAGTGCTAAAGGTCGCAACGACACCTTCTACCTGACTCCTGAGCCCGTGGTGGCTCCCAACAGCCCCATCTGGTACTCCACTCAACCAATCCCAAAAGAACAGCTGGAGCAGATGCTCGCCCGCATCACTGTCCTTCGGGAAATCCAGGAAGCCATTAACTTGTCTGAGAGCGTGCACTAGTTTGAGCCGGGACTTATAAATGGACTAAACTCTTTCCTTTCTCTTCACCCAGCCTTTGACTGCTCATTATTAGTAGTTTTGTACTCTCACACCCTCCTATGGTCTTAAGGGGTGGCATGTTTATAGTCATGTGTCAGTGTATCATACATTCACGGACTGTACATACAACAGCTGATCATTTGTTTTATTGAGGCAACCTCTCAACCTTACCACATTTATTTTCTTTTTGTTTGGCCAAAGGATGTAGTGTGCGATCTTTTAATTGGACCTAAACTCTAATTTACATTTTATTTTAACTGTTGGTTCTTTTAACCAATTGTAATTCCCTGTTGTATTTTAATCTGTAGTATATGTCCTATATATTTTCACTGGGGTTGGCCTACGCTATGCTGCTCTCCATTGAAACCCTGCTTTGTTGCTCTTCTTTCCCTCATCTGCCTTTTTCACAGTTAGGTGTCCCAGTGAATACCTCAGTGGTATTACGGAGCGTCCACACAGCAGCGTGCGTTGACGCTTGAAGGTGGGCGTATCTGAAGCTTGGGGATTTTTTGCGAGCAACACGACCAACAACCAATCACATGAATCTCCCGCCCCCGACATACAAAGCAATAGCAATGTTAAAACGAAGTAAACTGGATATAAAATCCCCAAACAGGCGAAAACCTACCAGTTTCACCCACTGTCTCTGCCTCCTCCCTCCATGCCTCGCTCCTCCGGTTTGTATCCCGGTAGATGAACAGAGACTGATCATACAGCACCGGGTGATTCACTACCGCTACAATGAATTTTCCCTCAATTTGTTTGAATATGAGGAAATGACCTGCGTAGTCTCTCCCAGCATACACGCGGTTTGATTGGCTAGCGATTGTACTGGCAGATTTGAATAAACGGGATTTCATTGGCTGACGCCTCCGTCGAGGCGTCAAAAGTTGAACATTGCTCAACTTTTGACGCCAGCTACGCCAGCAACGCTCCACGTCGCTTCCCAAAATGCAGTTCGGCTAAAAGTGATGTCACCCCATTCAAAGTGAATGGGCAGAAGCGTTGGAAGCTTCAACGCACGCCGCTGTGTGGACGGGCCGTTAGGACTGCATTATGTAGCCAAACATAGGCTAAAGCGATTTTAAGTTGTGTGAATAATCCCTTTTTTTTGTATTTCACTTATCTGTCTTGAGCTCAGTTCACAATACAGCAAACTCTGAAGATCACTCGCTTTTTAGTAATTGTTGCTTGCTGTTGGACTAGCTTAGGAGCATTGAATCACTTCAGCAAACAGACTTTATTGCAATACAGTCTCGCCACTTGCCCTGCAGCTATTAGCACTTGCCACACGGTGGAAACGTAGAGGAAGGGCGAAGGATGTGACTTCTGCTGGACCCGCCTTTCTCTCTCCTGTCCATCACAAACCCCAAAACGTACCCGAGGAGGGATCTATTGTATCATACATGTTTATTATCCGACAAATGAAAGACTCTTAAAAGAAAAAGAAGAGGGTTAGCCCTTTTATGTTCTATAATGCTCATAGCTCCTTCATGTACTGTAATGGGTTTCAGTCTTCTAAGGAGAATGACAGTGCCTGTGTGTTTTTGAAACATGACCTTTTTAGTACAGCCACTATACCAACATGTGTCTGCCTTTTTAGCAAGTCCGCTATAAATTATGCACATGCATTCTTGAGTACTTATGTGTGATGTGAAATAATGCACAATGATTTCAAAAGAGGAAACTAAATAAAGTAATCCCGCAGCATCACTTTATCAATAATGGAGACAAAGATATAAAAACAGTGAATTGTTCAGCTAGCTGTACACCCTGAGGATCTAACTGTGCATAGGGAGCAGCTTGATCATTGTGTTCTTGTGAATCTCCTGGTAATTAATTCACAGAACAGGTTTGACCTGTCCGGCATGTTACGCCCTTAATATTTACTTTTGGTCACAAAAAGAAAGTGCTGCGTCTGTGGTTTCTTTACCAGCATATATTCGCATGTTGTCAGGCCGGTTTTCCACCTGCAGGGCTTGGCGTCACAAGCACAACAAGCTTTATTTCTGCAGTCTAATTCCTGAGGAGCTGTATGAGGGCATGCATACCGCTGTTTTTTTTTTTTTAACCCTTAGTCTTGTTTGTGTCTGTAGTATCGGCTGTACAGTTGGTGAGTTCAGAAGGCGTTTGATCCTGGATTAAACGATGAAGAAGAAGGCAGTAACCTCCTCAGTAGGTTCCCAGGGTTTAAGATCTGTTGCATTGCGGTCTGTGGTTGGTCTGATGGAGCTGTCTGTCGGTGATGGCGGTGTCTCCTCCCACCGCTGCTCCCCCTTCCTGAGGAACTGTGTTGGTTAATATTTGAACTGGCTCCCTGAATTTGTGGCCTGCTGGGGAAGAAAATAACCATAATTAAAATGTCATCTTACATTACAATGACTAATTACATGCTGCCTGTGCTGAAATTTGATTTGGCTGGTGTGTTGGTGCTCATAGGGAGCTCATTTCTGTATTCTCACCGTGCTGAGCTCCCTCCACTGAGCCAGTGCAGCAGACACTGATGAACAAATATGTACTGCTCCTGAGTTCACACAAAGGAATGAACAGGTAATGAGAAACTCGTGAGAACCAAACAGTAGAGCAAACTGTCAATGAGAATGGAGGGGGGGGGGGGGGGGTTACCTTGGTTGGTGATTTGCTAATGTATACACAAGCCAAAACATTGTTATGACATAAAGTGGTCAAAATCTGATCAGCTCATTTTCAGACAGGTTTTTATATAAACTTTTATAATCTCTTAACGCAGAGGGAACACATATTTATGTATAGAAGACATGAAAAAGTGGATTTTGCATAATAGCTGACCTTTAACTATCTGCAAAATGCTTTGGTACTTTTACTTGGTAACATTTTGAACTTTGTTGCTGTTACTTTTACTTATTTTAACACTGCAGGTGAGTAAACCACTGGATCACGACTGCACCGACCTGATTTTGGACCATCCACATTCGATGTAGCCTTAGGTCCTCCACGGCAGCCCGGACATCAGGTTTGATGCCCCTCGCACACAGCTGCATCAGCCACAACAGCGTCACAAATGTCCCTGAACGCCCAACACCTGCACTGAAACACCATAATGCAGGATTTAACTTTGACATCATTTTAGATCCATCTGATTAACATGGTTGGTCAGTTATTAAATACAAATGACATGACTATTTTTGTAGTTTGTAATATTGGCATTTAATAGCAAGATTATCTGATCTGTATTATATTTACTCACTTTTGGTTTATTTTAAAAATAAATTGTTGACAATATTGCACTTTATACTGAAAAATGGACACGAAAAATTGAGATCCACAAACACTCTTTTCTCTCTTTAAACATCTCAAAATTGTTTCAATGCAAATGAAATACATTTTGCATATTCAGCATTCACATTCACATGTAATCCATTGCTGCCAACCCTGGTTATTGATAAACCTCTGAAAGCTCTACATGGTAGACTGAACAGGGCACAGATTTTAAATAAGTCAGTAATAAGTTTCCTAACGAAGAGGGTGATGGGCTGGAGGTCTCACCTGCAGTGCACCACGGCCGGTCCCAGGCGTGGAATCGCTTCCATTTGCTGCCGCACATACTCAGTGAAGGCACAGAGAGAGGATGAGTCTTTTGGGATGCCCCGGTCCGGCCAGGCTGGGTAGTAGTAGTGTGTGATTAGCCTGTCAGTTGGACAATCTCTCTGAAACACAAACACTTTCCTTCAACCCAAACACAAAGGCTTCTCCTTCTTCTTTGATTGATCACTGGTGCGGTCAGTGCACACAAGTCCACAGCAGCACTTGAAAAGGTACCAAAGGAGATGATGGATGTTTCTTTTGCTCACCTGTCTGAGGTTAATGGTGGTAACAAAATAATCTGGACCCTGTTTACGGATCACTGTAGTCACTTGGATCAGTCCATGATAAACTGTCCCTTGTTGCAGAGGCCAATACTTATCACACAGCACCTGCACACATAGAAATAAAGGTAATTTCAAACCACTAATTCAACAAGGTCCTTTTTTAAAGACTTGTAAGCTATTTACTGATAGTAGGTGTACGAAAGGAGTTATTTAGTATTTATTGGAAACTCGCTTATTCACTTTCTTGCCCACAGTTAGGTGAGAAGACTGAAACCCCTCACATGTCTTTACGGGAAATATGGAGCTTTAAGAAGTTTAGCTATAAAGACTGTAAAGAGGGAAGAACAGCTAGCCTAGCTCTGTAAACAAGATTTAAAAAGCACAACCTACCAGCAACCTCAAAAGCTCACAAATGAAGTGTTTTGTATAGTTTAAATGACTTAAACTCTGGAAACAAGTTAGCTTAGTCTTTATGCTAAGCCAACTACTTCCTCCGCTGTAGCTTCATATATTACCGTGGGCTATAGACAATTCCTTTAAAATAAGGAATATATATTTCATCTCAGGAGTCAGATGTTGGACACACACACACAGACACACAGAGAGAGAGAGAGAGAGAAAGGGTCTTTCTCACTATGTCCTTGTGTTTCAGAGCTGTCACCATAACGATTATCCTGACGTTCTGCTCCCACACCATCCTCCAGAAGTCAGCCATGGTGTTGTTCAAAGGACCCTGGGTGCAGATAAAGTCTCTTTCTGAACCTCCTCCCTGAAAACAGACACACATGCATTAACAGATGCAGACAGATGTGAAGGCAGACTTACAGACAGACTCAGAGGTGGTAACGCAGGAGGACAGAGTAATGAAATGACAGAGGAGGTGAATGGATTCTTACAGGGACAAAGTTTGCGTTGATGTAGTCAGTGTGTGGTTGGGAGTTTTGGACTGACAGCCTCACGCGACAGTGGTCATCTATAACCAGATGGAGAACAGAAAAAATAAGAAAAAGTCTCACACACTGCAACAAATAGATGATGTAATCTGTTGTAGTGTGATAATGTAGTTACTTACATGGCAATATGTAGGGGTATCTGTTCTTTTCTCTGTTTGCCTCTAAGTCCCCTGCTGTAATGGGAAGTTCTTTGCCAACTAAATCTAGCTCCTTCAAAAAGTCAAGGACATCAGAACAAATGACAAATATAATAGCTTTACAAATCAGAAATCTGATGCAAGGTACATTTTTTTAACTCACCTCAAACTCCTGTTTAAAGCCTTTGTTGTCATTGGCTGCATGTGCCTGGCATCGCAAACGAAACTCCTGCACAATTTGCGCTCTTGAGAAAGTTTGCACCCTGTGAAATATAATTGTCTGATATTTAACCATTTTAAGGGCATTTATAGACAATATGAATGAACCGGCATAGAAAAAATAGACCTAATACAACTAATTGTAGAAGTGTGGTCTGTTTTTTTAAAGACATCTTTAGTGATAAGCCTAACGGCTCAAAGACAAACTTGCATAATGTTTTGGTCTATTCATGGAAATCAGCCACACACTCAAAGTTCCAACAAAAAATGGCGCCTTACCTCATGTCTTGTCTTGCTGTCAACCTCGTACTTTCATAGAAATGTAGCTGGATCTCCAGGTGCTGAAAGGTGCCAGTGTGATTTCAGTGTTGATAGAAAAATACCAATTCCTGTCAATTCAAGTAAAATGTTCTTTTAATTTGACATCAATAAATGTATTGGCAAATTGTAACTGAATAGCTCAGAACATTGTGTCAACCTCTTGTTTTCCCCTCCCCCTTTATGTTAAATATTTTCCTTCTGAGCAGAGTTATGTGAAAACAGAGGAACACACAGAGAAGCTGTATCACACATGTGAGGAAGTTAGTTGCCTTCAAAAATGTATTTGCATCCATGTATACCTCATGTAACCACACTTTCTTTATACTGGTTCAAAACAAAAAAGTTGTACATTGAATCTAATCTACAAACGTCTCCTCTTTTGTATAGTAGACACGTTGGCATACCTGACAAGCACAACCCACATGGAACCCACACGGAACAATTAGTAAAACTGACCCGACAAGATAGAAAACCTGCTCCAACGAGTCCTCAATACACAACACAGAGTCCAAGCTTCAGTATGAGGGTTTCAGGATTACCTTTCCAAAGGGGCCGCTGGTAAATGGTTTAAACCTGAAGAGAAACAGGACAGTAATACACTGCTCCAAGTAATTTTAAGGTTGTCTGGTTTTAATAATACTCAACCCTTTCCCTCTTTCTCCCTCAGGGCAGGGGAGGAGGAAGTTGAGTGGCGACAGTGGGTGGAGAGAGAAACATTAAACCTCTGGGAGGGATGGCAGTACATGATGTTATTAGATACTCTTAGCACTAACAAAATGTAAAGTAACTCTAACTGAGGCTCTGAGAATTAAACTCATGTTTATTCACACTTAAGGTGTTTACTAATACAGTGGACATTTGTGTCTTGTTTAACACATACAGCTGACAAAATGCATCAGTCTGTTGTCATACACAAAATGTGGTAAAATGGCACAAAGCTATAAATGAAATCTTTTTCATAGATTATTGTTCAATTGTGTCTTATTCTCTAGATTATCAGCACTTGATGATTGAAGAGAACACCTGCCTTGTCGATTAGTGAGTTCGTTGTGACACTAATTTACAATGCTTTTTTGTATTTTAAAATCATTGTGGTTTTGTTTTCATTTTTATAAGTAATTCCGTAGGAGCATGTCATCATTGACATTCAAATAGATTTGCAAACATGTCAGATTTTACAAAACAAATATCTTTAAAAGGGAAATGTAGCATGCATGTCCCTCCTTGAGAGCTTTGAAAGGCGCCCATAAATAAAATGCTTTATTATTATTATTATGAATAAACAAATTCAGGCAGTGTCAAATCACAAAAACGACAAAAAAATGCTGTATTGTGTGATTAGTGTTAAATTGAGTGTTAAAGTGTCTAATTCATGTATTATTTATTATTATATGATAATCCAAGGGCAAGTTGTCTAGCTTGTGACAGAGGTCAATCATTCTGAAAAATGTTTTACTATAGCAGCAGTATTATTGGTGTCTAATTTGTGAGATAAGGAAATTCCCCTATAGCCTGCTATATTTTTCACAACACAGATATTCATATTACATTACATGTTACTTGTTAGACGCTTTTATCCAAAGCGACTTACATACGCAATACTGTGGACAATCCCCACAGGGGCAATTTTGGGGTGAAGTGTCTTGCCCAGGGACACAACGACATGCTGACTGCAGTGGGGTTTGAACCTGTGACCCCCTGATCCGCACACATACACACAAACCACTGCGCCACACACCTCCCTCATATTTGTACAATAAACCACAGTTGGAAATAATCTGCATAATTTTTACTTTTGGTAGTTTAAGTACATTTGGATGCTAATGCTTTTAAACTTTTCTTGAGTAACATTTTGAATGCTGGACTTTTACTAGTAACCAGGGGCGGTTCTAGGGGGGGGCCAACACTGACTTTGGACCCCCCTGTGGCCCTCCTGAAAATAAAAAAGTTTATGATTAAACGATTTCTTGGCTGACAGAATAGGCGGAACTCACGATATTTGTCATTCTAGTCGGACCCATTATACCAGGGGTCTCCGCGTAATTTCCACTGGGGACAGGGGGGACATGTCGAAATCCTGTTTCCCCCACTTTACAAATATGTATAACGCAAGCAGCCTCTGTGAGCGAGTGAGACAGAGAGAGAGAGAGAGCGAGTGAGCTAGAGAGAGCACACCTTTATCTATTTAATATATTTGTAAAAAATAAAGTAAGAAATCATTCCAATGTGTACCATAAGACAGTAAAAAAAAGAAGAAAAACAGCTTAAAAGGGGAGTGATTAGTAAAATATGCATAAATAAAAAGAAAGATTGCTAACTAAACTATAGGTAACATAAGATAAGAATAAAAAAGTTTAAATGATTTGCTATTGGTTGTGATCATATTTTAAGATGTTTGGATGATTGAAAAAGTATACAGCTCGCTTTCATATGAGTGTTGAGCGCTGTATCCAGAAATTCATTTTGTGCTCAAAGTGCACCAGATTGATGCATTTAACTTCAACATTTAAAAAAAAAATCTTCCCGGGGGTGCATGCCCCCAGACCCCCCTAGAGGATGTGAGGTCCACCCCCCAAATAAAGCAGATTAAAATAATTAAATTGCATACATTTTCTTTTAGTAAACACTGAAAACGGGTCCCACAGACCCAAACAGCACACAAAGGTTAAAGGTAAGCATATAATAATGTTAAAATGTGCTAAGTATAAGTATATACACTGCAAAAAACAAAAAAAGAGGAGTAAAAGTAGCTCACGACGTGTTTTATTTTTTGAAAGTAGCTCTCATCCTAAAAAAGGTTGGAGACCCCTGCATTAGAGCGTAGAAACTGTAACTATAAGTATCTGAAATAAATATGTGTAGTGAAACAAATACCAATAACTGTATTGCATTGTTTTCTTATGCGCAATTACTTCATACTGTCTTTGTCTTTTTTCGTCCTGCATTTATTGTGCCCCCCTCAGAAAATAACTGGCCCCAGCCTGGCTAAAGTACAAGATCTGAGTAGCCTACTTCTTCCACCTCTGCTTGTTACAGAGTATTTTTACAATTTAGGATTGCTACTTTCACTTAAAGGTGGGGTATGTAAGTTTGAGAAACCGGCTCAAGATACACTTTTTGTTATTCCATGGAATGCTCTTAACATCCCGATAGCAATGAATATCTTAAGTGCTTTGACAAAAAATCCATTAAAAAATATCATCTCTGGAAGCCGTAGTACTGTAAAAAGCACAACCAATCATTTTAGCCGGCCCGGCTAAAATAACTGGATGGCCTACCTGCCTGTCAGCCTTCCATCTGTGCACAAACTTATCTCGTGCCCCCATTGGTCATGTGAGCATTCGTGTGTGTTGGACATGGTGTTGGAGGAGTGGCTCTGTAAGGAAGTGGCAGATTTTTTCCGGCTGTGTATTTTCAAATTCTAGTGCACTCGAGCTGGTTTCTCCAAAATTACCTACCCCACCTTTAAAGTGGACTTATTATGCTATATTGTAAACATATATTGTAGGGCCATACCTATACAAAATATGTCTGTGAAGTTTTTTGCTTAAAATACCAAACAGATCACCCATTGTAGCCATGCCTCATACTGCTCATACCCCTCTTTTGCAGCCCTGAGAAACGCGGATTTTGGGTCCTGAGCTTAAAAAAAAAAAGAGGAGGCGGATCTAATGCCTTATCAGAATTCTACCGGAGATAAAGTTAAATTCTGCTGTGATAAAACCCCATCCTGTTCTAAACCACATCAAGGATTATTTCTGAAACAGTATGGAGCTCAAATGCGTTTTCTCTTGCGGGTTTATCACAAGGTGAGTTCCTTTGTTCATTTCCTGCTTTTTAAACACATGTGCTCTACAGTACAGGTTAGCTCTGAGTGTTAGCGAGGCTTGCTAATGTAAACAAAGAGGAGATTACGTCCAAAACACGTCAGGCATTGTTTCTGATAGCAACTTTCTGTGGGTCCACCATCTGAAATTACTTAATATCGGCAGCAAATCTGTATCCGCTCATTGTCCCCGTTTTTAAAAGATTTGGATACGGAGGAAAAGAGAAAGGGTTTTATCTAGGGCCGGGACTCGATTAAAAAAATTAATCTAATTAATTAAAGGCTTTGTAATTAATTAATCGAAATTAATCGCATTTGTAATCACATATAAATATTTGACCTGAGAACAGTGAGAAGCAATTTTTTTCACATGGATTTTAGTATACCATTAGGCGCAGTCACACCGCAGTACTTTTCCCACAAAGGTTCATAAGAACTCTTTGAACCTGGGGGGTGGATTAGGCAAATGAAGCCGCTGACGTCACTTCTTCTTCTTCTGCTTTGGGTTTACTGGCAGGCCGCAAACCACTTCACGGCGTATACTGCCGCCCAAAGTCCCCGGAGTTGGGGACTGGCTTCAGTAGAAGCTGCTGGGACTCCCAGCAGCTTCTACTGAAGCTTTCCGAGTAAATCGCCAGAACGCCGACACCTCCTCATCTCCACCGCTCCCATGTTTTATTTTGTGTTGCCATAAGTTAGTCTCTCTGCGTTTCTGTGCTGTGCTAATGCTAATAATGCTAATGCGAGGATAATAAAATGGCGGCTTCACAAAACTTTTTGGGAGTTTTACGGGGCGTGGTTTGCAATCCGCCCAGCCAATCAGACATATAGCTATTTTCTCACAAGAGAGCCGTACGAAAGTCCCTGCTCTCTAGCAGCTCTCTGCTCTCTAGCAGGGACTTTCGTGGGGGTAAAAAGGTTCTCATGAACTAATTTTAGTACCGGCTCTTTTTGGTGTGAACGCGATAAAAGAGGCTAACGTCCACGCTAGCTGCTATATGTTTTGCATTGAGATGATACTTGAGGCTTGATGTGCTGCGGTGATATGCGAATTCCTTTTTGCATAATTTGCACACAACCGTGCTCTTATCGACGCTTCCATCCGTCCGTTTTTTAAAACAACATTTCCCACTGTTGTTCACTGTGGTTTGTTGTTGTCTGAAGTCATGAACGTTAGTTGGTGCTCCAGTATAATCGGTACGCCTGAAACTCATCCAGTGAGAAACGTTCCGCGGTGCAAAAATAAGTGCGATTAAAATGCGTTAATTTTTTTAACGCGTTAATTTTTGTGTAATTAATTAATCTTAATTAACGCGTTAAAGTCCCGGCCCTAGTTTTATCTTCTGACGCTGCGTGAGTTCCCCGATTCACCGGGGAAGCGTAATATTTATGTATAAAAGACATCAAAAAGTGCATTTTGCATGATAGGTCCCCATTAAGTAAAACATCTGATCTGAGTAGTTTTTCCACCCCTGCTTTAGGTGTCTATCATAGGTTTTAACCAGTTTTAACAGACATAATGTAAGACTGCGCCTGCGTGTGCCCAGGAGCTACGCTTCCAGTTTCGTTTTTGATAATGCCTTTTATGAGTGTAGTCTGAATCTGATTGGTGGCTGGAGTAAAAGGAAGTAAAACACATGTTGCGTTACTTTCCAGCGGAAGCCAGAGACACTGCGGCTCGTTTGACAACAATGTGAGATTTTCAACTACAAGGTAAAGCTTTCCAACTTGTCAACAAGGTGAGACAGGCTAATAAACCTCGAAGGGAAAGAAAAATGTTAATATTTCACTTTCCAGATGTAACGAAGAGATCAGTAAGACGCGCTTCCTGGTTTATCGGACCTTCTACAGAGAATAACATTTGGCGTGTCATTCATACAGATCAATCCACGACAGACAGAAATGGACCATGCACGACCACAAGACACACAGCAGAGCAAGGTAAATACACAGTGTCCTGCAATTCGTCCTGTGCTCACAGACTGCACACGGCCGGGTAACCCCCCTCGCCAAGATAAATCTACTTTCGCTTTCAATACATCAAAAATAAAGCTCATGAACTTTACTTAGCTTTCATTTGACTATAATTGCATTCACTGCTAACTGCACTATGACAAAGTGTGATTGTATGTGTGGTTTAGGAACACATTACTCTCCTGATATGTGGTTTACAATAGGCAGCTGAAAGTATGTTTCCCTTTATTCATTTAAAGATCCAGTATACTGTTTACAAACCCTGTGCACTTCCTCTAAGCACATTTCAATCTTCCAAAGAAATCAAACGTCTCAGCCTTAATATCTTTATTAAATAATCTGCACATATTGTACATCTATTGGGTGTTTCATCTGTGAAATGTCTAAAAAAAAAGTGTGGACATTTCCCATCATGTAATCCTACAGACCAAACCAAGATTATTTTCAATATACTGTCACATAAGATTACACATTTTAGAGGCTAGAACATGGGAGTGTTTTTGCTTAAAAAATGCTTAAATTATTAATACATTACCAAAAATAGTTGGCAATCATTTTGTAATGACTTAATTTTGTCCGTTTAGTAATACTCAGACACAAGCTGTACTGCAACACCATAATAACTGTGATTAACATGTTTTATTTCCTCAGGGCTCCATGTTGCGACCAAGGGAACACAGTGATGAATCGGCCGAGAAGAGGCCTTCTGATGACTCTGCTTCTCCCTCTCTGGTACATCATGTTCTCACATGTCTCATGAAACCCTTTTAGACTCGTTTTAGTTCCACGGTGTGATAAATAGTTTTACATCTGTATAAACAGGATAAGAAGAGGCTGATCAGAAGAGTGAGGAGTCCATCCAGACCGAGGGCGTGGCTGTCTAATTCTTACAAACCAAAATTTGGGACGCGAGTCCAAAGACGGTAAGACTGACGGCTTGAGTACAGCAAGTTTGTATTTAGTTTTCCTCCCAAATATTCATTTACTTTTTGCGTTTTTCCCCCTCTCAATTTATGCAATTTTCAAAGGGAGGACCACTTCTACAAACCTGGCTTTGCAAACCAGAAGTACCAACACTTAAACCACCGGGGTAACTTTCACCGGAGGGGTCATTTCCATCCTAAACTTCACCAAGCCTCACCAAGGGACAGGGAACGGGAGGAGAAGGAGCGGTATGAGCCGAGAGAAAGCGGTGAAGGCGGTTCACCTTCAAAACAAAACAACAGTAAGTTGGTGCAGCAAACATCTGTGAAAACCACATTAATACACCAATTATACAATGTTCACTATTGGACCAAAATATGTTTATTTATGGTTTGAATTCTACTCTTTGGGTTACAATTAAAGTAAATATTGATTCTACAACATACAATCATATTTAAGACAATGCAGAGGATACACTTTCCCTGTTACAATATAAAAACTCCCCTGTGCACAAAGTGAGGTTTATAAAGAAATGGTTGTCAGAGAGGGGTGAGGAAGAACTGAAAGACCTCCCTACGAGCGAACATCTCTGGCAATGCATATAAAGGCCTCAGCTCTTCTTTATACTCCTCGTAGCTTGTAATGACGAAGGCCTCATTGACCCTGAGTCAGGTACATAATCACTGCGAGACATGGACTTGATAAAACACACTTTTACAGACAACTGGGATTTTAGAGGTTAGGGTTTTCACACGCCTTTCATTTGGAAAAGGGTATGATTAAGATACAATTATAAGAACTGCTGTTGTAAAACTGCTTTCTTTTAGACTATGATTCTCAGTGGTGTTGGGCAATGTGTGAGGCTACAGGACTTTATTACTGATGAAAGGTCAAACCAGGCTATTGCCCATTTTCACAGATTGCACAGATTGTGTACTTGTACTTTGACCTTGACACTAAAGACGGTCCTACTGAGCCACAAATATGTCTTGTCGTTTGTTGTTGTCCATCAACATTTAGTGTTTTAATTAAGGGTTTTGCATGATTCCTAATGCACCTTTAAGGGACCATTTACACTTGGCACGACAGAAAATACCCACATTTCCCAAATTGTGAAACTACTCTAAACCACTAACTACTAAAAGTAATGCCTATGTTTTTGGGATAAGCTGTTGATAATAATTCTCGCCATTACAATATAAAGCACTGCATACATCCTGAACATAAACAGATATTTATATCCTGTAAATTAACATAAGAGGACGCCCTGCCTCTCACACACACTGGCTAGACACAATAGCAGAAGCACATACACACATATAAAACAGTTCAAACATACACACTTAAACAGATTACCCCTAAACAAAAAAACTACAAAAAATGTTGAAAATGTTTGTTTTTGTTGTCATCCCTCGTACATGAATAATACACTATTGAAAAATGCACGTCACAAGCTGTACAGTTTCACTGTGCACTTTATTAAATGACCATCAGGTGGCAGTATAAGCAAGCAGGCAGGCACACAAATGCACATTTCCATGGACACTTTGCATTACAAATATTTGGAGGGCATTTGCTCATCGTGGTATGTGTTGGTTGGTTGGTTGGTAGTCACAGTGATGGCAACAAACCAGTGTTATATAATGCTGACCAAAAAGAAGCTTTTCCTGTTCTAAATAGATGGATTGTGATGTGATGTAATAGTCCATGCTTTATTCATTATATGTCCCAGGATGTAAACAGTGTAATTTAGTCATAGGTAGGTTTATTAGATACTTGAGAATTACTACTTGACTCATTTGTCAGTGGGAGTCTGGAAGTAAACAGTAAGGGCTCAACAATTGTTACAACCATGTTCCCTTGGTTTTAACACAAACTGTGAATGTTTTTGTTGATCTTTTCATCATTACAAAGTGGTTGTTTTTAAGGACTGAGCTGTTGGTACTGTATGTTTTTATCTTTTCTTGCACCCAGGCACTGTATCCGTGCGCACACTGCAGCACTGTGGAGGTGTGTGTTTGTGTATGTGTGAGTGTGGAACAGGTTTTTTGTGTGCCTGAGTGATGGTGCGATGATGGTGACTCATCGCTGATTTGTGTGTATGAGAGCGAGAGGGAGAGACTAGCCAGCAGTATGTAATGAGCCATAACAAAACTATTTATTCACATAGGAATACTGCATTCCATTAATACAACATTTCCTAATATCAGCAGGTTTTGCTTAAATATGTATCGATTGTTAGACCGTGATACTTCACGACAAAACAAAAACATCGCAGGAGGATGGAGAGAAAAACGAGGCCTTTAACATCAATGGTGGTCTAAAGATACACATATAAATGCTGTAGGGGCTTATAGGCATGGGTATCAGAAAAAGAAGGCCATCTCTCCTTTCTCTTGCTGTGTTGTTGTGTTGACCCTGTGGTTTGTCTGTTTTCCAGCAAGCAGATCGTTCTTACCCAGACCCAGCTCCAACAGGGACAAGGACCTGCAGTTTGTAAGTTCACGAGAAGAAAATAAATCTGCTCTGCTTTTCCCTTCACTGGTTTACCATTTTGCAAAAAAATAGTGGTCCACCATTTTTTATAATTGGAATTCTTAAATATTTTCCATTTAAGAATTGATGTAATATAGTGCTGCACTGTCTGAACCGTGTTATTGTGATATCTTGTATGAAAGCTTTAATTCAAAATAAATATGTTTTTGAAAGGGATTTTCTGTCTTGTGAAATGAACAACCTGATGAGAAACAAGGGCTGCACCCTGTGATCGTTATTGATTCATCTGCTGATTTATTTATTTGGTCCTCTTTTAGCTTAAGGCCAGTCTCCCAAGACGTTTATACTGAGAAATTGCTTTTTCTAATGTCTGTTTTTGTCGAGTGATATTCAGTTTAAAATTCCATTAAATAGTGTAGTGGGTACACCATTTTTCTTGATCAGATAGCAACATTAATAAATCATTTAAAAAAGCCAATTGCTTAAGGAGAAGTCATTTACATATTTAATTTTTGACTACATGCAGTCAGAACAAATTGTGCATTTATAATAACTTGTGTTACAAGTCACCATGTGGAACTTCACTTTAGTCATCTTGTGGCCATTAGCAGCACAGTCATCATCACTTCATCATAATGTTTTTTGGCCAGCTGTCCGATTACTATGATCCAACTCCTGTCTCGTTTTTTCTTCTTCAGGTTTATCAGAGCGACAGGAGCCAAAGCCGAGAGAGCAAAGAAAGAGAACGCAGCAGAGAGAGTGAGCTCCCTTCAACTGCGAGCCATACGGCGACACGAGACAGAGCCATCCAACACAAGAGGAGGGAGATAGATGAGGTAGAGGAGTGTCATTTCATAAACACACACCTTGGAAGAAGGGTTATAAACAGATCGAGGAAGAGGGGAGATAAGAGAAGCTGGGATTAAAGACTGACAAAGAAAATATGTTAGAGCCGACAGGAGACAAGACAAGAAGATTTGTTTCCTGTAGTCTAAGCATTCATTTTGAAATGTTATTATTGTCTTCACTTTTCTGAGAACTGACAAAAAACGTCTTCTCATTATTATGGTTTGACTTGATTTATGGTGTTTTAGTTTTCTAATTGAGCAAAAACACAACATGATTCTGTTTTTTATGTAGTCTCACATGCATCATAAAAGGCTCCGACACGTGCCTTAATGCGGTCCTCAATGTGACAGGCATCACATAATGCTCTGCTCAGTGTGTGTGTGTGTGTGTGTGTGTGTGTGTGTGTGTGTGTGTGTGTGTGTGTGTGTGTGTGTGTGTGTGTGTGTGTGTGTGTGTGTGTGTGTGTGTGTGTGTGTGTGTGTGTGTGTGTGTGTGTGTGTGTGTGTGTGTGTGTGTGTGTGTGTGTGTGTTGTGTGTGTGTGTGTGTGTGTGTGTGTGTGTGTGTGTGTGTGTGTGTGTGTGTGTGTGTGTCCACCCACTTGATGGAAAAGATAGTGTCTTGCTTTTTCATATCTCCATGGTTGCAGGATTATAAAGATATTCGAGAAAAGCTGGTCAGGCAACAGGTAGCCGATGCAAACATTTCCACAAAGCTCAGCCTCCAGGCTCCATTCTTTGAACGTTACTGCAGATTGTTAATGCATTCAGTGGTAATTGGAGATGCATGACTAGACTTCTCACTTCGCTCATTTGTTGTGCTCTCTTCCTTCCTTCTGCTCCAACACTTTGTCACTCTTCAAACCATTTATCTAATTTGCCCTAAAACCGGTGTGTGGTGTGTGTGTGTGTGTGTGTGTGTGTGTGTGTGTGTGTGTGTGTGTGTGTGTGTGTGTGTGTGTGTGTGTGTGTGTGTGTGTGTGTGTGTGTGTGTGTGTGTGTGTGTGTGTGTGTGTGTGTGTGTGTGTGTGTGTGTGTGTTTCTTGTGTTGTGTGTGTGTGTGTGTGTGTTGTGTGTGTGTGTGTGTGTGTGTGTGTGTGTCTTGCAGGTGTATTATCAGGAATGTGAAATGTTTGGCCTTGTGGCAAAGATGTTGATCGCCAAGGATCCGACGCTGGAGCAGTCCATTCAGTCGGCGCTGCAGGAGAACCTCAGGGACATCGGCAAGCGCTGTGTGGAGGGCATGGAGAAATTCATCGAGGAGTACGACTCCAAGGAGCTGCCTCACTAATCAGTCACAGACGTCCCATCATTGATCCTATTGTTCAGAATCGTCTATCGTGTGATTGAACACTGCTTTTGCTGTTTGTTTTTGCTTGCAGAACGTTTGTACATTGTTGTATGCTGTCTGGCCGTATGGTGAGCAGCACTGGTAAAAGAAAATGAAAGTAAACTGTGATAATAATTCGTAGCTTTGATTTTTTTTAAGTTTGATGATTATAGTGAAAGAATACACTGGTTGTATCACTTCAAGTGTGCTTATAAAGAAGTCAACACATTTATTTTGACATGTAAAACTTGCTTTTCAGAATATTAAATTGTATTTACAGGATAATAAACGTGTGGTTTGAAAATACTTTCAATGATTTATTCATGGGAATATGTGAAACACAATACCAAATCATAATAGGAAATACATTAATGGGTCAGAAGCTAACATTGTTGTTTAAGTTAAAGTATTTAAGTATTACTAGAATGACGAATAATTCCTTTTGATGCTTTTGCTTAAGCTGGATGGATAAAGTATGGCCCATATTGGATTGTTATAAATGTCAGCCGTAAATAAGAAATTTGCAGCACAGAAATGTCAAATGTATTTTTTTAAGTTACTTAGGAACACTCCAGACTGACAAGTTATAGTTTCACATGTAAAATGTTCTGCTCTTTTCATATTGAATTCCTAAAATGGCACTCAAAGATTCTACACTTAAAGTTCAGTTTACTCACCATGATAATGCCTTCTCAGTCTGTAAAAATGGCTTCATTATTTCATCTGTGAATCTGAAAGAGCTTTGTCAAGTCTAAAAAAAAACCTCATGATGTAATTGACGTCATTGCAGCTCAGGCCTGGTGACTAAAAATCTATAACAAAGTTTGTGTTACAAACTGGTGCTGTGGAGAGAAAGATTGGTGTTATCCAGACAGAGGGTCAAATGAGAGATGGTATCCAGTTGCATTATGGGAATTATAGGATCAAGTATTTTCTGAGCCTGACACATAACAAGTAGGATGTTATTTGCGAGTACCCCTTCAAATGAACAGATGTAGCTATCCATATGGTGAAGTTATGGTGTGTATCTGTTGGGCTCTGGTTTGATCACTGGCTAACATTACAATAACATACTAGTGGCATGGTGGGTACAACGTTTTGGTCTAGATTCTAGACCAGGGGTAGCCAACACGGTGCCCGCGGGCACTCAGTCGCCCGCAGGGGCAACGTGAGGCGCCCGCCGGGCACGTTCTAAAAATAGCTCGCGAAGAAAATCCAAAATGTAAAAAATACACAAAACAAAAAACGAAATGTAATTAAAATAATCTACCACATGCAAACGAAACCTAAATCATAGCGAACTCTATCTACTTACTACAACTCTATATCTATCTAACACCCCTCCTCCCCCCACCCCCTACAATGAATATCGACCAATCACGTTCTTGCTTGATTTGCGGGACCAGCGTTGCAGTCGGGAAGAAAAGCAATGTGGCACCTCCCCGCTGATTTTCCTTCTGGCAGAATCTACACATCAGCCCCATTGAACAGCCTAGTTGTGCCAGCCTATACAACACATGAGGGCCATAGTTTTACTGTGTGTGTTGTAACTTGCATATATTTATTCCACTTGACGCACACACACGCATGGCGTAATCTCCAGGGGGGACATGTCCCCAGCACTTTTCGAAATCCCGTTTGCCACGGAGGAGCACACAGCCTGTGTGTGCGTGTGTGTGTGTGTGTGCGTGTGTGTGTGTGTGAGAGAGCACCCCTTTATCTATGTAATATAGATAAAGTAAGAAATCATTCCAATGTGTACAATAGGGCAGTACAAAAAACAGTTTAAAAGGGGAGTGATTAGTAAAATATACATTAATACAAATAAAGAATGCTAACTAGGTAACACAAGATAAGAATAAACAAGTTGAAATGATTTGTTATTGGTTGTGATCATATTCTAAAGATGTTTGGATTATTGAAAAGTATACAGCTCCCTTTCATGAGTGTTGAGAGCTGTATCCATAGATTCATTTTGTGCTCAAAGTGCACCAGATTGATGCATTTCACTTCAACATTTAAAAAAAAATCTTCCCGGGGTTGCATGCCCCCGGACCCCCCTAGAGGAGGTGAGGACCCCCTAGAGGAGGTGAGGTCCCCCCTGGAGGATGTGAGGCCCCCCCTAGAGGATGTGAGGTCCACCCCCAAATAAAGCAAGTTAAAATAATTAAATGACATGTTCTTTTAGTAAACACTGAAACGGGTCCCACAGACCCAAACAGCACACAAAGGTTAAAGGTCAGCATATAATAATGTTAAAATGTGCTAAATATATACACTGCAAAAAAAAGAAGAAAAGAGGAGTAAAAGTGGCCCCCGACTTGTTTTATTTTTTGAAAGTAGCCCTCATCCTAAAAAAGGTTGGTGACCCCTGGTCTAGACTAATATCCCAAAATTAATATTTGGATTGCCATGAAATGTGGTACAGACATCCATAGCGGATCTTAGAACAGCAAACTCCCTTGAAATGTTTAAAAGCAAATTAATTAATTAAATTATCTTTCTTTTAATTTGGGTTAACTTTCAGTTGTCACTAGTATCATTGTTCATGTTTTACTGTATTTTATTTTCTGTTTTGCTTTTATTTTACATTTTTAATTTAGTTAAAATTGTTTTATTTTAACATATCACTGTTAATGTTTTATCTTGTTCTGTATTAATTTTAATATTATTTTAATATTGTTATGTTTTCTGTAAAGCACTTTTGGCTGCTTTGTGCATGAAAGGTGCTATACAAATAAAGTGTATTATTATTATAGTAACCAGAGGATTAATCATATTACACTTGATTAGTATTCCTCTAACTGCCAACAGGTCAAAATGTGTCCAGTATTTTGTTTAGGACCAAATCCTCATCAGCCTCAGCTATACTTTTTTTGATAGTGCTCTTCTGCACCTGGGAGCAGCTCCTACGTTTCCCTGGAACATTGAATTGTGGGACAAAAGGCCTTTTTTCACAGCAGACATCTTGGCATGTCACAGCAGGGAAAGCAGCAGGTGTGATTGATCAATTTAATCACAACAGCTGCAATCCATTCAGGTGAGCCAGTTTCAGTTTGCAGGTATTGTACATGCTGCCTCGTAGGGACAACTGATGGAACTGAGCCATGGTGTTGATTGGTCTACTCCTGATATGGTGAGTCAAAATGGCTGCCTTGAATTTGTCTTCAGTTCACAAAGTAATAGTGACTTATTTTATATCTCAGTTGAAGCACCTGCTATAAATAATATGCATCACGGATATGGGGCACAGCCAATGTGTCACTCCAGCCGACCAATGAGAACAATTTATAGGTACAACTTGCTGGTTGTTCATTGAAGTACACTTTATTTTCATTATGAGACAACAACAACAAATCAACATGCAAGTCTCCCTATCTCTACATCATGTTATACAAATAATGATTCTTTAGTTACAAAATATATAAATATTTAAGACCATATGTACAGAACATTTACATTACTACATCCATTAATTTATTAAGTTTATTACTATATATACATTAAACAGGTTTTAATTCTGTAATATTCTCATTATTATTTGCATTTTTATGATTATAAGCATTATTTGTAATTATTATTATTATTATAATTCTTAATCATCTAAGGGTAACTCTAAAAAAAAAAACAAAGCATGTTGCAGAAGAGAAAACGGGACCATACCTGACGTTACTGTGCCTAAATGTTCAAGGATCAGAGGCCGTGTGGCGCTCTGTCCTTGGTAAAGCATGGAGAGCCGGCTATGGAGAGCACAAAGTTCAACAGACTATTTGTACAAGGTGATAACAGGGCTAGCGAGCCAACACTATATTCCAGCAGCATTTGGATTCCACTGAGGTAAACAATGACATAGCTTGGAATCTAGCACGTAACTTTCACTATCCCAACACAATTTCTTGTTTGTCCACATAGAATACGTTTTTCTGTCCAGGGATTGTTGGATCTCTGAGCTGCGACAGTCAGATCGCTGCACTTCCACCATCTTTACTTCCCTTTTTCAAACTGTGAAGGAAATGTCCGATCTCTCTGTACCAGGGATTCATGCACGGACGGGCCCGGAGATCGTGTTATTTACCTTGACCACATTATATTTAGTAGTCAAATTCATCAGTACTTGCTGGTACCATCAGAGGAGTTGATCTCTATCATTGTAAACATTTCTGTTGTGTAAGCCAGCTGAGCTTCCTCTTATGATTAGATCATCCTGTGTAGGTGTACACAAACACTACCCGGTGTAGAGTTGTGTAAGCTCACATGCACACAAAACTGGCCTTTTCTCTCTTCCAACCTAACACACACACACACACACACACACACACACACACACACACACACACACACACACACACACACACACACACACACACACACACACACACACACACACACACACACACACACACACACACACACACACACACACACACACATACACACATACACACATACACACATACACACACACACTGACACACACACTGACACACACACTGACAACTGTCTCACTCTCACCTTCCCACGCTCTCTGTTTCACCTTCTTTGTTGCTTTAACCGTCTCCTTACCTCTCATTCTCTCATCTCTTTCACTCTCCTGCTCATCCCTCACCATCCCCTTGCCCTATATCTAAGAAAGTATGCAGTTTTTGCTCTTCCTCCTTTGGCGGTTGTGCATCTGGCCATGAATCGGCCCGTGCACAGGTCCGTGGTGGGGAGCTATCCCAGAGGGACTGTAACGATGGCGCAGCTCCTCGTTGTTGAGGTAGCAAAGCTGCACGGGCCGAGGAATTGGTTCACCCAGGAAATAACCTTCATCTGCCTCAGACTCGGAGGAAGAGGAGCAACTGGAGCACCATGGGTCAGTAGCCTCCATGTGACCGTCGCCCCAGCACTGACCACCCAGCCCCGGGGGTTGCCAGCCAGCATTTTGCAGGGTGAGATCAGAGGTGGTGCGGGGGCAGGGTCGTTGGGGCTGCTGTCTGTACCCGCCGGGCTCCAGACCGAACAACTCCCGAGCGGCGTTACCAGCGGGGAAGCGATCGTAATCCTCCTGGACGCGGCGGTAGGGCAGCTCCACCATCTGAGCAGGACGGTCTGCCACCAGGTGCAGTGCGTTGTCAGAGCGGGAGCGACGGGAGCGTTTGTGATGGCGGCTACTGCGGTGCTGCCCGTTGCCGTGATTTCCACGGTGGTGTTTGCGGTGTCTTGGTTGTGGCTGCTGCTGTTGCTGCGTCACAGGTTCCTGCCCGTTGATGCGTCTGCGGGGCATTCTGTCGCTCATTGGAGCCATCCGCAGGTTTCCACTGCTGCCCATCACCCCAACGCGACCTTTGCCATCGAATCCCAGCGGCTGTGGGCCATCCCAGTACTGCAGCGGGTAGCCGACCCTCAGCGGACCGTACATGTTGTTGTTGTAGGGCCGGGAGGAGGACAGAGACTCTGTGCTGTGGAACTGGACTGAGGAGCTGAGGGTGCCCATGTGGCTCTTTTCAGACACGTTCACACCCGAGTCTTTACTCAGGTCAGGCATGGAGAACCTCGACAAATGCTCCTGGCGCTTAGTGACCCCGTCCAGAGAGTTACCTGCTAAAAGCATAAATCATATGTCACATTACTATATAATTCAGCATTTAATGTCATTGAAACATACTGGATCATGTACATCAATTTACCTGTAGCATTGGACATAGTGAAGGAGTCCATGGATCCACGAGGAGTCTGTTCTAGAGGAGTGAGGGGCCCGTTGAAGCTCATGGCGTTGATGGGGTTCCTCCTGGTCAGAGGGGGTCTGCCGTCTCTCTGGAATCCATGCAGGCTGATGCTCCTCTTGTCAGAAAATCCCTGATTCTGGCTGGGCATCTCGTTGAAACTCATCTGGGTGCGAAGCTTGTTGGGCCTGAACTCATCCTGGCTGTGGTGGGTCCAGTTCTCGTTAAAGGAGTGGCCCCTCAAAGCAGCCATGGGAGTCCTCTTGGCATTGCCTTGTTCCTTCCCCCAGGAGTCAGGCCTTTTCCCTGGATTGGCAGCAGTCTGAGCTGGAGGATGAGCATTTGTGTTTGGATTGTAGCCCTGCCTGGGGTTACACTGAGCCAGCAGATGTATAGGTGCGGGTGTAGGTGTGGGTTCTAGCTGGGGCCCCTCATACACGGCAGGGACGTAGGGGTCATCGCGGCTCATCCACACCTGGTTAAGGCTCGGGGCACGGCTTGGAGTGCGGCTGGGCGTGCGGTTAGGGGTCCTGCTCGGGGTCTGGCTAGATGAGAGGCTTAAACGGTCCATCTGGCCGGAGAGGGGTTCAATTTCAGCAGACAGACGGTCGGGCATGGGGGGGGGAGCTGACTGGCGGGGCTCGGCACTCCGCTCTGCATTCCTGCGCTCATTTTTGCCAATCTTGGTGCTGTGGCGGGATTCACGGGAACGGGCACTTTGGAAGGCAGAGTCGGAGGAGTCAGACTCATCTGGATCCTGATTGGTTCAAATAAAACACATAAGTACAATTATTACCTGCTAATATCTAGACATTAAGAATAGATTGTTTGGGCTTTACAGAAAATACAGGCAGAAGGGATGTTCATAATGGTCACAAGTGATGATTGAGAGACATTATCTTTCAAATGTTTTTAACCTTCAATGTATGTTTAAATGATCCAATAATATACAATCCCTAGTCCTGTCTTTGGTGACCCACCTGTCCAGCGCTGCAGGATCGTGAGCAGAAGATCTGCCCCTGCTTTGGCAGAAAGGGGCGGCCCAGCAGAGAACGCTTGCAACGGGCACAACAAAAGCACTCCTCGGTGGCGTGCCAGTGCTGCCCATCATAAGTCATCTGGCCTTGGTCAATGCCTTTGGTAAGATGTAAAAACAAATATCATGTTATAAGATAACATACCAGAAGTAGGTTTATTAGTAAACGCACAAGCAGTCCAGCTTTAACTGATAGAAAATGGTAATGTGATGGCAGCTTCTCCAATAATACTGAAAATGTTATTCTACAAAGCCTGAGCGGCTAATGAACCGCTGACCACAGCCTGATATTAGCCAGTATATTGAGCTCATTTTAGTGAGATTTGCAATTTAGTGCTGAAATGGACTTGAAAAAAAATATATAAACAGAGGTTTTTTTCTTCTAAAGGAAAACATTTCTGTGCCCATACACATGAATGCTCGATTTGAAGATAGCATGAATACATTTCAGCAGCCGTGCTCCCCAAGTAATCATCTTTCACAGCTTCCATCTGGATACTGCATGGGAGCATCCACTCTTTCACTGTTACTGGAGCTTGGGATGATAATAACCATCCACATCTCACTGCCCTGACTCCGCCTCCTCACAGCTGTGGCACACAGCCTTACAAAGCGGATAACACCCACACTTACAATAAATGGCTGTTTGAGGTTTTCTATGTTAGAGTGGGGTAATAAGTGTCAATGTGTTTTGTTAACAGCTCATACATGTTAAGAGAAATAAACACGTGCTGTACCTATGTGTTCTCCACATGCGTCACAGTACTCTGCATAAAGGGACTCAAAGCAGTTGCAGCAGTGTGGCCGTCCGTCCTTCATGATGTAGCGCTGGCCGCCGAGGGTGGTCTCACACTCGTAGCAACGGAAGTGCTTCATGTGCCAGTGCCTGCCCTCCGCCTCAGTGCATTCATCAGCAAAGATAATCTGCATAACAAAGACATCACAACAGCAAGAGACTCGATTAGATTAAATGATAATAAATCAATATTCTGGCTCTAAACTAGTTTTACACATATTACAAAAAAAGACTTTTAATGCTGCTATAAAAAGCAAAATCATCTGGATGATGATGATGATGTTGTTGTCTGGCGTACCTTAGGGCACCATCCTCGGCTTATTATAATTTTTATAATCATTTTAGATGGCCACTCAAACTTAACATGCCACATATTGCATTCGCAGTGCAATTCCACCAATCTATTATAATATTCCAAACTTCTTAGATTATATTATTTGGATAAGTTAAGAATTTGAGAAACTGTATTATTGGGTAGAGCAGAACAGTTTTTTTCTTTATTTAAACTGTCTATAAACTTACCACCCATCAGAATCATCTTGGGACCCTTTGGAGGGTTCAATTATCGCTAAACTAATATTAGGCAAGGCAAGGCAAGTTTATTTATAAGAAAATGGCATTTAAAATCAGTCATTAAAAAGAAAAGCTAATAAAATAAACATTAAAAGAAAAAATACATGGATAAAAGTTACAGTGCAGTCTAAGATATGAATAGTTCAATTAAAAGCAGCGACAAAAAGAAAAGTCTTCAGCCTGGATTTAAAAGTAGTCAGAGTTGCAGCGGACCTGCAGGTTTCTGGGAGTTTGTTCCAGATATTTGGAGCATAATAACTGAACGCTGCTTCTCCATGTTTAGCTCTGACTCTGGGGACAGAAAGCTGACCAGTCCCTGAAGACCTGAGAGATCTGGATGGTTCATAATTTAGCAGGAGGTCAGAAATTTATTTTGGGCCTAAACCATTCAGTGCTTTATAAACCAGCAGCAGTATTTTGAAATCTATTCTTTGACACACAGGAAGCCAGTGTAAAGACTTCAGAACATGTGATCCACTTTCTTAGTGTTAGTGAGGACTCGAGCAGCAGCGTTCTGAATTAGCTGCAGCTTTCTAATAGATTTTTTAGTGAGACCTGTGAAGACACCATTGCAGTAGTCGAGTCTACTGAAGATAAAAGCATGGACAAGTTTTTCCAAATCCTGCTGTGACATTAGTCTTTTAATCCTAGATATGTTCTTTAGGTGATAGTAGGCTGATTTAGTAACTGTTTTAATGTGACTGTTGAAACTCAGGTCAGAGTCCATGACTACACCTAGATTTCTGGCTTTATCTGTTGTTTTTAACATTGCAGACTGAAGCTCAGCGCTAACTTTTATACGTTCTGACTTGGCTCCAAAAACCATTACCTCAGTTTTATCTTTGTTTAATTGGAGAAAGTTCTGACACATCCAGTCATTGATTTGTTCAATGCACTTACTCAGTGTTTGAATTGGAGCATAGTCTCCTGGTGAAATTGTTACGTAAATTTGTGTGTCATCTGCATAGCTATGGTAACTTATTTGGTTGTTCTTCATTATCTGAGCCAGTGGTAGCATGTAGACGTTAAAGAGAAGAGGCCCCAAGATGGAGCCTTGAGGTACCCCACATGTCATATTTGTCAACTCAGATGTGTATTTACCTATAGAAACAAAGTTGTTTCTGTCCTTTAAGTAGGATTCAAACCAATTTAGAACTGTTTCCGAAAGTCCCACCCAGTTTTCCAGTCGGTCTAGTAATATGTTGTGGTCAACAGAGTCAAACGCAGCACTGAGATCTAATAATACTAACACTGAAGTTCTGCCACTGTCTGTGTTTAAGTGGATGTCATTAAAGACCTTTACAAGAGCAGTCTCAGTGCTGTGGTTTGGACGAAAGCCTGACTGGAACACATCGAAACAGTTATTTAAATGCAAGAAATTACTCAACTGTTGAAAAACAACTTTTTCAATGATTTTACCTAGAAATGGGAGGTTTGATATGGGACTGTAATTGTTCATTACTGAAGCATCTAGATTATTATTAGGGATCCAATCATCCAATAACAATCTAGACATTACTCCTACATTTATTTTTTGAAGGTAATTCTTCAATCCAATATTATTGTTAATAAAAAAAAAAATCGAATTTTCTTTCCATATCTCCAGCTGGCATAAACCTTGTGGGTTATCAGATAAACATGATGTGTTGGTCATACAGAACTATAAGGAAAATACCATAATTTGTATAAAAAATTCATGAAATGGAAATTATTATCATCCCGGGCCAGCTGGCCACACATATGGTTACTTTCAGAGACATGCCAAGGGTACTAAGGTCTTTTCACTCCAGATCAATTTCAATCACATCGAAGTCTCTGAGCTATGAACCATTCAGCCATGTCCAGCCCTGAAGGCTCCAGGCCCAGACAGCGCACCTCATCACAGGCGGTGCAGCGGGGTTTCAGCCTCTCCGCGTGGTGTCGGCCGCAGAAGATCTTGCCATCCTGGTAGAAGTAGATGAGATCCACCAACAGCTCCTCACACATGCTGCAGACAAAGCAATGAGGGTGCCAGACTTTGCTGTGCCCTGCCCTCGCAGCAAAGACCACCATGTCGCCTCCGTTTATTTGACCACCGCACTGTAGGAGAGGAGATAGGGAGAGAGGATAGGATAGGAGACAAGAGAGATAGGAGAAGAGTTAAGGTAAATAAAGGAAGGAGAAGTAGAAGTCGAGAGACAATAAAAGGAAATTAGTTTCGATGATAAGAGAGGAAAGAAAAGAAGAGAAAGGTAGATGGAGGAATTAGGAGAGAAGATGGAAAGAGAAGAAAGACAATTAGACAAAGTAAGAAAAGGAGAGAAGAGAGGAAAGGTTAAAAATAAAAGGGATAAAGAAGGAGTGAGAGAAGAAGCCGAGAAAAATATGAATACAAAATGTATGATTTTGATTTGATGAGACATTTAAAAGCAACCCAGGTAAGGAAAACCAAGAGTGTTATTAAAAAAAATATGCTGAATTTTACAGAAAGAAATAGTAATGCAATTTCTTGAGACAGAAATAAGTGTTTGGGATGTTCGTTGGTATCTTCAATTAGTAAATTGGAAGACAAAAGGGCAAAAGGCAGGATGACTAGTTTTTTTACCTTGTCACAGATGGCGCCACTGATGGTGAGGGGGAAAGGACGGATGTTGCCTCTGCCCAAGTTGTCCTTCTTCCGCTGGTTGCTGAAGATCTTTAGTTCCCGTTTCTCCTCCTCGTCCAACGCGTTACAGTAACGCACCTGAACAACAAAGTTCATCATCAGGAATTCTCATAATGTCAAGAAAACTTCTGGAAGTCATTTCAAAGATAAACATGTCAACAAAAATAGGAATTTTCTGTTTTGTTAAAAAGGTTTTACCTCATTGTCATGGGGAGGCAACTGGTGCAGCAGCTGTTTGATGCGATATTTCTCTCCAGGGCTGTTTATATAGGGAACCTTTTCTTCGGGTAAGGAGTTATAGTACTGATGTACCTGAAACCAACAAGAACAAACATGTGGTGATCAAATATCAAACCTGAACTCACTGATGTTTGAGAACATCGGGGCGCAGACACCTGTTGTAAAAAGAAATGTATGTATGTATGTATGTATGTATGTATGTATGTATGTATGTATGTATGTATGTATGTATGTTTATAATGCCTTAATAAGATATTCTAGGGAACTTGTTAGTGACATTAGCATTCATTTCAAGTTGTGTTTCTTATGATGAATGTTAGTCTAATCTCATATCTGTTTTGTTTTCTACTTTGTAGTTACTTTGTAGGAATAGCTGATAAAAGCATTAGTGAACCAAAACAGGTATAGGTGGCTGAAAAATCCAAACAAAGAGCTGAATGATTCTCACAAAGACATATTTCAGTAGTCATATGATCCATTATTAAATTAAAAATGATTGACTAGAGTCATGATAAGAACCTGACTTTCACAGTTTTAACTAAGTCATTATGTTTCTATTATGTACAGCAAAAGGTAGGCTAATATAATATAATACTGTATAATTGTACACAATCTACATTAATAAATGGAGACAGACCTGTGTAAATTAATCTGAAATTGCTTTTAAATGAATCCTGGTATTCATGCTTTGTTTTTGCTTTGCCCTTGGAAATTAGTGTCTGGTTTTTAAAGTGTGGCCCAATGAGCTCTGTGCTGCAGCTGCTGCAGACACAACATTGAACAGCATCAGGTGCTTTACATTTTTTTTCATCAGCTAATATTCACATTGCTTAAAGGAAAACTCCATGCTGGTAGTACAATTAGAAATTAGGATGCAGGAGGACTTGTTATCCGTGGCCTGAACCTCCTTTTGTCTTTGCATGTTAGCAGGGGAAATAGAGAAAGCCTTGATTGGGTTTGAGAAGTAAACACTCAAAGAAAGGAAGGCAATCTTGTCACTTGTGTCTGATTTTCAGCAAAACAGCACTGCACACAAAGTGGTTTAGTGTTCAGTGCAGTGTAAAGATCTATTTTGCTGACGTTGTTGTGATCTAATTTACATAATAATAGGGGTGGAGAGCGCGAGGGAGAGGAAGTGTGCCCCTGAGTGCTGAGTGCTGCCCCTCAGATTCTATATGGCCCAACCATTTTTATATATATATTTTTTTAAATACTATGTGCATGCCTTTTTATATAATAGTGTTCTATTTTATTCATCTTTATGCTGCACTTGTAAAGGTCTTAAATTACATTCATTTAAACATAGACAGTGGCAGAATATCAGTTTTATTATTATTAGATCTCAGCGCTGCCTTTGATACTGTTGACCACAACATATTGCTAGACCGTCTAGAAAACTGGGTGGGAGTTTCAGCAACAGCTCTAAATTGGTTTAGTACCTACTTAAAGGACAGAACAAACTTTGTCTCAATAGGCAACTACACATCAACTTTGACAAATATGTCATGCGGGGTTCCTCAAGGCTCCATCTTAGGACCTTTTCTTTTTAATATTTATATGCTACCTCTGGGTGAAATTATTAAAAAGAGCGATCTAAGCTATCACATCTATGCAGACGACACCCAGATTTATTTTAAAATCACACCAGGAGACTATTCTCCGATTAGAACACTGAGCAAGTGCATTGAGCACATCACTGACTGGATGACTCAGAACTGTCTCCAACTGAACAAACAAAAAACTGAGATAATTTTTTTTGGAGCAAAGAAGGACCGATTAAAAGTAATCGCAGAGCTTCAGTGGGCAGACTACAAAACCACTAATAAAGCAAGAAATCTAGGTGTAGTGATGGACTCAGACCTGAATTTCAACAGCCACATTACAACAGTCATTAGGTCTGCTTATTATCACCTGAAGAATATATAGACTATATATGTTATTATGAATACATTTGCCTCCGAGTCCTGCATGAACTGTGCATAGACTGTATTTTAACATTGGTCATATGGTGGTACTTGGAGAGCCAACTATTTTCTCAGGTGGTACTTGGTGTAAAAAGGTTGAGAACCACTGATATAGAGGATTACAAAACTAATGTCACAACAGGACTTAGAAAAGCTTGTCCATGCTTTTATTTTCACTAGACTCGACTACTGCAATAGTGTATTCACAGGGCTGACAAAAAAATCCATCAGAAAACTGCAGCTGATTCAGAACGCTGCTGCACGTGTCCTCACTAACACTAAAACAGTGGATCACATCAGTCCGGTTCTGAAATCTCTACATTGGCTTCCAGTCGGCCAAATAATTGATTTTAAAGTACTATTGCTAGTTTTTAAATCATTACATGGTTTAGGACCAAAAGTATATTGTTGAACTCCTACATAATTACGAGCCATCAAGGTACCTCAGGTCTTCTGGGACGGGTCTGCTATCGGTTCTGAGAGTAACAACAAAACATGGAGAGGCAGCATTTAGCTGTTATGCCCGACACAAACTACCCAAATCATGCACGTCCGCAGAAACGCTTACTATTTTTAAATCGAGACTAAAAACATATCTCTTTGCCGCTGCTTTTAATTGAGATGATCATATTCAAACTACAGTATGCCTTTTACATGTATTGTATACCTGTGGTGTTTATTTTTTATTATTTTATTATCTTTGCTTTGTAATGCCTGTTGTAAAATGCCATTATATATGTGTTTTTACTGTATTTATTCCTAAAAAGTCTTTTAATTTGTTTTGTAAAGCACTTTGAATTGTCGCGTACAGAAAAGTGCTATATAAATAAACTTGCCTTGCCTTGCCTTTATCTACGTATACTATACATTTCCCCTTCCTGGGACAAATAAAGGAAACCTGATTCTGTTTCTGATGTTATACTCTACACCAGTGACCATCAACTGGTGGCCCGCGGGCCATATCCGGCCCGCACGGCGTGGGTGACTGTGGCGTTGGCGGAGTGGTTAGTGCGTTTGCCCCCCACTCTTTTTTTTTACAACGTCTCGTGAGTAATGTGCAGTACCGGAGTCCAACAGAGAGGCAGCAGCTGCAGGACAGTTGCCTGCGTACTGCATAGCATTCCCTGCCCTGAAGAATAAGTGATCCTTGGTTAGCGTGAAGAGTCTGCTAAATGCGCTCCACAGTAGCCCCGCTGCGAGGCTCCAGCGAGCTGACAGTACATGAAGCGTGCCCCACTAGCACCCAGGGCCGTCTCTCCCTACACCTTGCGGAGGGTGCCTCAACTGAGCCGGAAATGCGGCGCACCTATGCGCTTATGCGGCGCAATTAGTGTGGCGTGGCACGGTTTCGCCGCTGCGAGGCTCTACTAGCAGCCCTCAACCCCCCCCCCCCCGTTGACGCTCGCGAAACAGAGGACCTCATGTTGGCCAGGGACGGCCCTGCTAGCACCCCCCCCCCCCCCCCAACAGAGAGGCAGCAGCTGCGGGACAGTAGCCTTCCCTGCCCTGAAGAAGAAGTGATCCTTGGTTAGCGTGAATAACCATCTTCAAATTTCTGGGCTAAAAATCGCTGGCCCCCGTAAGTGTCTCTTGGATTAATTTTGGCCCTTGGACAAATGTAGTTGGTGATCCCTGCTCTACACTCTGGAGGGTGAGACAAATGCTGGGTTTGCAAGTCAGTCACTGCCATTTGAGGAGGGGGACTTCTCCAGAATCTGCTTCTTCAACTGAGAAGAGCTCCGAATGAAAGGAAACAGATGAGAGTTAAGTGATAAGTATATCACTGTTATTCAATTTCAAACATGTGAATCTTATATAGGGCTACTCTCCCTGTGTTGACACATTTTTGTATTTTTAAATTTTGGTTTTGTTAGATGAAAAATGTTCTCGAGTCCGAGGTGTCATCTTTATTCTGCTTATGACTGGCCAACAGTCAAAAATCCAAAAGTATTTAAGTAGAAGAGTAACAAAAATAGAAAGTATTCCTCATTGAAAAGATCAAGTGAATTTGTGCTTAGAAAATTACTTAAGGTTAATCAGCTATCCACATTTTTGCTACTTAGTTTAATGTTTATTGATGTATTGGTAAATTGACAAATAGTTTCAGCTCGGTTTGAAATGATAGAAAGCCCTATATCACCAAATATTGTATTCTACAGCTCTTGATGTCACCATCTGTCTGTATTTCCTGTTTTATTTTTTAAAGTGTTCACCCATCGTGTCATGTCTGTCATTACTCTGTTTAATTACCTGATTCTGTCCATCTGGTGCCCTTGTGTTTTTCCTTCCCTCCCCAGCTGTGTCTTGTCTTGTCCTTGTGATTAGTCTTGTATGTATTTAAGTTCTGGTTTCCTATTAGTTGCCATCAGATCCTTGTTTGTCATTTATGGAAGAGGTCTGTTCATATTGTTTTTGCCAGGCCCGACTTTATCTAAATCACATGCCATTAAAGGTATCTCTGACTTTGACTTTTGTGTCCTGTATGTGTTTCCACCCTGCTCTGCTTGAACCTGACACTTATGTTAACTTTCAGTTTAATTGAGATGTATAAATACATTATTCAAATAATATAAAATATTATCTTTAACTATTTTAGTTTGTATTGGAAAATGGATCCTAGAGAGTCAGTAGTAAATTGTCCAGTCAAGTAATGTCAGTTACAAACGCATGTTTATGTCACAAAATGTAATATGTTCTGACAGCTCAAAGAACAGCACTGCTTGAGATAATTATTTTTCTTTTAAAGTCTGTGTCACACTAATGAAATTGTGCGGAGGGGAAACCCGAAGTGACAGGCTTTAAAATCATTATGTTTAAGTGCATTGAAAAAGCAACAGGCAGCTGCAATTGCCTGCATCCCCTGTTGGATGAGAGAGAATGCAGCCTCTTTCAGCATCCCGTCAAGATGGCTGTCTGGAGAAAATGACTGTTATCAGGGCGGCCTGTCATCTGTTAACAGAGCCCTAAGAATGCTGCCCTTACTATATAAAGACAGAGGTGTTTAAAGCCAATAACGCTGCACATAACTGTGTTTATCTTATGTAAAAAAAAAAAGATTACGAAATATCGTCCTCTTGATGTGCACAATTGATTACATTAGCTTGGTCATGCATGCAATTAAAAAAGGCATTTAAACTGCAAATGAGTCCAGACAGGAAATTGTGAGACCTGGATGCATAAACACATTGCCACACATTTCCAATTAGATTCAGCCAAACATTCACTGACTTAAATTGCTTCCATTCCTCTGGGTTTAGGCTTGCACGGATACACTAAAATACAGAAGAAATCGATGCTAAGCATACCAAATCGATTAAATGGGAAAATAACAATATGGCAACAGTTCTAAAGTGATATTTTCCTCTCATAGTTTTGTGAGAAATCATGTGAAATTAGCTTTTTTGTTTAGGGGGGGAAGGACTCCAAATAACCCTATGTTTTTGAATATATAACGTTTTGATTGATATGTGATTACATATTTTGATAGATGAAAATGTGCGACAAAATGTGCTCAATTGATCTCATGGTTGTCATTCTGGCTGAGTGTGATCTTGCATGGTTCCTACACAGAGTCAGCTTGAACACTGACAGATGAAAAATGTCCTTACAGTTATTCTTCCATGAAGCACCTGACAGCTGAGTCTCATTGGTTTGTATGTCGGCCCTGCCCTTCCCTTCTCCACCCTTCAACACTAATGGACTACGACAAATAAAACACCATAAAGGGGATTTAAAAACAGTAATGATACATTGTCTTGTTTTCAGATCAGTGAATTTTCCATTTTGGAAAATGCCACAGATACTTCATGTTCCAAGGGAGTCATTTTGAAAGATTTGCTTTAGTTTGATACGGTCTGGCTATGCCGAGAAAAAAAATGTCTTTGCTAATGCGGCACTTAGGAGCGACAGGGAGGGAGGTGTCTACTGGGCAAGTTAAATATATTGTGTACCTGCTCAGGACTGAGGCCGGGGGGGACCCAGGCGTATTCCTCCAGTGCACATCCAGAGTCATCATCAGAGGTGGAGTTCCTCTGGAAGTCGTACATCAGCTTGGTGATGGTCTTTTCCATCTCCAGAGACATGGCTGTCACAACATGCTCCTCTACACACACCGCTTCAGTGGACACAGGTATTCCTGTTGAGGAAATAGAGGAGACACTGAGAAAGAGTCGGAGAAAAGGCTTCAAATAAAAACAGGGTATAGAGTGAGCACAAAGAGAACAAAATGGGGAGGTAGCAAAGTCTTCCTCTTATCAGAATTCCAGACTATGTGGCATGTGCAGATTTAGATTCACCTGTGGATAAACATTAGGTGCAGCAGAGCTAAATAAAATATATCTGTGAAACATGCTTCCCTGTATAGCATATTAAAAACCAAAAACACATCAGTTGTTCAGACCTATACAATGCATTCAAGGTGCTTTAGGGCTGTAGTTGGGCACAGGAGGCTTTAAGGTAAATGTTAATGTCAGCAGGTTAACACTCATCTTAGTGCAATGTATGTGTATGCAGAGTAGCATTTAACACAAAGTACAGCTGAGGCTGATGGGAATGTTGTTAGTCATGCAGCTATCTGGTTATAAAAACCAGACAACAAATAGTTATACATCCTGCTGATGGAGGAAAAGTTGGGAGATCATCAAAGCTCTGTTGACCACAAATATTTGTACAAAATGTCCTGATTTAATATCTAACTGTAAACATCTTAGAGTCAAATGGAAATGGAGAAGTTTGTGGAAATCATAATTTTGGATTTTTACAAACTTTCATGGCAATCTTCCTAAATAAATGTTAATCTGGACCAAAACGATGGACCGACTGACAGTCTGCAATGCTATCCCTAAATCAGTGGTTCTCAAAGTGGGGGGCGCAGAGGCATGCCAGGGGGGGCGCGAGAGACCAGGAGGAAAAATGGCTATAAAAAAAAAAAAAGATAAAAAAAATAAAAAATCATAAATTGAAAAATTATTGATTCGAAAATAATATGATACAGTACAGTACTATTACGTCTGGTTCTCTGTGTTTCATTAAAGCTCGGCTCTGTGTGTGTGTGGAACAAGCCATTTTGTGTGCGCGAGCGAGAGAGAGAGCGCACCGGTACCGGAGATCGTTGTTGTTAGCTTCTGGTGCTAGCGAGCTACACTAACGGATATAAGGAATTTTTTCAACAACAAAGTGGAGGAGAGTCCTCTCCTGTCAGACTGAGAGGCTCAGTGAACTAAAGGACTCTCTCAGTGTTATCTCAGTGGGTCTCAAACGTTTTGGTCACCATTAATGTAAACAATTATTTCCGAGGCACACGTTTATAGTGATCATTATAGTTATAAAAAAATAAGAGAATAAATGAAAACCAGGTATAAAATACTATATGACAGTAAAACAAGAATAACGTTTAAAAGGGTGATTTGTAAAATATCCATAAAGAAAAAGTAAATCTGTTTACAGTTCTGTTTCATATGGGTGTTGAGAGAGGTATCCATAGATCTCTCCATGTTGCTCTCAAAGTGCACCAGATTGATGCATTTAACTTCAATATTTAAAAATAAATCTTCCCGGGGGAGCTTGCCCCCGGACCCCCCTATGTGAGGTCCACACACCACCTAGAAAAATAGCACTTTACCCCTGCTTACACCTATATGCCTCAAGCCTTCATTGTTACTGTCACACTGTGTATGTGCGTGGGGATTGTTGCATTAGAAAATTCCACTGTAGCGACCGGTACATTAATGGGAAACCCTAAATGTTTGAGCACCCTCTATGAAACGTCAAGCTACCCCACAGCACCCCCAAAATAAATATCTGGCGCCGCCACTGAGCCTGACTTGTGTTGGGGGGGCCCGACTTTTTTTTTTCTCCAAAGGGGGGGCCTGACAGAAAAAGTTTGAGAACCACTGCCCTAAATCAACAAAAATCTGTAAAAACAATTACTTATGTAGTTCCAGGGTATTGTATCTATATTGCAGAGACCGCTGTGTGCATTCACTGCCTTTATTGAATGAATAGATTAGAGATTCAAATCAATCTTATCCTCCTCCTTCTTTCTGTCTGAGAGAACAGCTGCACACATTACTGACACATGAATAATTAACAGGTGCAGGTATCGCCTCCAACACCAAAATACAAAAATTAAATGCAACTAATTTGACAGACAACGAGTATATTTAATGATCCAGCACCAAGAGCAAGTACGAGTTCTGTTTACATTTCATGGCTTATTGATTTATAAGCTGATGAAGGGAGAGATATTAGAGTCAATTAGTGTCAAGTGGAAGGTTTCTGACAATGTTAAAAACGTACAGAAATGTATAAAATCCATTGTGTTTAATAAGCTTGCTGATGTTGTTACTGAGAAGATGCAATCTGATCAATGTGGAGATGCCAGCAAAAAAAAATGATGTGTTTCTGCAGGTCATGTATCAAGGTCATAGCAGTTAACTGACAGAAACAACACGGCATGGTGGTCGGTGAGAAAGTGTGAACGTTCCCTGATATTTCCGATTCAAAACAATTGCACAACACAGGTCTTTTCAAGCAGTTTCAGACAGCAACATCATTTCCCGCAGATTAGAAAATCACAAGAAAAACAGAGCGTAAGCAGTAGCCAAGGAACAGCAGACATTTCCACAGCCTGAGCCAGTGAGTCAGCCTCCATCCAAGCACCATCTGAGTACTGTTTATCTCTCTAAGATGGGTGCTGCTGATTTCTTTGTGAGGATGGATCACAGGTATGTAACATTCAGCCTGTAGCCTGGCCCGAGGCTGTTATTCATTAGTGCACAGAGGCTGAGGGAGAGAGGGCCTGCTGGGAAACCTGCAGCCTGTTGCGCCAGCTAGACATCAGATAAAACGTGACCTAAGTTGGCTAAATGAAATCACATCAGTGAGCTGCTGACTAAAATGTAAACTACATTCCTGCATTAATATATTGTTTCTTACCATCTACTGGGGCACTAGCCTTTTAATTGTATAGCTATTATAGTGATACATTTCACTTCACATTAGCATTATTACATTCAAAGGAATATTAATATATTTTGTGTTAGATGAGAAGATTAATAACACTTATGTCCTTATGTTAAAACTACAGTCAGCAGCCGGTTAGCTTAGCTTAGCATTAAGGCTGAAGATAAGGGTAATATGTAACAACATTTGCCTACAAGCTCCTCTAAAGCTTACTAATTAACATGTTATATGTTGATGTTTAATCAATACCATGACTAAGTTGCTAAAAAACATATGTGATGTAAGTATAAGCAAGTAGTCACTGAAGTAAGGGACACAGTTAGAAGTGTTCTTGGTGAAAGTCATGTTTTGACCCACCCATCAACCCTGAACTCATCCCTATATGTAACTTCATCTGGGAATCCAGCATCAAATGACACCCAAAAATAAGAAAAGTAAGATAACAAACAACAAAATTGGTGTATTTGTTCATACACCATTTGGTAATACCAGAATAGAAACACATAGACGTCATCAAAAGATGACAAATCTGACTTCCAGCTGTTCTATATTTATTTATAACTTATTTACATCTTGTGAAACGCTAGCCACAAACTAACAACTGGGTTCTGTTCAAATATAGAAAAGTGTACAGAGCTCACGATGAGAGGCTCTTGTGTTCACAGGCACAGCTGCTGTCTGTTGAAAAATGGCTCCAATCTGTATAAGCAAACTGCTCTTCATGCAACAATGTTTTGTTTTCTATGTTCATCAGTGTTGAATACACAAGATTCAATGTTAGCACATGACAGCTTTGGAGATGTTGTTCGAGGGAGTTAGGCGAATTGTTTTCCTGCTGCTTCCAGGGTTTGTGCTAAGCTAGGCTAATCCTGTCATGGATCTGCTTCTGACCCCAGAGAGGATCTCATCTTCTGCCTCCAGATAAAAGAGACTGTATTTTACACGTCAGAATATTCCGCTAAATAAATAAGGTTCGTCTGTTTAAGATCGATGATGGAAAGGTTTTTAATTTACTTTGTCATAGCAGGAAATCACAAGCCATGGCAGCACATCACTCCCACCCTCATCCACCTCCACTGGTTGCCGGTCAAGTCCCGCATATCATTCAAAATCCTCCTCCTTACCTACAAGTCCCTCCATGCCCATGCCCCCCAGTACCTATCGGACATCCTTCACCCACATGCCCCACCCCGGAACCTGCGGTCCTCAGACTCTGGCCTGCTTACCACCCCCCGCACCAAACTGCGAACCTTTGGGGACAGAGCCTTCAGCGTGGCAGCCCCCACCCTCTGGAACGCTCTCCCTGCGGAGATCCGCAACATCCCCACGCTTGACGCCTTCAAAAGGGCCCTCAAGTCCCATCTGTTCACCAAGGCCTTTGGCCCCTAATCTATTTGTTGTTTTTCGTCTGTCTGACTGGTTGTCTGATTGCCTTTTGTTTTGTTATGTTTGTTTTGCCCTGTTCTTCCTTGTAAAGCGACCTTGGGTCCCATGAAAGGCGCTATATAAATCTAAGCTATTAATATTATTAAGTGAAATGGATAACAATAATGATGCGCAGGCCATTGTTGTGCATGCTGACTCTGTAACATGTCTAACTGGGCCACTTAAATGAAATAAAGCCATGATTAATCTCAATAGTCATGCCTTTGTTTACCTGCTATGACAAAATGTCTGCCATGAAAAAGGTTTCTTCACTACAATCTTTTTGGGTTAAAAATGATGTGTGATATTATATGGAATATGGGGAATGAGCGGCCATGCTAAAAATAAAGTAGCCAATTACTTGTGTTGTAAAATAGACTAACCCTCTGTGTCTCTATTAGTAAAGCCACTGTGAAGAAATTCATTTCACACATATTGTTAGATGTAGGGGATGACAGCGTACCTGTGTGCACCAGTGCCTCGATTAATGGTCCCTTCACACCCCACTTATTAAGATGTTCTCTGTGCATTGTTAAACAAAGACACAGCTTTAGTGTCAAACTGTTTCAATTTAATGAGTCGTCTTTACACCCTAACTTTTGACTGAATTGAGCTGGTACAGAAGGCTGCTGATGAGTGTGTGACTTTTTGACGTAATACTCACTCGCCAGGCCGACTGGTTAGTCATAACTCACTCCTCTGTTCTTCCCCAGCAACACGAGCAGAGAGGAGAGACAACTTGTGAACTTCTGTTTCCTGGAGGAGGCATACTTTCGGGTAATTCTTGCTTTAGAGAGAAGAAGTGGTCTATATTTTGTTTTGCTTTTTACTTTTTTGTTGTCGTTGTTTACTCTTCTGGAAGTTAACCCTTATTTATTCAAGCCACATTAACATGCTTTGGTAAACATAGCTTTACTAATCTGTACTCTTATGGTTGATTTTGCTGACTGCACTGCCTACTTTAAGGTTAAATGTAAGTCACATAGGACTTTTTTTGTGTTAATAGCCTAATATTTAATGTAAACAGTTTTAAAATAATTGTATTAACAGAGAAAGAAGGAGGATTACTGGAGAAACCACTTGAAAAAGATCGCTAAATGATTTCATTAAATCACTTCAGCAGAATGTGAGATATGGAAATATGGTAATTTTAAATCAGGGGGACATGAATATTACAGATCCAGGATAAAACTGACAGAGAGGCAGGACTCAACAGGATTTTTCATTGTGATTTTTTCTCTGCTACTTCAGGACCACAGACAGTGCCATGGATTTATCAATACACACTTAGGCTACTGATGTTCCAGTGCCATGGTCAGGGCCACAGATTATCACTAGCACACACCCCAGTCAGATAAAGGATCAATGAGTCAGGCACAAGACTAACATATTAAACTATACAACCCCTCCACCCCTGCACTCTCTCTGCTACTCAGGGATGAAGTGGGGGGTGGCAGGTTAACAAGGGGCCTTCATCATGGTTATTTTGATAACCACTTCAGTGATGGGTTTGGGGAAGCATCAGGGTCTGCAATTAATAGTGTGTAAAGGTCTACAGCATAAGTGGGCAATCATGTGCCCTGCAGGACCAAGATTGCTCGTTCTCTTCCCAACAGATCAATACAGTTTCCAAATAATCACCAGGGAGACTGAAAGGCTGCACACTCCTTGCCATTTGGTGAAATGTAGTCAATAATCATTACAAACATCTTATAATCAATTTTTCCTTTAAATGACAATGAAATCCTTATGAGCTTGGTTGATATCAGATCCATCTTGTGGCTCAGATACCTAAAAGCAAAAACTTTTTCTCAAAATGTTGTCGCACTGATCGACTGAACAACAGGCCCCTGGTGTCAAAGGGAGAGAGTGGATTTCTCTTCGTCACTTTCGCACAAAGCGGCTGGTGAAGCCCCCGGTTAGCTGTGCGTACAGTGGAGCTTGTCCTTGTATTGTTGGTCTCTTGGTGGCCTCCTTCACTAGTCTCCTTGTTGTACAGCCAATCAGAGGACAGCCTGCTTTGGACAGATTCACTGCAGTGCCATACTCCATTTCTGTCAAAAGGGAGTTTTGAAATAGCCTTCAGTCCGTTGGAGTCCTGATAGTGACGAGGCAAATGCATGACCTTTTAGATATAAACGTTCCTAGTTCTTATTAATCTAACTAACTTTTAAAAATATATGTTGATGGCACTTTAGGCAGGGAAAGTAAAAAAGTGTCTGTTTCCACTCCAAACACCTACACACAAGTAATCTCCATTTAACTAATAATGTGACTTCTAAAGCAAAGTGTCTGTGATAACTTCTATTAAATAAAAGAGGTCAAACAGTATTTAGATTTTTCTTTGGAATTGATAAAGAGATCTGTTTTCACTTTGAATGTAAAAAAAATAAACTTCTGAATTTATAATTAGTCTCTTTAGCTGCTGAGTACTTTGCTTTTAGGTCAGTGTGATTAATGAATCTGTGCCTACTTGACACCTCTCAAATAATCACAGTCAAGTATCAAGTGTTTAGCTAGGCAGTTTAGATTTTACTTTATTATAATGTATTTGATAAAAACATATTACTTATTTGATTTGACAGTGACGATTGCTGTTTTAACAGGTCTACAGAGACTAGAGGACTCCCTGAGCCTCGGTGAGGCAGCAGTCAGCCGACGGATGGTTGGAAAAATGCTGCAAGTTGCCGTGGCAACAGATTGGGGTGCAAAGTCTTGAATAACATACGAGTGTCTGAATAAATATATGATCATATTGATTTAACAATAAGAATACAAGCAGAGAGAAACCATTAATATGTTTTTCTTTCAAAAAACCCTCTTTGTTGGGAAGCATGCATTTTTAGTGTTGTTTTTATTACAAACCAGGGTTATATAATATTTGAGCTCTAGGCATATCATGCTTTAAAGATCATAAGTGATCCCCACATTTTTTCTTAATTTGCTTCTCCTTCAGTTAGATCCAATTAACAGTGTCTTAATTTACACATACATTAGCTGAGATTAATCAACGTCTCTGAGCCAGAGGAGAGAAGATATTGGGTAATTGGGTGAATTTGAGAACAAAGAGAAGAGGCTCTGCGTATAAAACTCACAATAGTGAGAAAATAGTCTTGAACACATACGGTATCTGGAAACAGAAGGAGAGAGAGAGAGAAACAGAAACAATAGATGGGCTGTGTATGCAGTGTTAAGAGCAACGCTTTTTCTTTTTCACGTGTCATGCTTCACCCACCTCCCTCCTCCCTCCTCCCATCCTCATGTGCCTCTGACAGGCTCTGTGTGGGTGTGCATGAGAGAAAGAGAAAGAGAGGGAGTGATGGAGAGAGAAAGCTCTTATTTATGTAAAAGCTGACATGAGAGGAGGTGCTCGGCTGAAGCACAGAGCCTGACCAAGGCTCTATTAACTCTTCACGGTGAGAGCATCACCCATCACATCTACAGTGTTTAACTGACAGCAAATATAATGCAAAGCTGACTTTCAATGTCCTTATCTATTACCACCATACAGCGAATCAGCAGGGATTTAAATAAATCCTCTGGTTTATAGAATAGTTTTCAATTTTTCCAATAACCCCCTAAAATAAAACACAAAAAAGGATATATTAGCTTATACTCTGAGTTAATACTGTGGGCTTTTAATGTGCATTTCTTATCAACGAAAAACATTAAAGGCTTCTATCAGAAAAAAAACCTGGTAAAGAGTTTTACATTGAATGTACTCCCTCCTGCGCCCTCTTTAACACACAAAAGCCGAACAAAGGAGGATACTAATCGTTTCAACAGGTTCTTGGTTGTCAGCTAATCTCAGCGCTGTATGTAGGCAATTATTTCACTGTAAACAAACACTGTGTGGAATTATTATTCTAACACACAGTAATTAATCATCCTTCGCATGATGTGGGCTCTGCTGCAGGAATGTGTCAAACACAGTCGATCAGGATTCATGAATGCTGTTAACTATTTACTATGTTCACGAAAAACAACAAGCATAAGAGTCTATTATTTGTTACTCGCTCCTTTGTATTCGTTACAGCAGCTTTTTAATGCTTTCAACATCCTCATAGACAGCACATCTGATGCAATATTAAAGCCAGTGTACAGTGGGAGGTTTGAAGAATCTTACTAGATACATTAGCTGCTCGCTCTGTTTCTATGTGTGTTTTGTAGTGGTTAAACACACGCTCCTAATGTTAAAGAAGTGGTAGTAGTTTAGTTTGCACACAGGCCCCCTTTGCAAAATGTGTAAAACATCAAACACTTCAACAATATGCCCCCGGGAGGATTGTGGCAGGCAAGTAACATAATGCGACAGAGTACATAAAGGTCAGTCATTGAAAAAATTGAAATACTAATGTTTCAGTGGGTTTAGCAGGCTTCAGTATGGTGTAGCTCAATCGGAGCATAAAAAGACTGAAAAGTGTAGGTTTTTGTTGCCCTCTAATGGACTGTACCACGTGTTTCCCATATTTTGCCTATCCTCATTCACGTATCCATCCAACAAAACAAAAACATCTATCTAGTTTGATGTGCTTGCCTTTCTTTCCCTCTTATATGATTAACACTGAGCCTTTTGTGCCACTGATATTCCTCAAATCATTTTTAAAGCACTTCGAGTTGTAATTATCCGAGTGCCTCTCACAGCTTTAAAAACCCTTTTTTTTCAAGTGATATTTATCAGAATACAGTTTTGCTTTTACAAAAACAAAGACGTTGATAGAACTGATATGTTTTGATATCTATTTGTTAATATTTCTTTCATTAACAGATAGTTGTTTCCTCTGTGTTGGCTACAAGTGCTGCACTATGAAACCAATTTGTTGGCTCATCTCATTGCTCGCTAACATAATCGACTGATATAATCAATTTTACAGGACAGCAGATGGATGAAATCTGTTATCACCCTCTATACCTCAACCAGTGTCCTGATGCAAATGGCTTTCAAATCGCTCAGCAGGTACAGTTTTGATCGACGTTCTGGGCCGACACACACAAATGTAGTGTGAAAAATCTTGAGGTAAAACGATGTGATGTCCTTTGACAAACATTTGAATGTGTTTTCACAGAAGTGACACAACAAAGGGCAGTGGGCAGGGTTGAAACAGTAACCTACTGCTCCACTAACGCTGTGCTCCCTACTGGACTTACAACAGCTCCAAATGTCAACCCATGACCTTTTCGCCCTCCCCAGATGATCTCACAGTGATCCCTGAATTAATAATAAATGGTTATAGTCACACATACACCAAACACACACACCTCTCTAGCCTGAAACTTCGAGCAGTGTCTATTCCTTTCTCTCATAACGAGAGAATGATCTCACTCGGTCGGGAACGAGTGTGGCGGAAAACCTGTATACAGGATAATGGCCATGGAGCTGGTCGCCATGGAGTCAGGCTGGTTGAGTAAATACAGTAACCCCTGCCCCAGATATACACCGTGTAATGAATGAGAAAATAACAGCATGGCAACTGAGTGAGAGGCTTGACAGGAAATATGTTATTCGTTAATCTAAATGCAGGAATACACATACAGGAGATGACAAAGTTGGTGTATAGAGATGGAAGATACAATAGAAGACTACAAATAAGCAATTTTGTTGACAGATTGCTTCTCACCGAACAATATATTTTAAAATACAATCTTTCAGGCAAGTTCAGTGTCCTTCATTCCTCCATTTTGTTTCTTAATCCGCACAGAAGGGGAGGTGTATGTGTGTGTTTGTGTGTTCAATGGCTCTCTGAGGTCTGCATGGAAAATCATTAAGGACATCAAGGACTCTCGTGAAAACAGGCAAAATGCTGTCAGATCTCGTCTACGGATAAAAGCCAGGAATCAACGTTCTTTCTGTGAAAACCGAGATTCGGATTTTAACATTGGTTGGTTGTAATTGGCTGTCAATACGGCATCAAATCCAGAATGATGTAACCCCATTTCAATAACAAACAGTTCTCATGTAGCGCCAATCAGCTCATAATCCAGTTATGAGGATTAAATTCTTACCGCAGCTTATTTGGATCAGAACTAACAAGAAATTAATTGAAAGGGGGATGACCCTATAGGAATAGAGCTACGCAGTTCAGCCTGCAGAACAGACTGAGAAAAGCTCAAAGTGGGTGACAGTGCTGGTGATATAATTGGGAACATAACACACACTCCAATTGGCTGTCAGCATTACTCACGCCGCATCAATAACTGGAAGGACATTATTTTCACATCCTGAAGTTGTAGATCACAAAACTGTGGGGCAAATTAACAACAATGATTAAAACAAACCAATTAAAACAAACCAATTAAAACACACACACACACACACACACACACACACACACACACACACACACACACACACACACACACACACACACACACACACACACACACACACACACACACACACACACACACACACACACACACACACACACACACACACACACACACACACACACCACACACACACACACACACACACACACACACACACACACACACACACACACACTGATGTGCTAATTGCTGGAGGTGTGTTCCTGAAATCCAAAGTAATACTCTCTTACCTACAGATGTACAACGTTTCACAAGGACCTGGAAAGCTGTAATTAAAGGGTGACACATTTCTGCTCCTCTCCCACTGTGTGGGATGGCCTGAAATAGAATTGCAGGGTTTCAACAGGCAGATCTGCACTCTGCACGGGCACCATCCTGCGTCTCAGCCAGGGAAACAGATACTGTGTTCAGCCTCCCCATCTCTGTGGGAATTTTACCAAATGATATGACAGACAGGCGTGACCAGGTATGATGACAGGCCACTAAGGGAGATCCTGAACACACACACACACACACACACACACACACACACACACACACACACACACACACACACACACACACACACACACACACACACACACACACACACACACACACACACACACACACACACACACACACACACACACACACACACACACACACACACACACACACACACACACACACACACACACACACACACACACACACACACACACACACACACACACACACACACACACACACACACCAGTTTCCAGCCCGAGTCATATGACCAGTGCGATCAGTGCAGCTGTGCATGGACTCCCTCGACGCCTGGTGATACCCAAACTGAAGCTAATTCCTGTTGTGTGGTGCCATTTACATCCTTTGCCTGAGGGTGTAATCTCTAATATGGGCCCATTATTATTCCACAGAGCCTTGTGTTGGGGGGTTCAAGTGTGCTATATCTGTGCAGGCGTGTGTTTACTTGTGTGTGCATGTGCACGTGTGGTAATGTGCCCGTGTGAGTTTGCGTGAGAGAGGGAGAGCAGGAGAGTCTGTTGCTATGCATTTCTACACGTCCTCCCACTGGTCTCTTCACATGTAACATCATGGCAGAGAGGAACACATATAGTTGAGCCACTTTCCTGTGATGCAACAACACTTTAGCAGTAAAAGCCCTGAAAGCCTCAGCGTAGCGTTATAGGTCGGGCACATCCCTGGGTCGCCTGGGCTGAGGAAAAAGGGCTTTAACCCCTATATATTGCTTGTTGGCTCACCAGATTGCTAAAATGGATTCTCTGGGAAGGCAATGCTGAGTTTTTCATGGTTGAATGAGAGCATTAGGTTATCTTGCAGTTCAACCTGTTTTGAAGAGTTAGGCTATAAGGGTTATTATGCAACCTTTGAGTTATGTAAAAATCAAAAACAAGGTGTATTTTAAAATATACAAATGTCCTCCTTTAGTAACATGTAGGGCTTCCACAAAGAAACCAAACAATGTCACTTTTTGTTGCTTTCATCCTCATACTCCTTTAGAACACATGACCCAATTTAGAACAAAGAGGCAAAACAAAGAAGGTTTTTAAATAACGCCACCTGACCTCCTCCCTTTGTTCTTGTCATAATAACTCAAGCCGCTAGAGGGATTTGTCGCTGGAACCTTAACAAAAAAAGCTGATGTAATTCTGGTTCATTAAAAAAAAAATGCTCCCTGCATTGTGTGTTTTTCTTGTTTTGTTGGCAAGTTAAATTACATCTTGCCGGATAAGTTGAGCAATGACAATGGCACACATGCTGCATGATCCACTAACTGCTACATTGATACATTATAGAAGAGGTAATTTATTTCAGGCTAAGTAGAGAAAGCCTTTTTCTTTTCTGGCAGCTATGACTGATAACAACTTGGCGTCAATGTGACAGCACTGTGTGAATTTTACAATATCAGCACTCTCTACAGAAATAACGCTATGAATCTCAATGTCTTCCTATAATCATTCTTTTATGGCAGCAAACCTGCCGCAATTTTTTTATCTTATTTTTTTTTTAAGACCAACACAGAAGGGCTGACAAATATGCGGATGCTGCCTCATGGGAAGCATTTTACTGCTCTTCATGCATTTGTCATACTGTAAGTGCTGTGCATATAAAAGTTGTTTTTGTTTTCAGTCTGGAGATGAGTCTTCCTGTTCTTGTGCCATTTTGTCAATGGAACCATGACGGGGAAGCGTGAGTGCTATACCGGCAAATTGAAAACAAACAGAAGATGGACCCAAGAGGTTTGAACTGGTCTGAGAGTTATTTTAAACATTAATGTGCCACCACAAGTTCATACATTATTGTGATGTGAACAGAAGCACAGGGAAGAGCCCAAATGTGCACTGTGGTGTTTCTCTGGGGGAAATAATCTGAGTTCTCTAACAGAAAGTCCACCACCAACATTTATTTGCTACTAAAACCACCAGTGTAAAGCAAAGGAATCCAATACTGACTTTGTAGAGTTTGTTACAATGTAAAAGTATGTAAAGGAGCAGAGAGAGTAGCCAAAGAAGGCATGATTCATCTAACACCCTCCATCATTGTTGTAGCCCTTTTTTGAAAACCAGCGTTTTTGTGCAGCGACGCAATCAACAATAGAGATGTAATGACTCACGCCGTAGTGTTCCAAAGCGAACAAAAACATATAAATTGACAATGATGTTACAAAAAGGGCCGACAATGAGATAGGACAAATCAATCAGATCTCAATAGATCAAGTCACAGCCAGACAAATATTCAGAGGAACAAATCTGCACCTCCATGACTGGAAAACTGGAATTACAGGCTGGGAGGGAAATTATATTGGACAGCTACCGGTAAGAGTATGATTACATATACAGTAGATCAGTGGGCGCCACCATTATCTCTAATAGAGCCTGTTTTTTCATCAAGCCTCTGCCCTCAGTCACACTGCTAAAAGATGCTGCAGAAAAGTTCACGGACACAAACACTGGCTTGTCTCTGTGGCTGAATCAAGAATGGCATAAATAGATCGCCATGACAATGCAACAGGTGACAAAAAAAGACACATTTTGGTCTGTGTGCAGAGGTGATTATTACCATTAGCCTAAAAGCCCTTCAGATAACAGCTCAAAGCTGCAGACTTTATCACAAAACAAAATTAACTAATAAGAAAAAACTGGTGGCCATTAGCTGGTAAGTCTTTGCAGCTGAAGGGCAACGACAAGATGTCGCACCTAAATGGGTTACAGCACAGAAACAATGTGTGTGTGTGTGTGTGTGTGTGTGTGTGTGTGTGTGTGTGTGTGTGTGTGTGTGAGAGCTGTGGGCTGAGCCGAGGTGGGATAAGAGGAACAATTATGATATCCACTCATTTTGTGATAAGAGATGATTGGAAGAAATACATATATTAGGAAGCTTAATAGAGGGTAGATAGCTGAATACGATTTGGTGAAAGAAAAGACAGAAAGCAAGACGGACATTATGTAAAGGAACAGAAAAAGGATAACAAGGATAACAATGGAGGTTATGAGACTAGAGGTTTGTTCCCGACTGAAGTATAAATGCCGACCAATCAGTGGCGAGGCCAACCGGGTTTCCATTTAGGGTGTCTATGTTTCTGGGTCACAGAGTTTATACTTTTAATACAATCTAGTGTTAGAGATGCTAATTATACATGTTGAGGTGGAGGTGTTAGCTTCTGACATTTAAGGGTTAGAGTAATTAAAAAAAAGGAAAGATCAAACATTGTATCCAGTGACCTGGTAATAGATAATTAGAGAACTTCTAACTAAAGGTAAAAGGTTATTTCTAAAAGGTTATTTTCTGCAATTCTTATGTAATTTCTCCTAATGTAACTTACTTATTTTTCTGCGTTTCAGAGGGAAATATTATACTTTTTACCCTACTACATTTAATTAATAACTGAAAGAAGGTTAATTTGCAGATTCAGGTCAACAACATTATGATATTATTTATGATTAATATAACACATTAATGAACCCTGAGGGAAATCAACAAGCTAATGATGGATAAGAAAAATCATTTGCAATAACTCCTTAACCAGCTGCAACATTGATGCACATTAAGGTATTCATTTTAATGATCTGATAATATAATACATATCATTATGCAATAGGCAACTCTGCATAATAACTACTTTTACATTTGGTGGTTTGAGTATTTTCTGATGTCAGTACTTTTGTACAATTTGTATTCGTAGGATAATCTGGGGTACTGCTAATTTACTTAAGTAAGAGATCTTAAAACTTCTTCCATTAGTGGGTGCCAGTAACAACTTCCTTTAGCAGTTAAAAGCACAATAACCCAAATAAGACAACTAATGAATTCCCGCATGAAGTTTAATAAAGTATCCTGAGCTCATTGAGATTCATTAGCCCTTAATTGGTCTTTAACAATGAAGCTCTTGTCCAAATGCTTTAAATCTAGTTTAACATCTGCTCAGTGAAGCCTTTAAGACTGAGCTCAAAATGGAAAGCTCTGTATATATTGTTGGATTAATAAGTGCTATTAAATAACACGTGTTAAAAGAGTAAGAGGTACTTCCAAAACCATTATTGGATGATTTAGGGCTTGCCTGAGCGACTCTCTGCGTAAGCCATGCATGACACTGTCGCCCAAGAGAGGGGGGGGGGGAAGTCCCGCTGTTGGGAAAATCGTTAGCTTAAAACCTCAAATTCAATTACCTCCTTGTTACTGGATCTCCCATGATGCTCCTCTAGAAGACTTTGAGTTCAAAATAATTCCTATAACTCCTCCACTTTTGTAAAGTCAGGCATCGGGATCAGGCATCGACGGAACAACACAATCAGAAAACATTTAGGGAGCTAGCCGGGAGCAGCGAGAGTAAATACATTCAAATCAAGCTTAAAATAAACAAAGGTCTCCACTTCAAATCAAACCGTAACATCTCTAGTGGAGGAAGAAGTACTCATATGCTTTTCTTAAGTAAATGAGCAATAAAACAGTGTAGGAATAATCCCACTAAGTAGAGGTAGTCAAGTATAATCAGCTAAATGTATTTGAAGTGTACAAAGTAAGTAAGTAATTTGTTCTTCAAGAAAATGGCCACCTATTATGTGACATTATCAGATGGTTAATACTGATGCAACAATATGAAAGCCTTTTTTAGATGTAAGTCAAGGTGGAGCTGTTTTTCAACCACCTCATATCGAGTTAAGTTGTTTACTCCAGAGCTTCCTAACCTCTAAGGGTCAAAAGATAAATCTGAGGTTGTGATATGATTAATGGCGTAGGGAGGAGAAAGTGACCATTTGTATTCCGTTTTTCAAAGTTTCTAATCTATGCTGTTTTGTGAAACATTGGATTTGAATTCTCAAACAATTATTCATATGATGCAATCTGAGAAAAATCACTCTTTGGTTGAACTGTTGAAAAGGTCCCGAGGCAAACATTTTGGGAATTACTGGTGTAATCTTCAACAATGTGCTGTTTAAAAAAAAGAAAGTGTGACATATAATAATAAATAATAATAATAATAAATGTATTTTGTAAGTGCTTTTACAGGTGCTGAAAGTCGCTTTACAGAGGTAGTACAAAAAGAGAAGGACAACAATTAAATATAGTAAAAATCACATTAAAATCAAGCAATAAAACAACAATCCCACATTAAAAGCCAGTTTGAAGAGGTGAGTTTTTGAACGTTTTTTTAAGGTGATGAGGTCAGTGCAGTCTCTGATGAAATATACCTTTCATCAGACATATACCTAAAGTGGTCTAATAAATGCAGTATAGTGAAAACTACAATAATTCCCTCTGACCTGTATTAAATAAATAAAAAAGGAAAGTAATGGAAATGTGCCTGACCGGCTTAAATCCACTAACCTGAAATCAGAATAGTTACAGAGCAGAGATATGTGTGCATAATACAGATTCAGGCTGTGTAGGCTGTGAGCAACTCGGTCTTGGTTTCCAGGAAGCCCTGAGGAGCAGCTGAGCCCAGCAGTGGGAGTGCTGTTGGTGCGCCATGGGCTGAATGAGCAGATTAACAGTGATCTTATTCTGCTTGATGGGGGGGGGGGGTTATTAGATGCAGGTGGTGCAGCATTGATGAGGATCAGCTGGTTAGAAGTAAGGGTGGGTGTGTGTGTGGTTTTCACAAAGGAGGTATAATAGTTAGCATCTTTGCTCCCATCATATCCTCATCTTATCAGAACCGTTTAGAGTGACGCAGAGCTCATGAGTGGAAAGCAAAGATTTCGGTCTGTGAAGTGATTTCACTGCAGCCTCGTGGGATGAAATATTTAATGGATCAGGCAGACAGTGTTGACTTTTTCTACATCATCTCTGGGGCGCAGGGATCATTTACATCTACAAACACAACACAAGTTGCCTTGTTAAAACTTTAGCAATTAAATCAACTTAAATTATGCATTATGCCTCTAACTCTTTCCTTAAAAGCGATGGACATTTGTTGGGGGTGATTGTACTTATTTTTTAGCACAGCTCTTGGGACAGTATTGTTGGTCTGGGGGTCCACAACTTTGGTCCAGAGAGAAACATCTCCACATCTTCTGGAGGGATCAGCATGACAAACTGTAAAGAAACACCGACGTCATTTATAATTTTGGTTATCTGACTTGTCTTCTTGTGTCATCAGAAGGCTCCCAGTGCTTTTGAGGGAAATGTCTTAAAACTACTTCATGACATTTTTCATCTAGTGCGCTTAGCAGGTCAATTCGTTTTGGGGGGATGTTATCATGCTGACGTCAACATTTAGCGAAAAGCAAGTTCAGCAAGTTTGTCTTCTCTCTTTGAATTCAACTTGATGGTATCTTGAACGGTTATCGACTAAACACTCGTCAATAATGTCAGCATTAAAAAGCTTCTTGTATCTGACAATTATAACTATAGGTACAATGTTACCTTCTTGACTGAAAGGGAAATTAATCCTATACAACTCTTGTTATTCCTCATCCCCTATGAACAATTTATTGAATCGCTTTATTACCAAGATGGAAAATCCATTCACATATGAGAAAAAATGCACTTCACACTTTTTTCATTTATTCTGAATTGAGTTGACGAGGGCTGCAGATTAAGTCATTTGAGAAGAAAAATGAAGCTGTGAAAAAGATAAATTGGATATTTGAAAAAGAAAAAGGTTTATATCATGATGCAAGTAGAAGCAATATAGTCTACTGTAAAATAAATCCCTTTATTGCTGTCATTTTAAGAATTGTTTATCTCTATAGTAGAGCTGAGTGACTGCATGATAGAGAATCTGGGAGATGACACATATAGAGAAGCCCCCTGCTGGGTTTGGATCCAGAACTTCGGGGTATTTTTTCTTTTTTTCAGCTGCTTATTTTTCTTCCCTGCCCTTTCCTTTTGCCATCACGAAAATTGGTAAAATGCCTTTTTGGAGGTGACAAAGGGCAAGAAGCCTTCCAGAACTTGTAGCTTGGAGCGAGGATTAAAGGCATCCGATCGAATTTTGCAAGAGATTTTGGTCTTTATTTTTCTTTATCGTTCCTTCAATGTATAACTTATCTAATGAACTTATATTTAGTGGCATGTAATTGCTAATTGCGCAGTAGCTAATGATCAGTCGGGACTTTTTTTGGAACATAACATTTTAAATGATTTAAAGGAAACCTTCTGTAGCTAAAATATTGTCGGACTGTGCATGCTTGATTTATTAATCAGTTGTAAGGCCAAGACATTTAATTTAACAGTTGGGTAGTGCAGCTGATCTCATTGGCTTTATCATCAAAGGATCATCCAAAGGAGGGTAAAGCCAACAAAAGACTGGGATATAAATGTGATTGGGTATATGTTGGACTATAGGGTACTGGGTACTATTACAGATCTTGTTTTCACACTGTTATGCCTGTTAAACATGTAACGCAATGACGTCACAGTAAAATGATACTTGTTGAACGATGTCCTATTTGGCAGATGGAAGTGCTACTTCCCCTATCCATTTATATCATCCTTGTCACAGATGAAAGGGCCCTGTTATTTGTATGAGGGAAAGGGAAAATAGGTCACGAGAAAAGAGTTAAGATGCAGTACTTCAGTCAGTATGACACAAAAGCACTTATTTTGTACTTTTCCCAATTTAAGCTTGTAAACATGAATGTTAGATGGATATAGCAAATCGAACTTTTCCTACTTAAATAGAGAACATGTCATTTATAATCCTAAATGCCTTTCTTGCATATTTTCTTATTGTATTTGCATCTAGTGTGTACATGTAAATGGCTGAAGCAGTACTTCTGTGTGTGCGTACACGTTTTGTTGAGTAGGAAAATTCTATTTGAGAAGCCCAGTAATGATGCCATTAGTATGAGGATAGAGTGAAGCTAAACCTTGGGGGCACAGCAGAACCACAGATGAATCCTCTAGAGTTAAGCTTCCTCATATCAGTCAGTGAGGCCAAACCACCACCAAAATTGACACCAACATCACCAGCAGCAGCTTTTACATCATCCTGTCTCTCTGCCCTGGAAATAATCCATACACCTGCAGCCTCAGTTTGTCCCCGTCTCTCTCATATCCTCTCTGGATGTAACTTTTAATTTAGGGGAATCAGTCCTCTGACTAAGCATAAACCGCATATTGTTCTCTTAGTGATCCCTATCGTAAACCAGTCAGCACTTTCTAGCATACACGGAGATTGGTAGGAAACTGCTGAGGCGCACAGTGCCACGGCGCTAGACAAACGCTCTGTGGTGAATCTTGTTTAAAGCTAGAACTTAATAAATATCTATGCCTCTGTAGCCTCCTCCTCTACTTTACAGATCATCGATTTATCTATAAAAAGTGAGTTTGGGGGCCATTTTGAACTGATGAGCAGAAAGCGAGCAGAGGAGCAGATGGCAGGAAGAGTGTGTCCAGATGGGCATTTTTGGCCAGAACAGCGAGGTTAGCGCAGAATCATCCTGACACTAAGTAGCGAGGAAACTTTAAAGAACCAAGATGAGTCAGAACGTTGGTGTTGATGAGTCCTGAATAATGTTGCAGAAAAGACCACGACTCTGCTTTGGGAACGATTACAGAAGTTGGCTATGATCGAGTCAGTGGGCTCAGCACTACAATAAGCTTTAATGAGCAAGTTAATGATTGGTTTATTCTTACCAATTAGGGGCTTTAATATGGCACTGGGGAGAACATTATTCATCCGACAGCAGCAAGCCGCAGGGCATCATCCAGGATCGACTTCAAGAAGAGCTTGATTGTGGGATAGACCAGTTGCAGGCTAAATATTCACCACTCACTCCAAGAGAAATCAAATCAAGCCGATTGCTTTCTCAAGCGTTATTTGGAGCTTGATTTACCTGATTTTCTCTCAGTGTATTTTTACCTAAGACTGCATCTTTTAGCTTGTGTGCAGCAAAAGTATACTTTTCGCTTGTCCACAGCCTAGATTACAAAGAAGAAGTTATCTGCATTCATTTGTTTTGGCAACATCTTTAAGCTATTTTCAAAACCATCATTACCCCCAATCCACTAACAGAATAGTTCGGTTAAAAGACAGGGCCAACTTATTGGAAAAATCAATCAAGGTGGTTACTGAGTGCAGAAAGAGTAAAGTCAATAATGGAGGAAACCCTCAATAGTCATTATTCGTAGCAAAGGAGAACACTCGGTTACCACGGTAACATTATTAAATATTCTTTAGTAGTACAACTGTAATTGTTTCTCTCTCACATCATCTGAAGCAATACTACTATAACATATATGTGAGGTGGTTGTTCTTTCAGCTAACTCATCCTCACTCTTGAGCTAATCATGTGTGTTGTCTAGGTGTAGATTTTAAGGCCAAAGCTTTTTTTTGTATACAAGCCACAGGTCTTATTGAGTAACTTGTTTTATGGCTTTATTGCCTCCACCAAAAAGGTTATGTTTTCAGTTTGTCCGTTTGCAGGCAATATCACGGAAAAACTAGTGGCCCAATTTCCATGAAACTGGGTCGAAGGGTTCATGGGTCAAGAAAGAATCCATTAAAAGTATGAATCACGGGGCAGTTACACAATTATCTTACACTTATGGAAGTGGCCTTCGCAGAGGTCTGCTCTCTCAGTTCAACCTTATTCCAGTCCGATTCAGATTTCTTACCAAAAAAGGATAAGGGTGGCAATATTCTGCCTTTGTATTATTGTCATTAAATCCCTTTAAACAATATGTGTCATTCTGTCCCTCTCCAACTTCCCCATCTCCAAAAGCAACTGATCCCTGCTAAATACACAAAATAGGTCACCAATGTATACTTTTACTTTTCAATAAGTCTAAAAAATATCAAACATGGCCACTGTAGTTTTAGGAAAATGTTACAGAATTAAAAAAGGAGTAAATAGTTTATGAGTTGTTTTTCAGCAGCAGGATGGTGTATTAAAGTAAACCACACTGACCGTGTAGATGCATGAACACAAGATCCTTTATGCCGGTCCCTTTTACAAAGTAAAAACCGAATCTGCAAGATTTATCCTTGAACAGTTTTCACTGTTATCCATTTTAGGAGGAGCTCAATGTGTGGCCAAGGATCCTGTGGTCTTTGCTGCGGATGTATTGAAACACTGAAGTCCCAGGTAGACACAGTTAAGCTCTGCTCTTTATTATCATGGTAAATCAGGTTTGTGCTGTAGCCAACAGAATACCTGCTGCTGTTTGCCCTTTTACAGTAGATCTTCCTTAGACAGTTTTATTTTGCCTGTTGAGATTCACAGACATTCTTTACTGCTGCTATCCATGTTGTAGCTTTATTCAATTTATACTGTAGGGCTGTGTCACACACTCTGAAGACAAATCAGCTTCTTAATCTTCCCTTTTTCATCTTGTGGCTCTTGATGGTGTGTGACAGTGGGGCTGGACAATAGTTTAAAACCTTGTGTTATCTACATGATATGTAAGGTATTACTACATTTGACAGACTATTTTGGATTTTAAACAAAGAGCATCACCTCACCACCTTAATGTTCTATACAATTCTAAGATGATTGTCATTAACAATGTTTTCTAAGTAATTAACTCTGAAATGTGATTAGTTGATGGTATTATTTCACAAACGGTAAGGTTCTGGTTACTCAAAGTGATTCTCCACTAAATGTATATCAGAGGAGACAGCCTCCTCTGATATACATTTAGTGGATTTGTGTACTGGACACATGTGTTTTTTATGCTGCATGTAGTCTTTGTAGTGTCACCTGCACCTTTGTAAGGAGCACCTGGTTGGCCCAAAAGCTAATTTCAATTTTGACTCTGCATTTCATCCATGCAATAAAAAACATCTTTATTTTTTTTATAATCTTAAGAATCCCATTAGCTTTTCACAGGATTAGCTTATCCAATGAACAATCATTATTTTTGCTGGCTTCTACAGAAATTTACTTATTAAACTTTCAGTCTAAAATGTCTTTATCATCATTTTTAAAGTGTCAGATTTATCTTCTATAAACTTACCTTTGTTGTTTAGTTATGGTGTGATAAACCACCAAGTAAGGCTGCAGTCACATTTATTTTATCAACGTGCCTGACATCAGAGTTGTTATCATCTGTGAACCCCCATTCATACATGCATCCATTCATACATGCATACTTCACATATTCACAAACACACATAACACCTGAACATCCGGTGCCAAAGGGGTACCTGGGACAGCGTCCTAAAAAAGTACTAGGGTGAGCCACTCAGGTCTCAGTGTGATGCTGGAATGCCCAATCGGCTGTTCTCGTATTGTGAAAAGGCTGTTTATTGGTAATTGTCCGTGTTACGTTTTTCTCTTAGATGACAGTGTATGCTCTTTGTTCTGGCTGTGTCTTGTGACGGGTCTGCAGTGTGCTGTGTGAGCCTCGGCTGCGTCACCACTGACTGTAATGGCTGAACACTGCAGGGTGGAGAAACCCCAGCAGCCTACATTTACACCTTTTTGTTCGAACTGAAAATAAATCAAATAATCGGAGACATTTACTTTTGAATAGGATGAAGTCGAATTGTGCTTTAAGCAGGTTAATAAATGTATTGATTGAAATCACTAGTTCCTGCTCTTCACCCCTGTATACAAAAACTGTAAATTGTCAGATAACATTAGCTGCAAGAAACTTTTTGCAATAGCTAATTTGTGTGAGGTAGCAGGCTGTAAAAACACTCATGATATCAGTAATGTGTCTGTACAATGAAAACACTTTAAAAGCTTGATTTTCAGGGAGCCGACACATTAGACATCGCTGGTCTTCCCCATTACCTCCTGAGTAGAAACAAATTCCCATTTTAATTTAATCACCGTGGGATGAGCTCATGGGGACCTTCTTAGAATCGACTGCGGTGCAACACACAGGTTTCATTTCCTGTTCGGGAGCCTTTTATAGAGGCAGTGTTTTAAGCTACTGTACAAACTCCAATCACCATGGCAACCAGAGCAATCCCAAACAGGCAACAAAATGGATAAAAACGACAACACAAAACCAAAAAGACACTTGTGATGAATTCCTCTGTAATAACGGAAGCAAATCTTTTATCTTGCGCTTTTTTTTTTTGAGTGGGAGGTCGACTGTGAGAAACGGTTACGCAGGGGGGGATTTATCCAAGATTTCTCTATTCAATTCCACTCATTCCTTTCAATCCTGTCCACCATCACTATTATTCTGCTTCATCAACCTTACGCAAGAGAAAGGTCATAGCATAGGCCTATCTATTATTGAATGACTCGGTCACGGATTATTACATTATTAATCACCTCAGAGTAGTCTCTAAACACACACATTGAGCCTCGGACCCCGTGTGTCAAATATGTTTAAGCAAAGATCCGTAATCTCTAAGGGTCATCCCAATGCTTAATTAGTAGACCAGTCAAGAGGCAGACAATTACGTCAGAATTATAAATAATGTCTTCGAAATTGAGCACAGTAAACCTCTTGACAAAACCTCCCTGCGCTATGTGGTTTGTCAGCGGGCAGCGGAGAGATTTCCCGTGTTCGTACCAATTGAACATGAATGGAAATGTAACTCTAAATAGCAAACATGTCCTTTGTGGGAACAGAACAAACTGCCTTTGTGTTGCTGATACGATTGTATAACATCTGACTGAGCCACCTGAACTGTCAACATATCGGGGGCCATAAAAGCAGCACAGAGGTAGAAATGTACTGTGAAAGCACCGCATGGGGCAGAGCAGCAAGAGCTCTGAGACACCCGCCCACCCTTCCTGAATCAGCCGTTTCTGTGGCGACCAGAGCGGAGGGGGGGGGGGGGGGGGGAGGTGCGCGTTGAAAGTGAAGAGACAAACATTTGAAATCCAGTGGGAGAAACATGAAGGGATGGATGGATGGATGGACAGATATATTGAAAGATGGGTGATAAAGGGCTGTGGCAGGGTCAATGGGGATCTGGGGATGATTCCTCAACATCACAGCCACTGACAGACTGACAGTCAGAGGCAAACAACAGCAGCATCCTCAGACAGAGGCCAACCGGAGGGGATTTTTCACTCTCAATGGCAGCCCAGATCACGGTCATGGCTCAGGGATTTAAACTAGACACTGACAATGTCTCTCTGTGAAATCTCATTCGGCCATATGGTCCTATTCAAAGCCTCGTATTTCTCTGTCCTGTATGTAAGCAAATCGCACAGGCTTGAAATAATTCATGCCAGATTAAGACTTTGTTCCCAGGCAAACTTCAAAAAGAAGTGAAGCTGAATCAACAAGTGGTGCCCCGGCAGGAACAATTCTGGACAGACCTGCTGATTCCCTGCGGAAAACACTCATGAGCTGCCATTACACACTCACTCAGTACATTTTCAGGATGCAACAGTACAAGCGACAAGTGTCACACACTAACATGGAGGAGGAGAAGGTGCTGAAATCGGCAAAGTCGGATTCATGTGATAGATGAGAGGACAGCTGCGTATCAGAATAAAGATAAAGCTGAATCGGATGAATAGAAAAGCAATTAGTTATCAAATCAAAATAAATGTGATTGATTAAACCACTTGTATCCATGCTGTCAAAATGTAGATATATGGGAAGTAAAATGTTCCTCATACCAAATGTACACATTGTCCTTTGACCATGATAATTCAGAAAAAAAATGAACCTTGCAGAATCTTGCTTATTAGAGAGATCTATGATAAGATGTCAGCTCTATTTTGGAAATCAATCCACTATGGTGAAGACCTTATTATGTAACGGATTAGCCTTTGATTTGGGAATATTAGTATAGTCTTATGCCACAGTGATCGCATCCTGTCAATGCAACAACAATTAGGGATGGATGCAGTAGTTCTCTTGCGCAGTTGAGACAAAAGGCTCACACTGAGCTCAAGAAAAACAGTGTAAATCTGATATGTAAAGAGCCGCAGATTTAGCTGTGCCCACACACACTACACACTGAAATATATGCCCAATCTGCATTCCTTCAAATACCTTATTCTGCCTAAAACGCAGCACCTGAGATGGCACTGTCTTCATCGTGTTTTTATTTTTTTCCAACTGTTTCCAAACAAGATGAGATAACACAAGCAGAGCTGAAACGGTTCCCACTCCACCCACTTTCTCTTTTAGGTACACATGGATATACACAAGGGAAAACAGGGATGAAATCAGACAGATCCTCTCCTATCAGAGACTTTTTTTACCCCCTGAATCCCTGTGGTCTTTTCCCCTCGTCAGTCAATGAGGTCTTCAAGCCTTCACACAAACTAACGCACATGCAAAACATGCGTGTAAAAAAAACCGCCCCCACTCGCCACATCCCTATGCACGCGCAACTGAAAATCAATATGCCTGATTTCTTAAAAACTTTCAATCAATCCATCTTTGTTAAATCAATAAATCATTGACATTTTTAACATCACAATGATATCTAAGTGTCAAGTCAAACGCTAATGAGAGGAGTGCATTATGACGCTGCTGAGACTCACCTGTTTGTGTGGCTGGTGTCAGAGTCCTGGTGGGTGAGGTGGAGGTTTGCAGGGATGGAGTCGCTCACAGTGGACACATACCAGAGGACTGACTCTGCTCACAGCGCTCTCCTCCTTCCTCCAAGTCTCAGAGACAAACACCAGCTCTGCCTCTGCCGCCTCTCCCTCTCTGCCTTTCACACGTACTGTAGCAGCAGCGCAGGGAAGGCTGGGGGCTGCAGCCTCTGTGATCAGCACAAGTCTATCTCTCTTTCCCTCCCTCTCTCTCCTCCAGGCTCTGTGTCTCTCCTTAAGTCTGGCTACAGGCAGCAGTATCGGCTGCGGAAAAAGGCAGGAACACAGTGGGAAAGTGGTTAAAGATTGAGTTGACTCCTTCTGTAAGTATTTATGTTGTGTGTTAATGTGTGAGGACCAGCTTGCTCTGACAACAACAACCCACACAAGCCTACAAGCTTTTGGAGAAAGCTTTACTCCCGCCTCCTGCTCCCCCTTTTTTCACCACCACCTTAACCAACCCACCCATCCACCCACCCTCTCCTTGCCAGCCCCACACCAGCTTGTTGAAGTGAGTCATCAGCTATCGGCCAATCGTACGGCGGCACACAGCCTCCGATTAGAATAACATGAGTATTTATGCATGCCTGTTTTGAGGAGATGAAAATGAAATGGAGAATTGCCTGAGAGGACTTGTCATACTTTGCTCTTGGGGAGATCATGTGATAAATAGATTAAAAAATATATATAAACAATTATGTCACAGCAAACCATTCCTCCACAATGTTCTCCCTTATTTTTTTCATATAATATTTAGAAAGCATTGCCTACAAAGCATACAGCATGAAGATATCCATATAAATGTGATGATAAATGCACAGTATACATCACTGCATCACTTTTGAGTTGTGACTCACTCTGCTAAATGATTCATGTGATCAAGGCTGGAGCCACATTGGAGTACAATAAGGTCTGACCTGCGGTAATCTCCCTGGGAAAATGAAGGTAGAGTACTAAAATAGAGCAGAAAGTCGCTGCTCTACTACCGTACCGTACAATCTGTAACTACGCACTGACCTGCGCCTCATACTCTGCCTGCCATGATAAGTGCCCTTCTGTGTAGTGAGGTGGGAGGAGGTATTTTGGGCGTTCAGCGTTCCAGAAGTTACATTTGTTTTCAAGATATTTGTTGGAGTAAGGCTTGGATGGACATAAAGCTCCTCGGGATGAATCACCAGTACAAACAATGAGCAATTGTGCTGATGAAAACTCAAAATTAAAAAGAGTATACAAATCCTGAGGATATAAGGCAACTACAATTCCCAAGGAGCATTGTGGTAAGAAACAAAATCACAAATCTCACACTGTCACACTGTCCTCCAAAGAAAAACACCAGAACCAGATGTTTGAGCTGTTAATGTGTTACTTTAAAAAAGGTACCCAGTGGAGTTTTTTCATCTGTAGATTTCTCTTTTAGTATTTCATATTACTCTGCTGACTTATTTTTGGTGTGAATTTGCCAAGAAAGCAGCAAAGCACCAGACCTCAAGGGTAAGCACAATGCGTTTTGGTGAGTAACACAGGATGTAAATCTGCACAGGCAGCTTAACCAAGCAGATTCCCAATGCAAAATCATCTGATTTGAATCCAGTAAATTATCTTTCTAAACCTAACCAAGTAGATTGAGGGCTAAACCTGACCCAACCTCAACCATAATGAAAAATGAGGAAACAGACACAAAAAAAGCCAGATCAAAAACACTGATAAGGCTTGTTTTAAAGAGAATCACCCACAATGTATTTTGTCATTCAGTGTGTTTCTTATATTCAGTCCCAACATGTATCCTCACTCTGCTTACAAATGTTTCTTTTAATACTATTTTAAGTGCCTGTAGCTCCCCAATATTTCAGATTCAGAAGTGAACAAAGTTTTTCATGGAGATTTTGCACCGATTTGTAGCATAGTTTATTGTTGAGGTCATCGTTTCTGCATAACAGTTTAAGTTGTAATACTTAAAATTGCATTATCAGTTGTACATGTCAACACATATTTTAAGCACTGTGATCATATTCACCTTCAGCATTCTCACACACGTAAAGGTACGTGTTGTGATGTCTGTATTTGCTTCCCCTGTCGCGAGTCCGGATCACTCAGTGATGATACTATATAATCGAAATAAAACGATTATTTATTTCATTTTTTTTTTTCAGTTGAGTTATACTTAAAGTTCAGGGTAATCAACTGTTAAAAACATACTGTTCACATTTTTTTTTTCAATAAATGGATGTTTTCAAAGTAAATGGATAATCGTTTTTAATAATCGTGATATCAATTATTGACCCAAATAATCGAGATTATGATTTTTGCCATAATCGAGCAGCCCTATCACACACAGTGACATTTGTTCTCTGCATTTAACCCATCCTAGTAGTAGGAGCAGTGGGCAGCTATTGTACAGCGCCCGGGGAGCAATAGGAGTGGGGGGGTGCTCAAGGGCACCACGGCAGGGCCCAGGAGGTGAACTGGGACCTCTCCAAGTAGTCCACACTTCCATATGTTACATCTGTTCGGGGACTTGAACCGGCGACCCTACAGCTCCCAGTCCAAGCCCCTACTGACTGAGCCGGACAATATACAAGACATACTATCTGTAAGTTTACATTTTAGATCCCAAAGAAATATATCTTCGACTGGTAAACAATCAAATGAAATGCTAGTTACAGTCCGACCACAATCAAGCACACTTGCTGGTTTTAACAACCTGGCAGGATCACACTGCTGGTCATTACTGCTGCCGTGTCTGGTGATGCACTTTTCTCTACCTGCCACTCACAGCTGCTGGTTACCCCTCCTCTACCCCAGCCTTCAGCCTTCCCTATGCTTCAGTTTCTTATTTGTCATACATTCACTGGCATCTCTTGCCTTGTGCATAATGTATATGCCATCAAGCCATCAACGTGATATGTGTGCTGAGTTGTGTTCCCCTTTGCATGTTCTGCTGCTTGAATGCAGAGAGGAGCATCCTTTTTCCCCATCAAACAAAATAGTAATCCATTTGTAGCTATAAATGGTCCAGTTCCCTTTCATGCAAGCCATCCTGAATTATTAATGCATGTTGAAAACGGACACACACATCTGAATATTAGAATCAAACATTTAGGAATACAAATTTAGTTTTTAATCCAGCATTAAACAATAGACGGATTAACATTGCACCAGAAAATCACACACACACACACACACACACACACACACACACACACACACACACACACACACACACACACACACACACACACACACCACACACACACACACACACACACACACACACTACACACACACACACACACACACACACACACACACACACACACACACACACACACACACACACACACACACACACACACACACACCACACACACACACACACACACACACACACACACACACACACACACACACACACACACACACACACACACACACACACACACACACACACACACACACACACACACACACACACACACACACACACACACACACACACACACACAGTAGCCTATTTAAAAACATATTTCTGATTGTACAGAAAGGTCGCAAAAAATTATTTTCGGAAATTGGTTGCAAATGATTTTACTATTTGAAGTCTACTGTTGACAGATCTGCTGTTTACTGTAAGTGGCTGAGACAGACCTCATCTATCTCTATTACTGTAGCTTACCATTAATAACAAATGTTAAATTTGCTATAATTTGGTTTGATGGAAAGGATGTATGTCTCAATAATGTTTTATCAGACATGTGAAACTAGACAGAACATCCTGAACTATTGACCTATGCACATTATGCAATTTAGAAGGTGCAAGCAAAGCATAACAGTTCCAAACACAATGCTAGGAAGGCGTTGTGGTTTTTGACACCTTGACAACGGTTACAAAGGTTGACGAAGAAAATGAACACAGGATGCAGACGGACTACGTAAAGATTTGAACCAACTTCCTGGGCCAGCGAATCTTAGAGACAATCTGTCCCTATTGTCTCTGCTAATAAATTAAAGTATAAAGTTTGCATATTTGAAATTAAATGTTTAAAGAAAAAAACTTGACAATGTGTTCTGCTTTCATGAAAAATGTTCATATTCCCTCTTGTTAAAAGTGCATATTATTACTATAAGTCTTTGTTTTATTTTAACTTTACATTTTTAATTGTTCATTAAGTAAAAGTTGAACATATGTGACCTCCTTCTCCCTCAAAGATAGAAAAGGGGAAACCACCTGATGCAGAGAGGGAGGAGCGAAGACACTATAGATAGAATGTATATTGGGAGGCGTGTGGCGCAGTGGACTAGTGCGTTGGTGTTCGGATCAGGGGAGCACAGGTTCAAACCCCACTGCAGTCAGCAGTGCGGGTTCACCCCAAATTGCTCCTGTGGGGATTGTCCACAGTATTGAGTATGTAAGTCACTTTGGATAAAAGCGTCTAACAAGTAACATGTAATGTAATAAAAGATGATGTGTGAAGAGAAACGAGAGAGCTTGGGGGGACTTTTTGGAAGCTTGATTTTGGGCCCTGGGCCAGGGCTAGGGCTCTTTTATGGCGCATTTCCACTGCAGCGGGTAGCCCCGTTTAAGCGTCCTTAATCGTCCTCAAGCGGCCAGGCCAGTTTTTGGTGGCCTTTCCATGTAGCGTAGCACTGGCTAGCGGGTACTTTTTCCCTCTTTTTCCGGCCCCATAAAATCGTGGTTCTATCAGGCCAGGGCCAGGGCTGAACTAGTGACATCAACACTCTCGACTGCTGATTGGTCAGAGAGAATCGTCACGAGATCGCGCGCGAGATCATCCCTAGCGTCGCATATATATCTAGAAGCAAGCTTGCAGCATTTTATACACAGCATTTTTGTAAACGGAGGAGCTACAAAAATGGCAACGTCAAAGAAAACCACACCGTGGTCGACCGAGGAGGTGACGACGTTCCTACATCTCATTGGGGATGATCAAATCCAGCGGGAGCTCGACGGAACAACTCGAAATGTGAAAGTGTTCCAGGATGTCTCTGCACAGATCGCCCCGCCTACACTGCGTTGCTACCCCAGGTCCTAAACTGTAATGGAAATGCGCCACGGCCAGCGAGGCAGCCCGAGGCCTGAGCGAGGACGCTAGGGACGCTTAAAAGGGGCTACCCCGCTGCAGTGGAAATGTGCCATTAGACCGCTCTAGGGGATTCACTTGTGAACCTGTTGCTTTTGTACTTGGACCTTGTTTCTTTGTAAACCTTTTGTATCATTCTTTTGTTATTTTTGGGATTCTTGTAAATCCCCTATTTTTGTTAAAAACTTAATAAAACCGGTTTGTACATTGTACATTTCGACCCAACTCCTGGTCTCTCTGGTGGTCTCTGAAGGTATCTGCTTGGTCTTACTTGTGAGGTAAGAACACCCTTCCTTGGAAAAGGCTGACATTAGTTGATAATTTGGATTTGAAATAGTTTAAGGGGAATAGAAACCCTGCTAAGGTTAAACTATAGTTTCATATTGGTTACTGTGGTTGATGTGGTTTTGATTGATGCTGAAATATGACATATGCTCTGCTGATGTGGTAGTGTCACTGCTGTGATATTAATGTTTGACTCTGGCTGTGTTTGATATTACATTTGCATTGTTTTAATTGGTATAACTGGGGATCAAAAGTGGGGGTTAGGGATTGTGGGTCCTGAAGCTGCCCTAATTACCAGGGAGTCTCCCAACGACACAGGGTTTCTCCTCCAGGGGCAGTTTAGATACTGCTCTGGGGTTCTACCAGCCCACCAACACCTACTACACTACACACTCCGTTTTGCTATCCTGGCTTTAGTGCCTGAAATAAGTGATACGACGGGCAGCTGGTGTTAGAGGCCACGCTGTAAGTGCCCCCCTAAACAGATTACGGTGATCTTGGGTGTAGATTATTGGGGGTTTAGTCCTAAAGGTAGGACGGCTGTTTTACGGAGCTGTATCGGAGACGACCTAGATATTAACGTTGGTTGTATCAAAGTTAGATTCCTTTTCACTATCCACACACTTCAGCAGACATTTGGTTTCTCTCCTTGATGAGAGAGGGATGATCTGCCGAGACATTGCACTTTCAGAGTCTCTTTGCAATCTGTCTGGTCTTCAGGAGGCTGGATTGAGGTCAGAGGCCATTCGGAAAACTCATTGGTTGGGATGTGAATGCTGGGAAATACCTCGAAAGCTGAAAGTCAGCACTTTAAAAACCATTTGGAGTGTACAGTACAGCCACAACAAAGAGAAACATATCAATGTCCCCAATCCTTTCCAACTGTGCGTTACATTTCAGATTGACATAGTTTACATAATAAATAACCTTACCAACTTTTTACTTTTCAAGCATCTAGTCTTGAAGTGTGACACAATTTGACATACAAATGAAAAACATTCTTGGTACCTGATTCTGTGCAACTTCGTTCTTTAATATATTGACTGCGAGAGAACGATACATTTTGAAAACTGCAGTAATATATTAACATAACATCAATTTGCCAATGAAAATCCACCTTCAAAACTGTTTATTGCTCCCCTCTGGCTGATTTTCTTTTCTTACAACAGCCCCTCCAAGCCATAATAAAGTAATGAAGATTATTAATAGATGTTTAATTTGAAATCTTCAATCACTGTTATTTGTCTTGATCGATATCCCGCCTGCTGAATTAATAGGTTATTTTTTTAAGGGTCACACTGGAAATCAATTGTGAACAGCACTTATGTCCGAGACAAGATTTTATTTGGTACGAGACTCACAGAGAATCAGATAAGATTGGGGATATCTGGGAATTGTGGGGCACATAACGCAATAAACGTAACTCAATAACAGTCACAAGAAATGGTTAAGAAGACTTAACCTGCGGTGGTCTAATGCCAGAGTCACACATATAAATTAGTTTCTGTCATCTCCGTGCAAGCAGGGGATATGATTTGAGCCAAAGGGCTTGCAGGTGAGGAAACAAGTTGAAAGGACGGACGGTGAAGGAAAAGGATCAATAGCTGATTGCCTGCGAGGAAAAGGAGAAGCATGTGAGAAAAAAAAAAAACAGCCTTTTCCATGAGACTCAAAGGAACGCCGCAGTGAAGCTGTTAAAGTCATTTCCTTGCCACACATTTCTGTTGCAGCCCAAAAATAGACTACGCCATCAGATGATGATTATACAGCTGAGCCACACTCACTCTGAACATCCTATGTTTTCTGCTCAAACTTCCATTATCTACACAAATAATACTGGGTGGAGGGCAACATTAATTCATTATGGTACAGCTAACCAGATTTTCTCTTAAAGAAAGGGGAAGAATAAATGTGAAACTGAGCTATATTGAGGAAAATATGTCTTGTGTAATATGTCTTGATACAGAATTAGCTTTTGGTTCTTTGACAAATAGTTAAAATGTCAATCATAAAACAATATTATAAAAAAATCGAGAAATAAAGCCTCTATATAAAGTACAAGCAAAACAGATACACATACAGTGGAATAATAATTACAGTGACAAGTGGATTAAGTAATCTGATTTTTTACTTAACTATAAGCACATACAACAATGTTACAATTCTCTGTTGCAAATTAACATTATGCATGTAAAATCCTCCATGCACCGTATTTCATACAATGATGATGTTAAATGTAAAATATCTACACTGTATAGAAGAAGAAAATGTATGAGTAACAAAATACTCAATTACAATTACTTCAAATGTGATTTAAGTACATCATGTACATTTATTTAGATACTTTCCGCTAAAGAAAAATTGGTTTAACATAAATAAGTTTAGGTGGATGAAACATCGCACTTAAGGTGTGTAACAGACTTTTAGCACACATGTCTCACAGCTCTTTATTTAAGAAGTATATTAAAGAAGTGCATGGCCCTATGAAAGACAATGAGGAGGAAAATGTTGTGCTTTGCGGCTTCTCTCAAAGCACCTTGTGAAGCAGCTCCGTCAAACAGAGAGGGAGAGATGGCAAGCCGACCGTTATGTTCGGCATGTCAGCGACTGGAAATTATCAACAGCAATGTGAAGACATTACTCATCCTAATCAACTGCCTAATATTAATGTTTCTCTGAAGTATAGTGGAACACCTTTTTGAAAGTAAAGGTGTTAAAGAGACTTCATACTAATGAAAGGAAGCTAATTTTTCCTACAGATCACCGAGCTGCATTTAAGCAGGCAGCCTTTTCCAATAAAACCGTTATTCACAATCATGCATTCATTAGGTACCATTGTACACCTTCAATAGCACATCATATCACTTGGCTGTGCTGGTAACAGATTGCATTCTTAAACGAATCATTGGACGATTTATACTGGGTTCTTTTGTAAGACAGTGATACGAGGAGTTCAGGGATCAAAAAGTGTCAAAAAGGAGACAATTCACCTGTCATATAAAGAAAGGCAGAGCTATTAGTGTCAGTGAAATTGGGCGTAAAGGTGAAAAATAAACAATAAAAAGATTAAATCCGATCCACAAGAGATTCTGACCATTATCTGTTTGTTACTCACAACCCAACTGGGACTTGTCTCTCATTTTGTGTTCGTAGTTTTCACCCGCAACACCACTTCTCTCCTGGACTCCCCTGAGGAACTCCAGATCTGATACCAGCATACTGATGTTAAATGCTCTGAACCAGGGAGAGCAGTGTCCTGCCATACTCCAATTTAAGTAGCAAAGGGTGTCTTTGCTCTGGGGGACTGTGAGTAAAACACATGGGATTTTGGTCTCCTCCATCACTGTGAAGTGTAAAGGTAAGACACGGCTGTCAGGCCTCAACCCTGAAGGTTTTGCTCTTAAAGAGGTGTAACTGTACAGTACGTGTGTGTGTGTGTGTGTGTGTGTGTGTGTGTGTGTGTGTGTGTGTGTGTGTGTGTGTGTGTGTGTGTGTGTGTGTGTGTTTAGAGGGATAAAACACATCGCTGACTCCATGCCTGCAGACATATACATATTGTATATCTGCAGGTAAGATTCAGCTCCAGAGGGACAATTTTTTACGCTTCAATAGACAAATGACCCACAGTGCTGGGTGAGCAGTGATACGGAGGTGAAGAGGTCAATGGAGAAGGGAGATAATGAGGATGACAGTGATGTGTTGCCTCTATTAGAGTCTTTGTCATCCGTCTTGCCCTTTGATTTGATCACACAACCATTTCTACCGCCTGATAAACAACACTCATTCATCACTGTCACTGCGACAAGGAGGCCCGACACCCCGACGCGCTCCAAAGCAGAAGCATATACAACATAACAATGGGTGACTTATTTCATAACAAATATGTAGAATATCTAAATATTTCCAAATAAATACAAAGAAAAAAGTATAAATTTGATTGCAAAAATGTCCCCCCTGCCATACTGCACTGCCCCATGTGGCTAAGAATTTGCTTATGCAGGTTTAAATCACCCGAACATTTGGTAAACATATACTTAGACTGTTAGTCAAATACAATGTTAGTTATGACGGCAACAACTGTTTCTTACAAAGCCCCTATGAACCAAGATGGGTTGTCAAGGTTTTGGTGTAGCGGTCGCACGAGATATAGCGACTTCATTATTCATCATGACACACTGGAATAACAATTATTTAACCTACACAATCAATGGCAAAGGAGCGGCTATGAAACGGTGATTAAAATATTCTGAGCACTACAGTACAAACCCTCCAAAATCTATTTTTTCTTCTTATTTGACCAATTTGGTCTAATAACACATAGGAATCCAAGAGTGGTTTTTCGTCTTTTGCTGCTGTTACACTCATGTTTGGGTCCACACAGCACGAAAACTTTGACGGAAAATACCCTCTGTGAAACTGCAACTATTCAGCTGAGAGTAGATACAATTCACACTATTGTTCAAAAGGGTGAAAGAACTGCCATCCCCTTCAAAGAAATCACAACAAACGCAAAGGCAGACATGAAAAATACTTATTTCCTCTGGGTGAAAACACATTTTGCTGCAGAAGATTGGCATGAACACATGTTGTGTTCAGTTTTGTTAGGTGCTGCTTTTTATAGTTGACCTTCTCCATCCAAACAAAACATCACCATTTCCATGTAGCACTATTTCGAGAATCCAAAGTGTGAATATTTACAAGACATACCAAGACTGTGAGGGAGTGATTATGTCCCAGTGTCCCTTTTCCAATTATGATGCCTGCTGACAAAGGTCTGTGTTTTTTCCCATGGAAATATAGACCTCTTCGCTCGAAATCTAATAAAGATACAACCAAACTATGTTATTATATTTTATACTATCTGAGACCCAATTGTTGTTGTCATTTTACCAGTTTGTTACATTTTAACTGTATGAATTTATTAAAGTACATTGCCAGGCATAGATGATTTAAGCGTTCCCTATTTTCACCCAGACTGCTGGTACGTGCCTTTGAATAGTAGTTACTGCTGAAAATTAAGGCACTGAAATTAGCAGATTTAGAAGAATTAAGACAAAGCCTTTTTTCTTTTTATTATCCTTCTGTACTTTTCATGGTTAAGTAAAGAAAACACATAAAACCATGTGCAGTTTTTTACTTTGTTTTGTATTAGATTTAAAGCTTTTCTGTATCTTTTCTTAATGATGGAGCCTCAATAGTTAACACTCGGTCATAACTCTTTAAACCTCTAAGAGCTCTCAGGAGATGAGCCATTGATTCCTTGGTGGCTCAATGCACAACTGCACAGCCACAATAGGGGAGAGGGAGAGTCACGCAGCAAAGATAATCCCCTTTCATGGGCTAGAAAAAGCATCTGGATCACAACATACAATTAAAAAAAAAGATTTAGGTAGAATTAGATGGCTGCTTGTGCTAAAGCTCAGTATGCATAGCGCATCAACACAAAATATGGCTAACATGCAAATTAACAAAAAAGGTCACGCTTTAACCATTTTCAATCTATTCCCATCCATCATGTCCACATATTTTTATGTCCCTTTAAAGCCCCTGACTGATAAACAGCCCTCCACCAGATTGACTCCATGTAATAATGTTGAGAAAAAGATGTCAACCAGCAGACATTTTTATATGTTATCTTGCTTTATAGCAACTCCCTGCGTGCTTACTGAGCTGTTATTTTCTTTCCTCAGAAGAAACAGAACAGTCTACTGAGAGACAGTCACAGTACATTCACACAAAACTCTGCAGTAGAACCTGCATATGCAGTTCGCAATGTGCTGTGTTTATAAGTCCTAGTATTTATAAACCAGTAGCTCTTTTATTTCAGACTTCATCTTTTTAATTGGAGCAAAAAGAGAAACCTTTGTGTAAAGATCTCTCATTCAAGGAGGATGAAATTAAAATTAAAAGGACAGGAATAATTGACGAGTGCTTTGGCTGTTTTTCTTTGAGAAGACATCTTTGTATCCTGTGCTGCTTTTGCCGCATCTACAGTAAGATGGTTCAGTCTAATCAAATCAAATCAAGTTTTATTTATATAGCACATTTAAAAGCAATTTTTGGTCGAGCCAACGTGCTGTACTTTACTACAATCACAATAAAAGACAATCATTTACAACAGAAATATAAAAAACAAAAACACAGGGAATAGTCAGGTGTCATACTCCACTCTGACTAGAAGGCCAGAGAGAAGAAGTATGTCTTCAGTGATGATTTAAAAACCCCTAGTGTCTGGGCCGACCTCACATGGAGGGGCAGACTATTCCAGAGCCTGGGGCCAGCTGCTCCGAATGCTCGGTGCCCTCGGGTTTTGAGCCTGGTCTTCGGCACTATCAACAACAGCTGATCAGCCGACCTTAAGGCTCTGGCTAGGGTGTAGTGATGGAGGAGTTTGGCTATATAGGCCGGAGCCAGCCCATTTAGGGCTTTGAAAACAAATAAAAGGATTTAAAAATAATTTCGGAACCGAATTGGAAGCCAGTGTAGTGAGGCCAGAATTGGGGTGATTTTTGTGGCCAGTCAGAAGACGTGCAGCTGCGTTTTGGACTAGCTGCAGGCATTTAATTGAGGCCTGGTCCATACCCACATACAGAGCGTTGCAATAGTCCAGTCTGGAGGTAACAAAGGCATTAATAACCCTTTCTAGGTCTTTAAAAGATAAAACGACTTGGTCTTGGCCAATAGTCTTATTTTAAAAAAGCAAGATTTTACTGGTGCTGACCTGCTTGTCAAATTTAAAAGTGCTAGTGAAGGTCACTCCAAGGTTCGTGACAGAGGGGAGGATGTTTTCATTGAGAGAGCCCAGAATATGAACCGGAGAGGCTGGAGGTTGGGGTCCAAAAAAGATGACCTCTGTCTTGTTCTCATTGAGGTTAAGGAAGTTTTTGCTCAGCCAGGATTTTATCTCTATCAAGCAGTCCATCAACTGCTGTAGTGACTTGAGTGTTTGACATTTGCTTTGAGAGGCAGATAGATCTGTACATCGTCTGCGTAGCAGTGGAAGGGAATATTGTGTTTAGTGAGAATTGAACCTAGGGGCAGTATGTACAGTAAAAAGAGGATGGGGCCCAGGATAGAGCCTTGGGGAACCCCACGGGTAAGAGGGGCTTTAGCAGAGGAGAAGGCAACTAGCTGCACTGAGAAGCTACGGTCTGTCAGGTAGGACCTGAACCATGCAAGGGCAGAGCCTGTGATGCCTGCGGACTGTTCAAGCCGTGACAACAAGATGCTATGGTCCACAGTGTCAAAGGCAGCTGTCAGGTCCAACAGCACTGGGCTACCTGAGTCGGCGGCTAGGAGCAGATCATTAAAAACTCTTAAAAGGGCTGTTTCAGTGCTGTGCATAGGTTTGAAGCCAGACTGAAACTTTTCATGGATGCCATATGTGGTTAAGAACGACTGCAGCTGGACATAGACTACTCACTCCAGGGCTTTAGATAAAAAAGGTAGCTGGGAGATGGGCCTAAAATTTGTGAGAATGGAGGGGTCGAGATTTTTCTTTTTAAGTAGTGGCTGCACCACAGCATGTTTGAAGGCAGCTGGGACATATCCTGAGCTAAGAGAGGTGTTTATTAGTAATAAAATACTTGCTCCAACTGATTCGAAAACATCTCTGAGAAGGCGAGAGGGAATGCTGTCTGAGGTGCAGTTTGTCGGCCGCAGGTGCTTGACTACATCCGAGAAAGAAGAGAGGGATACAGGCTCAAAGTGGTCGAGGGCAGCAGGGCACAGAAAAGGAGCAGGATCTGGGGTAGCATTAGTGTGGGCTAGCCTAAGTGCAGATACTTTTTCAATAAGAAATGTAAGAAACTTATCACAGAGAGTATTCGATGGCACAATTGAAGAAACATCACAGGGATTAATGATAGAGTTGAGGACATTATAAAGAACCTGAGGTTTATGGCTGTTTTTGGAGATTAACAGAGAAATGTGCTCTGTTTTGGCTGCCGTCTGGTAGTCGGAAAGGCAAGCACGAAATATTTCTATGGAGTTTATCCATTTTCCATTTTCTCTCTGCACGCCTGCAGGTGCGTCTGAGAGCACGAGTACAGTCACTAAGCCACGGCTCTGAGAGAACTTTGGTGCGTCTAACCGTAAAAGGAGCAACAGAATCCAATATGTACATGTCGAGTCAAACATGGAGATAAGCTCATCAGCACTAAAAGCACAGTTCACCTCTAATTTACAGATCAGGGAAGCATTAAAAACATCAGAAAACTGTGAGGCAGTCAAGGGGTTAATCGAACGCAGACGACGCGCAGGGGCACGTGATTCGACTCCTGCGGAAGGGATCGAAGTTGTAAACAGAACCGGTAAATGGTCTGAGACACGCATTGCTGCACAGATTTCCTCCACAGAGACAGACAGTCCAAACGATGATACTAAATCCAAAGTGTGTCGCCAATTTATATTTTCTTTAACCTCCAGTGTATAAAAAAGATAAATGCACTGAATGTACACTGGATCTATGTTATTAACAGGAATCAGAAATTATTATCATGCTCCTAATCATCTTTGCAATCATACATTACAAGGTCTGTGTACATAAATCCCATAGCATTTAGCACTTAAGGCATTACATCAACAGTGTGGCGCTCAGAGGAAGAGCCTACTGGAACTGCCACATCCACTTTGGGTGGAAGTAATTAGATAAGACACTTAATGACAACATGTTGACTAGATGAGATGGGAACCACATGGGCACAGTGTGCAGTCTGCCCTCTAATCCCACCTATCTGTTACCATTTCACAAGATACAAGGGGCTATTAGATGTGTGTTGGCCTCCCGCTCTCATCTCTGGCCACAAAAGCAAGTAGTAGACCTCATAAAAGCAAAGCTATAAAGCCTCAATGTAAAACTTTAAATTAAAAAAATTGCCCAACAGACTGCAAAAACCGCACTAGAATAACTATAAACCTCTAAGTGATGCTGAATAAATCTCTGTGCTGCAAACTACAGTAAAAAAGAAATTCACATCTGGGGATCAGATTGCTTATTTTATCATACAGCCATTTTCCTATTCAAGGAGGGCAGTAAATCACCTCTAATTGGATCTCATATGCAGCATGTGTTTAGAGACTGCAACTCCAACCCCCAAAATCCCCATGGTGAAAAAAACAATGCAGTGAAAGAATAATATGGGCTTTATACAACTTTAACTGCCTGTATGTTTAGTCCATTTTCAGCTATTATATAGGAGGATACTAATGAAGTATGCTGAATTCATGAAACATATGAAAACCTATGTTTTCTATACTGCATGAACGGATGTGGCACATCAAAGATAAACAGATCAGGGAAATCATTTCTTTATGAGGAGTTATGAAACTCAAAGCATTTGCATTTCTATTTCTGTCCGCTCTCAGCAAGTGTCCATGACTGTCATGGATTAAGGGCTTCAGATGTAACCTCATCAAGCAGAGGGCAGGTCACTCTAACATTGTTAGCTCCAGAGTGAAAGGGTTGTATCATAATGTTGAAAGGGAAATGATGATCTCAATGGGATTTATCTGTATAAATAAAGGTTTGAAATTAAATGAAAAGCTCAGTCCCATTCCCTCAATCATTTATCTTTTTCATTGAATTTTCTATTTTGGGAATACATTTACACAGGCAGGATTAACCACATTCTCGTATCCTCCTGTGGGCGTGTTAGGGTATAATTAGCAAATTATTGATTACATTAGCTGAAAAAACAACTTGCATCCAGATCAAAATGCTTTTTATGGAGATAAAACATACTGAACACCAGAAAAAAGAATTGGGCTTGCATCATAAAGATAGGGGGTCAAAATCATCCATCAGAAGTAAATGGAATACCGACAGATCAAGGAGGCCACCCACATTCAATGTTATGTTATTATCTCCCGCTTTGTGGCACCCTTCCAGAAAGCCAAGTTAACTCCAGAGAGACGTGGTTAAAAGCCACAGAAAAAGCAAGACAAATATTTAGGTAAAACTACTATGATATATACTTCCACACTCAAATTAAAAAACTAAAATAAGGTTGTGAAAATCGCATCAGCACAGCAACAGAAACAAGTTTAAGAAGGCTATGTGTGATGGATGAGATTAAGGATATTTACCAAGGCACACCCAAATGGCATCGTCCGGCGGGGACTTTAGGTGGCCGAAATCGAGCGCCCCCTCATTACCGCGTGTGTAACAGGTGCACACGCAGGTAAAACCGTTTGGAAAAGAAGGGACGGTGTTTTTTTCCAAAACAGCGTGAAAGTAAGGGCTACACAACTTTATGAAAGGCAAAATGGGGAATACGAAGTTTTTAAAGTGAAGCAATCGGATTGTTTTTCCTGCATCGGCGTGAAAGGAGGAGTAGAAAAGTAAGTTAAAACTTTACCGTGTTTGTGAGTAGCATCTGCTCGGATAAGTTGTTTGACAACATTTACCTTGTTCTGCAGACATTTCCATATTTCTCAAATAAACTTTTACTCAGCTTGAACCATAGTATATTTATGGGCAAATGTATAATTGGCAGTCCAGTTAACATTCATTTTAATATGTATTATACATCCATGCTTCCAAAGTTGTTGGCTAAGCAAAGATGATAGCCGGAAGTGACATATTGACTGCTCGTCATCAAAACGAAAGTGCGTAATTTATCCACAATTCAAGAATTTTTCAATTAATTTTATTTTCCACTCTCCATTCCATTTTCGTGTTTACCTTATAACACTAAATGCCAATTATTTCTTCAAAACGTTTGAAGTGTTGCAACATAACCTGCTGTAGTTTTCAATGTCTTATGAACAATAATGTACAAGACAAACCTATACATCCTCAATGTAAAAACAGTGCAAGATTGACATGAGTAGAGACTTAACTCCTTTTGCGTTTATATGTTGCATACTTTAGTGATGCGATGTCTTGCTGTGGAGTTTGTGTGTTTTTGTGCAATATTCGTTGTGTTTATTCCATAGGTTTATTCATGTGGCGCCCGTTGTGGTGTCCATGGTCTATGGCTTGACTTACAGTAAGTCACAGCCTCTTTCTTTAGTGGCATTCTTTAATTGTATGATAATGTTGTGCTCGGATGTTTATTGTTGGCTATTCTTTCTACATATGGTTGGACGATATACAAATATGAATCGAAAGGAGAAAATGTTTTGCACATCAGTCAGAGATTTTGCTAAACTGTTTATATCTGTGTGATAGTCGTGTTTTTAAGGTGTATATACAAATCTGTACTCATAACTTTTATCTCCCTTTCTTAATATTGTATTTGGCTTCTGGGCAAAGTTGCAGATAAAGAAAACGACCCGAGGGCATCATTACTTTTTACATGATGAGGGAATCATTGATTTAAAGGAGGGAATACATTTGATTTTCTTATATGATTTGCTCGATGATCCTAAAACAGTCCAATCTTTATTGTTATTTCATTCAGAATAACCCTTTCTATTGACATCAAATTAAATATTAGCAACTTTTTATAACAAAAATATCTTACAAATTAAGGTGCAGTACATTTTAGCAACCAGACATACAAACTGGCTCAATATTATAGTCTATGGTTCAAACTGTGTTGAACTACTTTATCGCATTTAAGGAGGAATACGTTTGTTTGTTTGTTTGCGTCTCTCCTACATTGAAATACCTTTATTGGCAAATATTGACACTTAACAATTATGTTTGACCAGGTATCTTTAAATGCTGAAGAGTGACTAAAGAGAATCAAATTCTTTATTTTTCTCTCATACTCATCAGCATTTCTAAGAATCCGTTTTGAGTGCTTGAAAAAAAACTTTTAGTGAAGCCGTTGAAATGTTTTATTTTGTGCGAGTTGACATCAAAGGACTGTACTAGCACTAATGCCCAGGCGGCTTCAAATTGCAGGGAATGGCTTAAGTGGAGATAAATCCTTTCAGATAAATACTCCAGAGACCAAAATTGTAGTGTAAATACTAAGTAAAAACGTTAAGCAAAGAAGAATGTGTCATTTAAAGTGACACTTGTAGAGTTGCATCATTCTAAAGGTTTTTGTACTCTTTTCTTGAACTCTTTGAAATCTTCACATAATCAAATGAACTCTATCAGATGGCTGTGATTGATGAAGGAACACATTGCTTGTGGTGCTGAGTTTGATGTTCTTAATGATTTATCACAGTGCCTTTGCTATGTTCCCCTGCCAAACCATTTTGCTGTCTTTTTTCTATCATATTTGCTGGAACAAAACAAACATAGTGCACAAACCCGCCGTTAGTTGTTGCATGTCTGTTGAAAGCCAGGATAAGGCCAGAGCAAGGCTTGAATCAAAGCTGTGGTACTGGAAAGTGCTCATATTGTGTGTCTTGAATATTAAACTGGGCAGACTGGTACTCAGTAAGACACTGAGCTTAGCAGACATGAGCAGACGGTTTGGCCACGATCTGTAAGACATTGTTAGTTTACCAGACAGTGAGGAGCTCTGTCTCCTGGATGAGCACAGAGCTTTGGGAGGGTGGTGGTGTGCCAGAAGCTTCCTAGACAAGCAACAAACAAAGCAGAAAATACAGATATTAAACTGTGCCGCAGTAGAACCACAAGAAAGCAGGGATAAAGGACAGCAGTACCTAACCACTCTGTGAATGTGAATAACGACACTTACGTAACCGAGTACTCTACATGTTAGCATTTGGGGTTATGCACTTCTATTCCAAGCCTTTGCGGGGATTACTGATGATGGCAACATCATCCAATAGGAATTATCTAATATGGGCCGTGTCATTAAGTAAACGGAAAGGATGAGAAAGAAGTAAAACAAATGTGTGCGTATAATATGTGAAAAGAAAGATACATACAGTATACATTGCATTGTGTCTAAAATAGCAGGCTCAAATATTTTAACAGGGGTTGAACATAATCATGAGGAACGACACAAGATGCTGTGCAGCTTTCAATTATGATAAGGTATAGTCTTTCAGTCCACATGGATGCACAAATGCACACAAAGACACAGGCAGACACACCGTCACAAATACATGAAAAATGTAAACGACATCCTTCCTTGTTAGAAACAATTAGCATATCCTAAAGGGTGTGTGTGTGTGTGTGTGTGTGTGTGTGTGTGTGTGTGTGTGTGTGTGTGTGTGTGTGTGTGTGTGTGTGTGTGTGGTGTGTGTGTGTGTGTGTGTGTGTGTGTGTGTGTGTGTGTGGTGTGTGTGTGTGTGTGTGTGTGTGTGTGTGTGTGTGTGTGTGGTGTGTGTTTGTGTGTGTGTGTGTGTGTGTGTGTGTGTGTGTGTGTGTGGTGTGTGTGTGTGTGTGTGTGGTGTGTGTGTGTGTGTAGGTAGTGTGTGTGTGTGTGGTGTGTGTGGTGTGTGTGTGTGTGTGTGTGTGTAGTGTGTCGTGTGTGGTGTGTAGTGTGTAGTGTGTGGTGTGTGTGGTGTGTGTGGTGTGTGTGTGTGTGGTGTGTTGTGTGTGTGTGTGATGTGGTGTGTGTGTGTGTGGGTGTGTGTGTTGTGCTTTTCGGGTGCAATGTTCACTCTCCGTCTATTGTTTAATGCTGGGATTAAAAAACTAAATTTGTATTCCTAAATGTTTGATTCTAATATTCAGATGTGGTGTGTCCGTTTTCAACATGCATTAATAATTCAGGATGCTTGCGTGAAAGGGAACTGGACCATTTATAGCTACAAATGGATACTATTTTGTTTGATGGGGAAAAAGGATGCTCCTCTCTGCATTCAAGCCAGCAGACATGCAAAGGGGAACACAACTCAGCACACATATCACGTTGATGGCTTGATGGCATATACATTATGCACAAGGCAAGAGATGCCAGTGAATGTATGACAAATAAGAAACTGAAGCATAGGGAAGGCTGAAGGCTGGGGTAGAGGAGGGGTAACCAGCAGCTGTGAGTGGCAGGTAGAGAAAAGTGCATCACCAGACACGGCAGCAGTAATGACCAGCAGTGTGATCCTGCCAGGTTGTTAAAACCAGCAAGTGTGCTTGATTGTGGTCGGACTGGAACTAGCATTTCATTTTATTGTTTACCAGTCGAAGATATATTTCTTTGGGATCTAAAATGTAAACTTACAGATAGTATGTCTTGTATATTGTCCGGCTCAGTCAGTAGGGGCTTGGACTGGGAGCTGTAGGGTCGCCGGTTCAAGTCCCCGAACAGATGTAACATATGGAAGTGTGGACTACTTGGAGAGGTCCCAGTTCACCTCCTGGGCCCTGCCGTGGTGCCCTTGAGCACCCCCCCACTCCTATTGCTCCCCGGGCGCTGTACAATAGCTGCCCACTGCTCCTACTACTAGGATGGGTTAAATGCAGAGAACAAATGTCACTGTGTGTGATAGGGCTGCTCGATTATGGAAAAAATCATAATCTCGGTTATTTGGGTCAATAATTGATATCACGATTATTAAAAACGATTATCCATTTACTTTGAAAACATCCATTTATTGAAAAAAAAAATGTGAACAGTATGTTTTTAACAGTTGATTACCCTGAACTTTAAGTATAACTCAACTGAAAAAAAAAAATGAAATAAATAATCGTTTTATTTCGTTTCATAATCGTTGCAAGCCAAAATCGTAATTGCGATTAAAATACGATTAATTGAGCAGCCCTAGTGTGTGCTGTGTGCTCTGCATGTGTGACCATTAAAGAGGGTTCAATCCCTCCAATTCTATATATTGTAAAGCTCTTACTGGCACATTTGTGATTTTGGGAAATTATTGTAGTCATATTTCAGAAAGTAATTACAAATATTTACATTTTTCCAAAGCTTTTGACGAATAAACAATGTTTCTTTTTTTAGACCCTATTGGAATTCTAGTAATGTTTTTGCATTTGTTTAAAGAAGATCTCTGAGGCTTGACATGGTAAACTCACCCATCATGCCAGACAGTCCCCCTGCAGCCTGTTTCTCATGTACTGTAGGAACAATAGCAACCTGTTAAACCCCAAGGTCCCCGTCGGCGGGGACCCTGTTTGTTTGTTCACGACACTGTCTCAGGGGATCTTAATATTTAAGAACCTATTAATGTGTTATACCAGATTAATGGAAATAATCTCAGCTAATTGACGATACAAACCATTTTTACCAAAACAAAACACAAGTCTCATAAGAAGCATCTAAATGACCCCTTAGCGAAAAATGCCAACGGACATTGGCACAGAACTCAAGATAAAAGTACCCTTATTACTTATCGTAGCTGCACATACAATATATCCGATTAAAGCTGAGGTTCCACAGATTATTTAGGTATATAGTATCATCACTGAGTGATCCGGACTCGCGACAGGGGAAGCAAATACAGACATCACAACACGTACCTTTACGGAGCTTCTAGGGAGATCGTCTCACCGTAGCTGTCAATCTGATCAAAATACGTGTTCAATGGCATTAAAACGTATAAAAAAAAGATTTAATTTATGATCCATAATTCAATTTTTATGTAAAAATCGGAGCGGAAATGTTAACTGCTAATGGTAGCCACCAGAGTGGCTGCTGCTTCCGGTCTAGTTTCACACACACACACACACACACATTACCAAATAAGGACTATGTGGGAGTTCCCCTCGATTCCATTGGCTCTAACGGTCAGAAAGAGATGTCACATGTCAAAATCCAGCAAGGGGGGCCAGAGATATGGAAAATCCACCCAAATGGCCCCAGAAGAGGTTTTTTTTTGCTAAATCTGTCTAAAAAGGTCAAATATCACTTGTTTTGCATCAATCTTGATACAGGGTACTTATTATATGTTGTACTTTGGATTCCTAAAGCTTTTAGTCTACTAACCCATCATCCAAGGTTAGTTTTCACTATAAGTACAAAATATTTTTTGGACGGACACTATAACTTACAGTTTTTTACCATGTTCAATCTGAATTTTCTTTAAAATAAAAAACATCCATATTGAATCTGACTTTTTTACATCCAACTCACAGGTTTATCATTACTTTGAGAAAAAAGATTATTAATTTAACCCTTTTAGAAGGGAAGATATGGTCATTTGTTCTGGGAATGTCATTTTCGAGCCTGAAACCTGAAAAACAGGCTCGGGGTTTAACAGGTTTTAAGTGGAGTGTGGGAGATTGAGGGAAACCAAATAATGTCTGATTTCAATTAAAGGCACAATGATTAGGATTTTCCTAAAAAAACAATGTATGGGCTCCTACAAAAACAACCCTCCCAACCATAAAGGAATACTTCAGCCCCCCCCCCCCCCCCCCCCAGCAATTGTGAAGCCATGATGACGTTTTGATTATTCAATTAAATGGGGGCAACATTTAACAACTGCAAAGAATAAAGTGATCATGCGTCTAGATAAATGATAATTGGATTTACTGCACACCTATCTTTTGAGAGTTTCTAAACTGATGTTTAGATATCGTTTTACTGTTGTTAAGCATGACTTCACTTTCCTTCAATTCATCAAGACTTTTATCCTGACCACATTAATAATCAGCTGTAATATAAGATGCTACAACCCTACAGAGTCGATAGCATGGCTGCAGGTTAGGTCTTGTTATCCAGTAAGGTGCTGAGTGTGTCCAACAGGTGCGTGGTGCCTGAGAGTGCAGCTGGAAAGTAACACTTTTATATATCTATCAAATCTGCTCTATTTATAGCATGTTTTGATCTTCATGGATTGATGCGCTTCCTCACCTACATAAGATGGTAATGAAAACAAAGTTGCTCAAAGTCAATTTCCCTGTGGTCCAGTTGCTATGCCAGTTATCATACCCCCCCCCCCCCCCCCCCCCATGTAATTCAATAAACGGGCCTGAGGCCTTCTGCTTCTACAGGGAACTCTGTTTAACTCTCACACCTCTATCAGACTGTAGCTGAAGATCCTCAAATATATCCTCAGACCTTCCAGCCGTGAGAGCTAGCTGGCGTGATCACAGTGAGTTGGCAAAACTTAAATTCCTCTTGTCGACGAAAAAGGATTTGATCGTTTTTGCTGCTATCTCTGATATTGAGCCAACGAGGAGGATACACTTTTATTTTTCACATATACTTACAAAACATGCTCATACTTTAGGCTAATGTAATGGTATGTCTTCAGAGGAGTCAAATCAGGTTGCCAAGCAGATGGGTTTTAAAGCCTTTGTAGCCTATTCCCAGTCACACCCCTCAGGAGCCCAATCCATCATCTGCTGATCTGTCTGTGAGTCTGCACCAGTCCCTCCCTCTCATTAAGGAAATGAAAGCCTTAATTGGAAATTGTGTTAATTCTCTGACATGTTTGAAACCCTATCTCCCATTCACTTTTACTAAATTGGAAACACACTTGACAAATTTGGGGCGGCAGCTCCACTGATGCATATCTGATGTTTTCATCTTCGCCCACTTTCAACAATAGACGCCTCATTATGAGCCTAATGATTAATGCCCAAAATAACTTGGAAGCATGCTGGTTCACCAAAACGAATCTGTGTTGTAAAACTGGACCCGAGTAGTGGCTCGTTGCTCTAACAGTCGCACATGAATAACAAGATGATTTAGATGACAAGTACAGTGGCATAATAGATGCTTCATTCATGTAGGACACAAACACGATTAATATGAATGCATCTACACAGATGAGCATGTGCCAGCTTCAAACACCCCAGCTGTTTTACATATTATTCATGCCCTTTGACTTGTCAAAGCCCTTCTTCTTTTGACCTGTGATGTCTACAAATTAAACATGAAACAGCGTCCTCGTGCTTTGAGCTGTGTTTCTCTTGTTTAGGCTACAGAATGAATAAACAGTGAAAACAGAGAAGAGCTAGATGCACCCTTGCCACTACAATACACTCAGGCAACAAATTCGATAGGCATGTTTTCAGCATGTGAACGGTCAGGCTGGATGTAAAACGATTTTTTTGTTTACATTGAGCACACAGGACACCACATTATGTGGGTATTGCCTCTACTATGATCCTGTCTTAACAATATATATTAGAAATAAAAATCAACTTATGCATACAAGGAGTTAGATAATAACATGTACAACTATTTTTGTGCATCGTGCATTTGGAGGCAGTGAGATACCAGTGGCTGATGGCAGTCATTGATGCATCTGTTGTAATAATAGACTCTAATTATAGTAAAAAAAGATGATTAAAATGAAAAGAAGCTTAGTTTAAGAGCAGTACTGCTGTCAGGATTTGGGGTGTGTTGTCAGTCTTGGAGGCAATATCTTTTTGGATACACAAGACTACAGCTCTGCCAGATCACTGCTGTATGCTGGATGTGTTTTGTGCAGTGTTTATCAATCAGTGGACGGTTTTGAACCAAGGTTTCCTGTAGAGCTAGAATATAAGTGGATGTTATGCTCACTAAATAACAAATTTAAGGGATAAAGGGCGCCATTAAACCATAATTTTCATCCACGATTAATCTGCCGACAGTTTCCTTGAATAATAATAATGCTATCAGAATTGTTTTCTCAGAGCCCGCATGACTCAAAACTAAAATGAAAAAAATCTGAAAGGACTGAGTCGCTCAGCCTCAAAGGTGGGACACGTTTTCTGAGCTTTGATGCGTTTGGCTTTGTTTATCAGTGGATCACCAAATGCTAGCTGGATCAATCACATACTGGGATTTAGCCCTTTTCCGGATTGTTGGAAAAGCATTTATGGGTGTTGACTGAGAATCAGCTCCAATTAGTAGCTTGGGATGTGTTCTAAGCCCAACCTGGCTGATTTTGGCACAGGTTTAATGACTAATCTGGCATGGGTTGGGCAATCGGGAGTACTGGATTCAACTAAATTGCGGTTACTTGGCTACATGAGCGCACCACATTAGAAAGATTCAGGTTGAACATTGAAAGTGGCTCTTTAACAGAGCAACAAAAGTGAAGGAGACAACAAATGTGTCCGTACAAGCCTAACAGGAAGACAAAAGCCAACATGCTGGGATCAATTCTGACCGGGGTGTTTGTCTCACTATCTATCATGTTCTAGTTTACTTCCCCAAAGTCTGTGTGGCTGTTTAGCATATGAATATTGAGATATGATAAAAGGAGTTTAGAGAGGGCTGATGAATATGTGCGGCTTTGAAGCGGTTGTTTTGTGATCGCGTGCAGATGAGAGCGTGGGAGGTGTTGTGTATGGATGTGTGTGTGTCTGGAAGTGCTGATGAGGGTGACATTTGTGCACACAGTGAGAGCTTTCACCGCCAGATTTGGTGCTTCTTTCTCTAAACCCTAAACCATCCATCAAGGAGAGGTAAGAACTCTGCAGTTTAGTCTAACACATAGTCAGCGCTAAGGTGATGAATCCATGATGTATGTGCAGAGTGCTGAAATCCTTTAATGTGTGCGGAGAGCGGTATCTTCACTTTGACACACACACACACACACACACACACACACACTACACTACAGGATTTCAGCACACTGCACATATACCGTGGATTCATCACCTTAGCAACCAGTCGATTGAAAGATGATGAATCATGCCAAAGACTGCTAATTTCTTTGCAGTTGTCAAACATGAACAATGGGTGGTTAAAAGGAGTCGCAGAACCGTCACCACAGACAGAATGTTATATATATATATATGTGTGTGTGTTTGTTATGTGTGTGTGTGTGAACTTCAAAGAAAACCATAAAAAGAGGAAGAATGAAGAAAATACAAACCAAGGCCAACTGGAGGATAGTCTGAGGAGGAAAGGCGATTTGGACATGTACTGTAATGCTCTTTGTTTATACTTCTGACTGACCAGAAGTGAATAATGTAAGCTCCTCATCAGCATGCCAGATGTGCTTTCTTTTAAAACACAACAAGGCTAGGCATTTTTCAAATAAATAAGCAGAAATTATGTTACTCACACCTTTTTTAAGGGGTCTATTACATGAAGATTGCAGCTGCTGTATATGTGATAGGACATCAGGGATCAAGAGGAATGTATAAATGCAAAAACACCCATCCCAACCGAAATCTGCTTCAGAGACCTGTCAACCAGTGTGACAAACAGCCCCCCTGATCATTTCAGGTGAGAGTGGATGGTGTCAAAGCAGTGTATGATTTCCTGCAGGTCTCCATTAAATGAAGCTGTAACAACACATCTGACCTCATCTTCTTTGCACTTGAAAGTGACAGAATGGGCCCAGATGCAATTCCTGACAAATAGGAGTCTTTGATAAGAGAAGAAGGGTCGGAGGGTTTCTATCTGCGAGTAATGTCTGCTGAGAGAGCTGACAAATCCCACCATTACAGCAGTGATGCTATAAAATACATGTATCATGTAAATAAAAAACATGGACAAGCATCAGCTTCTGATGCTGTCAGATTGAAGAGAGGCACTGCAGTCACAAATAATGTGAATCATTTAAAAGAGACAGCCTCAAATACTGGTGCCTGAAATAGTGCAACTAATCAAACATAAGATGCAAATATTGCCTCAGTAGATAGCTGTAGAATCCACAACAATACTGAATGTGAACATTTTATGTCGAGCAGTATCGTGAAGCTTAACAGCTCCCTCTGCTGGACAACATCCTGAAAGCATGTGCTGCATCAGACAGTTGGACAACGGCCTTTTCTCAATGGAGCTTTGATGTTGCTCTCCTGTTTTCATCTTTGAAGTGCAAGGAAAGGAGATTCTTTGTTCTATGAGGTTTAGTAAGATGTATATTATAATGATCTACTCTATCCACTGGCTTGTTGATTTTCTTATGTGAAGTGTGTGTGTGTGATTAACAATCCATGATCATCAACCAGATGATTACTGAAATCAATACCAAAACTATGAGTCCACAATTACAGAATAATTATCAATACAAAGTGATTATAATATTATATATTTGGACCTGTAATACTTTTTTATCAATCACTCAGTCATGGCCTCAGTATTTGTACTTACTCACTATATCGTCCCAATAGTTTTATGTAACTTTCATAACATTTGCTGCCAATTCCACAAACCATTATTTTGTAACGAAATTATTGAGCAACATCATGAACTGAATTGAAAGCAATGTTTATGTCATTAGCTTTGTCTTTTGTGTATTGACTTCACCTATCAGTCCTATTTTTAATATTTCATATTACCAATAGAAATATGAAGAAAATAAACCAATCAAAATACCACAGTTTCTGGATGTGTCCTATTAAGTGAGCGACAACATTGTTTGGTATTTATTGTGTAAGACAAGAAAAAGCATTAAATCTGGACGTTTGAGAAGCTAGAAGTAGGAAAATATGTTTGCGAATCATTGCAGCTTTAACAGATTTATCAATAATGAAAATCACATTCAGTTGCAGTCCTTAACCGAATGGTATCAAAGATTATTTTAAGATTTGCACGTGACGGATGTAGAACTCAAAAGTCATCTTGACAACCTCGGGACAGCTGATATTATTTTTGCTGTTAAGGGTCTGATGATGTCTAACCCTCAATGTGAAATGTATGTGGGAGCTGGTGGTGTGGAAGGTGCCATGTCGTGGTCGCAGTGTTCCCTCTTCTCTACGGGTCACTCAGCAAGAGAGTTCCTGTGGGCAGAGTGAGAGAGCATCACACTCTGCCACACATTTGTCCTCGAAAAACCACAGTCATCTTCATATGCAAAAAAAAAAAAAGCTGAAGTCAGAAATTAGAGCTGTGGCTGTTCACACAAGTTGTGTTTGTAATATAAAATGTTACTGTTAAGACATTTCTGCGTCTTAACGTAGCTAGGTTCGACAACTACAGAACTAATGATGGAAATATTTTAACTTTAATGCTCCTAAGACACGTTGAGGACTTTTGATGCCTACATTTTCTAAAATCCATGTGACATAGTGAGGTTTCCATCAAAATGTATTACACATTTAACCAAATTTCGAGGAAAATTGGCATAAAATATTGCAAATAAATCTTGTTTTTTTCCCCCACAACCATTATGCAATTATAACTAGATTGAAATTATTCCAGTCCTCCAGTATGAAAACCAGCAGATGAACCTTTTATGGTTAAAAGCGATGGACAAAACATTTTTGGGAGCTTTTTCCCTTTTATAATAGTAAAACTAAAGATAGCTACGACATGTGGAGAGAAAGGGCATGACATGGAGCAAAGGGTCGTGAGTCCGATACAAACCCGGCCGCTGTGGTCAGGTTGATAACATTTCTAACAAAGCTTCCTTCGCACCATGTCTATTCCACACTATTAGCACACCTCAAGGCAGTAACAGCAAATCTCCTGTGCTTCCATGTGTCTCTCTGGAAAGAAAGTCATACACTATTCATAAGGGCCGAATCGTTGTGTATTATTTATTAGAGAGGTCCTTGTCTGAGGCTTTTATAAACTCAGGGTGGATACCTTTTAGACACTATTTGTTTTTAGTTTAAAACATCAACTTGTAAAACATACTCCAATACAAGTTAGTCTTGCAATTAATGATAACTTAATTAAAAGTTCATAACTATTATCAGATAAATGTATGTAAAGTATTACATGTATACGTACTGTTTCAGTAACTTAGTTTAGTGTTACTGAGGAGCCAAAGTCCAGGAAGGTTGTGAACCGTTGTGTTAATCTTGTGTTAATCTTGTTAATCTTGTTAACCCCTGAATTGTAAACGAGAAGACTCATGAAGTGGCAAAAAAAATGTCTCCAATTATACCATCCATTATACCATCATAATTTAGTACCGCTAATTCTATATTGTATATATTTTCGTATGTTACTTTACAGTATTGTTTCTCTGATGATAGGAGTAATATGTTTCAGTTGAAGGATTCATCTTTGAGAACCAGGTTGTAAAATTATCCTCGCACTTACTTTGGCTTCCAGTAGAGGGCAGCAAAACACTTATAAATGTGCCACAGGCGAGCAGAGGCTCTTCAGCTCAACAACAGGTCTGTCCTGAACTACTCCTGGCTCTGTAAATCCTTTGCAGCATGTGGATAAACAAGTGGTGTCGAGTTTGTACCTCTTGCGTATCTTCTACTGGCCCTTATCTGTGCTGTTCTTTATATACATTTTTCTTACAGTTTGATGGCTTTAGTTTAACTTATGTATTGTATTGCCCAATATTGAGGTATTGCTTTTTTTAGAACACACATATCACTATTCCGTGTCATTTATCGATCAATATATACTACCAAAACCTCCCAAAGAGCATAGTGGTGTCTAAAACCTGATTTATTTTTCTCATATTGGCTGGAATTACTTTACTGGAATCAAGAATTCACCGTCCTATGAGCAGCTGTATGTGAGACTTGACTCATTACATTGAAGGGTTTCCATTACATATTTTTGTCAGTATGGGGGTATGTATGTATGTGATGGCCAAAACGTCAAGAGGTAACTTTAGAAAGAGAAAATGCAAGCCATTCACTGAAAATGCTTCAACGTGGCTTAAACATGACTTTATATGGTCACTTACACCATAACAGGCCGTCAAAGAGAACCAGCTGCTTCTTCATAAATACTTTAACTAAGTCATGGATTGGTAAAGTTTTATTTTTGACGTGCAACCAATACAAAATATTTAAAAGAACAGATCAAATCTAAAGAAGGCAACAACCCACTGAGCAATAGTGACGCTCTGCAACATTAAATCCATTACAGGCCTGTGAAAGTAACACACCCCTAAGCCCCAAATCTCTTTAATACAACACCCAGTAGGAAAGTAATAAGCTCTTTACCGATAGCTAAGATGCGCCAGCACTCAGCAACACTAGTGCCTCTGCTTTATATTCAGTAAAGTACCAATTGAATACAGGTGACCATATATTTGAAGACATTTTTGAGGTTATCGTTTGCTACTATCATGGCCAGGACACTACTATGCAATAATATTGAAATTTAAATCTCTGTAAAGAATATCTGTGGTTAAACATGGCTTGTATTGCAGCTAAAACGTTGGCCTGAAATGCATTTAAACTTTTAGAAATATCTACAGAATGATAAGTATTTACTTTATCCCACTCTTTGGCATATTGGACTGGAAACAAAACAAGCACATACAACATCACTGTGGGTTTTCAGAAATTATAAAAGTCTTTTGTCCCTATTTAAAAAAACATTTCTTCTAAAACTAAAAGATATAATTTATCCAAAAATGATTTTAAAAAAATGGCAAAATGATTATTAATTTAAAAAAGTGTAGCAGTGCTGAACAGCTCTTTGTCATTAGTAAACATCTGGCATATTGTTTGTTTTTCAGAAGATATACGAGTGATTTTGGTGTTTCATATAGACTAGAGTTCATACTTTTTTAATGCACCTATTGATATTTGAAAATCTATGATCGCCTACATCTGGACTTTTTCGCTTTGGGAGTTGGGAGCATCTGAAGGAAATTCATGCAAATATGGGGAGACCCCGACTGTTTTATGTGCCCAGAAAAAGTAGCCCTAAATAGTATCTTTTAAATGAAATGCACATGAAAAGGTTACTTTTTAAGCATGAGGTACTTAAAAAAGCAGTTATCAATATCTCCATAATATGCATGAGCAGGTGTAACCTTGATATCTTGATGAGTTGTCAGATATGTTTGCAGTGGCTGCTGGATTAGATATTAACTTTGGCCTAAATCACGTTATGCTGACAGACATACAAATGGATAATCCAAGGTGTGCCTTTAAAAGCCAGACCTTGGCCACCAGGATCCACATGTAGCAGGGTCCTCTCCATCCAAGAAATTAAACTGAAGGGCTGATTGAAACCGCAAGCCGCAAACATGAACGGGACAGAGGGAGCATTTTTTTACATCCCTATGGTTAACACCACTGGCGTTGTCAGGAGTCCTTATGAATACCCTCAGTACTACCTTGTCAACCCAGCAGCTTTCGCCGCCCTGGGTGCCTACATGTTCTTCCTCATCCTTGTTGGCTTCCCCATCAACTTCCTCACTCTGTTCGTCACCATCCAACACAAGAAGCTGCGTACCCCTCTAAACTACATCCTGCTGAACCTTGCTGTGGCTAACCTCTTCATGGTGTTTGGAGGATTCACCACCACCATGTACAGCTCTATGCACGGCTACTTCGTCCTAGGACGCCTCGGCTGCAATATTGAAGGATTCTTTGCTACCCTTGGTGGCGAGATTGCCCTCTGGTCACTGGTTGTCCTGGCTATTGAAAGGTGGATCGTTGTCTGCAAGCCCATCAGTAGCTTCCGCTTCGGGGAGGATCACGCAATCATGGGTTTGGCCTTCGCTTGGGTGATGGCTTCAGCTTGTGCTGTGCCCCCTCTTGTCGGCTGGTCTCGTTACATCCCTGAGGGCATGCAGTGCTCATGTGGAATCGACTACTACACACGTGCAGAAGGATTCAACAATGAGTCCTTTGTTATCTACATGTTTTCCTGCCACTTCATGGTCCCAATGATTATCATTTCTTTCTGCTACGGCCGTCTACTCTGTGCTGTCAAAGAGGCTGCTGCTGCCCAGCAGGAGTCTGAGACCACCCAGAGGGCTGAGAAGGAAGTCAGCCGGATGGTAGTAATGATGGTCGTTGCCTTCCTGGTGTCTTGGGTTCCCTATGCCAGTACGGCCTGGTGGATCTTCTGCAATCAAGGAGCTGAGTTCGGACCAATCTTCATGACCGTTCCGTCCTTCTTTGCCAAGAGTTCTGCCGTCTACAACCCAATGATCTACATCTGCATGAACAAGCAGTTCCGCCACTGCATGATCACCACCTTGTGCTGCGGTAAAAATCCATTTGAGGAGGAGGAAGGAGCGTCCTCTACTAAGACCGAGGCTTCATCTGTATCCACGAGCTCGGTGTCTCCTGCATAAAAGGGCCGTTGACACAGGCTCCATGATCCAATATCGAAGAAGAAGACTTCTGCTCCCCTGGTAAAACGACTGAAGGCTAACGTCTACAGAAATAACTCCTTTTTGTATTTTTACAAATGTGTTGGTTCAACCTAAAGACAGTTGCAGGAAAGGTCTGGCCATAACAGAGTTGTTCTGTATTTGCAGAATATCCAACTTAAAAATTTATTTTTTCCAAGAGGAAAGGGAAAAAACCTTTTTACAGTTGGATCATATGATACTGGCTTATTTTTAAATGTAGACGCATGTTACCAAGGCAATGTAAAATAAAACGCACTTTGCAAATGACTCATTCTGTTGCATGTTTTATTTAAAATGTGGGGGGCAAAAGAGCTTTTATAGTACAACTAGTGCTCTTCTGATTCAGAGCTTTTTGGTGCGGATATTTGGGAAATATAAAAATTGAGAATAGCGTTTTAATTTATTTTGTAGCGGCATCTGCATTGCTACTCCTAGTGTTATTTCAATCACAGGGCACCTTGAATTTAAGAATTGGCCTACCTAAGGGATTATGACATTATTAATCAGGGATGATTATAGATGTGACACCAACTTTGTAGTTAACCTTTATTTAATGTGATTAATATTCGTCATTAGATTATGATTATCGGATAACAGTATTATCAAGAGACACCTTGATGCAAAGGTTATGGAATGGAAACAATGACTTACTTATAAACTTACAATGTATTTATTCACAGGGGAGTATACTATATGATATAATGCTTTACATTAATAAACTCTTAAAATGTCCTAAGAGCTGTCAGTGATTCAGTTTATAGTGTAATAATAAACCATTTGTTACATGTTTGTATTTTGCTTACAAATGCAAAATACTTGAACTTTAAAAAAGTGCTACCAGTTATGATTGCTAACAAATACTTAACATTAAAAAATACTTAAATATGTCCTCTTTGCTGTATACTGTAGTGTGTTTTACATTATTTAGTCAAAGTCCTTAGGCAGGCAGCTAATGGGGGACTTAGAGAAAAGTGTTACTGAAGGATCAGTTTTCGGAAGAATCCTTGGGAAAGTTGTACATTTCTCAATCAGTTTTCAGAATAAAGATGAAAACCTATTTAGAGTATTAGATATGCATATTAACAACAAGTTTTCCTGTTGTATTAGATGTGCATATTAGATAGATATTGCAGTTAGTTTATCAATGAGACCCACTTGAGATCTGCACAGGTTCATGGATTAAATATTTCACAGATGTAGCGTTACATTGTACCACTAAGATGAAAGACGTTAACTCGTGTGATGACGTGATTTCTCCCACTCAGTTCCTGGTTGTGCAGTATGCCAGACTCGAACAAAATAAACCCTAAGATCTCTCCAGTAATGACCTTCATGTGTACTGTAGCTATAGCAACCATTTTACCAGTGGAGCTTTCATGGAATACAGATATACTTCAGAGCAGTCTGAAGTAAAGCTTAATGGAGAGAAAAAATCAATCACTCGCTGCTTAAATTTAGAACTAAAAAAGACATGCTCTAACATTTTAATGAAGGTAATTAAAGAGTATTGGATGGATGACAACTTATACTTTACTGTTCTCACATGCAAAATACCATTCGAAACCAGTTTTAATATTAGTATGGTTCGGAACAGTGTTCATTAATCTGTCAATTTGTACTATCATTATTATTATTATTATTATTACACTGCACCATTTGAAGTAATGAAGTATCAGTGGAATTATTAGTGTTATTGCAACAATGACTACTATCGTAACAATAACAAAATAATACCTCCAGGAGTGTAAGGAGGGAGACAGTGTTGTAGACAAGAAAAGCCATGCGGTTGACAGCCCATACTTTAACATCTTTAAATGTTTTACATTTCCATGTCACTATTTTGATTTAAGTTTGAACCGTTGTAAAGTCATTATTAAATGTAGTACATTCTCCTCCAGTGTCGATCTTCAATAAAAGAAAGTCTCTAAAGCTGCATATTAAAACGTAGTGTGACCAGGAGTGACACACCAGAGTGATTTGATCAAACTCTCCAGAGTGTCTCCAGAGACATTACTGAAAAACGGTTGTGCAGAAATATGAAATCCTTTTGAATTTGTATGGAAAACTTTATTTGATAATAAAAATAGCATTCACAGACTTCTTTTGATAGCTACATATACATTGTAATCCATCTCAAGGAAAGAAGCTGGATAAGTCCACATCTACTTGTACTTAGACTAATGTTATGTATAGCTTCATGGGTCAAATAAAGCTATGAACAATGTAGTATTTATATATGCATAGTTTTATAAAAAAGATTGGCCCATATACATGTACTGCTTTTATCAACACAGAGACAGCATTATGTCCGGAGCACATTGCAAGAAATAATGCTTGAAGAACACAGACTGCATACAAGTGCTTTATAATACAAAGGCAGGCTAACCATCGAGAGAGATTCAAACCATCAAACAGTTTCTGATTGACCAAATACAGTCTTTTAAAATGTCTTTACATACCTGATCCAGAGTAAATTAACATATTTCCCATAAATCATCAGGTCCATTTCAGAGATATAAACACAATATCACATTCCTCACTGCTGAGGTTTTTCATAAATGTCTCTTTTGTACAAGAAAAAGGCAACATTTTAATCCTTGACAGGTTCCTAATAGTTACACTGGAAAATTCTTTACAGGTGATGGCCAACAGGTTAACTTCTTAAATGTATTTCCTTTTTTTTCTACTTTTTTGTTAATACAGTACCATGGCGACAACAGTGATCAAACAATGCATTTGTTGTGGTTTATCCAATATATTTTAGTTTTTTTTTAATGAAACATAAAACGGAGAATACACACAAACACATTATAAAGCAGCAGTCAGACTCCAGTGGCGTGACAGCATGGCTCAGCATGGCAGATTGGTTGTCTCCTGTACCGCGACTCCATATTTACCAACACAAGAAACCACATCAGCTCTTTGTGTCAGGACCCAGGAGGTGGTCGGTGCGCAGTGTGGTTACCATGGGGACAGGGCTAACACTTACTGTGGGAGTACAGTGCATGTTTCTTATCGATTATTCTCGCTCAGACCTATCAGATAAAGTGGTTAAACTACACTTAAATTTACACATGCATCTTGCACAGGATTAACTTACACATTTGTGTTTTAATTTTTTTTTTGGCATATTTGAAAAATCATATTTTATGGCAGCTTCAAGCTGGTATTGTGGCAAAATGCAGACTCATATTAAGTACAATTTATCAATTTTTTTTGTAACAAATTTAGATTTTTCCACAACAGTCTACCAAAACCGTTTTGCCTGTATTTAAAAGTGAGTCGGGTTACTTCCCTGCTACATCAGTTCAAACTGGGAAACAATGTGAGTATTCATTTTTATTTTAAAATCCTCCTCCAAGGGATCAATTATTAACAACATTGCCAATTTTGTCTGATCTCTATTCTTAATTTTAGAAGTGTATGTGTGTGTGTGTATTTAGGCAAAGGAGGGTGAGCTGCCACACATTTCAGGGATGCAACACAAGTAAGGGTACAGCATGCTTTTCCAGGTACAGTGTGCACTTCTACCTTGGTCCTCAAGAAATTGAGCTTGCTCAATATGTGCCAAATAAAAAATAAATAGTGAGCAAATGACAGTCATATATTAATTATATAATTATCACTCTAGTTTCACCATCAGATCTTAAATTTAGATTTTTGCCTGAAGTCCAACGTGACTTTCACTTGTGAACCATCAGTGTCTTGTGCTATAGTTTGTTCAGTAAAGCAATTCAGGAATGGAACAGACATCTAAAAACAAGTTGAAAACAAGCTTAGTAGTTAGAAGATACCACAACTGGAAGCATGTTTCATACCTCTGAGGGAACAAATATTTAGATTCAGCAATGCCTACAAAAAGCAATATCACTGATTTCATATGCAGGCACATACAATACCTTTATTATAGTACAACAACCTCTGTTATGTTCAAAATAACTCTAACAATGACAAAACAACCAGTATGAACTGATAATAGGATTGTACTCCTGCTGTTTTATGAATCTCTGGGTAGGATCACAAGTAGTTAAGTTAATCAAATCATTCAAATAAATCGGTCAACCAAATGAAGCACAAGAGTTAGTATCCTCAGAAGTCCAATTCCAGTGTATGGTACATAGTTTGCACAGATAGAGGAGAGAGTGGCGAGGGGGGTCTCTGCTCTAGATGCTGAGGTCTTTGGGGGTTTCTTTGTACAGCCTTCTCTTGGGCTCAGGGAGCTGGTTTGGGCTGCGGCCTGCTGCGTTATTGTTATGGCCCGTGTTGTTGTAGGCAGCATTGTTGTGTGCAGCGTTGTTCTTCATCATGCCGTAGTAATCCTTCAGTCTGGGTGCTGCTGCATAGTTCAGCTCCTCCCGGCTGTAGTTGCTGTCAGGGGAAGAGTCCCGCTCAACTCGGTATCGTCGCTCCGGTGTCCCGTTCATCGGAAATCTCTCCTGCCTGCTCTCTGGCGAAGAGTCTCTCAGGAGGTTGCCGTTCTTTGTGGCTCTCTCACATGTACGACCCCTGGAAAGAGACAAGGAATCCCCGTTGTTGTTGGTCCGCTCTGGAGTGGTGGCCTCCTTGACTTGTCTAGGCGTCTGCGGGTCCTTGAGGAGCCTCCGCTCGTAGAACTTGCGTTCAGGGGTGGCTGCAAGGAACCCGCCATCGTCGTACTCCCTCTCAGGTGTGCGGTCGCGATGTGCTCGCTCTGCCCTGCGGTCCATGGACTTGGCCCGCCGGCGATCAGGAGAAGGGGCATGCTTTGATGTTGGAGAGCGGTCAAGGGACCCGCGACGTTGCCGGGACCTCCCGTCCAAAGTAGAGCTGCTGTTTGAGAGCTCTCGCCCCCTCAGTTTCTGGGCAGCTGCAGCCTTTTTCCCCGAGCTGTCTTTCCTCAGAGTCTTCAGGAGTTTAGAGATGCCGCTCTCTGAATCGGATTTCTTGACTTTGCGGCCTCGGCTCTTCTTGTTGTCACTGCTACTGCTGTGACCATCTTCTGGAGACGGCTGTCTGGGGGAACTTTGACTGTGATTGTTATTCCAGGTGTGATGATGGTGGGGATTAATTTGCCGGCCTTGGTAGTCCATCTGATCTGACCCAGCCCTTTCCCTTGCTCGGCCACACGCAGCCTCCTCCTGGCGTGATGGTTTGTGAAGGTCTGGTGGATAACTGGACTCCAATGAGGTGTGATATCGGCTGTTAGGCGGCAGCGTTCTCACTTCCGGAGTGTTTTGTGCCCCGGGTGTGGGAGGGTGCCCGTCACTGCTGCCGTCTGCAGGAGAGGAGAAAGAAAGAGGAGCTTGTTGACTAGAAATACCTTATTAGCTGAATGAGGTTGAGGAATACTTGTACATCAACATTTGACATTTATTGTATTCAGCAGACATGGCTTTCCTTGTTGGTTCATGGTTGCTCTCGCATTGACTTGACAGCAAATCAATGCAGAGATTTATGGATGTCATGCATACATGTGCTCTTTCATATACTGAGTATATATCCCATGAAACAATCAGGCTTATCTAAATTGATCTATAAACATAAAATGCATTGAAGTGATGAATCACTTCAATATGATTTCTCTATAGGGCTGCGGAGACACAAGGTGATGTCAGCAACACATCGGCAAGTGTAGGGCAGGGGTTATCAATGGCACAGCAGACACCTAGGAAATCATTCAAAACAAATATGGTGCATCATCGGGAGGAACAAACTCAAAGCAAAAAAGAGTGTGTTGGTTGCAGGTCTGCCAAATTAGAGACGGGTTGCTATGGTAGCAGCATGGGAAGTGGCATTAAATTAGTCCCAGTAAAAAATAATCTGGTGTGGGGCTGGGGGAGGGTTTGTGTGTGTACAGATTTAAGTTAAATTAAGTTGAATTCAGGCATGACACGACATAAAGCATGCACACTGTCAACACACCTGCGCGCAAACACACACAGAGTGGGATTCAGGTAGGTATGAGCTGGAAGGAAGGGTGGATCAAATCGAAAGGAAAAAGATGACAGGGCGAGTGAGTTGGGACAGACTTTTGGCTACAAACCGTGGTCTGATTTTGGCCCATTAGGTAGAAACAGGGCTCTCCCATCTTGTCATTCCTCATTGTACCAACAGCGAGATGAGGAGCCATCATCGCTGGAGAGGAGGAAGAGCCCAGCAACAAGAGACAATCAGAGAGAAAGGAGGATATAGAGAGGAGAAAACAAATAAAACAGACAAGAGGCTGTTTTACAGTGCATCTTGATAAAGAGAAGAAAGGGTTTGTAGTGAAAGACAAAGAAACATAACTCTTTATACTGTATCACAAATCCATCTGAGAGAAGGAAAGCATCAGAATATTAAACCCTAGAAAAGAATGCAACAATATGACTCAAACAGTGAGAGGAATAATCCATCAGCCGGGCATACAGCTCTATGGAGAGAATATTACTTTAGCTGTAAAACATCTCTACTACAGATACTACAGAGTATAAATCACTGAACAAGCTTTAGCGGCAGCCATTCCTGCATTGATCAATAACATTTGACAGCTCAATATTGTGCTGAAACTATGACAGGTCACATTAAACCCATAGTTCATAAAGTGCCTTTCTGTTAAATGTTTATCATATACAGTAATGCAATTCTTGAAAATCAATGTTTTTCTTTTTGAAAGACAGTATTTGTCCCTGTGGTGCACTAGGCAGATAAGAGGCTTTATTTTAGTCTGTGGTGTGTACAGCTTGAACAATAATAAGATTTCAAGGCTGACATAAGTAGTGTTATTTACAGGAAGAGAAACACATTTCAACCTGTTAACCTACCATATTCAGGAACAGATCCATCTCCCCGTTTGAGGACGAGGCGTGCTCGCCGACCACCGTTCTTGATCAGTTCAATGGCACGTGAATGCTTCATGTTCTTTGTGCTCTCACCATTAATCTCCAGAATCTCATCTCCTACCTAAAAGGGAGAGGCCAAGTTATTATCATAGCTATTTAATGGATGAGTAGATTCATAGAAGAGAGAAACGAGAGTTATAAACTAAGTAGTGACACATGCAGATTGTAATGGTTGCATACCCTCATTTTTCCATTTCTGACAGCAGCCCCATCCTCTGCCAGTCTCAAGACATACAGGTCCATGCTGTACTCCCGCCCTCCTCTCAGGCTGAAGCCAAAACCTTTACCGTCCCGCTCAAGGTCCACAGAGTAGAACTCGGCATCCTATGAGACAGAAAAGGAGAGATAAGTCACAGGGAGACTAGAGCGGGGTGACTAATCCATGGTGCACAAGGAAGTCAAAAGGTGAGTCCACACTTCAGGACTAATCAAGCCATATCCCACAAAAACTCACAAAATGTCAATGGCAGTACAACACACTGGAATGAATGAATAATTAATGCCACATGAGTCTGTGAGCAGAGTACAGATCACTTAGCAAGGGCATCACAAGGGCTGGGCCTACACCTTACCATACTCCTCAAAAGAAGTGAGATCTCTTCCAAAATCAGATTTATATACAATGAAACTTCTCTCTCATGGGAATAGATACTGTATATGTTTTTTTGTTTTTTTAATACGCAAAAGATCAATTGAAAGGAGAAGGACGGACAAGCTAAAGATAATATCATGCAAGTAGAACATCTGAGACATGTAGGGAACAGTTAGTGAAGATGTAATATTTGTCAGAATATGGTTATTTGTGTTTCTATATGTAAAAGACAAATAGTATTTAGGATATGCCATCCTTACTTAGACATAAATGAAATAAGATTCAAATGTAAATAACCAGTAGGATGCTAAAGGCATAGTAAGGGAAACTTAATTTTGAACCGTAATACCCAGTTACTCTAAAGGCTTACTACCTTGTCATTATGTTAAGACCTTCATTAAAGAGCGCTGCTCAACACTGCTGCATAAATAACTGCAGAGTGCCTTGTTAAGATGCTGCATTCCTTTATAGGATGGCATTCATTGATACTTTGTTATATTGTGAAATCAAAGAGTAGGAAGATCAACACTTAAACTTTTTTTTAGTATTAGGAGCTGCAGGACCTTTAATATTACCTGTTTGTAGATTCATGGCCTTTTTATCTTCTGGCAAAACACTGGTTATTTATCTAGCTTTCCTCTGTTCATTTTTATATTTTGTTATGGTACCTGACTGATAGTTGGTAATGAAAACATCTATTTTTACCTGTGCTGTCTGAGTTTGTATGGGTGGAGGAAGAGGAGCTCCTTTCGACTTCGAGTTATTCCTTTTGAAAAAGAGAAACTCATTAATATACATTGTCCTGTATAAAATAATACTTTCAACAAAGATGTATCTCCACCTACCTGGACTCTGTGGTCTGTTGAGGTGTGTGTGTGGTGGTGATGGTAGCTATCTTCTCAGCGTTAGTCAGCAGAGAAGCATTGGAAGATTCTGCAAAGAAGCATGCACAAATTAAAGAAGAAAAACATTTGAACTAAACTGAAGTGACTGCTTTTGTGAAATGCATTTGCCCAGCAGCTGTGTTTTCAAAAGACACCCTGGAAAACAAAATGTTACTGTTCAGAAGAGTCGACTGAACAGCCCACAGGCTACTCTATTCAGCCTGATGCTAACTGCCTGTGATGTTGTCATATTTGCTCATGGACAGCACTGGCCCCAACCTCATGGAAGAAACAGCAATAAATAGGGAAAAATACCCTCATGACTTCCTTTCGGCATAATTTATAGTTACATCTTATCACAAGCAAGAAAACTGCTGCACAAATTAGTATCCACTGACATTGGCAGGAGTACAGCACTGTCAATATTTGGCTAGAAAATCAGCGGGACACATTTGTTTCAGGTTCCTTGACTCCCTCTCTCCTCATTACTCCAAGAAAATATGACTTCCTCAGGGCCACCACGCTTTCTCTTTGAGGTGAACAGTTTGCTGTAGCCTTACACATCGTTCTTGATATTTGAAATGAGAATAAGATGGACCAATAAATGCCATCTTTCACATTGTACTTGGCCATACCATGTTTTCTATTAGGATACATCGCATCCTGCATGAGCACACACAAGCAAGTTAGTGAACATGTGTGCGGGGGAGTTTGTTCACATGTCTCTCACTCCGGTCTTAATTGAGCTTCACTTTCTGTGTCTGTGGAGGCTATTACAGTGCAGCGCCTCTCAAGAGTTTTCAATGATAGAATAGTGGCAAAGCCAGTAACAAGCACCCTGACACTTGTTACAGCACTAGACAGATTTTACACAACATATTGAGCTTGCTTGCTGATTCTGATATTATGCAGTTCTATTGACTTTCCTAAGCTAAATATATTGACATATACAGGAAGCCCTTGATGACGTTTGAGCAGTGCTTAAGTCTTTTCATACTGACAAAATATTGCAGCAGTGAAGTCAATAAAACAAAAAGCATGAATATAGAGAAGACTTGTAGATGTGCTTCAGTTGTTTCTGGGGGCAACTTCACCTTCCTCCTACTCTATGACTCACTCTCCCAGATACCAGGGTTCACACCCTGATGAAAAGTGCTCTTGCCTGTGAAAAGCAGCGGTGCCCTTTCCTTCCCACTACTAACATGAATAAGTCACATCATGCTGCATTATGGAACAGCCATGTGAGGCTAGAAGCCAAAAGCCTTACCATCACCCGGAATGATCCTGAGCGACACTGTGTGTCCGGCTTCCTTGATCAGGTTGACGATGTCCGAGTGTGACTTGTTGGTGATGGAGCAGCAGTTCACAGACAATATCCGGTCCCCGACTTTCAGCTTCCCACAGCGGTCTGCCGGGCTGCCCTCGATTATGCGTCCTATTTTGTGGGGCATGGCCACACAAGCATTTCCAGCTTTTATGTAAACATGCATGTTTGTTTGCGTGTAAGTTGTTTGTGTTAGAAAGAGTGTGTGATGATGATTTGATTGATTGTGTTTATTGGTTGTATTGATTTCAGAAAAAAGGAAAAGACAGAAAGAAAACAAGGAGAGAGAGACAAACGTAAAAGTTAATTATCCAAATCACCACGATCCAATTCAGTCTCAGAAAACATGAAGGATCAGTACTCATGCGGAAAACTAGATCCCATAGAAAGGCGGGATACAACTGTATGTCATATACAAATTCATTGGCTCAGTGGGAAAATTCAGGATCTCTCTTCTGCCCGTATTATCATAAGTCAGGGTCCATGATGGCTAAAGCTAGACAGCCTACTGTATCAATACACTGGTCGCAGCATCATGACTACACCTCCCCGCCAGGGATCAATACGCACACAATTGCTGCTGCAGTGGAGCTGTTCAGGTTATTGAGCTGTGGCATCTTAACCAGCTCAAAAAAAATGATGAAGATTCCCCAGGATTAACTCTGATGTGAGATGTGCAGCCTATAGCTCACATATGGCGCTAGTCATGTGGTCAATTGCAAGAAATACATCTGCACCTGAGTGACCGTGTTCAATACTGCACATCTTGTTTACACAGGTCTGAACAGTCCCTCAGGATCTCCAGTTCTTCTCTCTCTCCCGTTATCTCTGCTCCTCCCTGTGCTCCCATCTTCCATCCAGAATCTTTGCATCATCCATATTTATTACATCACCTCAGTTTGCAGCTACCCTCCCCTCAGTCTTGATTGAAAAATGCGTTTGTATCCTGTCACTCTATCTAAATAATGAGATGTGGGACATTGCAGGGTGTGCCAAGTAGCCAGGATTTAATGCTCAATCTGCTAAACACAACCCCAACCCCAGGTCATAGCAGGAAGGGATCAGGGGGGATGGGCCCTGCTGGACTGGGAGAAAAATGGTTTATGTATCCATGATCTAGGGGAGATTGAACCAGCTGAAACTGCTGTGTTCATCTTGAGACTGACAAATCATGATGGAAGAATCTTCAGAGCCATGTTGTGTTTTTTTTTAGTAATACACATTCCTCTGTCAGATTTCAGCTCGAGTTGGTTTGAACCCATTAGGAGAGTGTGTGCAGGATGCTATAGAGAGATCCAAGATCAGCACATGAAAGCCCTTAATCCATTCATCTCATCGTCCCAAGAGAAATAGTGATGGAGCATGGGAGTGCAGTGAAGCAAAAGCAAAAACTGGAATCTCATAAGGACTAGAAGACGTTTAGACAAGGTTGTTGACTTGCACTCTCTCTGGTGTCACTATAAATAACATATTAAGTCTTGCATTTTGCAGAGTAACAACATTAGCCCATGGGATCAATGATTTTTCTCTGGGCAGTCAGTGTTGCTAACGTCTCATCCATTCTTGCGATTTGCTTCTGACACACCACAGTACATCATCATAATGGCTTACTAGGGCATGACATTGCTATCGGACATTCATCATTCAGAGGTTAATACCAAAAAAATTTCAGGAGGACATCTGCAATTCCTCATCAATTCCTGACCAACTTTATTTCTGTTGTTTTATTGTGACGCGTAAATGGTATAGACAGCTACGGAGTGTGCTGAGTAGACTTCTATTAGATGCTGAATGAATCGGTGAGGGCAGCTGTGAGGCATGAGTCTGTGATGATGGTGTTTTGATAAAGCTGCAGCCGGCCTGATCCTGAGGGAGCGTGTTCCACACATGAGGAGATTTCTTTATCCCTAAGCTCATCATAGTAGGTTTGTGATCTCGGTCTGTGGCATTAAGCTCACTCCTGTCACATGCCAGTTGCCTGCTATTAATAAACTGGAGTAAATTCAATTTATTTTTAATATTGTGGTTCTGCCACAAGATGGCATCAATCATTTCACTCAGTGGTTCATATACTTGTGGACATGTTTCTTTGCTATAGCTTTGCATAAGGCTGTTCATGCTCTGACTCTGGAGATACAATTCTTCATGTTCTGCATGTCTACAAAAGGCTCAGAAAGCATTGAATTTGGTTTGATTTAAAAAGGGAAAACATCTTAAATTGAATTGAGTGAAATCAAAGACTATTTTATCTCCCTTGTCTTATGTTATTGGATATTTGGTATCTGATTGTCAGGAGACATTAGCACCTATACTGTAAAAGTGTGATTTTTCGGAAGCGCATCCTCACAATAGTTAAGTGTTCTTTTCCAGCCAAAAATACATTTTAATTTAATAATCTGTCATCTTAAATGGTTTTCTGATTTGATTGATTAAGGTTGAGTTATTTATTTATTTGTAAATAAACTGCATGGAAGTACTGAAAAGATAATATAATGATAAAATGTATATCATCTGTACTGGTCTACTCTCTTACTTTCATACTTTTGACAGTGCAATTGTGAAATGGATGTTTAGTTGCATTCTATGTGTTATTAAAAACATTCTGAATGATCTTGGCGCACTCTGCAAAACACTGCAGGGGTATAGTTTAAGACATTTAAAGTTTGAAAGTATTTTTGATATTGCTTTATAGAACCCTAAGGGATATTGCTGCTTTATAGTTGTTTGTTCATGCTGCTCACAGTCTGAGAGTAAATTCATCACAGACAGAAATAAGGATCTTCAGAAAAACTCTTTTCACGTAACGTGCACCAATACATATTACAAATGCCCAAACAATCTAATCGTTGAGTCGGATCAAAGTCTAAATTGTCTGGCTATAGTAAACAAAATTAATTTGAATGTCAAACTTAATTCAAGTCGCTGTCAATCTTAATTAGCTCCAGCTCAGCGTGTCTCACTTACCGAATGTGGTGCCGGCATCGGGCCTGGAAACAGACGAGACTATGACAAAACCGAAGCCCTCGTTCTCTCCGCGCTGGATCTCCACGTCATACGGCTGCAGGGAGGCAGGTACCACCGCACTCCCGCTGCCCCCTCCACCCCCGCTGCCTATGCCGCTGGTGGATCCGCTGCCAGAGCTGACGGTGTTCAGAGAGTTCTGGCTCCCCTGGGGGGTCCGCTTGCCCTCCGTCAGGCTGGGTGCTTGGGTGCTGCTGTGGTGGGAGGAGGCCGGCGACGGGGGAACTTCACCTTCCCCTTTTGACACTGGGGATGGGGGGGGAAGAAATCCAACTAGTTAGAAAAGTATTACTTGAACACTTCATTAACGTATTTATGTCAGAAATCTTGTTCTGTAAGCAGAGGAAGCAGTGTCTTTATGTTTATAGATAAGATAAGATAAGATGGACATTTATTAATCCCCGTGGGGAAATTCAGTAGTTTAACAGCAACAGGGTAACATTGAAAAACAGGATAGCACAGATTCACACAGATTAATAAAATGAAGGATAAAATCAAAGATAACAATTAAATGATAACATAACTATAAGATAATAAATAAATTAAAATGTATACATATTTGGTCATGTGTACATATTATTTACGTGTGTGTGTGAAAACAATGTGTATTTTATGTCCAGTAATAGTGTCACATTGTTGACCCCTTGTTGTGCATCCTGATGGCTACATAATATGCATGTGAGCCTGCATGCTACAGGTATGATTAAACATTGCTCTATGTTAAACTCTCATCACCTCCAAATCCCTGTGACTTGCGTCTGACAGTGAGGTTGACATGGCCCTGTTTGGCGGCTTGCTGCATCAGCTGTACCACGAGCTGGTGAGACTTGCCCACCACCGCCGTGCCGTCCACACAGATGAGCTCGTCCCCCGACCGCAGGCGCCCGTCCTCATCTGCTGCCCCGTACTTCACTATGTGCCCTATGTAGATCTGGAAGAGGAAAACACACGCAATGCATATTGTGAAGGATTTCTTAGTTTTGCTAAGTAACAACGTAATTCATGTTGTCTATAAGGTGAATATGGGTCACTGTAGGTTCAAACAAATAACCAATATGGGATGGGAGAAAATATTTAGAGAAAACACACTAGGGTCATGCATTTAAAACCAAAAACATTGATATCCTCTGATACATGTTTTTGCAATTCTTTTTGACAGTGGTGTGAATCAAGGAGCTTTTATAATTATGGTACTGATCCATGGTTATGATTATTAAGAGTCATTATGCTGCAGTTAATTCAATTGATTTGATGTAACTTATCTTCTTCTGATTTTAAATTAGTCAGTTAAACCCAGCAGCGTTTCTGAGTCTTACTTCAAGGTATTTGTAACTGACAGAGAATCAAAGAAGGCCAAAGCAGCCTTTTGGGACCATGGAGAAGCCTGTGTGGGCGTGAACACAGGCTCTGACAGAAACAAGCACATAACTACCATGCAACACCTTTTGGCACTAACAACAAGTACTAACTCCTGTGGGGTCTTGAAGCCTGCTGTCATTTTATTTCCCTCTCTTCCTCAATATCTGCCTTCCTGTTTCCCTCTTAGTTGCTCCTTTAAGACAAATATATGGCGCACAACCAGAGGGATTGTGGGTAAGGCCTTTGCTTCTCCTAACAAGCTGTCTGTATGATCCTCAAGAGAGCGAGCTCCAGTTAGACAGAGAGAAAGGACTTTCTGCTGCTGTGGTTTGAAGGCAGACTCGGCACATAAAAAGGAGGAAGGGGAGAAAACCAACGAAGCAGGGAACCTCTTATAGAAATAGGAAGCATACAAAGCTAAAGAGATATTTATAATTAATGATCAGCAATATTGAGGATGGGGTGTATGAGTGTGTGTACATTTGAAACATTTTTAATCTTCAGCTCTTGTTTAAACCATTAATGGTCAAGTGGAGGGGATACTTACAGGCTCTCCGGGCTCATTTCCTCCCAGGATACGGAAGCCGAAGCCTGTGTCTTTCCGCCAAAGGAAAATGTCCTGCTCCTGGCAATCTGGCACTGAAATACACAAGACCAACAGTTATGGGCATTGGGACCCCATGGAGTTCAACCACCAAATCTGCCAAAGACCTGCTGCTTCTGCTCATCGTTGACTGATTAGCATCTATGTAGGCTAATCACTAATGCTTGTTGCTCTAAATCAATATGTTTTGCCTCTCATTTTGTGTCCATCCAGTTGTGTTATCGCTGATCAACAAGGTGTTTGTTTTTCTATTAGCGTCAGAATGAGAGCAGGCAGGGTCAACAGCTGCTCCTTCCCTCGCCTCAACACAACACAGATAAAACTCCTGCTCGCATTTATAGACCCCAAATTAGGCTGCAAGGTCTCATGCTGTGAACTCATAATACTCACGGCCTGCACTCTGAAAACACACTCAATAGCGATCCCTATTATTAACCCAAATGTATAACTGAACCTTTATTAAACACATGGATAAGGAGCTTCACTTTAACCAATTTCTCTCCTTTTCACCATCAAACGCTCTTACATGCATAACCCCCCAGTGCATTTGCATCTCACTGTGGACAGAGCAGACTGTGGCGGAGGACACAGGCAATTTGGTGTCTGTCTGTTCAACCCACAGGGCCATTCGGCACAGGAGGCACCGACCGTTCCTTCCTGCTGTCGACACGGCTGCCACGCAAGGCCAGTAGAGAATGCATTAGCTTCAGCTCTCCAGTTCCCCTGAAAACTGTGTGTGGATTTAACTGCTACAGTTAAGCTTACAGTACATTAAATAACCCTCAACTGTTAAGTAGTGAACAAAGTGCAAACTGACAGTGCAGCTTTCTGCCAAATCAAGCGACCGATGACATGGCAAGCAGAATTTCCCAAAGCTCACCTTTCAGTCACATTGTACTGGCACTGAAATATTTCTTGACATTTGCACTCAATGGATGCATGGAATCATAAATCACTATTGTACGTGTATGTGGCAGCATGCACATGGAAATACAGACAGAGAATTTGAGCCTCTCTGTCGTTCTTTGTCTCCTTCTCCCTTTCTTGTTTTACAGCGTCTCCCCCGCCGACTCAGAAAGGGGCTACAGCTCCTTCAGGGGTTATCAAACAGATACACCAATCAGCCGCAGCTTAAAGCAGCCCTCTGTGGGCCCAGTTAATATTTAATCAGCAGCAGTCCTAGATTCTACAGGCAGCCATGATTGTTAACCAACACTGCAAAGTGACGGCAACAATCACGATGTGCTAACACAGCACACCTACTATAGACATCAACACAAAGATATATTTTTTTGTGTTTTTGGAAACACAGAGATGTATCCTAAACAGACCTTGTATCCTTTTTTGAAATATCACTACAGGTACAAGTACAGGGGATCTGAAAGATGTAATTCAGAACAGTCGGTGAACCCGTTATTTGGGAAGATCCTTCCTCTTTCTCCTACGCTCGTCTCTCAGAAAGAGAAAATAAGTGGTTTGATACCCTTACAGTGTTTCCCTATGAATAATGCAGGAGTAGGCCATGACTGCAAATTATATTGAGGATTCTTACAGAGAGGCTGCCTACTTTCTAGTGTCCCAGTTTTGGATATTCTGTTTTTCTAGAGACTAAAAAGGGCACAAGACAAGCTTTTTGGCTGCTGATAATGTAAATGTGATCCGTTTGTCTATGTGCATTTAAAAAAGGTAAAGTGTGTCTTGTCCCTTTACTGGGTTTTTTAACGTGACTATTATTTTCAGTCGAGAGAAAGCCAGTATGACACACATGCAAGCACTTGTGTGTTTTCAAGGACCCTTTTCTCTTGGAGGCACCTTTTGTCACACGATCAGTTGTGACTCAGTAAGCACACAATTGTTTAGTAAACAAAAAGGGCACACAAACACACAAAGGCAGAGATGTGCCCTGTGGTGGTCACAATGTATACACAGCTGTGATTCTTTTAGTCCGTGCATCTTCTCCACAATTGTTTTAGCACTCCAAGCACAACCACCTCAATTAAAGTCTCTTCAATCTTTTAAAATCAAAAAGGTTCATCCAATCAATGAACATTATACTTTTTAAAGTTTCCTCACTGCAATTATCTGTTTAATCGTATTTTCCTGACCTCCATATCCAATCTGAAAATCATACAGTAACCATTAACAGTGCTTAACTCAGTCATTTAAAAGATACCTTAATAAAAAGGCAGAAGAAAATAACAACAGTACACATGGCAAAGACCAGAAAAAATGCAAAAGATGAGGAATAAATCAACATTTTAACCATCTTTGAAGAGAGTTGATAAGAGGATCAATACCAATTCAACGTATCGCTGCTAAGGTAACAGGACAAAAAAGCTTAGTCTGAAGACAACAACACCCTCCCACCAGTAGCTTTACAGCCAGAAATAGTCTGCACCAACAGTCCTGTTATGGCAGATTGAGTTTTTTTTTACCAGAGTCTGGTTGGCAGACTGAAGGCAGGGTTAGGGTCAGTTTTCCTCTGGTTTCACTTTTTATGCTAAGTTAACATGCTGCTCGCTTTAGTTTTCATATATACAGTTGAAATACGATAGTTATATGTATCTTACTTCTTATCCAACACTTTGGCAAAAGTTATTTTTTAAATCCTTACATAAAAGCATATCTTGAAAGAAACTGTGTGGTATTAGCTTCAGCTCTTTAGGCAGGTCATTACACAATTGATAGCTTTTTCTTGAAACTGATCCCTTTAACATCTCCTGCCAGTTAATCTATATTCACACTTATAGAAGGTTAAAAGGTCTGTAATGTCGCTAGAGGATAAACTTCGCTGAGCTTTTAAACTACAAAGTCAGCAAACCTTTCAAAAATCAGAATTGGATTCTACTCACGTCGGCTCTCGTACATGCTCCTGGACTGCGCCCAGATTTTAAAGGGGTCTGGCTTCTTCTGGAGGGTGAGGGTGCCATCTGCGGGGTCCTGAGGGGGCAGGCCTGGCAGAGGCTGGGTGGGGGCCGCTGGAGTGGGAACCACAGCCTCACTGGGCATGGCAGAGGGTGGGTGGCCTGGAGAATCGGTGTGGGCGCTGCGATGGCTGCACACACTGTGCTGGGAGCTGCTCTGGCTGTCTTTCCTCTCTAGCTGGTGCTGGGTGGACAGAAAACAGAGTGAGAGGTGTATGTGTGTAAGGTTCGGGGGTGGATGTATGCAGAAAATGGAGGTAGAGGGCAGAAAGAGGAGAAAATAATTGAGTGAGAAATGACAAGGGCGAGATATAAAAGGGAAGGAGACGAGTGAGAAAAAATGTTGATGGAGGACAAAGAAAAAGCATCCAAGGTCATCTTTTTAACACATTGCAGTAGAATTTCTCTCACTCTTGGAGGGAGGAGAAATTACTTGGTTGGTTTCCATGGTTGCGAGAAAAAGACAGATTTATATGTTTAGGTATTTCAATTAACAAAGAAGACTAGTTTTGGGAATCAAATGATTCACTGTCTGTAAGTCCTTAGCGTTGAAACATGTGTATTAAACCAAGGTTGGTTTTGAAACAGTTGAATGTGTAAAAATCTCAACAGCTGCTAAGGAGATGGGTATTGTGAACACTTCGTTGCTACTCAGTGAGATTAAAATGTCTTAAAACTATCTGCCTTTTTTACAGTGGAATACAACATTTAATGATTACATTATTCTGTTTTCCTTTTGCATATTTGCATTTATACTGAGCTGAGCTTTTCGTGTGAATTGCAGCCTTATTCAGTCGGAGTAAATATAAATGTCTTTCCTGTTGTGCAGCATTTTGGCGTCTAATAAGCATTCAGATCTCTTGCTCAAACTTGAATTCCTAATACGTTTTTTATTGTGTCATGAAGCAACACGCCGCCAACACAAAGCCTCTTGCATTGCTTTATCATATGGCAGTTTTTTGTCTAAAACCAGCTTAGAGGCCTGCTTTTAGGGGCCTGCTGTTGTGGTTGAAGACACCCTAGTGTTTTTGTAATCTTTGCATTCTGATTCTGCAACCAGAGAATAAACATATTACCACATTATTACTTGCAGATGCACATTACAAAGTACTCTACAGCTTTATGAAAAATGTTCCTTACTGGGGAAATGCAATTACTGACAAGCCCCAATATGACAACTGTATCATTTTTGATCTGGTATGAATAATAAACCTGTGCATGAAATGGTGAAGTCATGGCACAGTCTCTCAATCATCACACTGTATGAGACGGTGGGTCAAATAATCCAGTAATGCTTCTTAATGAGGACAACAGCCATGCAAAATTGACTTCTCGTCTGATCTGGTGACTTCCTAATGGGTTGAGACAGCAAAGTCTCTCTTGCATATGGGAGTTTACAGTGAGCATTTATTTAGAAATCTGAACTGGAGGCAAAATGGTTGTTCTGGGCTGACACGAAGCCGCATGCAGCGTGACATTTCCCTGACATAACACAGAGAGGGGGAAACTGGCTTTTTCCTCACTGGGAAGCTAATCCAAAGTGACAGCCAGGCAGTGCTACTATTGGATCCACTCAACCCTCTTACTGCCCCCACCCCTCTTCCATCCTCCATCCCCCGTGACATGTGACCTGAATAGGTAACACCCACTGTCCTGACTGATACAATTTCAAAATAATCCTAATGCTAATATCCAGCCAGCTGAGGTGCTTTTCATCAAGAGACACCATTCAAGGTTTTCTTCTACTCAAGTTGTGGGAATTGAACCAATCACTGACCTTCGCTGAGACTTGTCCAAAGAAAACGACCTTCTACTATAACTCGCTGGCTCTCCAGGGGTGAATTAGGGTGACAGTCATTTAAAGCTGCACTGGCGTCTCTTCAGCTCTTGAATTGATTTTTTTATCAGGTTGAGAAGAGTCGTAAAAACGAAGAGGCGTGTGCTATTTTAAACTCCTGAATAACTGCACTGTCCCTTAAGAGACCCTGAAGCTGCTCCTAGAACTGGTCTTCCTGACTCTTTCCCCGTCCTCTCTTATCCGTCACAACTATGGTCAAATTGCAATCTGTTGCAATCTCTCCTCCAGCTTCCCAAATCTGCCTCTGCTTTGCTTCCAGCTCACTCTGCCGTCATTGTCCCCTTCTCTCCTTTTCTGTCTCAGTGAGTACTCTGTATCTGTGGGCTATCACAGTGATTCACTGTTGTGGGACAAACCATATCCCCACGGCTCTTCCCCTCCCTCATCCACAACCCGTTTTTCCTGTCTTTGCTGCCCTCCAAAACAGCTGGTCACTGTTACACTGTTCAGCCTAGGCTATGCTTAATCAGTCACAGGATGGCAGCATGGTAGGAATGGGGGGGGGGGGGTGTAAAGAGAAATGACAACAGAGGCAAGAAAAGCATAGGGATGAAAACAATACAACAATTCAAAGTGACAAGCCTATAGAGTAAAGAGTCAAATATGTCTGTTGTTCTTTAAATAGCTCTCCTTTCACTCAGTATAACTGATCATTTAGAGTGGAGGAAGAAAAGGGATGTGTTTATAAGTTGTAAAGCAAGGCTAAACGTTTACAGATTTGGCTCAACAAAAGACTACCAGTTGACCGCCAGTCGATGGTCACTGCTGTACACCCTTAAACAACAATGTATACAGTGTTTAGAGAACCTGGAGGAAGGACACCACACACACACACACACACACACACACACACACACACACACACACACACACACACACACACACACACACACACACACACACACACACACACACACATGCATTTCCTGGAGACTTATCCTAACCTTAACCAACACATGCCTAACCCTAACCCTTACCTTAAACCTAACCAAGTCTTCACCCTAAAATTAATGATTCCCCTCATGGGGACCTCCAATTTGTCCCCATAAGGGAGGCGAGTCCCCACACGTGACTGTGTAAACAGATTTAGGTCCCCACAAGTACAGTAATGCTAGGACACACACACACACACACACACACACACACACACACACACACACACACACACACACACACACACACACACACAAAAGAAGAATGTAGTACTTACCACCAGCTTTGGACTACGCTTGGCTGGCACCACTCCTGCAAAACATCGGCAGAGAGACAGAGAGAGCATGAATGACCTGTTGGTTCTTCCCTTGTCCCCTGTGATTAAAAAAAAAAAAAAAAAAAACTCTCCAAAACAAACGGATGGACCCTGGTTCCTGCAGAGCACAGCTGGCCCGACTTGCTCTCCTGCTCTTCCTCCTCTGTGTTGCCTTTCTCTCTGAGCAACACACTGCGCTAGGCTGCTCGCTAATCTAAGTGATCTCCTCCCCTGTGCTGTATCCCGCTCCACTCTGCGCTCTCACCCGTGCTATTAGAAGAGGAGCAACTGATCTATCTGCATTAGACAGGCTGACTTATGCTGCAGCAGCCCTCAAATGCTGGTCAAAGCTACAGGTCTCCACAAGCATCAACAGATCCACGCCCCCACAGCCTCCATCCAGTCTACTTCCCAGGTGTCTCTCCAGCACGAGCTCTCCAGCAGAATCTCAACTATTACCCACTGACAAGAAGCTCAATAGCTTGAGCATCATATCAAAGGAAAGCATGAGCTTCTGCCTTATTATGCACATCGTAACTACAGAGCTGTTTCCTCTCTTCTCCGCTCCTCTTCTTTGCTCAAGGCTTACATCGAGAAGCTGAACTTCTCTCTGCCTTCTTTTTTCTCCCTCCCCCTCCTCTTCTTTCGTGCACCATGACTCTCTCTCTCCCTCTTATCTGTCTCTATCTCTCTATCTTCTTTATACCAGTTAACATACTGTAGAGTCACCAAGAAGATCAATCTCATTTGTGCTAATGAAATATTAATACTTGGAGCCAGTTGTCAGGGGAGAGGATTTACAGCATACAAGTGTAGGGAATCATATACACTCCCAATTAAACAGGGGTTCTTTTCACATCCATCACAGCCAAACAATTAATTCAACATGTAGGTTTCTAATCTCAACACAAACCTATATGGTCTCCACCTGATCGCAACACACCAAGAAAAATAATTTCCCTTCCCGATGCTCTATTTCCTGACACTTACTACACCAAAGTATGTTGGGACAGAAATAGACAAATGAACGACATTGGGACAAAGAGTTGCGGTTGCCAAGGCAATCAAGTAGTTCTGTATGCAGTGGCATGCGTCTACTTTGTTAAATATGAGGTGTGAGCAGCAGGGGCACACATATTAAAACATATTCATTCCTGCAACATCTGACACCAAACAGGCACAGAGAAAACCCTACTGGAAGTATTGATGGAGCAACATTAACACATGCAACAACATGCAAGCATCCATCTTAGGCTCTTTCTGCTGCATTGGCAACAAAATCATTAAATGTTAAAACTCTCTGTTGCTGCAAAGCCCCTCGCTCTACACAATTCATAATTTATCCTCCCTATTTTCCCTCCTTCTCTGTCTCTATCCCTTAGATTATGGGGTGCCAGTTACTGGAGGAAGTGGAACATCTCAGCTGCTGACGTTCTGATGAATGTTTACATGTGATCCAGATAGGACACACACAAAGGTAATACGTGTTTCAAACTACAACAGCAGCATATAAGACAAGGATCTCTTGATTTCACCACGCCTTTCACTTTGAAACAACCTCTGAAAGTCTTCAAATTGGCACTGAGGTCAACATGATTAGCATCAAACATATACATTGAATTTAACTTGACCATATGGTTGATAAATTACGGCATGAAACTTAAGGGGAATACAGATTTTTCAAGTGACGTAGCTTGACCCCAACTCTGCATCCACTGGAGCAGTGTCAGCTGGAACATCTGATTTACATGCCGCTAGACGTGAACGCATCCTTATGCATGATGCAGTTTTTAAATCTGCTTAAGTTTCTCTGGCATTGTGAGGCGGATGCATATGTGTAAGGCTGAATGTAACATTTATGAGCAGCTGATGCTCGGTGAAAGAAATATGGGAATTGCATGATCCTGCACACACGCAACGGTGTAGAAGCATCCATGAATGCATGCATGCTATACATGTAGTAAAAGCACAGGCAGGTATACGAAAGTGAGCATTTATTTATGCACGGAGGACAGGCATCAGTGAGCATGAAGGCACGCACATAGCATTTACATTGTGAGCCGTAATCCTTATATTTTCTACTCTGCTGAAGCTTCTGAATGAGAGAAACAAAACGCTCTCCATTTATGACTTGATTACTGAGAATGCAACACCGGTTAAAAAGGACTGATTGTATTATTACTGAGGAAAGTCTACCAGACTGACTAAGACTGTGTCCATCATCATTCAAATGAGAGAGGAAGTAAACAAATTAGAAGTGAAAGTGAGTGCCGTCAGTTGTTTTGTGACCCAATCTAGCTCTTAGCATTAGTGTGGAGGAGGCTGCTTCCTTTACTTATTTTACAGTAGACAGTGAAGTACAGCTATTGTTAGCTGAGTAACAATATCTGATGTAGAGCCTCAAACAAACATTGTTAATATGATCAATTGGCAATTTGAGCACATGCCGAGTAGTGTGTTTGCTCAAAAGGTTTATCATTTGTGCGACAAGCTTGACTTTTATGATTTACTATGGAATACTATTATGACATTTTTAATAGCATGCAATTACTTTTTTTCTGGCATACTATACTAGGATTTTTGGTATACTATACTTTGATACTACATGTTTTTTTGTTTTTTTAAAGGTCCCATGACATGCTTTTCCGGTTATTACCCATCCCCTTGTGTGTTATGTAGCTTTGTCTGCATGTAAACGGTCTGCAAAGTCACAAACCCTCAAAGTACACCCTGTAGCGAGTAAAACTCTAACACAGAAAATACCTGTCCATGCTGCCCCAGAATGCCTCGTTGGAGATTTTTCTTTTTCCATTTTTTGGGGCAGGTTGACGTCACTAAGTCCAAATGGACCAATAGGTCCGCGGAGCTCAGACCCCACGCAGCAACCAGGAAACGATACCAGTAATCCACCTCACACTGTCCGCTCCGCGAGTACCCCAAAACGCGAGCACCCCAAAACGTCCCGCCAACACGGCACCCAGACCCCACGCAGCATTCTCATCTGTTTGTCATTACTGGTGTCATTTTCTGGTTGCTAACAAACGCCATTGTAACACATAATCACTGATGTTCCGCTGTAACGGTGGTTGACTATCAGAACAGAGTGGGCGGGCTGACCAATCAGAGCACAGTGGGCTCATAGGGAGGGGGGGGCAGGAGCTCCAACAAGCCGACAGAGAGTGAATACACATACTATACAGAGATGCTGTATGAGAAAACCAATGTGATTTTGGAACATTGAACAATGTACATCTATTCTAGTAGACCTCAACAATGGAATTATGATCAGTAGAAATTGCCAAGACATGGGACCTTTTTAAACGGTATTGGCGATATACAATGACATTGTTATGGCACATCTTGAGGGTATCATTCACTCGAAACATTCACATGATTTCAGTATTTGCAGAGAACACTATATAGTGGAGACGATTGGTAACTTGCTATAGTTGCAAGGGAGGAAAATACTTAACTTAAGACCCTGCTCACACCTTTATCTTTGGATCAGCCTTTAAAACATGTCCTTGTCACATTTATTTTTATTGAGAAACCACACATGCCAACAGAAGCAACGAAAGAGCACATATTCAGTAAAATGTGTGTGTGTGTGTGTGTGTGTGTGTGTGTGTGTGTGTGTGTGTGTGTGTGTGTGTGTGTGTGTGTGTGTGTGTGTGTGTGTGTGTGTGTGTGTGTGTGTGTGTGTGTGTGTGTGTGTGTGTGTGTGTGTGTGTGTGTGTGTGTGTGTGTGTGTGTGTGTGTGTGTGTGTGTGTGTGTGTGTGTGTGTGTGTGTGTGTGTGTGTGTGTGTGTGTGTGTGTGTGTGTGTGTGTGTGTGTGTGTGTGTGTGTGTGTGTGTGTGTGTGTGTGTGTGTGTGTGTGTGTGTGTGTGTGTGTGTGTGTGTGTGTGTGTGTGTGTGTGTGTGTGTGTGTGTGTGTGTGTGTGTGTGTGTGTGTGTGTGTGTGTGTGTGTGTGTGAGCATTACTGTACTTGTGGGGACCTAAATCTGTTTACACAGTCACGTGTGGGGACTCGCCTCCCTTATGGGGACAAATTGGAGGTCCCCTTGAGGGGAATCATTAATGTTAGGGTGAAGACTTGGTTAGGTTTAGGGTTAAGGTTAGGCATGTGTTGGTTAAGGTTAGGATAAGTCTCCAGGAAATGCATGTAAGTCAATGTAATGTCCCCTGAAGTGGTGTGTGTGTGGAAAGGCTGTGTGTTTGGTCCTTCCTCCAGGTTCTCTAAACACTGTATACATTGTTGTTTAAGGGTGTACAGCAGTGACCATCAACTGGCGGTCAACTGGTAGTCTTTTGTTGAGCCAAATCTGTAAACGTTTAGCCTTGCTTTACAACTTATAAACACATCCCTTTTCTTCCTCCACTCTAAATGATATTGTGTCGCTCTTCCTCATTGTCTGTCATCATTATATTACATTCCTCTCCGTTCTTTTCCCCAACATTTTATATCCCCCCCCCCCCCCCTCTAAATTTCCCTCTTCTTTCTCTCTGTCTCTCAGGGGACAGGAGCGCTGTGCACGATTGTCATGGCAACAGCGGTGGGAAGACAAGATGGAGGACTCAAAGCTGGCACTGTGTGTGAAAACACTAGATGTTATCTTTGAAATCGTATTGGATTATGAACATTTTTCAGACTAGAAAGGTTTATGGTCATAATAGATTATTTTAACAGGTGGAGATTTGCCCATACTACTGCTTACAGTGTGTAATTAGACCATGAAGAATGTCCACCTCTCGTCTTTTTCCATTGCAATAATAACATGTTGCCAGTCTCTTCTCTTAAAGCTGTTCAACGACCACTCAGTTGAAACTAGAGAGACCACTTGTTGGGAAATCCAGAGACCAAAATGTGTCTCCGTTCCTTTCTGATGCCATCGCAGGGGAGCATTAAGGTAATGGCAAGATGCTGTGACAAAACACCTTTTTTACTTGTGAGGCTTTTGAACTCGCTGTGCATCTATCTGAGATTTGCCACAAGCAAACTACCTTGGCACTGTTGAGTTCATAGCGATGCTGCCTCCTGGGATAAACTGCTGAACTGGTGTAGCGTTGCAAGAGATGTTTTTGTCTCTTTGTCGTGCACATCCAATGATAGAGTACATTTTGCCAAAGCTATAAGGATTCATAATCTTTTGTATAAATGGAACTTCTGTGACACATCCCGAGCTACTGCGAATTATCATACACAACTTTTAAATACAAACTTTGTTCTTGAAACATAAAATAACATTTTCATTGTGTGATGATGTGTTTGTTTGACCTTGCGCTTTGTGCCCTCTATAAAAATCTAAGTCAGCCAGCACGTATTGATGAGTCACAGATAAACAGTTTAAGGCTTCTTCTCTTCCAGCTGAGGTCCACCTTGTGCCTCCTCCTCTCCTCCGCCTATATATATATTTTTTATACCAATCCCCTCATACACGCTTCCCTTGCTGAACTTTCAGTGCTGTTCAGCAAATCTCACACTCTCTCCCCTAATCCTCCTCCTCCACTTTCTCAAAACATGATCCCTGGCCTTCCTCGGCTTTCTTTTCTTATCTGCCTTACCCTGCTCCTCTTAGCTCCCATAATTGTTATTTGTGAATGATTATGTGCTAGCTGGTAGCGATCACTTGAAATGTTAGCGCATCATTCTCAGACGAGTCACAAATCAGCCCCAAAAAAACGTTATTATATTTTTGAGAAGGCTGCAACTAATGATTGTTTCTGTTGATTAATATGTGATCTATGTGTTTAATTAATCACATTAGTTGTTTTGTCTAGAAAATGCCCAGAATTTCGCAAAACCCAAGGTGGTGCCTACAAGTTGCTTGTTTTGATGTAAAACCCAAAAATATTAAATATGCAATTATATTAGAAAAGGGAAAAGATGGAAACCCTCACATGTGAGAAGCTGGGACGAGGGAGTTTCACATGTTGCCTGTTCGACCAAAGGTGTTTTTACACTACGATTGTAAAGTTTATCGCATGTCATTGCATTTCACAATATGCGTGGTGTGTATTTATAAATTATGTTTGCAATTCGTTTTTAGATTGATCAAGGAATGTTATATTTTGTGATTAATTTGTAGACTTACAATGAAAAAAAGGTTTACTTCTTTGCAGAAGTCCGACAATCTTGTTTGAATACAGTGCTACAGTATATTGGCTTTTTTTGTAAAATGAACAAATAATTGTGTCAATAGTAGTATTAGTATTGTTTGCACCATTCCTTCAACTTCATGCAATACCTCTAACTATTGAACGGAAGCTTAATTAATCTCAATCCCACCCCCCTGGCTACCTGCGTGGGTGTTCAGTTTCTGCGCCTCATCACCTACAGTAGCGTCTCACTAATAATGACAGGCTGGTGTCAAAGCCTAACAGAGATGATCTACGCTGCTGTCAGTCGCCCTGCTTGCCCCAGTGACTGCCTGTAGCCTTCTACTCAATTATTCTCTTCTTCATTTCCTCTCAGTCTTGCTCTTGCTCTCTTTGAATCTCTTTCTCTTAGCTCTGGTAGCAGGAATACTGCCCTGCAACCGTATCACTTCCTCTCTCTCACATTCTCACAGGCCCATAATAATGCTGACATTTAACACAATACAGCAGCACTAAGTATTCCAGCATCAGTGCACAGGGTCAACTCATTAGAGGGCATAATTAATGTGAGGTGCATATCTTGACACGCCACTAATAGAGATATGGGTCACCCGGCATGGACGGTAATTTAACAACAATAAGGACTGGACACAAATGAGGGACCTCCAATGTCACTCAGTCTCTGCCTGGATACTTTACACTTCGGCAAACAATTTGTTTTGACAATTTAATGGGAAAACATTCATCTATGGATCATTCCAGGCTAAAAGTGTATTATGTAGGAAAATGTATGATGCAGTGTTGCTGTGAACGGGCTGAAAAATCCAGAACAAATATGCATTTAACATAAAGAATCCACATAAATAATGTGCAAATACTAAGAATGAACTTTATAAGTCAACTCAAGTGAATACTTAATAATTTTCCGTTTTCATGGACACATGCTATAAACTCGTCGCTTAATAATTTCAGCTACTGTGGGACAAGAGCAGAAAATAAACTGACACCCAATATCAAAACATCATAAGGGCAACATATGACGGTAGCTAACATGAATAGCGACAAAGTCTCTGAGGCCCAATTCAGCTGCATCCGTATTCATAACATAAACGAGTCCCTGACCTAATGTGCTCCCCCCCCCCCTCCCCTCTCATTCATCCATCTTGCCTCTCTACCCAGCCTCCCACTCCTTCCCACACTCATCTGCTCATCGACAGCAATGCTAACTCAGCCCATCGTCTCTTTGCCTCTCATGGTTTCATCTCATCCAGTCCGATTATTTTCAACCTGCCACCCACTCTCTTCCTAACTTTTTCTCTCTGCCTTCGCATTATGTCACTCTCTGCATGCCAACTATTCAAGCAGTTGTCGGTTCAGCAGATTACTGTATGTTATTTTCTGTGTTTCATTGCACATAGTTTCATCAACTTCAGTATACCTGCATCTACATGTATTTATCCAAATATTTGTAATACATACCTCTTTGCACCAGCATGGTGACCTCACTGCCTCGGGGACATTTGCTCAGCAGGTCCACCACCTGATTGTGGCTCATATTCTGGACGTTCCTCTTGTTGACCTCCATCAAAATATCCCCCTCCTTTAGACCACGGCAGCGCGGGTAGTCCACTATCTGCTTGACTCTCTGCCCTCCTCCCGTCAGGCTGTCTGCGATTGTGAAGCCGAATCCCTTGTCGCCCTTCTCCATGTGGATGGTGATGAGCTCCGGCTGGGTGGCTATCGATGAGGCCATGTTGACCACATCGCTGGAGTGGCCGTGCGAGCCGTTAGACGCCACCTCGGTGGAGGGGCTGTGCGACCGCAGGTCCCTCATGCCGTTAACGGGTCCGCCGTGGTTGGAAGGCGAGTCAAACGCCTCTTGTCCGTTGACAATGATAGGCTCCTTGTCCACGATGGCCACTGAAGTCACCAGGCTGGTGTTGGGGTCGTCGGGGTCAAAGGGCAGAGGGTAGCCCCGACACAGGGCCAGGTCCACCATGGAGCCGATGGGGATGGATTGGAAGATCTTTACCACCTGAGCGTGGGTGTAGCCCAGCACAATGATGTCATTCACACTGACTATCACATCGCCTGCAGAGAGGAGAATTATACTGTTAGTGATGCTTTTACACAAATAACAACTATTTACTGTTCTATATTCACAGTTTTTTCGTTTTTTAAACATTGTGTTATTTAGTTTAATAATCCAGTTTTTTGAAAGTCCATTATTCAGTGTAACACCAAAGTATCTGTAATAGGGGAAACATTAAAATACTATCCAGCCCTTTAGTATTGCACTATAATATTGTTGGTTCTATAACTCACGATGGACAGTCAAATTGATGCAGCAGAAACACAGCGACAGTATACACTGTACACTTAAATAAGTACAAGAGGTCAGTTGCACCAAATTCAAATATTTGATGTCACTATCATGTCTCCATAAGCAACAAGTAAAAATATAAAGTGCCGCTGGAAAATCTCCTCTTCTGACTCCCACATATTTTTTCCATTTTCGTTTTGCACTAAAGGTTATTTCTTTTAGCACTACCGATGTAGTCTTATCGAAAATGTGGATACAGGGCTCAATAATCCACTAGGGAGCCCCCAAGCACTTGACCTCGATGGAAAAAGTTCATCAGGTCAAGGAAAGATTATGAGGACTTAAATAATATGACTGCTCTTTTACGATAGCAGTTATGTTTTACTTTTATTTTACTGAAACTATACGAGAATGTTTCAGTGGCAAACTCATACTGTACTATCAAGAAATGATTGCTGTCCAAAATAAAATCCAACCTCAGAAGGATTTTATTATCATGATTTTTCAAGTTATCCAAAGTGTACAATTAAACAGCAACAGTTGATATCATTGAAGGCCAAATGGTGCATCACTTAAAATACAGCTGCTGGGATTGGGCTCATAAGAAGGACTGAACATGTATAGATGTAGTGGAGGAGGAAGTGTGTTGAATGAAAACAGTGCCCCCCGTGGATAGTGCTTATGTACTGCACCTGTCTCCATTTTGCCATCCACGGCTGCAGGCCCATCCAGCACCAGACTTTTGATCTGTAGAAACTCATCTGGCTCGTCACCGCCGACCACCGTGAAGCCGAAGCCGCGACGGCTCTTCTTCAGCTTTGTGTTGATGAAGATTCCTTTCAGTTCTGCTGGGTTTCTTGTGAAGAAAAGCTTCCCTCCTTTAGAGCAGCAGAAGAAAAAACCCTCTTACTTTTGTGTCCTTTACGGATTCTATATTCAAAATACCTGAACAATGATTAATAGTAGTTGTGTCTCTCAATTCAGCATCATGCGTTGTTGTCTGAATTTTGATATGTGGACAAATTAGCAAGATGAGACAATCAGCGATTCCTCAAATGAGACTTAAATTGTTACAGGCTATGCAATTGTGCATTGCTTTTTATGATTATTAGAAATGTTGCTTGGCGATGCATAGACATTTTGACATGGGCTGCTTGCACTCCTTTGTCACTTTCACATTAAGTCATTCAAAAAAAATTGAGACATTTCCAAATGTCATGTCAAAAGACTGTAAACAAATCGGCAAAAGTAGATTTTCTAGCCCGGAAATTTCAAAGCACGGGGAATTCCAATGTGAATGTAGTAACCAAAAACAAACCTTCATCTTAACTACATGATGTATCTTTGGAAAACTGCCAATAAATATAAAAACATGAAGTAGAAGTGAAGTATGGACAGGATTGTAAATCAGCAGCTATAAATGCTTCGAAACATTGCCTAGGTTAATAGTCTTGCAACTCTATGTATATTGTATTTATCCATATCAAATAATTTAAATGAATGAATATAATGTACAGTGTCTATTAAACAAAGACCTACGTTTGGCTCCTGGCATCGGAGGTAGATTTGGCCGGCCCTGGGGGTCCCTGTAGGTCTCCAGGTGGTTAGGAGCGTAGTTTGCTAATGGAACATCAGCTGAGGAATGCTCCTCTATCCACTCTGCACAGACACAATCACAATCACACACACATTACCGACACACACTCAACACAAAAGTGTATTTACATGCCAAGCACAAACAAACACTTAACAGCAACACACGCGTATAGACACACAGAGCTTTAAGCACATATTGTACATACTTGCCATCTGATTCATTTTTACGCCTCAGTTGTGAGAAGTTCCCTCATTTACATCAGCTTCTACTAGTGTTGTTTATTAAATGTGAGAAACTTGTTTAATGTGAAATGTTGCAGTGTACAACTATATACATTTGATTCTTAGGCTAAAGTAGTAGTTTTCACACTTTGTCCCCTCCTTAGAAAGAAATCGAGTGTCAGTGTATGTCCAGATGTATTCAACTTGTGGCAAACATCTGTATATGAATGGATAGAGGAAAGTGTCAGTATTCCATGAATAGAAGTACAAAACACTGTGATGGGACAATCTGAGCCTAGTAGAGTAAAAGAAAAATGGAAAAATGCAACATGAAAAAAGTTGAATTATGTTGTTCTATTAATTTGGAGCTGCAGTTCCCATTAGTGCATGGCATTGCAGGATGTGAACAGCAAGTTTGATGTTTCTATGGATGTGGATGTGGCTTGTGCCCATTTTTTTTTACATTTTGGCATATGGTAACCATTTGAAGGATGCCAAATTATCCATTAGCAATTCCTGTTTGTAAAGTACATAAGGATGTACAGACAATTACCATTATGATTCTGACAAAAACATATTTTTGCTCATTTTATGCATTTGACACTGAATCTGAGAATGTGTGTATGTCTTTGGGTCTGAGTTATGACCAGTAAAAAGAGTACTACTTTTGAAACAAATCACAGTAAAACAGCGATAGGTGTTTTAAAGTACCTTAGTTGCTGAGCTGAGCTTCAGGCTCAATTCCTGACTGTGTGGATGAATAGGCCAAATCACAGGGCCAAACTACAATAAATAACTTCCTGTTGTTTTGAGAGCATCAGCATGCACCTGTCCCGCCTCACAAGTCATTCGCCCCACATCTCTCCCCTGGGCAGATGGCATCAATGTTTAAAAACCTCTTGGCTAAAGAAAAAATGTCTGAATAGCGTTTTCATGGTAAAACAAACTAAATGATCAAATACAGAATGAGATAGAGCTTTTATGAATTTAAATCACGTAAATTAAAACCTAAACAACAAAGACGACACCAGGGCTTCGGCCAGCTCTCTTTTGGTAAATTCGTTATAAGAATCAAAATTAGCATTTAGCCAAAAACCTATGTTTACTTTCTATCATGACCTGATGGGAATTGAAGTAAAGTTACAGAAGAGAGAAGGATAGCAGTCTGGCCAAAACCCTGGAGAGCACTGGACAAACTAGAAGGACATGACACTCACAGACATGAAGAAAGAAAGAAATGGTGCCGTGCCAGGGCAGGAAACGAACCTCGAATATACCGCTCACCTTCTGGAGGCTGCGGCTGCTGCTGCTCCAGGATCTTCTGACGCCGTGCCTCCACCACTGGGTTCTCATACTGGGTCTTCCTGTTTATATGACTGAGACAGCATGGGAGAGAGTAAACAAAGGACATTATTATTTTCAAAAAAGACAGTTAAAGTATATAAAAGCACATCAAAAGCTCTCTTATAAATGATGGTGGTGCGAAGATGGTCTTTTATTTGGAGAATTTTGACAAGCTGACTTACTCTACATAGTACACCCCGTACACTGGGTCTTCTATCCTTTCCCATCCTGGAGGCAGCTCTGAAATACAGATGAAACACAACATCAAGCACAGAAAGATAATTTCTCCTTGGTCATTAGCAGAGCAGAGTATGATCGTGGATTGACTCGAAATCATTCAGTGTATCACACATGGTTATTAAACTACAGGTACAGTCTCCATAATGTACTGGATCCCTTTCCTTCATCGTATCTAACATCTCTGGGTCAACATGATTTCTTTAGAAGATATTGTTTTGGTATGTTAGTTCGGAAACATGGTTTATCAGGTTTTTCTGCCGTTATGGCACTTTGTTATCCTGTTTTACATTCTAACATTAATGCCAAAATGCGATCACTTTGATTTTGAAACTTCTCTATTTCACTGAATGTCTTGGATTCCGCCTGTGAAATAAACCTTCCAAGAACTTATTTAATCCTCCCTTAAGAATTCCACTTTTATCTCAATTGTAAAATCTGTTGAGAATCCAATTTCGAAGGATTATATCTGCGCCACTGGCCCTTCTGTTTTATGATAGTTATACGACTGCCACACACAAACACTTTTATTACAACTAAAACATTTAACAAAAACAAGGGGCCAACACACAAGTGAAGTCTGAAAATAGTAAAACTCAAGTGCTAACATCTGTATTTGGCAGTTTGTAATTCTTCGAGTAAATATAACCATATTATTCTGCTCAGCGCCACTACTCTCACTCTTTGAACACACCCTTGCACGCTGCTCACACACACCTAACCGCATTACATGGGAACAGGCGGACAGATGAATCCTATTAAACTGACACAACCCCATTAAGATGTTGGCATCTCAGTCCTCCTCCTTCTCACTGTATTCATTTTCACACAAAGACATTACCGCCTTGTGTTACCGTTGGCTTCTCACAAGTCCAGTAAATACTTTAATGAGACTGGATTTCATGATCAATAATCACAGACTGTCTGCATCAGAGCAGCCAGCAAATGCAGCCAGAAATAAATAAGACTCAAAGCCAGACGTTCAAGGCTTTGTTTGAGGCTGGGCTTTTGATCCATTACAGGGTTGTTTGTGCTACCTGCAACTGGGAAATGAGCACATAGTTCAGATATGTGCATCTGCAATCTGATGTAAACAACTCCTGCAATTCATTGCGAGGAGCAGATGATTGTATTTGTAATATCAAAGGAAAATTGAGTGATCCCAGAGATAAAAACAAACTTCTGATCAAATGTTAAATCAACATGAGACACATGAGTTACAGAAAGTAAATATCTTAAAGTAATAAAACTGAGGGAGAGATACTATTTTGGTTCCAGTCAAAAAATGAATTTCTAGAGGAAAACATTTGGAGAGCAGAGAAAGAAATGTTATAATGCCAAATGCCATATTGGAAATGCTATTGGCAAAATACACAGAATTGGGTTACGATGGTCAGGTTTACGTCACATGGGGTCATAAGCCCTCTCTAAACAATAAACATCTCTGCTCTGCAGGAATATGGGGAAAATGCTTTGTGCTTTAAAGTGAATTTGTTTTCCGTAAACACATTTGTTTACAGTCTCAGCAATTCATCATTTGTGTATCCGTAAGGTCTAAGAAACAACATATTCAATCCATCTTTTAATTAAACCTGCATTGTTTACATTACTTGCAGTCTTTTCTATTTTTTGGGTCTGCAGCTGGTACAAATATCCTCCACTCTGCTTGTAGCATGCAAAGCAGGTACTAAATGGTAACATCATCACATTGCTCTTCGCAGTCAGACGGTCCTTACATTTCTTGCAAAAGTTTTCCTGCCTCAAAGTTCACTAAAGAACAATAAAGAAGCCTCCATTTCATTGAAGCATTAACAAAATAAATGGTATAGCAGCTTTTAGTGCAGCATTACAGAGAAGGTCAACATTCAGAGATCAACATAGCTGATAAACCTTATTAGTCTCAACAACACTTTTATTTAAACACAAAAGTATTACCTATATCAGCTTCCAGTTCCTCCGTATGTATTCCTTCTTCTCCAGAATTAAAGATGAAACAAAGAATAGAAAATAAAGAATAGAAAAGGGGATGCAAAGCAGAGGGGAGGTGGGTTGGGGATGGAAGAATCGAAGAGCAAATAAAGAAGGAAGTGACAGTCCAGAGAAAGGCAAAAAGAAACCCCTTAGTTTCAAAACGTACAGTAACAAGATAAAACAGCCTTTAAACAATCCTGTGCAATGTGTGCCACTTTAAATCTCGCCACTTGATGGTGCAATTTGCTGTGCTCAACACAACTGTAATTTGTAATTTATCAAACATTTTGTTGTTTATAAGATCATTATTAGTTATCTAAAATCAATCTGTAGGTTTCACAGCAAATGAGTTAAAATGTCACCACTCTGTAACAAGGAGGAGCACATTGTTTGAGACCTCACACACCACCTACTGATTCCTGAAGCACTACGCTGAAGTGCTAAATAACTTTTATTGTGCAAAGGATGTTGTGTAGAAGCTTACCTTCATCATCGCACTCTTCTGGCCGTGAGGCTTTGTCTCTACACCGAGGATCCATCCATGATGTGGTCTTTGTGTTGTGGCTGAGAGGAAACAAACAAGACAACAGAATAATTCAACACAGGCTGTCACACCGACATATAAAAGCACAGCAGGGGCGCATGAATGCATCAATAAGAATTAGAAAGTAAACCGCGTCAGCAAGTTTACAGAGGACAGAAGGCGCCTGCTGCAAGAAGAAATGAGAATAATAGAGCAACACAAGCAGGATATTACCAATAAATGACCTGACTTTTCCCTCTATTTGTTAAACAAGAACATACTGTAAATCAGTGATAGCAGAAATAAACATACAAGCTCTGAAAATACACATCCATGTCCTGGTGGTGTGGCTTTGCCGTGCTGCGGAGAGGACAGAGAGGTGGAGGTAGTCAGGTGATCAGGATGTGATCTCCTTTAGAGATCGGGACATGCAGGGATTAACAGGAAAGCAGTGGCACCCAGGGGGCTGGGCAGGTTGGCTGGGGAGGCCTAAAAACCAAATCATGGGGGAAGACAAGCCACTGGACGAACAAAAGGGATAATTGTGCAGGTAAAATACAGAAAACACAAACTAGGGTATGGGCTACGGTGAGAAATGCTTACTCAGGCAGTGCAAAGAGTGTGTTGCAGGAGATAACACTTTGAAATGTTGCAGGCTGTTGATACATACTCTATGAAGTAAAGTTCTCCGCTCTCAGTGTAGGCCATCTCCCAGTTTTCAGGCAGAGGTCCCTGCGGGTCTTCCGGAGAGACCTGCGGCTCTGCGAGGGTTTGCTGCCCACTTTCTGAGGTGGAGGCGGCCGCATTGTTCAGACCACAGGATGGAGCATTGTCACGTGCGGGGTACGGCCGGAGGGTGCCGCCGCGGCTCTCGTCCTGGTCAATAGGGTTACCTGTGCACAACAAAGGAGAGGGGAAGAGACTACGCACTAAAGATCCTGGGTAACACAAGGAGTACAACACGGAACGACAACAAAAAAGAACAAAAAACACAGTTTATGTTTTTGCATGCAAGAAAAGAACAGAGGAAATAAGCAGAGATGCTATAACTTTAATCACACCACATTCCCCTTCCCCCCCGTCTTAAGTTTGGCCCCCTGCCCATATCTAGTGTACTCAAAGGGCCCCAGGAATATGCTAATTATTCCAGCAACAGTCTTCCCCAAACTCTTTTGACCCCCACCCTGTTTTACCGCTCTGCCCATAAGCCTCTTTCTCCTAAGGCTAGCTACCCCAACCCCCCACTCCCCACTCACTCCCCAGTTCTGGCCCAATGTCCTCCACCACTTCCGTGGGCCTTTCAGGATTTGATCGAATGCTAATTCAACACTCTCACAGAGAGGGCATAGATTCCCAGCTTCAAGAGAGAAACATAAACCAGGTCTTGCTATCAAAAAACAGGATATAGCTTAAAGGCGACAGAAAACGAGGGAAAATACTGACGCTTTGGCATAGAAATCACAATGTTTCTTATTTTATTTATTATGGAACTGATTGAGATGCAGAGGATGTTAGCAGAATGCTAACATGTATTGGAAACTATGTGGTTTGAAAAAGCAATAATACCTGAGAATGACATATTCAAATTTGATGAACATCCTAGAAGTAATTAAATGAGCAATATCAAGAGAAGTAGATACAGCTTGGAAAGGATTTGAGGCCTGTAGCAATGAGAGAAAATGAGTGTATACTGTAGTGTACTTCTTCCCCCTCTACACCCCTCCTCACAGGCAGATGGCAGTGTTTGGAGGCTCACAGAAAAAGGAACCAGCATCACAAAGACATGATGTAACCGCCAGACACCCAGCACCGTACAACAGAGGAGAGAATCATAAACACACACACGTTATCTCTCTCCTTCTATATCCTTAATCTTGAACATTCACACACACTCCTAAGCAAGCATCCACTCAACACAGCACAGATGGAGAATACATGCACAGACAAAGAGAGCTGCAGAAAGTTTAGGGAGGCTGGAGAGGTGGAGCGACGCCCTCACCTGTAAAACTGTTGTTCATTTCCGTGGCCTGGTCGTCATCCTCGTCGTCAGCAGGCACTACTCGGGCGTTTTGCATGTCATTGTAGGACTTGGTGCGCTTTGGGGTGGACTGCTGGGAGCCTGCATCACTGAGAATCACTGTCCCACTGATGGGCTGCCTTGGCGGCTTGGGGGTCCCATAATAGTTACCTAGGCAACAAGAAGGGCATTAGCATGCTTGAGAGAGACACAGAAGGAGAAACCAAGACAGAGAGAGGAAACCAGGGATAGAAAAGAAACAGGCAGAAAGGTAGCAGGCAGAGAATCTATGAAACCTCATGATCTGCGCTGGATCACAGTGTGATCATGAATCCTGGAAAAAGCAGCTGGTGAGAAAGCAGAACTAGATTGTGTTCGAGGCTTCAGAGCTTCATTGTCTGGATCCTGAAAGCATACTTAGCAAGAACAATGGCCGGCTCACAACAGCCAGCTTGTTTTTGTAGCTTTTTATGACTGAGAGTCTTGTTTTCAGAGGCACAAACAAATACTTCATTAAGTCGTTATCCTGTATGTTACAACTCTATTCACACATTCTTTATAGATATGAGAGACAGAGACATCCTGGTGACCTAGGGGTCCGACAATACCATAGAGGCTACATTTAAGGAATAATTAAACATTTGGGGAAATACCCTTTATTGCTTTCTTGCCAATAGTTGGATCAAACGATAGAAAAATATGCTAGATCAATACCACTGTCATGTCTGTTAATTAATTGATGCAATCAGCAGCTGATTAACCTGGTTTAGGATTAAGGCCCCGTCCACACAAGACGATATCAGTTGTATCCGCTAACGTTCTTTATCGTATAGACGGTTTGTCCACACGAAGCCGAAACGGAGCCGCGGATTCGGAGCCCGAAAACAATACACTTTGAAAACGGCTCCCAAAGTGGGTAAGTCTGGAGACGAAACCCTTGCAGCTCTGTGTTTACCATGGATGTATAATAAGAACTGGATACAGCGTCGGAGGCGGGATCTCGTTCTTTCCTATGAGAGCTGCTCATAGAGTGGTGCAGTGACGCGTCCTAAAACCCGGAAGTGAGTTAGCATTTTACCACTACCGGTTCCCTCGTCTCAGAGTCAATGGGATTTCTCCATAGGATTTCGGAAAATAGCTCGAAATAAGGTCTGTGGTTGACACAAATTTAAGAGACGGATCACGTTTTGTTCTACGACATTAAATACATCAGCAGTGACCACACTGGTGATTTTTGAAGAGTGTACGTGTCTGAAAAACGACGGTTGTTAACAAGTGGCTGAATAGAGTGGCGAAGTCACGCCCATCTACTTCCGGTTCATGGGACCTTATTTCGGAAAAAATAATGTATTGAAGTCAATGGAGAGAGTGTGCTTAGTACCAGGTTGTTATCATACCAGCAATGGGTCTTGCTCGTTCTTTCGCTTCCCGTCTGATGAAAGGACCTGGGTTGCGGTCGGATAATCAAAAAATCAGCTCCTATCGTCTAACCCTATCGTCTATTCCTTGACCTCTGAGTGAAACGTCACGGGGTTAAGGGATAGTGGATAGGAGAATTCAAAAGGATTTAGGAGAAGAGACTGCGGTACTTTAGAGAATCCGACTGCACTTTCACTATCCAACGTGTTTGTGATGCGCCAGCGGACGTCATGAATGTGCGTCTGCTGCTGTGGGGAAACTATGGAAACTACAGTTTTCTATACAGCGGACTATAACATGGATGTTTAATAAGAACGAGGGACTACTGTAAACTCATCTAGAGACTCTGCACCGTGCTCTGATGCTGTTGCTTTATGCTTTATGAACGTGGACAACAGAGAAACATATTCTTCATGACCAAAGTTGGAATTGAAATAAAAAAGGAAAGTGAAACTTATGCTCGTCACCCTCTCCCTCTGGTCCACATTAATACAAATGATCCCAATACGTATTATTGTATGAACTGAAGATGTAAAATAAATACAAATGTATTTATTATAAACGTTAGTCCTTAACATCTATCACTGTGTCTATCACCATTCAAACATCTTTTAAAAGTTGAACAAACCCCACACAGCTCAGTAAAGACTGTGAGATGTTGACTTTATTTGATCATTTCAGTAAAAACTAACGTTCATATTTCTCTTTTTGATTATAATACTGATGAACGTTCAGAACAAAGCACTTTGGCAACTTACCACATACGTTTTAAAATGCTTAATAAGCACCGTAACTTTCATGATATAATTTCTCGGTCATAATCGGTTGTTTCCGTGAACGGCCGACTGTTGAGTGACGGCAAATGCTGCGGCTGCAAGGCATTGTGGGGCAGCACTTTCTCCTCTCCTTTCGTCAAGGGAGGTCCAGTGGTTCCTAAGCTAAAGGAGGTTATAAAGGAAGTTTGAAACCTCCTTTCCTATCATCTAGATTCGAACGGCACTTATCATGGCTGCCACTGAGGGACTTCCGGGTCATTTCACTCAGTTAGGAAGGTTCCTAAGCTAAATGGACTATTCGACTTCAGCCCTGGAGTGGCTGGATCAAGTTAGCTACCTAGCTAGTAGCTAGCACGTTAGTTATCATTACAGCCTTGTCATTTTTATTAGCTTTAATATGAAGTAACATTAAGTAACCCAAAATGTTAAACAGTAAGAGTAGTAGTCATATTTCGTGAACCCTTTGAAGAGTACTGTCACACCGGTGTGATCATTCTATAATACACAATTTAAGCCCGGGGGAGACTACTTCATGCTATCTGCACAAATGGTTGACATTAAACATTAAAAAGACCAGGCAGTTCAGAGAGAATCAAAGGAAGGCAGGCAGCTTTGCATGACATTCTTCTGGAAGTGTTTCATTGTGGTGATAGTGAGGGTAGTCAATCGTTTTGTTGACAAGACAGTAGTTTTTGACTTGCAAAATTATCTTTTAAATTGACAAACATCATATGTGTAATTCGTGGCACAATTCAAACGGGATCGAAAGATAGTCTTTCCCTCTCCATTGACTTCAATACATCATTTTTTCTAAATAAGGTCCCATGGAGGTCCACCGGAAGGGGAGGGACTTCGCCTCTCTATAGGACTACAGAAGTTGTACGACATTACACAGAACACGTAAACACACTTTGTTTTCCCTGTTTTGCTTGAAAGCAAGTACCTGCACTCTTGCAAACTGTTAAACCAAAAGCTTCAACTTGTACAATTTTGAATCTGTATTCTTGAATATCGATCTTAAATTGACGTGCCGTTGAAGCAGCGACCCTGCTGTAGTTTGTTTATAGCATAACGTTAGCATTTTGCTTCTGGCGATTAGATTTATGATTAGATTAAAAAAAAGTAGGGTAGACATGTGGATATTATCCGGCTGAACAAAACGTGCATTTATCTAAGAGGTTCGTTTTCCACAGACCTTATTTAGAGCTATTTTTCAAAATCCTATGGAGAAATCCCATTGCTTTTTTGACGAGGGAACCCATGCGCAGCTTACTTCCGGGTAAATACGTCATCCCTGCACCACTCTATAGAGTGGCGAAGTCCCTCCCCTTCCGGGGGAGCTCCATGGGACCTATGTATGGGACCTTATTTCGGAAAAATTATGTATTGAAGTCAATGGAGAGAGAAAGATTATCTTTCGATCCTGTTTGAATTGTGCCTCGAATTACACATATGATGTTTGTCAATTTAAAAAGATAATTTTGCAAGTCAAAAAAATAAAAATGTGTCGTAAAACTGTGAAGTAACACATTTCTTTGTGTGAAACGCTCAATGAACTACATCTCTGGTCTCGCACAACAACACAGACGTCACCAAGATGGCTGTCACTACTGTCTTGTCAACAAAACGATTGACTATCCTCACTATCACCACAAGGAAACAGGTCCAGAAGAATGTCATGCAAAGCTGCCTGCCTGCCTTTGATTCTCTCTGAACTGCCTGGTCTTTTTAATGTTTAATGTCAACCATTTGTGCAGATAGCATGAAGTAGAAAAGATTGGCGATCGCCGATGCTAGCGTTAGCATTTCAGCCACTCCTGGTCCTTTCATCAGACGGGAAGCGAAAGAACGAGCAAGACCCATTGCTGGTATGATAACAACCTGGTACTAAGCACACAGGCATCTTGTTAAAGTTATCTTATCTTAGCCAGCACCATATAGATAGATTATATCTATATGGCGCTGATCTTAGCTATCTCTTAGTGGAGGAAAACAATTGTGACATCACTTACGCGACTCTGGGATTTGTAGTCTTTCTAGTTGCGTTTTTGTCATAGTCTTATATTTCAACAGTTTTACGACAAACTGTGCCACTTAAGCCCCGTCCCTCGAGCTCCCACTCTCGGCTCACTAGAATGAATGGAGAGAAAAATAAATCTAGATTCGGCTTTTAGTGCATTCTAAAACTTTAAGGACCGATTTATTCTAATAAGGGCTATAAAATAGTTAATACTGGGTAGTTTATTTAGTTACAAACAAATTATCCGCTGATTTACAGACGTCTCTTTCCTCATGTTAGTCAATGGGAAAAAGTATTTCTGGGACCAGTGATTTCATGGACTGATACGGAAGTTGCAGTACCGCCGTTTGGACACAACGAATGTTAGGCACAGAGTCTGGCGCACTTCCTGGGGGCTTGGTGTGTACGCCCTATACGATAATTTCCTGAAACGATGACGCCATAGCCCCGCCTCTCCTGCTCACCCCCTCGTCATTGCTGATGCGTTTCACCAACAATAACAACAATGGCGGATCACAGGGTTGCGTTCGTGCTCCAGATGCGACTGACCATGATACAGATTTTAGTGCAAAATCTACAGCTCCTCTACCACAACCATCAGCAACAATAATAATATAATATGATATTATTAATAATAATAATAATAATAATAATAATCGTCATCGGTCTTATTCACTGCTTTTGGTGTATTTTGTGGCGGAAGTACAGCGCCACTTACAGGCCCGGTATATTTACTACAGCGTCTCCAGTATTTTTGTGTGGACGGACACGTTTCTTGAGCCGTTTCCGTGTGGACAGAAGACTTTTTTGAAATCGACTTCGGTTCGAAATCGGTTTCGTCTCCGTGTGGACGGGGCCTAAGAGTGTAATGTAAATGTGAAATTTAGAGTAGCTATCTTCTGTTTACAGTAAACAAATACTCTGTATTAAAGAAATAATTCGGAAAAGGCCGAAGGCTGTTTGAATTGCGCTATGGATGTTAATGTTCTCTCATATCCTTTTAACTAATGTCTCTATCAATTGTGTGGTTCTAATTTATCATTTATTTAAACAGGTTTGTCCTGTTGAGCTCAAATATATCTTTACCAAGATAAAAGCACATCTATTTGACTAACATCAAATGATCAGATAAAACATTTGAACCCACATTCTGCCCTCATAACATTTCCCTATACACTGTAGCTTTAATCCTGTTTAGGTAAACAATACATTTAGGTTTATGATCAGTCAGTAGAATAAACTATTCAGTAGGTGCAGAGAATCTAAAAGCACTCTTTCCCAATTCACTTCTTACTTTGGGAACAACAAAATACAGTAAGTCCTGCAAATGGAGATGGTAATTTCCCTAAGTCACATTTGAGATAGGGATAAGACAAATAGTATTTTTACCAAGAATACAATTCTAAATAAAACACAACAGTGACTGAAGTGGCATGTTAAAATAAACATTTCTCAAAAATACTTAACAAAACTGTGAGGGAATTAGAAGAAGGTACTTATAATCTAATCTTTTTAATAAATATATATTTATTTTTCACAACACTCCAGGGTTACTGCAGTTATGATCAATAATCCAGTTTTCTGGTGGTTATCTGGATGTCCACAGACTCCTGTGGACAGGTATTTGATATTGTCTGCGTGAAAGGGAGAAACGTGCCAACAGCAGAAGCGGTGCCAAGCAGATTAATGTCACACACACACACACACACACACACACACACACACACACACACACACACACACACACACACACACACACACACACACACACACACACACACACACACACACACACACACAACACACACATATATTAGACTTAGCCCTGCACAACACACAGGCTCGCAGACAAACACACATCCACCCACACACTCATGTTAACACACAGGTTTGTGTTGGAACAAGACTGCACAACACTGTCCTAATCAGAGTGAGAGGGGCAGATGTGGAGTGACCTGCTGTCTCCTGAATGCATCTCCCTCCCCATCATGCACAGTCTAATCTGAATCAACTGGAGCAAAGTCTTTCTGCCCGCCTGCATGTAGGAACAAATAAATGTTTCTACGCTCATTGTATCTGTGGAGAATCAGGACACCTGCGCCATCATGAGTCACATGTAGGGTCAGTTGTGATCATCATCCTCACCGTCATATGTTCCTATTTCCAGTAGTGTTCCACTTTCCTCAAGTTCTAGGAAGTCCTCCACAGACAGGAAGTTGTAATCCACCCCTGGGACCTCTCCGTCTCGAAGGGGCCGGGTTGTACCTAAGGACAAGAAGAAACAGACAAATAAAGTTAATGTGGCTCCCAATAATACAAGTCAAATCTTATCGCTTTCAGTGGGCAAGTGCGATTTTTCCACTTTGAACCACAGTATTACCTTAGTTTAATAAGCCTATCATCAGTGTAAAAATGCATTCAGCATCCTAATATTTGCTCAGCTTTTTTGAGATGATCACAATCACAGGGAAACAGTCAATATGTGAGCTGCTCTGAAACCAAGAGGAAGTGATTGTAATAGCTATAAATACTATGAGAGGAAATTAATTGTTGCCTGCTAAGTCAGAGGATGAAATAAAAGGTCCCCATAGGAATCGTTCTTATTTTGTTATCAATCCATCAGTTTCTTCATGGTGATTGTGGGTTTGTAACACTCAAAAACATAATCACTTGAAATAAGTGTCGTAAGAATTTCAAAACAGTGCAAGAGGAAGTCACAAAACCATAGAGGGGTTGAGATCAAAATGAAGGCTGAGTTATAAGATTAGTCTGGTTCAAGCAAGGGGCACCGGAAATGTTACGATCCTCGCCCAATTTGGCCTGATTTTGCCAGGGGCTGTTGTGCACCCATCAAGGTGGTAAATGGTAAAGCTATTTGGGGCTCTACAAACAAGCCGGCATTAAACACATACACTGGTGGCAGATGCTACCATACAAGGTGCCACCTGATCATCAGGAGTGATAAACATTCACATGCAATCGCACCATTTCTGGTTCAGTATCTTGACCAAAAAGATGCCATTAAGTAGAGTGCAGGAGACAGACAAAACCGACCCCATGATTGGTGGACGACCTCCTTACCTCCTGAGCCACAGGCTGTAGTTGATTGCTAAAGCTGCATTGCATCTGTTACGACTGCAATGCTGAACAGCTATACTTAATATATTCTAGGTGTCGTTAGGTTTAACTACAGGACTGTAAAAGCAGGCAATATAAACCAGCACGTCTCCTGGTCCTGGCACCAGAGAACATTTGAGGCATTGAAACTCATGACATTTGCTAATAGACTCTGAATCAGCCTTTGGATTAATTTCTGATAAAAAGCTCAACTCCAAGTAAAAAATGATTTGCAGGTATAACCACCTGAGTCTGATACCCTATAGGAGTTAATGATTTGTGGTCTGTGGTGTTTTTACTTATAGTTGGAACAGTTTGTAGGAGGAAGCTGACACCGGACAATGGAGGCATGGCCTATTGTTTCTCTGTCTTTACAAAGAGGAGATGAGAAGACAGGCCAGATGGTTGACCGAAGTTGTGACCCATCTGTGGTCAGGACAGGACTGTGTATGAGATATATGTATGTTTAGCTCAGCTTTTAGATGAATGCTTACACATCTTATCCCACAAACTTTTAGAAGTATTGGAAAAATGAGGATGCCAAACTTATGATTGTACACACTTAAAAATCAGAGCTCAATTAAATATTTACAACTCCTTCTGAGTAGATATGAATATCTCTGCAATCCATCCAAAAGTTATATTTTATCAAGAAAGATATTGAGATACATCCTCTCAGGACCATATCTTTCTCCACAACATGTTCTGTGTATCTATCTGCAATCCATTTATATGTTGATATGTTGTAGTGTAGTGAAAGCCAACATTTCACCAAAAATATTACATTTAATTCTCTGAGGAACATGAATATCAAAATTACAAATCAATCCACAAAAAGTATGTTGAGATATTTCAATCTTAACCACGGTGAATTAACCTATATTACCAGCCCTTAATCAATGACACATTAATGATTAAAAACTGGTTAAAAAACATACGTCAGAAAAACTGAAATGACAGTTCATCAGCCTTCAACCACTTTAACATCATCACTGTGTTCTATTCTAGACGAGTGAGAAAGCTCATGCTCGACATAAGACTCTTGTTCGAGTGTTTACTCTCCAATAATATGCAGTGAGCTCACACTCTGCATCCCTCAGGGTGCATGCAGCCCACAAACACCTGATAATAAGCAAGCCTTTACCGCACACTGCTCCGTCCTACACCTGCATTGCACTGCAAAGGCTTTTGTTCCCGCCATTTTAAAAATACTTCTCAAGATTAATTGAAACAGGATGATGTAAACTAGTCTACAAGAAATTGTGCTCAGAATGTGAACAACAAAACATAAGAGAGAATAAATAAGTGATGCATTATCTAACTGACTGTTTACAGCAGGAGCACACAGGCAAAGCTTGGTGTTCGCCTCAGTGGATCAGGATCAGATGAAAATTAAGTTGTCTGGGAGTTTGAGTCAGAGGACAAGGTGGTCCCATGGTGAGAGATGTTTCAGTGTGTTCTGATGACACTGTCTGCTGAGCAGGGAATGGAGCTGTTATTCCAGGCTATTCTCCACAGTGGAGGGCTCTGATAGGATGACTAATTCTGGCGTGCCTGTATTACAGAATATTAGAGCTGAACACTTATTTTATGTTCTGTTATGAAATAATTTCTCTGAATGTTCCTTTTTAAACATTACATTACATTGCATTTAGCTGACGCTTTTATCCAAAGCGACTTACAATAAGTACATTCGACCAGGAAGACACAACCTTGAAGAAAACAGAATCATATAAGTACATCAGGTTTCATAGAGCCAAACAAATGTTAAAAATGTTTGCTCTTAAGTGATACTGCATCACATTTGCAGGGTTAATTTATTAAACATTTTAATGTCCTAATGTGCTTCTGGGTTCATTTGTATCTGCTTCTATTAAATATTGCACAATTGAAATGCAATTCTTTCAGTACAGTAGGACAAAACTCTGGCGTCCTCAGCCATGGGGGCCCAATAATTCAGTTCTGAACAAGTTGTGTATATATACACCATATAACCTGTACAATACTGTAATACTATCATAGTATGATATAAAGCAACCCTTGGCCCTTTGCTGCATGTTATCCCCTCTCTTTCCCCTTATCTTCTGGTAAAGTATATAATAAAAGGCCAAAATAATTAATCTTATACAGCTAAATCCCATTTGATGAGGAAACGTAATGTTCGTAAAGAAGCAAAGACTTTTTAGAAAAAAGCCATTCGTCATAAACTATGGAGACTTGGTAAGGTTAGGAAGATAATTCCTGTTAATGACCCAGAGGCTTGTCTTGAGTGGGACTCATATAAGAGGTATTGTGAATGCTCTCAGTGTACGACAGCCACAGTGAGGTCAGGCTCATCTCCATACTGTCACTGTGTATAGTCTGACCACGGAAACAATGACTGGGCCATACTCAGCTCTGACCCCGGCCCTGATGAACTAACTTCCACTGATGGCCATCAATGGGCTCCATTCATTCACTGTGAGTGACCAGCCAGCGCATGCATGAACGGCAGAATTGAACACAAGCACTAACGTCTTCAGTTTTAAAATACCACCAAACCAAGCAGAGAGCAATATTTGTTTGAGGAGAAGTTGGGCGCCTCTTCATCTAGAGAGCATACAAAATGCAGAAGAGTTCATTTTTCAGTCAAATGTTGTTGTATTGGGAAGGACAACCAGTGTAGATCTTTGATAAAGGCTAGCAACAGAGGTTGGCCACCATTGCCTGAAGAAAAATGCAATTCAAAACACAAACCATTGCTTAAAAAACAACTAAAGAGCTGAAGCAGCTTCTCTCCAAAAACTAAAACATTTTAAGCTTCATTTATTGCATGGCTATTGCATTGGATTACATTATTTGTTTAAACTCCTCCTTGTATTTCTTATTCGTTGGTTTTCCCGGTACAGACATATCCCAGGGAGAAAAAATAATGTTAAGAGCTTTATAAAGCCAACACCATACATTTCAAAAAATAATTATAATTGTTAATCACAGCTGAAAGATGTTTTGATTGACATTTCTTTGAACTGCGGTGAATTTAAGATCTCGGTGTTCTGCTGTCTACTCTGTTTTGCCTTTAGAAAATCAAATGTGACAGGCCGGCGTCTACTTCTGCAGGCTTCAAATATACTTTTGAACCAGCTACTTTTGCACATTGAATTTTAAGTTTGGTGATGTCCGTGGGTAAGATGATTCACTAAAGGAAGTTGGAAAAATCTCATATTAGTTTAACTGATGCAACTTTAATTCAGCACAATAATAATAACATACAGAGGGATAGTATTATACAACAGTGAGTGACTCGCTGTTTTATGACAGCTTGCAAGGAATACAAATTCTACAAAAAGCTCCTGCCTCAGTTACTAAAACATGCTAATCTTGATATTATGTTCACTTCTGGATAACGTTTTTGTTTTAAATCAACCAAATGTTATTACCAGAATGGCATTTCGTAAAACCAGATGAAAGGAGTCTCTCAGACTCAGAAAATATTTACTGTACTCAACTCCTCTGCAGTCGGTGACATTCATACTTGTTGACTATATGTTTATGTTTAGAGACTGTTTCCCTTTAAGTAGTAGTTCAACATTTTGGAAAATGTGCTTTTTCTTTCCTTTCTTGGATAGAGTTAGATGAAACCTTGTTGTTCTCATGTCTGTAAATACGAAGATAAAGGCAGCAGCCTAAGCTTAGCTTAGCTTAAAGACTGGAAGTAGAGGGGAAACATGTCTATGCCTGAAGGGTAACAAGATCTGCCTTCCAGCATCTCTAAAGCTCAGTAATTAACATGTTAAATGTTGCTTGTTTAATCTGCGCTAAAACAGAATAGTTAATAAAACAAGTGTTGGTTTTGAAGGGGTTTATTTTTATTTCTTTGTCGGCCACATGTTTAGTAACTAATAAATACAAAAATAGTAAAACCTGTAAACCCAAATATAAACATGACAGGTGTTGAAAGAAGAACAAAAAAATGCAAACACTGTGTCTGGCATCAAGTTGTATAGCTTCAGGGGCAGCAGATGGATGTGTGTAGATGTCCCTATAAGCAAAAACTCCTTAGATTGGCATAAACCAAACCCTTCTTCAAAAATATTACTAAAACTACACGTGTGCTAAATACATACATAGGAATGTTTGCCATGTTAGCCTTCTTAGTTTATCTTGTTAGCATGCCAACATTTGCTTAACAACACTAAACACTAATTGCAAAATGCAAAACATGCAATACAATCGTTGGAAGCCACCTAGATATTTGTCCAAAGATTTTGTCTAGTGCTTTAAAACAAGAGCTCAATAAGATCCAATGTCACTGCTGAATAATTGAGGTATGCATGTCAGGTTTGATACAGCCTGGTACAGTCGAAAAATAAACATTTGTGAATTAAAAAACATTTGTGCATACCTTTATTCACAGCTAAAACACATCAATGATAGACATTATTTTAAACCAGATGTGCCTTCATCGACAGAAATACCAACATCTCCATCCCAAGCTCTTAGCGTGGCTCACTATGACACACTTCATAGAGATAACAGCCCTACTGCAATTTAAAAAGGAAGATTTGGCAAAAATAAACTCCCCGTAGTAGATTAAGAGTCATGTGATGCAATGTGAACTCAGCATCAGGGATTTTCTAGTTGCACACAAATACTTTGGGTAACCAAATTACAACCAACTGTCCCTTTACAACGAAGTCAGCCATGCTCTTCTTGTCAAACATGTACGCAGCAACAGGCTGTCATAGTGCAGTACTACAGAGTATATACACTAATGTACAGTGTAATGTGACACCATTGAAATGTGTGTACCATCAGAGATTTATCAGGGATGTTTATTCCAAGGTTACAATCCTTTTAATCTCTCTGGCTGTATTAGGCTGTCACATGCAATGTTGCAAATCAGCACGACTGCATGCATAATATGGCATTCAAAATACAATACAAAATCCTTAGTATTATACACACAGCTCCCTTCTGTTGTAAAAAAGAAATATAATTCTCACAATTAGTTTCATTTCTTTCTTTCTTTCTTCCTACTCTTGAAAATATTCATAGGGGAAACCAAACACACAACATCTTATCAGGGTCCATCTCTTTCTTAACAATGACGTCAATCAGAAGGTCATCTCCCCATTCGGAGGAGAAAGGAGGAAGTACAGGATTGTTCTGCCAAATGGTGGAGTGGCGGAAAGGTGAAAGGTGGGGTAGGTGAAAGAGGACTAGGGCAGAGCAAACGCATGATACACAACAGGAAACACAACAGGAGAAACATTCACCTAATGAGTATGTGTTATTCCTTAAAACAACTCACTCTTTCTTCTTTATATTCACCTCTACCTGCTTAACTAACAACCATCATGCATGGAGAAGCGAAACACAACAACTGCATCTCTGGCTCTTGCTGTGCAGCACACTCTCTCTGCTGCCTCTCCTCACATCTCCACTTTCATCTTGTTTGGGCATCGTGTTATTCAGCGAGTAGCATCTTCCTCTCTTTCTCACAAGGCTGGGGCTGGGTGTGTGCATGCATCTGTGTGTGTGACAGAGGTATTGATCCAAGCACCGCTAAAAGGATAAAGGAGTCCAGTCATCAACTATGTCTCTGTCACTGCACTGGTACAAGGAACTCTGTGTACGAGGCAAAACATACCACTATAGTCAATTAACCGATTAGTAGATGGACACTAAATTACTCAACCTTTTATCTGTATTAGCTGCATCTAAGGATTATTAACAATTATATAATACAAACAAATCCTTGCAATAGAGAAGCTGAAACTGGAGAATGTTGAGAATTATTGCTGATAATTAACTTAAATGATAATTCAGTAATCAAGATGGTTGCAGATTAATTTTCTGTCATTTGACTAATCGTTTTAGCTCTACTGTTATCTTTAATATCATTAACTGAAAATCTTTGACTGATGAATGATAAAACGGAACAAGAAATGTAACGTTCTTCATTTTGGGTCTGGGAAGCTGTAATTGCCATTGTTCAGTATTTCTGAGACTAAACCTTGAGTGAGAATAGTTTATTAGTTTATTTACAATTTATGGGGTTATTTTACTGGATTGCCTTGGACTGTAAGGTGTGTTATACTTATATGCTTACCCCTGAATAAAAGTGGAGAAGCTAAGTCATGAGCTAAATGTTAATGTGAGTAAAAACCTAAGAATAGTGTCCTTCTTTCTGGTCACCCCCTACTGTACTCTGCTCTAGATTTAACTGAAGTCTGTACATGGCATTAAATATACAGTAAAGACACACAAGCTTATATATACAGGTATGAGCATCCACACTGACAGAAACACACACACACACACACACACACACACACACACACACACACACACACACACACACACACATACACACATACAATAGGAGACACAGGTACAGCAGGGAAGAAGTGTGTAAACACAAACTGTATATTATGGTCTATTAAAGTGTGTACTATAAATAGCAGGTTGTGGAAGCCAGTTTCTGTCCTCACTGGCAGTTCATAAAAAGCTCCAGAGCAGGGGACATGTGTCCCTGAAGTGGCCTGTTTGAGTTGCTGCTATGACCCACATCCTAATACTGGGCCGCTCACTCACTGCTACTGAACACGGACCATAAACTGCAGGAGCATCCGAACTGTCCTCAGTCATTAATTACAGACCTTGGAGAAATGTTATCCTCTCACTGTAAGAACTCTATGTATTTGAATCAAAATGTACAGTTTCCATATGACCTGGCTATCTAAATCTTCAATGTGAGTAAAACAAAAGCAAAAGGGGATTTTAGTCCACATATATGATGTATTTGTCTTTACAATAGTATTAGTTTGTATGACAAGACAATTATCATCTCAAGGAGACCAATTTCAAGTGAAGTATAGCAGGAACATTTCCAGTGAGGTATCACAGGAAGCAGCTAAATGAGTAGACTAAAATGGCCTTACTATTGGCTGGCATTCTTCAACTACAAGATGGCACGACACAAAGACAATGACTGATGAGTTGTCCACATTGTATTTTCATTACTGAGGAAAATAACATAAAAACAGTTTTTCTTTGGGAAAGATCAGTTTTGTCTTGACATGATGTACAGTAGAGACCTGCTTTAAATGGTTCAATAGTGACTGAAGATGTTTTTGGTTCTTTCACATTAAGGTAAATCTCACGTCTACCTGCACTAAACCATGTACAGTTAATGTAAAAAAACACCCCCAAGTTCCTAAATCTCTGTCAAAAGAACATGGACAGAAACTAAATATGTTTACATTTTGCAAATGTTTTTCAATGCTTCTGCTACAGTGCTGTTGATGAGCTAGTATTAGTGGCAAACATTTAAAGGACATTTTATCTAGCTTTAGAGAAAAGCTGATTCTGAGGCCATCTGGACACTGAATCTTTTACAATGCACAGGGCTCAACTTCAACTGTTTCTAGCAGCCATACATTTATTTTCTCCCTCATATACTGTTCCACATCATTTGGCATTTTGTCATCACAAATACCAAGCGAAAATAGATGCTTTGTTTGTACTACTATTACACTGAGTATTTGCATAAAGGTCAAACACAAATGGACGTTTACGTAGGTGAAAATGCCAAACACTGTCTTTCACTGTACACTGTCATAATACATTTAAAAAATGTGATTTTTGCATGAAGCGAGGTTGCACTGCAGTCCTTTCTGGTGGGCTGACACAAACTGTGTGAGTTTGTCCTGAGAGGGAGGCTGTTATCTGTAGAGGCTGTCTAAATATTTCATTCACGTTGCTGAGTGAATGTTTGTATCGTCTAAAAGTGGCCCAAGCCTGCCAGGGATATGCACATGGAACGTGTTTTGCCGCACTTGAGTGGGAAGAAGGAAGGATATGGTCATTCCTACACACTAAGATGATGAACAGATTCCTCCTTAATATCAGTATCTGAGCATTTATGTTAGCATATGTAAAGAGCTGCTAGCATGGCTGTGAATGATTAGTCATGTTATGTTTGTAGGTGTCGATGTACTTAATCTCTGTTGCCATATATTTTTTTTTCACATTTGGTCCTTGATAGCACCTTCAATGGATGGCCAGAATTTGGTAAAATTGCTAATTCTGCACAGACTTTTCATCTTTAAACCTTAAATCAGACACTTAAATGTTTGCTGACTGTGTTTCACTTCAGTGTGTCACCTGACACAGACTTTCTACTTACATAATGTTCACTTGGTAGCACAGGATTAATATTGTGTTGATGTTTATGATTGGAGGACACTTAAAAAGTCAAATATACATGTGTTGATTTAATAAAAGGTGATGTTGTGCAGAAGCTCTCAAGTGATATGAAGTGCTGTTTGCCTGTTTTCTCCATTTTACATTTCTATCTTGCATTGTTCAAACAAACAAACAACTGAAGAGCAGGATGTCCGACTAAGGGTGATATATCTCTACATCCTCTGCAGCCTCTCAGTCTGTGTCCTGTCCTGACCCCTGGGTCACTGGTTCCTTGTTACCTGAGGCCAAAATAACCTGAACACCTCTTTATCCACACCCACAGGCCCTGCTGCTTGACTCCTCAGATCATTATTCCTCCGCCATTCTTCATCACAAATTAATTATACATATGTCCACAATAATATATCAGGGAAGCTAATGTTGTGTGTAAAATACCAGAAAGAAAATGTCCACTCACTCAACCACAGCTCCAGGTGAAAAGACGCCCTCCTGTGTACTAACAAAAGACAGTGGGGGGACAGCACCCTGACATTCGATACTCTCAATCGCCTTCCTGCTGTTGATGGTCTAGAGAGCTTCCACTCATTGTCTAACACAGACAAACACACCGTTTCAGCCAAACATCTGCTGTTTTTAACCCCTGGTGGTTACGAGTGTGAGCCTGACAGGGGGGAGAACACACGAGACTAAGCAACTGAGCGTGGGGTTGTAAACTACGTCTGGAAATAGTTGTTTTCTCAAACATGTATTTCCAAACAATGCTATAATAGTGTCCATGAGACTAAATAAAAAAGTAGGTTGATTATTTAAAATTAAGGTGAAAATACAAAGTAGTCAAACTTTAGATTCTTAAAAAACTAAATCTTACCACCAAAGCCTGTAAATGACCCATCCTCAACACAAGAACCTGTAGTTGCAGCATAATTTGGGGCGTGTTTCCAGGATAAACACACTCAGTGTTGATGTGGAAGTGTGTGTTATGAAAACAGAGGCTGAGAGATGACGTGAGAAGAAATGACGTATCTCAGAGCAGACGGAGCAGGGGAGGGGTAGAGAAAGCCAACAGTCACACAGGGAGTTAGCAAGCAACTCTCTTGGGCCTGTAAGCCAATTACCCGAGCAGCATTGATTGAGGCAGCACTTTAAGCCTCATCTACACAAGTAGTCCCTTAATACACTGGTCAGACGATGGGAATGTCTCAACCACAAACTATGGATAAATGTCCATTTGCATTATGTTGTCAACGGGATATATCTTTTTAGTGGTGCTAATATGACTAATAGGGAATATTACAAACATATTTGGTCTAAACATGGGACTTTAATTAAAGTATGTGTCACATCATCTTAATGTTTGAAGGCTTGAGAAGTCTTGCGAAGCAGGACAGGTACTGGACCCGTTTCCTCTGTCCTGATCAGCTGATCTGGACACCAAGGTGAATATTACGTCCTGAGTACTGTGGCTGTGTTCAATCAGCACTTCCATCCCCCATTAAAGGGATTGCTGGTCCATAATGATTTATGAAGGGGAACGTAGAGGAAATCAATGTAGCGGAGGCCCTCAGATTAATGATTAAGCAAATAGCAGCCCCACTCCAGATCCTATCAGGGGCCGAGGTGCTGCTAAGAGCACGCCATGCTGTAGTAAGTTCAATTAACTACCATGGGGTCGGCAGAGAGCTATAATGCATCTTCTCCTCTCCTACAGTGAAACGCAAATGCAAAACTGGTAAAACATTGAAACAGCCATCAAAAGTCATTAATGAACAGAACAAGTTCCTTCAAGTTATTTTGTCATCATTTTTGCCGTGTTGCAAAAAAAGAAATGTATTTACATCAATATATTATGTTGTACCAGCAGAAACGTTAAGAATCAAAAGTATGTACACTGATTGTTTGAGGTCATTGGTTCATTTGCTTAAGGCTACATTTACATTAATATCTTATGATTTATTTGTCTTCAAATGAAGACTAGGTCATAGAACTAGGTCATGTTCGGCGGGTTTTGTGAAAATAATTATCCGACAATCAAAATTGTTGAAAAAAAAAATAGTTCAATTGATTGATGGACTACGTTTGAATAGCTTTACAGTAAAAAAAAAAAAGCATGCTGATATATCGCAAAGTAAGCTCTAAAAAGTCCTATTTCACTATCTTGGGTCAGAAAACCTTTTAAACAATACCCAGCCCTGAATGTATTGAAAGACTAACTTTCTTTGACAAATAATCTTTTACAATTTTCTTCATAAGAGGAGCATGTTTCTCGCTGTGATTGTTTGAATAAAGGGATGATGCAGTTACCCATTAGAGAGGAAGGGGACAGGACAGAGAGAAAGAGAGGGAGGCCAGACACACAATACTGCTGCTGCCCTACACAACAGGCCATTCTTTCAGCTCGCGCCACAACAGTCCTCACAGCTGAGTCCCAGCCGCTATTCTCCTGCTGTTCCCCCTGCTCCCTCCCAATCTCTTCCCTTTCAATACGGGGGAGAAGAATAAGGCAGGACAGGGGGGGGAGGCGAACATGAATAGTGGGCAAGCACATACAATGTCAGGCGTCATTAGCTGGAGATCTTGAAAATAAAATTGCACACAAGGCAGGGTTTTAGTTTTTTCACCTGTAAGAAAGCACTGTTTTTAAGAATACTGCGATGTGAAAAAGGGGGACAGAGCAGAGTAAAGCTGAGAGGAGAGAGCTAGTGTACAAGGTGGGGTGACTCAGGGAGGTAAAAATGAGGGAGGATGGGAAGATGTGGCAGAGAAATATACATATGTGCTCTTACACACATACCACCATTACAGACACATGCCACAACACATCAGTCCATCACTTCCATGCCACAAATCTGCACAAGCACTGGCTCCCAGAGTCTCTCTTTGAAAAACAAATCCACCTGCCTCAGTATTTCTGCTTCTGTGGATCTGTTTATTCTCGCCACCCACATCTCGTCAATGTAATCCCTGAAGCCAAGGCATCTTTCCCAGGATGATAAGTAAATGTCAGATTTACCTCTATACCGCCACTACTGCTGCTGCTGCTTTCCTCTCCTCTCCGCACGTTATTCCACAGAAATATTTGAAAAGATATATCCAATCAGGCTGAAATCTGCTCTCCCTCTTCCAACCAAACCATCCACTGATCATCCAGTTGTCTGTGAGCGAGTGCTAGCTCCCAGCTTGCAAGCTCATTTAGGCAGGCAGCTAGTAGGCAGCTGCTGTTTTTCTTCAAAGCTCCACAAGCAGAGCAAATTAGAGGTCCAGCCCAGCTTAGAGGCTAAGCCATTGTGAGCTATTCACACTCGAGTTCCTGTCTGAGGCCAATGGCTGCAGCCCCCTTCATACTCCCGCCCACTCTACCTCCCTCCCTCTCTCTTCCTCGTGCTCTCTCTCTTTTCCTCTCTTCTGTCTTCCCCTCTCCTTCGACTGATATCTTAGCCATAAATATAGATGCTTGACATTACCTAACACATGGTGCCTCCTGATAAACAGCCAGCTTTAGGCAGGTCTCGTGACTGAGAAAACCTCTCCAGGGATGAATGCTGGGTTAAGGCAGAGTGTAGAGGGCAGCAAAACAAGGAGGAGGGTAAAGGCTCAGGATGTAGAAGAAGATGGTACACTGGACTGTATAATGTTGAAGATGCTGTTGTTACCAGCTATAAAACTGTGTAAGTATGATGAGAAGGGTTTGTAGTGAAGTGCAGAGTTAGTTGCGGGTTGGATTTGTTTACTACATTCAGATTACAGCACTTCATAAGGATTTTTGGAGATTAAAAGCCCAAAAGAAAATCTTCCACCTGCGTGGACATGGACGGCTGCCCAGGCAACCTGACCACAAAACCCGGGAGCTGCCCTGAGAGAAGAGGACTGCAGCTTTCTGTTCGGATCCACACGGTCCATTCTTAGCCACATGCCCTCATTGTTCCACAGCTTAAAGTTTAAGTATTGCAGCTTTACATTTTAAATCCACGAAAAATACTGAATGCTTTTTTTATTTACCTGCAATTAACCTGCAATACAGTTTGATAAGATTTAGGACTGACATTGTGTGTATAGAGTATTTAGGTTAGTATTTTGTGTGTGACTTAAATAATGACATGTGTAACTGTTTGTATAGCTGGAGGACAAGGTGGGACATGTTTATGTTGGGTGAACAAACCTAAACTCACAATGTCAAATATAGGACGACTACACATTGGGTACTAATTTCAGTTTCATTCATGCAGAATTAACAGGTGCGGGGTGGTATAATGTTGTGATAGTATACAGTATGTGGTATATAGCAGTATATGGGGGTTGGACTTTCACTATAGTGATAAGGAAGTTCAAAAGCACTCCTTTACTGGATGTATAGGACACTAATTTCCATGTTATGTCTTATTTGTGTTGTTGCTTTTACCTGTGGGAAACCAGGAAGGTAAAACTAATGACTGACTGAAGGCTTTAAAAGAAAAAACAGATATAACATGCTAAAGGTTTTCCCTTCCTTAATGCATTTAAGCTAAGCTAACTGTCTACTAGCTCTATTTTCATACCAAGCATACGAAGAAAGATGAACCTTTATGACATGACAGTGGTACCAGGGAAGTACTGCATAGGACTTACTCTCAAACCTGTAATCCTAAAGTATATTGGCAGGTTTGGTAAAAACTAAATAAGGCTTGGGAAAGTAAGAGTAAAATTGATCGAAACACAAGATACTGTAAGCAGCCACATAAACAAGAAAGTTAAAGCATATCTGATTTCAGATCAATCTGGAATTATCACACTCATTGCTTGGAGGCATCGAGGTTCTCAAACACATGTGGGCTAGCTGGCCGCCACAGCAACCCATCACAAGGCACTCATACACAGATTAGTCTTCTAAAGGACGACATGATCGTAACAGAGAATCTTTGTTCGGCTAGTGAATTGGTACAGTTCCTTTCCTAGACCTCAAAGACACTAGAAGGCTGTCTAAAATATAATCTGTAAATAGTTAAGAGCTTTTGCTTTGATCAACAATCCCAAGCTCTGTTTTTCTTCCATGTGGACTCCTGGGTTGGCTAAAGTATCCCTCTGGTCAAATCAAGAAAGTAAGGCAGTGCCCCAGCAGTACAGAGGAGACTACATAAAGCATTTCTGCAGTTGTGTGACAGGATACTGGCTCATTAATCAGAAAGTGATCGCTTTAATTTAACCTGAGTGACTCTGGGGTGATCCTGTCAACACACCTTTACCTAGGTATTCACAAGATCAAAGGACATTTGTCTTACATGAGCTTGGCGAAGAAACATGAATGATGATTACGAATAACTAATATTTTTGTGAGCTAAACGTATAAGTGTGAGGTTTGTAATTGCAGTTTTTTTTCCTTAGGTTGATCGAGTTTGTGTAAAATCAAACTCGGCATATAGCCTGTTCTAAACATTAATGCAGAAAAAGACAGTGTAATTGCATTTTTTTCTTCTAACTAAGATGCCTTTGAAATAAGCCTGGAGGGGATTGTCAATAATAAATCAACATCAGAGACGGAAGGAAGATCTGCAGTTATTCTGGCCTGTATGTGATCTATTCTTATGGAACCAAATGATGCCAGTTTGTGACTGTATCGGTAATATGCTAAATATGGCAATGAAAACACCAACACATGCATTAAACATTACCCTCTCAAACACATAGCCTATGTAAACACACACACAGACACATACACACACAGAATCTGCACCTGTCCTCATACATCATTACTATGCAAAAACACATATTTGCCCAGCTTCCTCACAGAGCTTGGAAGCCATCCTTTTCCCCCCCATCCTTGCTGTTTTTCAGAGGGAATCGTTTGTTAACAGAGCAGATATTTGGTCACATGAACAAAATATGAAGCGTGCGTTTGTGAAAAGCAGGCAAACAGAAGCAGGGGCCCACTCATCCGTTACAAGAATGAATGGCCATCATTAGCATGAGGCTCCCCAGCAGTACCCTGCAATGCAGCGACACACACAATGGCGAGTGCCACGCTTCCCCCTGCCGTTCCCCCAGAGAAGCCCTTTTGTTTGAGCAGCATCTGGACCTGACCTCCATGCATTCGAGGCTGATGACCCCCGTCTCAGCTCCTCATATCTTCTCCTCTCCTAACCTCCTCTTAAAATCCTGCCTCTACAACAAACCACCCCCCCCCCCTCCTCCTCCTCTCTTCTCCTCTCCTAACCTCCTCTTAAAATCCTGCCTCTACAACAAACCACCCCCCCCCTCCTCCTCCTCTCTTCTCCTCTCCTAACCTCCTCTTAAAATCCTGCCTCTACAACAAACCACCCCCCCCCCCTCCTCCTCCTCCTCCTCCTCTCTTCTCCTTCCCTATACCCTGTACGTTCTTCACACACAGATACCCCCCACCCTCCCTTCCTCTTCTAGCTAAGGAGAGCAGCCATCTCTTGCTTCTTGAAAAGAGGGTCTGTGTACTAGTAGGCCTTACACAAAGCCTGCAGGGTGAATTAGAAAACCAAAGAGGAAAAAGCACCAGGGCTACTGGCCATCTGTCCCTCTGGGTTGGACGTGCCTGCTCCGAGTGTGCCTGCCCCCCCTCTTTCCCTCACATAATTCCCACCCCTACCCCCACCTTCCCTGATTCCCTTAGCCTATATACACAGCATCAACCACATACACACAGTCTCTGCCATGCATACATCACAGGCTTTGGATGGTGGATGGCGATGAGAGTGGAAAAAAAGAAGACGGCGAGAGGAGAGAATAAGGAGCTGCCACTTGCCTGGATGCAGAGAGAGCCTGAAGCCAGTAAATCAAGCCGTAATCCCTTTCATTGTGTGAGCGGCAAACAGAGAAATTTGTCTCCAACAATGATTTCCCCGAGATCGGCAGTGGAGTGGAAAACAAGGAAGCGAGGGAGTGAAGGACAGCGAGTAGGGGAGGTTGAGAGAGAGAGGGAGTAAGAGAGAGAGAGAGAGAGAGGAGGAGATGGAGGGTGAGAGCAGCAGAGGCAAGGAGACAGTGGGAGCAGCTAGAGTGTGACAGAGAGAGACAGAGGAAGGCAGCAGTCACCGCCGAGCCACAGGGACGCTGACACTCACTGGAGGATTTGAAGGGAAGAGAGGAGGACGACAGAGAAGAGAGCAGGGAGGGAGAGGGAGAGATCAGGGTGGTGGGGGGGGGGGGTGATTGGGTCGCACTGTGGCTCAAACGCTGGGATAACGCCGAGATAACCCTCATCCCCAAGCAGCAGCTGTAGACGTGAGAGGGAAATGAATCCCACGAGAGAACGACTTCTCTATCAATTGTGACATTTGCTGCACATGATCACAATGGCCATCTGTAGCAGCGAGGGTATGAAGGAGAGGGGAGGAGGATGGGTTGACAGAGACAGGGGGGGGGGCTTCATATAAACACACACATTCAAACACATGCCTCAAAGGGAAAAGAAAACACCTCGACCAGTGGTGGAGGGAAAGGCACCTGTTCGAGTCAAGCAAGAGGGAGCAACACATGTGCCCAGGAGAGGGGGAGGAGGAGACATGAGAGACACGGGACAAAGGAAACAGAGGGCTGAGAAGTGTGGCTTTTATTTGACTGCCTTTTGTCATTCTGCCTTGTCATGCCAAGAAAACATTTGCATGTGTGTGTGTGTGTGAGAGAGAGACAATAAACAGGAGGTGGCAGTGATAGTAGGTCAACAGAAAGGGACAGAGGGAGGGACAGGAAGAAAGAAAGAGAGAGGAGCGGTAAACATTTCAGTGCAGAGTTGACCAGCATTGTGTTGTGGCCCATTTAGCCTTTTTCAGTCTTAAGTGGAAAAAGATATGAGACAAATACACACACAGTCAAGACAAACATATGCCCTACACAGAATAAGTCTCGTGATATACAAAATGTTTCTCCATGTAAACCAATTAAATGAAAAGACCAACAAAGATCACCATTTTTAGATGTTTGTAAAGCCAAAGCCTGATATACAGTAAAGGCCTTTTATTCCTCTGTGCCAAAGACTATTGTTAAAATACATCTCTGTTTAACGCGAGGACATGTTCTTTTTTCAATATAAACGTGGCAATGTTGTTGCTTTTAAATCAATCCCACATACAGCATCCTGCTGCTTTAAAAACTCACAAAGCACCATATTCACGTCTGAAAGAAATACCCAACAAACTCCTTTTAACTGTTTGAGTCACATTTTCTGACTACCTGTGCTTTTGTGACCCGTTTAGACTTTTGTCTTCAGTATCAACTATATGACTCAGTGCTACATACGCAGTAACACATTGTTTATATAGGAACAATATCGATAAACAGCAGCATTTTCAAAATCCATTCTGTCTAGTCAATGATACTTTGAAAACACTGGACCCTTTTAAATGTTTAGGTTCAACACAAACATTTGAATACTTCTAATATTTCAAAGTAATCATGGGCAAATGCTCCATTCACAATGCAACATATATATATATATATTTATTTTCTCGCTGTACAGCTCAACTGAACTGCTTTTATACAAACATGCAGCCCGAAGTGCTTCAAATAACAAGATTAAAACGAATATCTGAACACTTTTTCTATTTTATTATGTCAACGCTGTCTGTCCTCTGTGCACAGGCCTTTCCATCGTGATCTCTGTGAGAGCCCAACATGTTCATCATATAATCAGGCAGGCATCTATTTTCAATATATGAGAACATGATAATCCCATGCAGTGGAGGCTCAGAGAGGCGGATTTACCAGTCACATGGCTGAGCGCAAAGGAAGGAAAGACAGCCAGGGATAGAGCAGAGAGGCAGAGAGAGAATAAGCAATGAGAAAGAAACAGAGAGAAAGAAAACAAAAATATGAATCTAGTCAAGTGGAATCATGTTCTATTTCTATATTGAATTAGGTATGTGCATATGTGTGATAATCAATTCACCAGGGAGGAACCAAGCACACACACAAACAACCACTCAATAACACACATTCTAATCACATCCCAGAACCCCTGTGCCATTTATTGAAACAATTTAAGGCTAGAGCCACACGGAGACGAAACAGGTCGTATCCGCTACAGTTCTCTATCTTATAGACGGTTCGTCCACACGAGGCCGACAGGGAAACGCGGATAACGATAACGGGTCCCAAGGTGGATAGATCTGCGGACGGAACGCTCTGGGGGGCCTAGCGGCTCCGTGTGTACGACCTATACGATCGTTTCTTGATAACGATGAAGCCATAGCCCCGCCTCTCCCCACCTCTGCTGCTCACTGCTGTAGCATGGTCAGTAGCTACTGACCATGCTACAGATGTTAGTGCAAAATCTACAGCTCCTCTACCACAACCATCAGCAACAAGTGGACATGGAGAACTACATGAACTACATGTTGCTAAATCCACCGCGGAGAATAAACAGAAGGGCAACCAGGCAACCATGGCAAACATGCTCGGGGGGTCTTCTTCGCTGCTTTTGTGGCGGAAGTACAGCGCCACTTACTGGACCGGCATATGTACTACAGCGTCTCCAGCGGGTCGAGAGGTCTCGTGTGGACGGAAGACTTTTTTTATATCGAATTCGGTTCGTTTTCCGTTTCGTCTCCGTGTGACTGAGCCTAAGCCTCAAGCTTTGGGGTCATGAAAATTCAAGAAAAGACATGACATGTGTAAAATAGGGAAATGAACAGATTTGGACTGTGTCAGCCAAACCGCTGGACTGTGTCGAATCCAAGGGTTTGTGACGTAACCCAGCCCAGCTGTGGAGTCTGCCACCGTGCTGGATGTTTGGCTCGAGACACACTGTTTGAATATTTCACAGTTATGTGAGACAGCTGCGAAACTGGTGCCTATGGCGCGGCCAAGTCACCAGTGACTTTAATGGATAGTGATTTGATAAAAATCCACAGTGATGGTGTTTGGAAATTGTATGTTTATGCTCGTTTCAGAGCTGGTGAAGATTTTAAATGATAAAAAGGAAATGAATAGGGACAGAATAATTTATTGGTGAGTGAAAGGCAAGAATGAGACTAAGAGGAGATAAAACAAATGAGAAAGAAGCTAAAAGAAAGTGGGTAATTGGGGTAAAGACGAAGAAACCATGCCAAAGACTGGTTAAATTCACGTTCAAGCATTAACAAGCATATTATCACCATTATAATGTTCTTATATATACTCACAAGGCACAGCATGGCGATAGAGATTGGCTCTGATGGTCTTCTGCAGTTCGTGGTCGGGGGAAGACTTCTGAAACCTCAGGCTCAGATAGCGCTTCAGGTCCTTGTTGAGCTTGTGACCTGGAAACAGCAGACAGGCAAAATCAGCTCCAGTAAACAAACCTTCATGTCAAGAAACATCGTCTCTTCGCTGTTTACATGCCGGCATTTGACCAGAAGTAAGGTTATGAAAGGCTGTGACATTTCCATCGTTGAAATGCTCCTGGACACTTAAAGAGCACAAGTCAGACATTGTCTACTTTCTCTAGCCAATTTGGAAACACAGAAGCCCTGCAGTAAATATTTGTGATAAAGAATGGATTAAAATGTTCATATATATATTAACTATTTTGTGTCCATATGATGAAACAAGGATTACTTTAGCAAATGTTGTTGAGCAGGAATAATGTTTACCATTTTCGTTTAGTATGTTAGCATGCTAACAATCTATCAAACATGGTTTAAAGACGGACAGCCTGACCCAGCGAAACTGCCATCAATGGAGCTTCGACCTACGAGATTTCATTTATATAAAATGTAATCTATTTAATTAGATTGCCAATGGAGCAAATTGCAAATAAATAAACAACATTTACAGTCTGTGAAGTGCAGAGAACTTCACAGTATGTAACAGGATGTTTAATTTAAAGAGAAACAGAGATTGAGGTGGGTTTGGTTAATTAATTAAAATAGTCTCTGATTGGCTTGAACTCCCAGGCTTACTCAGCATCCATCCAATCAGAGGTGCAAATGCTGCTGGCTGAGTTTGGATAGAGCACCGGCGCTCACAATGGGGCCAGATGGTCAGAGCTCGCTCTCACGCCAGGGTCTCATTTAGGACCATTTAATGATCTCCAAATATATCTTCCATGTCTGGGAGGAGCTGGCAAGCCGCTCTCTTGGGGGAGGTGCCATGGCCTCCTGTTGGCCTCCCATCACAGCAGAGGAGTTTCACTTGGCCCCGTGCTTTCAGATGGCAGGGTCAGCGTGGGTAGGTAGTGTGGCATATTTCAGTGTGAAAAGGAATACTTGGGGGCGATGCATTTGTCAGATTTGATTGTATCACTAAAAAGTGGGTGTCTCTTTGCAAACACGCAGTGATAGGGTGTTGTAAAAAACAGTTTGACCTCCACACCTCCCACAACAACATTGTTAGATCAGGGGGAAAAGGGCAAGGCACAAATGAATAAATTAGACCTCAACCACATCCTTTGGAAATGCAAACAAAGTTGTTTACTATCAGAACACAAACCTGCTACTATGATAGCAATGATGCTCCGCTACAACTAACTCATGCAACAGTAGGTGGAAGAGACCAGAATAACTTTTATTTGGAAATTGTATTGTATGAAACTTGAAACCCTACATTTGTAATGTTGCTTACTCTTTTTTCCCTGCAATTACTACCAAAATAAGGCTTAGTTAAGCTTGAGTAGTAGTAAGACATATTTGGAGAAGGTTAATATTAATCCACAAATGTATGGTCAATTATTATGTTGTTTAATTCATACAAAAATCGAAGTGTCGTTATGTGCTGGACGACTGCCAGAAAGTACAAAGTAATAATCAAGTATCCAGTCTTTAAGCTAAGCTAAGCTAAGCTAACTGGCTGCTGGCTTCATCAGAATCATAATTACTTTATTGGTCCCACAGCGGGGGACATATTAACTGCACATATATGACGGGGATATTCATCTTTTCATATCTCTCAGTTGGAAAGTAAATAAGTGTATTTCATCCAAATGTCTACGTAGGTCAGATCAATGGGTTGACTGCCACCAGAGTTAGTCACATGGCTGTGGTTGATGTTTGGAAGTGAAAATCACACTAAATGAGGCAGGAAGGAGGTAGGAAGTGCTTGCAGCTCAAGAGGAAGTGCCGCTGCTGAGCGACTGGAGAGAGGGAGAGGGGAAGGCAGGCGCATCATAAGCATCAGTGCAGCAGGTGAGAAAGTGAAAATGGTCTTAAAGCAGAGGAGTATTTGTCATCTGCCCTTTGGTGACATCATCTGTCAGCTTCACATGCACCTCCTCCCCCCATGGACATTACTATAAATACTGAAGCATGTAACACTAATCATGTGAAGTTCCAAAAGAAACAACAACAACACATGTTATTCTACAATGAGGATGGAAAAATCTGACGCCTGAGTAACTGCAATTAGAATCAGCGCCCCTGATACATTTGGTGAGGTTGTGGTTAAGGTTATAATACAAATAATATTCAAAATGTAAATCCCATTCATAAATAAACACAGCCAAGCTAATATTAGCATAGCCATAATTCTGTCACTGGTCTGGTTTTCTACCCAGAAGTGGAAACACTGGTTGGTAGTGTATCTTGCTGTATTTTTCCGTTCCTCTCTCTCTCTCTCTCACTCTCACTCTCACACACACACACACACACACACACACACACACACACACACACACACACACACACACACACACACACACACACACACACACACACACCACACACACACACACACACACACACACACACACACACACACACACACACACACACACACACACACACACACACACACACACACACACACACACACACTCACACACACACACACACACAACTGTGTAATTCAGTGCAAGCAAAGCACAGTCAGGTAATTGTTACCTAGCAACCAGCCAGTGCTGACGACCATCATTACGGCCCCTGCTAGGCAAGCAGCAGTCAGATTGTGAAAGGAAAAACAGACACAACAGCACATTTGCACTCATACACCACACATAACACATATACAAGTATTCTTTCAATTCATCCTCTGCTGCTCCACTTCCATGTCTATGGTGATCTGATTTATATAAACAGCTCCTCGGATACAATATGTTACACATACATTAGTGTTGTGCATTCAGCGTCGAGTCAGTTTTGCTGGCTCAGATGCTTTCCCTGAGATAAGGATCGCTGTCAGGAACAACCCCCCCTCCTGTGGGTACGCACCGCGAGCAGAGGGCGGGCTGCCCAGGTGTCGTGCTCCATCAAAGACAAAGTCATCAAATATTCAATATTTATGAGGACTAAAGCCGTGTGGATCAGAGATTACAATCACAACACTGTGTGTGTGCAGCTCATTCACTGTTTACTTAGTTTCTCCCTGGGTTTATATTCACAAATGCTGTTTCACTTATCATATAACCAGATGTTATGGTGCTGTAGATGTCAAAAGGAAATCATAAAATAAAAACCAACTGGCTAAATCATTGTTTGATTTGTAACATTTCAGTGGCGTCAGATTTTGATACATTTTCAGCTCAGAGATATCCTCAGAAAGTGCTACACATCTTTATTTCCTTGCCAGATAATATTATGTTCATATTTGCAAAATAATTTCATGGTATTTGAGTGATTGGAAAAAGCAATAGATTTTCTTTTCTTGACCCATTTAAAGTGGTTTCCCAGCAGCATGTAACAAAAGAAAAACAAAGCTTAAGAATCCAACAAAAACAACCAGATGTGGTGAGAAAATAGGAGATATAATCGCAGCTCCACCACCACTCGCTGCAGCGTTCTACACAATTTAAACAATACACAGTGAATTGTTCACCGTTTGTATTGAATGGAGATCCTTGTCTTGTATACAATAAGATACAGGGTATTGTCTGTGAATACATAGCTGTCCGTTTCTCCTAAATATAGTCTGAATTGTGCTGATATTTTTATAAAATGGTCTTATATTAAGGGATTACATCTTTTATTATAGGTGCAGATTAAAAAAAAAAAATGTAGATCCTGTATTACAGTAACTGCTCAGTGAGCTTTAATAGCACACATCAATATAATCGACGTCAGTGTATTCACGATTATTTGCAATGTAGAAAATAGTCTCAGGGCATTTATAATGAAACAATTACTACTCCAGCTTAGTAAAGTTGTGGCTCCACAGAGCAACATATAAATTGAAACATAAATGAACAATTTCTAGCAACTATTATGTGAATATTAGCTGCTATTCTTAGTATGATATGATAGTTATTGGATTATATTTTAGTTTTGGACAATAAGTCAGACACACGAATTAAATGTGTTATCTTGGGCTCTGGGTAACTGGGCAATTTTAATGATTATCTACTATTTTATAAAGCAAAAGATGAGAAGATAAATGTTAGTTGCAGCCGGAAAAATGACACTGCTTTTCTGACTGTCAGTGAAAATACTACAAACAACTAAAAATCAGATGATGGATGGTCCATCTTATCATCGAGAGACTGATTTTTAGAGCTTGAGAAGGATATTCTTGATTCTCCATAACAATGAAATCACTCCATCAGGGGAAATCTGAGACACCAGAGACGTTAGCGCATCGAGAGATGTTTCCTGGGAGCTGAGATGTTTGTGGAGCCGGCTGGTAAAAGACTGTTGGGTAGAGATCGGAGCTTTTTAACCGCGAAGAGATGAGTGAGGATGTGAGGGCCCTGTCGTTTTACAGATAGAAAGAGAGTGAGACAGAGAGATGGGTTTAACCCAAATAAGAGTGGATTATACACATCCTCCATGCCTCCAGTCAGCATTACATAACCTTAAATCTAGTTATGCATTCCTGTCTCATTTTGGGGAATGTAGGGGGGGAGGGGGGATGTGTGTGTTCTCAAACATCTAAGGAGATCATGATTCACACAGATATACACACAAACAAATTAATATCTGTTTTAAAGATGCAATCTTTATGGTTGTCTAAGCTTCAAGATGCAAACATAAGCTGAATAATTTATTAAATTCACAGAAAAATCGATTTGATTATCAATTAACATAATTATTTAATGCAAAATGTTCAGAAAACGCCGTTTTCAGCCCTCTCAAATATGTAGATGGCTAAATCTTCTCTGTTTTCACATATAAAACTGGACTAACAAGACATTATCTTGGAATTTTTTTGAAACCTCTTTTTAGGTTTGGAAGTTTTTTTTACGCTATGCAACACACAATGGAAGTGAATTTGGAGAGGATTAAATATAAAATGTTTGCATTTTAACATAATGGTGAACACAAATGAACAAAACATATGGTTGGTGGCTGCTTCAAACATCAGCAAAAGACTTTCAAGCAGCTGCAGCCGATAGTACCACATAACAGCTGCCATCACCACAAGTCACTGCTAATACCTGTCAATCACGCCTGTGGACGTAAACATGCCAGGTGGTTACCGTTTCAAACAGAATGACAGATCTAAATAGCAGTTGTGGTTATGGGAGTTTTTTTGTTATCACATATTAAATGAAAAGCTTTTAGAGAGTGGAAGAATATAAGAAAACATTTAGTGTGTGTGTGTGTGGCTCTGTTCAGCTGCTGATTGGGATTCATCTCTCGTCCTCCAGCTCAACACTGCCCTCTGTGTCTATGAGCCTCACCACTGAAAGTGTGCTTTACACATACACCGTCACCATAGCAACCCAGAGCCAACCAGGAATGAAGTGAGCCATGTGTGGTCATTATGGGATGCTGCCCCCCAGTGGTGGCTCTCAAGTCTATGAGGTTGTAAAATACAAAGCTTTTTTAATGCCTGCTTTAGTTCATTAAAGCTACTAAATGAAAAGTGACTGTCCTTAAGAACAGTGAAGATAAGTACTGGGCTTTACATAACTGCGGTTACATCTTGAATCTTATACATCTACTATTCTGATTGCTATTTCAACTTCTATTTACAGTAATAAAGTAAAATATATGACGGCTTCTAACACCACTGCCACCCAGGTGTTTACATTGCACCTAAAAGTACTCAACAATCTTAGTTACAGTCAACATTGGATGGAAAGCAGACACAAACAACTACGACTAAGAGAAGACTCAACAAGCATAACCCAATCAATTGTTTACTTTTAGGAAACAGACCACGCATAGATGTATCTGTTTATACTTGCCAATGTAGAAAGCCCCTAAATGTTCTCTGGGAAAATGCTGTATAGTTAATACCTTACAATGAGCATGTGAGTGATTTCTGCAAGCAAAATACATATTACAAGAGAAGATTATAACAGATTGTGAATTTAAACACTCTTAGGCTTTAGTTGTTCTGCTCAAATACAATTTAACAAACCTTACGAAAGATGAATCAACTTTGTAACTCCACACTTATCTGGTGTTATCTGGTGTAACACAGGAGAGAAAACCACAAAGATGCCAAGAGTCTGCATGCATGTGTGTGGTCAACACTGTCATCGCTGGCACAGATTATGTGTTCAATGAAAGGCAGGAGAGCAGACAATCCTGCAGTAACACACACACGCACGCACACACACACATACATACATCGTCCTACCTAATGAAACACCACCTGTAGTGATGACAGAGAAGATTATGGTGCAAGACAAGATGCCTTCACAGGCTTGATCCCCACCAAAGGGAGTAAGGTGACACTGTCTGGGTGTTCGGCCCTCAAACAGCCAGGTGCAGTGCTCTGCATTTCAAGGTCTACATGCTACTTGTAGGACATGCTTTAAATGTAAAGCTCAACATTTTCAGAAATGCTAGTTTGCTTTCTAGCGAGATTCAGATGAGGAGAGCGACACCAATCCCATTCCTGTCTGATCAATATGAAGCCAGCAGCCTTAGTTTAGCAAGAAAGCTGAAAACAGAGGAAACTAGCTTATCTTTGCATGAAGGTTAAACAAATAGGTACCAGACCCTATGAAGCTCACGGATCAATACATTATACCAGATTCATTTATTGGAGCAATATGTGTTGGTCAATGTCTTGGATTATTCCAATACAAAGGCTGTGCTTTCGACAAACACAAAGTTCGTTCCTCGTTTTTCTTATCTATTTTTAGATAATGTATTTAGTCCTACGGATACAAATACAAACTGGAGCTGTGAAAACATCAATTTGTGGTTGTGGTTACAGTTTTGGCACAGATAGAACAAATGCATTATATATTATTCAGTGAGTTTTAGAGATTATGTTTGGCAGATTTTGTAACCTTCAGACTGAGCCAGGTTAGCCGTTTCCAGCCATTATGCTGAGCTAAGCTTCATATTTAATGTGTAGACATGAGAGTGGTATCAATCTTCTTTTCTAACTTTGCATACAGTTCTTGGAGATTTGCTCCATATTACAGAAAGCATTGCTGTACAGAACTAGAGGAGCAGTGGTCAGCTGGTGATTTCACAAGCCTGTCTGTTATCACATTTTGATTATTGCGGCTCCACTCTGTCTGCATGCTTCTATCTGGTTTAGTGCTGTGGCACAAGAGAATCCAGAAACTTAAACTCAATTATAGACAACATCACCCACTGACTGTCCATTACTGTTTTATTTCTAAGAAGCCATTTTCTAAATCTTGAAATTGCCCCCTTTGTCATCATCTCATGCCCAGTGGCGTTTTTATATGTACAAAAGTGATGGGGCACAAACAACTTAGATGTCTATAAGCTTCTGCAGTGAGGTTCATGGCTGGTGAGGCACTGGTACTGACTCTTCAGGTTTACAAATATTATATTTTGACCTAAATCAAAATATAATATTATTTTCAAAAGCTTTTTTTGTCTGATGCTTCAATTAATTTTAAACAGACAGTTCAACAGAAGGATACCCAAAAAAATGTAATTTGATCATTTAAATATTGAATTGTTCTCTCTTAGTAAGATCCCATTTTCAATAAAATTGCAGTCTTACCTTGACTTGAAGATTAAGTCCATTTTCTGGACAAAAATCTCTATTACTTTTTTGTAAAAGTCCTCCTTATGTTCTTGTAGTTTCAAAAGTCTATCATAAATCTAATCTAATCAATAGATTTATGATTCGAAAATTATAAAAGTAGGGTAGACATGTAGATATTATCCGGCTGAACAAAACGTGCATTTATCTAACAGCTACGTTTCCCACAGATCTTATTTTGAGCTATTTTCTAAAATCCTATGGAGAAATCTCATTGCTTTTTTGTCGAGGGAAGCCATGCGCAGCTTACTTCCGGGTTTTAGGACGCCTCACTGCAGCTCTCTCTCCTCCTCTTCACACACCACACTTTTCGCGGCACACGTACTTACAGCCAATCAGCTCTGAATTATGTGAGATGACGTATGGTGGGGATGGCAGCTCTATGCCCCTAAGGTCATTATTTTTTTGCCACACACATTAAATAGGAAAATATTCTGAGCATGCGCAGTGTAGTTTTTACAGTCACCATTGACTTAGACAGTAAGAGGGAGGGGCAGGATCGGGTTTTGTCCCACATGGCTCCAAACAGCTCAATAGGCATACACTGTAGACACTAATTAGAAGAACACAGACTAAAACAGCAATGTACAGACGAATCAGATGATTAAACATGATCTTAAAATATATTTAATATATTTTTTAATTTATTTTTTGCATTTTTTTGTAATCATTATTTGTAATACTTTCTGCTGACACTAGGTGGGGCTGTGTCCCACCTGCCCCTAATGACCAGTCGCCACTGCTCATGCCATCTAAATCCGATAACCCAGAGCTTGAAGAGCACAAAGAGAAGGCATTTCCTCCAGAGGACAAATAATATTGTATTTCCTCTTGCTGATTCCAAATAATGGCCACAGAGTAGGAACTGGAAATGCAGGTTCTTAAACAGTAAATTCCATTGTTTCAGAGGCTTCCTGTGGGTCTCAGGACATCCCGTCAGTCAACACTTGACTCTCCAGTTACACTTGAGAGCATTTAACTCTACATTATCCAGCAATACAAGGAGGGCCGACTGAGAGAGGTGGAAATCTGGAGGGATGCAACAGACAGAACTAATCCAATACTCCTGCTCTCAGTGATGGCTTTCACTCGGCTCTCTCTTGGTGTGATAGAGAAGCTGCAATCTCAAGCTATTACACAGCCATTATCCAGGCTGAGAGGTCATGACAGCTGATACAGCAGACGTGATGATAATGATATTAAACATGGGACACACTTGTTTTGTTCTCATGTCAATTAAAACACATTCACACACTCTCTCTTCCCCTCTCACACACAGATAAGGAAGCAGTATGTTGAGCTACTTTTTACAACTTGAAGCAGCCACTGTCTTATTTCGGCCTTCCATGAGCCCTGCAATCAGAAAAGCAGGGGTGGAGAGGAAAAAACAACAATCACAGAGAGGTCCGCCGTAAAGCTCTGGACCAGTCCTTTGACTTCTCCATCTATAATTACCTCCATAAGCAGCCACACCCAGAGCTGCTTTCATGTTATTCCCAGTCTAAAGCTGTGTTCAGACCATCATTTTCAGCAAAACGTTTTTTTTTTATACGTTTGAATTCCTGACTTTAACTCCAAAGTGTAACACAGCTTTTTAGGTTGGTTAATGTCTTTATCTGGTTACTCTATTTATTTATTTTTTGGGGATTTTGGTTCACCTATTCTATCTTTTAAGTGAGATTATAGTTTCCTGGTGATATATCTGAAAAGACAGACTGCTTTGAAAAGTTATATAGGCCAGTATGCATTCAAGTGCCTATAGTCCCCCAAAAATAAACTGAATACATTTGGGTTTTGAATCATGAGTTGGGCAAAACTAAAGAATTCAACTTATTATATATATTTTTTATATTTTATAATGTTCTCAAAAAGTATCAATTAACTGGTCAAATCATAAACACATGAATCAATAACAGCAAATAATATTAGTTGCTGCCCAAGACAAAAATATTATACAGGTATTTTAACAAAAACAAATAATTGCTTCAGGTTCAAAGTCAAAGTAAAAAAGCCCTTCTGGTTTTTACTGTTGGATATATAGAAACGTATGGATGGTTTGTGAGGAGGCAGCCGGGCCAGTGCTGACCCAGTTATACACTGCTGTGCTGCTGAGTCAGAGTCAGCAGTGCATGATGGGAGAACTGGTATGAAGGAAGAGTCATAGAGAAACACACACACACACACACACACACACACACACACACACACACACACACACACACACACACACACACACACACACACACACACACACACACACACACACACACACACCACACACACACACACACACACACACACACACACACACACACACACACACACACTGAGGAGAGCAGAGGCGGTATGTTCCGCTCCAGTGCGCTGCATCTGTTCATTGCTAAATATAACCAGAGGAACCCAGGCCTACTGCTCCCTCTGCTCTGAGTTAATAGCCGAGTAGGCCAAAGGATGGAGGGGGAAAAAGGAGGAAGGGAAAAGGATGGTGCACTTGTAAAGACTAAAAGAACAAGTGTAATCTTGAGGGGAGTGGGTTGGGAGGAGGGTTAATCTTGAATGATGTGGGCTCCTGATAAACACAGATACTGCTTGTAAATTCTGCTCCCAAAAATATTTAAACACAGACTAAACATGGGAACTATTCCTGTGAATACTACCAAAGTCAACAAACTCCAGATGGCAGGATCTCTATTTTTTGTCCCCTGGATTTATTTTTAAACTAAAGGAAAACACTCATTTGTGCGATGTTTTTATAATGCACAAAAGGCGGCTATTTTAATGTGTCCATTGTATATTTCGCTCCCGTGGGCAACACGTGTAAAAACACGTGTAAAAACACTGAATCGTCCCTGTCTCTGATGGAAAGCATCAAGCTTTGGCCGGTATGTGAGCACGCCATCAGTTCTAACTGCCTCTGTTAAATGTCATTGCCTGCCTGGCCGTCACACACAAAGGGCCCCTCTGTGATTAAAGTCCCCCCTTTCACAGGAGCCGATTACCACGGGCAATGAGTCGGAGATGAGATACACGTCCTCGTCCTCTCTCCCTCACAGACTGGAGCGCATCACACTACAGGGACAAGTGTGTCATCAGCAGCCCGCTAATATGATGAAACTCAACGATAAAACACAAGACGAGAAATGACCACATTATGCTTGAATTATAGCCTGTATACATCAGCATGAAGGCGTAGAAAAGGAGTTGCGCAGCGAGTGTAATAACCACTCATTTCTACCTTGAGGGTTGTAATTGAAGGGCCTTATTTTTCAGTTGGTGTGGCACACAAAGAAACCAGTTGTGTTGACTTGAAGGAAACTAAAAGACAGGACATCCAGTGACCTATATATCTGACTTCTCTGCTGTGATAATTGTACAAAAAAAAAATGAACATAATATGAAAGACCTACTTTTACAAAAATAGCCGTTTCAACCAAGGGGCTATCCATCAGATATTTAAGGCTAAGTGTAGGGATATATCTGACGGACAAGAGGCCCCACAGGGAGGTTCATTAAATGAATCTATCATGTGAATGTCCTCAGTTAGTCACCCATTGGTTGCTGCTACCAGAATCTTGTGCTGAAAGGAAGCACTATTTCAGAAGTGCAGAGGGAACATTACAGCTTTTGAAGTAGAGTTCCACAAACCTGCAATCAAACAGATTAGGTGGGGGGTGGGTATATGCAAGAGGGATTCCCTAACAGCGAGGCACACATCTAAGTCTCTATCAAAAGTTTCTGAGAGCAGAGATAACACACAGCAGACTGACAGCTGGGGATCAACAGCTGAGTTAAGATTAAAGCGCGCCTTGGTTCTCAGCAGCCGGCGGTGTTATTAAGATGATGCAAACCTTGATAGGTGCAGTCCTGCCTCTTCAAAACTCATCATCATCAACAACTTTTAGCGGCACATCACATACACAAGGATCCAAACGAGGATCCATAAAAGTGAAGGGTTAATTAAGGAAAATATTAGGTTTCAAGAAGAAGAAAAAAGCAGTATTTATCAAATAGTAAAGAATACCCTATCAAACAGTATGTGATCAGCAAAAAGTAAAGGTCATTTGTGACTTCTCAAACTCAGGGTGCCAAACACTGCCTCAATGTTGCTTTAGTTTTTGCAACGGGATTGATTTGTTGGGTACATTTACCAAGAATCCCCCAGATTGACAATAAAACAGATGGTCCCTTTTTTGTGTACATAATTATGCAAAAATGGAAGGACTGCAAGCTAAAAATCACAATGATTTATCTGTATATCAGCTAGGCATTAAAACTAAGATTAACAACAAAGATTAAAATGTGAGAAGATTGTTACATTTTCTCAAAAAACTGTAAGACATTTGAAGTGACACAAACCATGTTGAGTATCTAAGATCACCTCATTGTGCTCAGTGAAGAGACCAAGCTCGAGCATTCAGTCAAACTGCTTCAAATGAAATGTAAATATGTGGCTGTATGTGTTGTTAGGTTGCAGTCACACACTGCACACTTCATAAACTGTTCTCTGTGAAACCATCAAATATCTGACCTTCAGACTGAAAGGTCTCCTTTACAGCTGAATAGCACTGAACACAGAGATGATTGTGAGACATTTGAGAAGAAGTGTAAGGAGATAATGGAGGGTTATGGAGACAGAGTGAGTGAAACAGGTTGAAATAAACTGGATGCGAGACCTTTAAAATAAATGGAGAGATGGAGCTTCATTACGCTGTTTGGACAAGTGATCAGACAATAGTTCAGCGTGACTGTTATTGTTTTCTGCTACATCAGCCAGTTTATTATGTTAATTGATTATTTGTCTCAGGTATTTTCTGATTTAAGCTTCTCAAAAGTAAGGATATGCTGTATTTCTCTGTCATACTTTAAAGTACACTCAATATCTTTGGATTTTGGATTACAGTAATGCTCAAATACAACAAGCTACAGGTGTAAAAGTTGGTCTTAAAAAACATCTAAAAAAAAGGATGATTTTGGCTCTGTTCAATATTTCACAATTTTTTTACGGATACATTTAGGCCTTTATCAAGAAAACAATTGTTGGATAGAAATGTTTAAAAAAATCATTATAAGTGCCAGATGTAATGTAAGGTGGGAAGAGAGAAAAGGGAATAGTCTGAGGACGGCACAGAAATATCTGGAGTATTTTAATCAAAGCTTTAAAGCCCACACTATTATCTCCCTACCTCCATCTTAAAACCGTTTCTGACATAATCCTGTGGCACAAACTGTACCTTTAAGACTTAGAAAAAAGATACATCTTAAGGGACAAAATAACAATAAAATAAAAAAATGTCTGGATCACAAATTATTACATAATCACACTTAACATCAATACGTTAGTATCATTAAAATAAGATTGAACACTGCTTCCCACTCAATGCAATTCTGCCTCTGCAGGGTTTCATTGTGGTTTTAATGAGGCAGTGATTCATTGTGTTTAATATGAACTAATGTTTCAAATCCCTGTCCTCTTAGATCTCTGTTAATGAGAGCCTGTTGTCACCCAAAGCTGGCAACCACGTATCAGGAAGGAGAACAAAACACAAACAGATTTGAAAGAGATTTGATACAAGATCAAAAGTCAACAGGTCCCATTCAAGTTATTACATGGATTCAATATCTAATTTTGTGTTTCCTCTTCGTAGCTCTTCTACAGTCAAGGCTATTGTCATATAAATGGTAAAAACCAGATGAGTAATTCATTCCGTCCTTCACGCTCATGACAAAGAGATGCACCAGAGCTGAGGACAATAGGACTGGACAATTTCCAACGTTTACCCAGACACATTCAAGCCAGTGATGTGTTCAAGGCCTAAGAAAAGGAAGGATGTGTATTCATTGAGGCTAAACATAGTAAGGACCTTGTGCCTTTTTAAAAAGCTTTTCCTGGTAAAATGTGTAAACCAAGAGGGTATAATCCACGCGTTGAATGGTTTCTTCTTATATGTAAAAGAAACATACTGATAATATTTCGGAGCTTACCCTTAGTTTATTTATTGATAATCAGAAAATTGAAGCTGTTAAAATATTGATTCATAATAATAATAATTGAACTAGGATGAACAGAGTCCAACAGCTCAAACACAATGCAGAAACTCCTCAAAATTCCTCAATACAGATATTCAAATACAATCTCTTTCCTTCTCTCATAGACAACTAAGCAGTAAATCCTCTGCATGGCCACACAGAGGTAAGTGAGAACATTTTCTTATTGTTATCTCAGTTAGGTGACCCAACCTCATAAAACTAGTTTTAATGCAGTACACAAATTGACAATTGAGAACATGCATACAGGAATAGACCTTGGAAACTTTCATTAAAACGGAAAACTAGTTTGAAGGATTAAGCCTTGAGGTTTCAAACAAGCATGCCCCGAGCCTCTGACACTAAATACGCGTGAGTTGGCTGCCAACTAACACTACGCTGGTGAGGTAAGGCAACACACATCAAACACAATCAGTTTCCAAACACAGTTACCTTGAACACGCCAATATGGAGTGTTTTCAGAGCGGTCACTGGCTGCAAATGTATCAGCAGAGTATGAAGACATCAAGATATAAGGAGGACTAAATGATCAACGTATACGGAAATAATCATTCCAATCTTTATTTGTCTATCACTATCATCATAACATTTGATTTAGCTTTTCTCAGGGTGTTAACTTGTCTCCCCCTAAACAAATGACTGAAGTGAAAGCTAAATTACAGTCCTGTCCTCTATCCACCCTGCCTAACCTAATCAGCACAAAGTATTCCTCTTCTCAGTGCACACCTCACCCCTCAGCGCAGCCAGATGCTGCCAACTTCTGACAAACAGCTGCAGCCCAAGGTCACTCCCTCCCTCGGACAGACAGAAGCTCACAAACAGTCCCAGAACAAACCCGCACTGTGTTCGACTCACCATGTATATCTCTAGAAACAGATATTTACCTTGTATCCTCTTGCCTGTTTTAAAAATACACATCTGTCTCTGCTCTTCATTTTGAAAACAGTTATCATAAGACATTTCAGTCAGATAATTGCATCAGCTACCACATATAACCTCACACTGGAGCTCTATATCGAGAACAAAGACAAACATTAAAGATTAAAACACTGTTTTCCTGCGCAGAGCTTGATGAGTTTTGAGTTACTTTCAGTTCACGTTTACAAAAGCAGCTCAGAACAAGATAAGACGGAGAGCGAGTTAAGTTACATGTTCAAAGTAAATGTAGCAGACACCAACAGCTCAAGAAAGATGTTTCCATCATTATTCTGCTTTGCAAAGAGTCTAAATTTAATCTGGAAGTACAGTGATTCAGAGCCACAGCTGGAAGAAAAACAGCAAGTGATTTGATAGGAGGAGACATGTGTCAGATTGTGGTAGGTTTGTATGTGAAAGCAGGCCAAAAGACTGAAGGAAAATATTGTTTTTAAGAAGCATCATGTGATTTGTTTAGGTTTGGTCCTGACCAGACAGTCAGACATGCACAGCTCAGACACTGTGCAGATAGAGGAGAATAAACCATAATGTATTTACAGTATAAGGCTTCAAAACTAGCCGGAGAATAGGATTGTGATTATTTCTGACATGATCAGTCTACTCCAATGGATAGGTCAATCAGCTGCAGATTCACTGCTTTTATCCTTTTTTGTTTATGTAAAACGAATATCTGGTCGGGCAAAAAAAAGCCACTTAGCTAACAACTTTTATTTCCAGCCATTGTTCTAATATTTCCACAGCTATTGAATAGCATGACATTCGGTACAGCCAAGGTGCCAAGAGGATGATCCCTGACCTTACCTCTACAGCGACCATGAGGTTCCTTTTTACCACCCTTAGCAAATATCTGAACAAGTACCAGATGGATTACCATGACATTTGGTACAGACACATCCCCCTCAGGATGAGTAGCCATCCAGGTCAACGCAATCTCACTCTGACCTGGTACTTTGACCAAATACTTAAAAAAATAATGTCATGTCATCAGCTTTAGCTAAACATGCTAATGAGCTTGTGCTACAATGCTTCTTCTATAAACTAAGATGGTAAGAGCAGCTAACACTGATGTAGGCTCATGTCACTCTTGATTAAACTGAACCTACTCTGCCAATGAGTCAATTTCAAAAGCAGGCAACTGAATTTATGGGTTAGTTTAAAATGAATTCACTGAAATCAGAAACATCAACTGTATTAAAATGAGGTGTTATGGGTTTTACCTATGGTATTATTCAGCTCATTATAACAATTCTGCTCTGTGATACAGTGCACTTACAGTAGAATTAAAATCAAAGTATTTTAGAGATGGACTAAGCCCTTTATTTACGAATATTTGTCAGATATTTTAGGGTGACGCAAGCAATTTGACAGTTTCTTTTGAAGATTTTATTTTATTGTATTGTATATATGCCACATAACAGAGTTTACTAAAACTGTCACAGTACTGAGGGATATTGAGGATTGATCTGTGCCATTCAACAGAGAAATGTCTTATGAGTATTATGCAGATGAGTTCCAGATGCACACACAGCTGTTTACATGCAACACATCAATCAGACTGTGTGAAGCTGCTAAACACATGAGCTACAGTATGTGGAGGAGTTGCTATGTTTTATATAAGCTTTGTTAACTATATTACAGCAGTAGCTAGAATGTATATGCAGCTTTAAGAAGCTACAGGGCCATAAACACGATAATAAAAAGGCTTTCTTCACAACAAATGATCAGCTCAAATGTTTGCGGTCTGTCTGCTACTGTGACTAACTAACCATGACACCAGAACAGTCTTCAAGCTTCTTGACAGTAATGAGAATATCAGATGAGGGAAGCAGTTCCTCCAAAGCTGCTTTGATTTAGATAGGACGTCCTTCCACCTGCCAAAAGAAGCAGATATACGATGGGGAATGCACAACATATTGTGTGTCCCAGCGTCCACACTATGTGAACACACTGACACAGAGACTTCATGAAGGTGTTTGAACCTCTTCCACCTGTTTGGAGTCGTCAGTCCTTTGGCATGATTGAACTTGTTCACCTTTTTCCGGGGTGAGAACTCTGGGAACAAGATCATGGGAACTCTAGTTGGGTTCCTCTTAACCTCTGAGATCAAAGTTGGTTCTGCTTACTGACATCAGCTCCTGTTTATGTGGTCGGGTTTGGGTTAAGTGGAACCACTCTGTCAAGTTTAAATATCTGTTATTCTCAACTGAACTGAGCACAGATAGAGTGATGAAACTATTCAACAAAATGATGATTCATTATTTCATTGTTATATTAAAAACTTCTCCAATCTGTCAATTAAAGCATGCCCTGTCATGTAAAAAAAATGATGAATACAAGTGTCTCTCATAACATCTTAAACATCACTAACAGCTAGCGACAAGGGTAGGTTCCTTCTATGCAATTTCAAAATAAAAGCATCCCTGAATATAACCCATCCAACAATACATTTCTTGACTTTAACCATTAGCACTGAATCATTATCATTATTAGGTTTCTTATTTACTCTCACACACACTTACCTGAAACAATGTAAATAGTAGGTTTTGTATATTTCATTAATTCAACATTTTTAAACAATTAAAACAACACAAATATGATTTTAACTTCTAAACTAAACTAGAACAAGCCACAACAGGCCCTACTCAGTCCTTTTCATTAACCTACATCAGAATACATGACCCTACCACTAGAGGGCTCTATGCATGACGTTACATCTGTATTGTCAACAGCTTCATCTGACACATTTCTGCAATATAACAACCATCCCCAGCTGTCTGTGTCTCTCTTCTAAACCAATGCCCTAATAGTGTGATCCCACATGAAGCCATTTAATGAAGGTTTGGACATTTGCTGTGGTAAACACTACAGCATGAGGGGCGTCCCGCTTTGCCAGGAAACTTCCTCCGCTGCACAGGAAGTGATCCATTAAAAACATTTCAGAGGAAACAATGGTGGTAAACATATGAAAAGTCCACCAGAATAATTTACAGAGCTACAGTTACTAAATGTCTGTTTTATAGAATAGTGACTCTTACATATTCATCAACTCAACATGCTGTGACTATATTTCACCTTTAGACTTTAGAATAGAAAATGTTTTGTCAACACAGTATAGTCAAAATGATGAGTTGAATAACTTGAAGCTATTTAAATAATTGATTATTGGTTTATTTTTCAAGAAAACATAACATTCTGAGTTTCCTCTTTTTATAATGTAAGGATTATCGGCTTTTCTTTGTGTAATAGCACAGTAAACTGAATAAATGCATGTTTTGGACTGTAGGTCACATATTCATCAAGCCTAAAGATGCAAATTGAATGCAGGGGACAACTTTTTTTCACAATTGTTTTACTTTTAAAAGACCCAATGGTCAATCCTAAAACGTTTCTGCTGGTTAATAAGTAGCCTACTGAAAATAATCATTAGATGCGGCCCTATACCACCATGTCATAAAATCATATTTCATGCTTATGATTCATAGATTAAATACATTCAATCATAAACCTATTTGAGTTACTCTTTTCCTCTCCAACTGCAACAACTTCTCCACTATCCAGAACTGTAAGCTGCAAGTTTTTAAACTAGTCTGGACTTTGTTAAATTAAGTAAACACGATTGCCGAGCTCTTTGAGGATATTCCAGTAAAACTATTTCACATGGAAACATTTCAGACAAAGACCTCACCTCTCCATCTTCCTCCTCACTGTTAAGTTAAATAAAGTGTAACCAATTAGGAGTCCAATAAAACAAACAGAAGGAGGACTGTGCAAGTCTGAGCAAGTTACATTCTCAGCACATTAAACCAGCAACACTGTAACTCATTAAACATAACAAGCCTGACAATCCTACTGGTGCGTTCATAGCTGCAGTGTAAGTACAACAGGAGCATAGCTTATGCTGGAGTTACTCAAACCAAATCTAGCTTTTCTGTATCACTTATATTAGCTTAAAACTATATTTTACGAATACATACAGCCAATAGCTTTCAGATTTCAGATGTGAATATTAGTGTCAGGATATCAGGCTAGAGTGCATAAAGAGTTTTATACACGGTTAAACCGAGCAGGGTCGGGTCAGCCCTATCAAGAGCTTATGAGCAACCTGAATCTCTGGAGATTGACGTACGCGGAGGAAGGGAGGGATAGAGAGATCAGCAGGATGAGAAATCCTCTAAGGATCATCTGCGAACCTTTCACCTCGGCTCAACAACACACCAAGGTTTATAGAAATGATAAAGTCCCGCTTCAGTTTGTGAAATCCAGCATGATGACAGAGGACTGTTGAGAAAATTAGAACGTTTCTCACACCCTGCTATTTGCTTCCCCAGGAAGGTGTAATTACTATTCCTAACAATCACAACAAGACCAAAGCACTAGACTAAAAGTGGATCTATGATTTATGTATATAAAACGAAGCCTGTAATGGTGCGTAATCCCTTCCAGATGTGTGAATCTAGGAGGAACACAGCTTAAATGTCAATGTATCCCCACTATATGAGACTATCTTGCAGTGGCGTGTGTGTGTGTGTGTGTGGTGTGTGTGTGTGTGTGTGTGTGTGTGTGTGTGTGTGTGTGTGTGTGTGTGTGTGTGTGTGTGTGTGTGTGTGTGTGTGTGTGTGTGTGTGTGTGTGTGTGTGTGTGTCTGACTTAGTAGGACTGTGTTTAGGTCACTGCACATGCATATTAGTGTAACGGAGAGCGTATGATACACTGAGAGAGAGAATCCAATGGCTCTTAAAGCTGCATCACTATACTTTCTGGATCACCTGATTCAGTCGTACTCTCACTGAGTGGAGACGACAGACTGGGGAAAAAATAAGTTCATACACACGTTGTCCGTACATATGACAATATAACTGCATATTTTTAGACAATTTATCCTGGAAGGCATTATTATCGTTGCCCTTGGTTGTTAACACTGTATGGTGTTAGAAATAAGTAAATATATATAGAGAGAAGTTCAATTTAGAGCTGCAAGCAAACATTTGAGGATTTATTGATTAGTCGATCAAGAGACACTATTGCAACTTCTTCTGATAAAAAACTCATAATTAGAATAGCTTTTTTGTACAAGTATTGCAGAATACGGTTTTCAGTCAAATCTTTTTTTCTTCTTTGTTTATATATTCTTCTTCTTGATTAAACCTGACCCACGCCTGTCCCTTAGTTTGGCGGGTCATGCATATACTTTGGAATGATTGATAATTATATCGATAATTATTGATAATCATTTTGATCATTTTATTCTTCTGTTTGTTTGTTTTATTAAGCTGGTTGTGCTACCTGAGAAGTGTTAAATAAAACAAAACATTAACTGGAGGGCATATTAGAAAGATCTTTCCTTTTCGTACTTTAGCAACTTCTATCTGTCACAGTTCTTTAAACACAACAAAGCAATAAAAAGCCAAACACAGATGAGACTGCCTGAGCAGGTCTCATAACGCCAGCTCTTATTGTCCATGAATTCGACGTTCATTATGCTTAACAATCAGATCTGGAGTATTGTGTTTTTAAGAGGTCTATCTTTGATCATGCAGCTTCTCTAACTTTTCATGGTATCCATCCAAGTATGACTGTTAGAGGTGAAACACGATGCAGGCAAGCTACACAAAAGAAATTCTCTGAAATGTAGAAACCCTGAGGGCTCTCCATGCTTTCACTCATAATGTAACTGGCATGCAGTGAATGACCTCACCTTCTGATGGACCGACTGCACAGGCATCGATATACTCTCCTTTATTGACTGAACCAGTCCTTTACAGCTGGGGATATTAAACACATTTCTTCACATACTGTATGACGTAAAATAGGCAATCAAACCAAAATGCGACACTAACTTAAACACAAATAAATTGTGTTTGTTTATGTGCGAGCGAGTGAGTTTTGTCTTTGATTCTGTGTTAGTCTCAAAAGAGTAAAGAGCATAAAACGTTGTTACATACAGTTAACTGAGTGGAGTGATTATTAACAATGAATGCCTCTGCCTGCTGGAGATCTGTGTCCACAGCAGTCATTTTCCCTTGTATCCCGTCTGGTCGGCGCTCCATTCCAACCTCATTCTTACAACACCTGAGGCAAAGCCTCTGAATCACAGCCGTTTTTTCAAGCTTAAATGACACAGTCTGGTAGTGTGTGTGTGTTACTTCTCCTTCGCTAGTATGCTGCCATTGTTAGCACCACTTGCAATTCAATCCATTAAGAATAAAAGTGGATTTAAATAAATAATGAATGCAACAAAGGCAAACAGCACTATTTAAACAGTTCCTTTGAAGACATCCACACCAGAGTTTATCACAATGATAATCTCCCTTCTGTGTAACTGTTTGTACCATACAAGATCAATCAAAACAAAGAGCTTATACTTTTGACGGCAAACAAAACAGCTCATAAATGGATGTTGGACGTGGAAGGAAAAGGAGAAAGCATAGCGGCCGTTCAGAGACAAGGAGGGGAGAGAGCTGCAGCATTCATGTCACAAACCGTTGACAAGCCTTTCAGGGATATACTTATGCAGTCGACTACACTAAATCAAGACTGACAAAGTCTCACTACTTACTTACTCCCTTAAAATATAAGGGACTTGCATCAGGGACAAGCACATTACAGAAGAGATCTGTGTCGACAAAGCTGTCACATCCTCTGGATGTGTGTAAGCCTTCTTAACCGTGCACCGAGACACAATGTCAGTGACACAACTTAGTGCAATCTTTACATAACAGAGTCAGTTGCTAGATATTTGTATATTTATTTATTTTCAGAGTCGGGTTATTCACTTTCACCACATCTGGACACATGAAAGAGAAACAGTTGATGCTACTAAGCCCTTCTCCTTATCTGTAATTATGGAAAAAAACAATAAGTGTGTATAAAACCTCTGTTTTAATGTGCACTTTCAATTTTTTGAAACAAAAAATATGACAAATAAGTTTTTGCACTTGCCTTAAGTGGAAAGGTTGGTATGTCGATTAAAACAAAGTGCTACAATGTGCTATGGAAGACACTTAATAAATAAATCATGATGTACATGAAGCATGTGACTTAAACTTCACTCAAACTCCACCGAAGAGTCTTAAAATAGCAGCGGATGGAAACATCAGATCTGTGCGCACCGTTCTTCACACACACACATGAATCAATAATAAATGCTGTATTTCCAGCGCTTTATAACAACTGTTCATCTTTATGTGCTCAACTTCTAATATGTGCTTAACTGTGGAGGATGGTTTAATTTAAGAAAGAGTGTAGAATTCATACTTTGGTTTGACTCTCACTGTCTTTCCTTGCCTACAGGATAACTAAATTGTGATGCAATAACTTGGGCCATATGTAGGGTCAGCTATTTGTCACGGTGTGTGAAGCAGGTAGGACCCAAATGCAGATTCAAGTGAAACTTCCTTTATTTCAAGGCTAGGTGATAACAAAGACAAAACAGAACACTCACCGACGAACTAGTCATGACAAAAGACGAACCGACAAAGACAGACAGAAAAACCAGAACTTAAATGCACACAAGACTAATCACACAAACAAGACACAGGTGAGGAGGGAGGAGAAAACACAGGGGCCACAGGTGAACACAATCGGGTAATCAGACACACCAGGGAAACTAACGACAGGGAACCACAGACAGATCCAAACAAGACAAAACACCACAAAGACAGATCGTGACACTATTAGTGACCCTGGAGTTGCTCTCTGAGTTTTGCTCAAGGATACTTTAGCAGAACAAATGCTTAGTATGCTGAAGGTTTAAATGTTTAAACATATGGACTAGATAATCACTATACCACCATGCCGCCCAGTCATGATCAGGGTGACGAGTGAAAGCAAGAAGTGACCTGAGAGTAGGCGTGAAACAGGAACTAAAGGAGAGTTTGAAGTATAAAGTCTAGATGTTTTATCCTGGTGAACTCCTGGCCCCACCTCTCAGGAATGCCTGGCATCCAGCAGGCGGCCTGGCCCCTGATCCTCTCTGGCTTGGTTCAAGTGGAGGCGAGACCTGAGGCGACCAGAGGCTATTTGTCCTGGAGTTCAGAGAGACAGCCGGCCAAACCCACCCATGATCAGAGCGCCGTAAACCCCCGGACTGTTTAGGTGCTGGAGGGGTTTTAGGGTTACTTTAAGGGTAAAAACTCAAATGCCCAGAAGAATGTCCAAGTTGTAAAACACATTGTTGTTCACAGCTGTGTTTGACTTATTTTGGTTTCAAATGCATATACTATAATTTGCTCAACAAACAAATGTCATATGTCAATAACCTTATTTTACCTAATGCACAACCTTTGCACCTTAGCAGGGACACCCCTGTTATCAGATGATCATTCAAATACAGCTAAAAGACAAAATGTTTCACCTTTGAGCTAGATTCAACTGAAGATAACATAAAAAAAGCTACACTGGTGGGTCAAATTCTTGATCTGTGAGTAAGTACTCGCGCTTTGTACTTTAACCTTAAAAAATGCCATAAAATAAATGTATTCATCATTCACCAGGCCTCTGTAAACAATATACAAATAAGGATTTTCCTTTTAAGTGAACCCACCCCATTGACGAAGAAAAAGGAGAATATGATGCCTGGTTGTTGACTGGGTTTGCATTTCATGTGTACTTAGTGAGTATTTATTGCAGCTTGAATAAGCCAGAGAGTTTCAAACACAGGGAGGGACATTATTAAAGATAATGCAAGTGACAGGTGCATGCTGAAATTCTACAGACAATAAATGTTAGCAAGTGACATTAACTATGTTATGTTTTAGTTTTTCCTCTCAAGCAAAACCAAGACAATAAAAGTGTATAAGAGAACAGGTGATACATTGGGAGGACAGGTAACTGAAGCTGGGCTGGAGCACTTCAGTACAAACAGAGAGAGTATAACATTATTTGAGAACAGAACCTTTTAAAGACTATAATCTTATTTTTGTTTTAACTCAAACTCTTACTTAAATAAAATGTTCATGAAATAGCTACTCAGTATTTTCTTTTAGATTTTAGATTAATTGTTTTGTAAACTATTGAAAAATGTCCATCCCAGTTTCTCTAAGCCTCAGGGTATGTCTTTCAATTTTGTATTTTGCTGGTCCCAAACCCTGAGATATTTAGTTTGATACTATGTAAAACAGAGAAAAGGTGTAAATCTTCATATCTGAGTGGATGGAAATGGCATTTTCAGTAATTTTTCCATGAAAAGCTACTCTCAGTCGATCAACTAATCAATGAGTTGGAAATCATCCACAAGTCATTGTACCTCTGTTAAACTCAAATTAAAACCAGGTACCAACTTTAACACTGTATCGTTTGTTGTGTAAACTGTATAACCAGATCTCCCACATTTTTGTCATTCCTTCCCAAGTTGAAGGGTTATTTACACTTGGATTTAATAAAAACCCAGACTGAAAACCACTGAAATGTAATATTGCACCTTATGACCACAGGAATGCCCAGACTTTATTCAGGTGTTTTTTCTTTCTGTATTCCTCAGTGGGAGCAACACACCTGTGGGGCTGTAGTATACTGCAGCAACAACATGCCTGCCTGCACACACCGATAACGTTTCCACACACAGTACTAAGGGGATGTGGCCTCCTGAAATGTGACCCTAAGAAGAGAGCAGAGAGATCTGATCCATTCCTGGCCAGTTCTGCATGGAAGCCCAACAGACTGTGAGGTACAATGGAGGTCCTGTGAGCTCCTCAGATATATAGAAGAATATCCCCCTCCTTTAATTACAGCCTAGGAGAATCTGCTGACTTATGTGAGAAACTAATGAACAACCAATGAAGAAGGCCCAGGATGTCTAGGGGTGTTAAAGCATTTACAAGAACGAAGTGTTTAAAATAATTAGAAAACTGTTTGTGGATATTAAAAATCTCCCATGCTGCAAGTGTGGTCCGATCGTATGTCAAACAATCCCCTGTTCTACAAACACAAAGCCGCGTTAGTGCTGAGCTCTTGTCCCAGGGGTCGAGATTTCAGATCCAGAGGTCAAGCATTCACATAGACATACAGTGCAATATAAATGCAATGATGCTACACTGAAACTAAACCGCTGTTATATAACACAGTTAATGATTTCCCAAGAGACGAAGGACAGCGAGCTTTGTCAAATATTGAGAGTGAGGGGAGAGAGGAAGCGAGTTTGTTTGGAAAAGACACACTTCAGGTGAAATATACAAATGAATCCAATTTTAAAAGTAAAAAATATATATTTCAAATTTCACTCATTACAGAATATCCAGATTTGGCCCACAGGACAAACAACAAACATTCAAAGTATAACAAAAGTTTGAGTCAGAAGCTGTATCCCTCTAGCTGTCTCTCAGACAGATGCAGACGCAGCAGACCATGGGCAATGGGTCAACATCATCTAACACGCAGGGAGCACTTCCAGAAATAACCCCAGCTGCACATGAGTAGTGTCCCACTCTCACAAACAAAGCACTCAGTTAACAAACAACATTACTTCACAGGAAGACGTGGAGATGGAGCAATATGTTGATTCATCAATACCTTGGTTGACATACAAATAACCCGTCTATATGTTGAAGTACTGGATTCTCAAATGGATAAGATGTGCTTCTTCATGTTTTCATACATCATAGTAAACTGAATATCTTTGGGTTTTGAACTTTTGACTGGAGAAAAACAAGACTTGTGAATATGTGACCATGGCCTTTGTGGAGTGGGATGGGGTGGAACACTACAGATTCCTCCATAGTAAAAGTTGCCATCCTAGAAAGAAGCTGTGCTAATGTCGCTTCAGATGGGATGTCACCATCAACAGACAAAACAACAAGCCACATCATGTGACTGTGGCCTGTGAAAGACAGGTCAAAAGCCCACATGTCAAGGAGCTGGCAGTAAAAGGTGTGTGCTGTTAGTGCTGGGTGTGCAGATGAAGCTCTGCAGCTTGCAGTCTCTGTAAATGGCCTAATCTGTGACCCCGCAGGTCTGACCCAGAGTGGCTTTAGCAATGTTAGACAAAATGAGGGCAGGAAGACTGTCAGGCCGGCTTCATGTCAAAGCCTGGTGAAAACTCCAGGCTGCCTGCTGTGGAAGAGAAGATGAGCAGCAAGCATGCAGCAGGCACTCTGTCCTCTTCACACCCATCACCATTTTGTTATGTGCTTATATTTGCTTTGCCATATGGAAGTATGAAACAACTTCCACTGGGATTCTGTAGTGCATGAGTGTTCATTTCCCATGCATGCATTACTGCTGACAGTTACAGTTCACTTAATCAGCTTTATTTCCCATTTCTCTTACCTTGACGCACTGTTTTCAACCTGACTGGATCTTTGCAGAACTTAATCACATTTAAAATGTCATATAGGGGTAATCCAGACACAGGCAGCCCCTCCACCTCCAGGAGCAGCTCCCCCTCACAGAGTTTACCGTCCTGGTACACCACAGCATCCTCCCTAACTTGCCCGATGTACGCAAACTCTCCATGCTCTGCCCCGCCGCACAGATCCACATTCAGCTCCCCGCAAGCGCCCCGGATAACCAGGCAGTCATTCACTTTAGTGATCCAGTGGTTTTTCTTTTGAATTACTTTTGACATGATGACTCAGGTACAAACCAAACCCGTTAGTTCCGCGGAATGGTGTAAAAACCAGCCGATGCATAGCACAGAAATAGTCCCAACAGACAGAAAACTTCAGGGTGTTTGGGTGTCACTCCAAATCTGGACATTTTCACCCTTCTCCTGAGCCAAGGCATGCTGCTGCCAGCGCGTGTAAATATCCAAAGTGGATCAAAATCCGGATTGTTTTTGCTGTTGTTTCCGCATCTTTGACAACAACACTCGCTCTGATTCCTCGCTATGGGATCTAATCCTCTCTCTTATTGCCCGCTTTACATCCAAGGACTCTTCTCCTCTCTAATCCTTTACTTCTGACTCCTGCACTGTCGTGTATTTCAGCTTTTTTAAACTTTCCAGGAGAAACATTTCCCTGTCCCGTGAACAGGTTGGGCTGTTCACACAACCGGCGGCGCCTTTAAGCAGGTAAAGAGACAAGTTCATTCTCTGCTCCTGCGCTGTGGATGGAGACACTGTAGGAGGGAGGGGGCGCATGCGTCCAGCTGCTACTCCATGAGGGAAAATCCTACTATCCTAAAGCTCCTCCCCACTCCCCACACGCGCTCCAAACGGATTACAGCCATCAGCGTCTAATCCCCCCAGGACCTCAAGCGTTTAGTCTGTCTCTTTATTCATAAATAATGAAACTGCACCACAGAGACCAGCTTCTCTCTGAAGGCAGGTTAAGGGTTATTAAAGCTGTTCAAACCCTAGACTTAAAGCTATGTGACAACAGATGAGACATAAACTCAGGAGGAAAACTTTATTTTGCCTTATTTTGAGTTTACATGAATTGTGATGTAATTGCAATAATTTACTCACCTCTAATATTCATCAAATGGAAAATCCCTTATTGAAAGGGCTTTATTCAATATTTAATACGTTTTAAATAGTGTCTTTTAATTTATATTGTTATTAATAGTAATATAAATTGTAGTTGTAGCAGTAGGCCCCAGGCTAACTCAAGTTTTGAGCCTCCCTGATGATGATGGCATGGTGAAATAAGAACTTATATGACATTGCATTTTTTGAGTATATGCATTTAGTTACTTAAACAAATTGTCAATTCATTAAATAACATGCATTAATGTAGATAAAAACTAATCAGCAGTACTTTTAGTTTGAGGCCCAGGCAGTTGCCTATAATACTTTTTGAGAATCTCCAACCTCATTAGTCATGAATTGATTATTTCATCAATCCAAATTGTAAATGTATTGTCCTGAAGATATTTTTCTTCTCTCTCCCTGAAAGCTGCCATTTTGTAGGTCAACATGGGGTTTTCCCTCTGGCATCCTTAAAAATAAACCAAACCAATTTGATTTTCACCAGTGAAAGGAATCCTTGTGAATGTCTAAAAAGTAACGTTATGCAAATAGCTGTGGTGTCTGCAGTTTGGAAAAGAGCATGCAGGGATCAGGTGAGAAACACATGCCACTGCAGGGAGAAACAGGCTCTCTGTGTGTTCTGCCTGTTCAGATAAAGTACAGTTACTGGCACTACAGGCTGCAAAGGCAGTGGCCTGGATAGCAGTGCATGAAAGGCAGCTTTCCATCCCATTACATCTCAGTGTTGAGTGCTGGGAGTGTTCATGTTGACTCAGTTGTGTCACTTTTACTTCTGCTGCTTGTACCATAAAAGTTTTCAGCAGCTAGGATATAGCCGTTGTTTGCTATATGTATTGCATGTCTGAGTGTATGGTAAATTAACCATATATGATACTTGGTATATCCTTTACTATATGTGTTGCAAAGTAGGCTCTGTTCTGCTAGTCACATGGTACATGACATTCTCATCGGGTAAAACCAACAGCTGCAGGCCGCTGGACGTGACATACATCCAGCTCTGATATGCTCTGATGGCTGAGGTGCTTCTAACAAACAGTTCTGTGATCATATCATCTGAAAAGTTCACTCCAAACATCACAGCTTTGGTTATTTGGCCATCAAAATGGTTATTTTGATGGCTTAGTCTCATTTACATCAATACTTGGTGTTGGATGGTTTCCTGTACTTTTCCAGTTTATTTGAGATACACTTTGATCATTGACATTTCAATTAGTTACACTAAAGCCATCACAGCAAATCAAAACTGGAGCAAAGTCTCAAGACTACAACATGAGTAATCAATCAATGATGACGTCCTTGAAATGAGACAAACAATATGTGGTGCTACTGATTCCCCAGATTATAATTGACTGAACCCTTATAACCGTTTCCCAACAACATAAAACTAAAAATATTTCCTTCAAAAAGTGAATCTTACAAGTTTCTTCACAGTGAAAACATGCCTCTTTAATTAAGAAAGTGCCTCTTTGATAAATGACAAAGGCTTCTTTGAGAATAAGGAAATGTGTGTGAATGGGGTTTCAACAAAAATCAATCAATTGTTTGGCAAGTATAAACTAGATTAGCATCTGTCCTGGTGCAGGTATCCTAGTGGAGAAGTGTTATTTATAGTTTAACAGTGCTTGAAATCACCCTAAATGAGAACAATTAGGACAGCAAAGAAGGCTCAAAGGATATAAATAGTGATGTTATGTAGTACGCCTAGGCTTCGGAGCGTGGTTCGAGTAACGGTGCGCAGTGCTTGAATTGGAATAAAAAAAGGTGCCAGTACTCTAAATCAGCAACTGTTTCAAGACAATTTTATTTATACAGCCCAAGAATTTGGCTCAAAGGTCTTTACAATCTGTACAACATACGACTCCCTCTATCCTTATCTTCATATCTTTGATTCAGTAATTAAAAAGAAACACAAAAAAACTTTAACAGACAAGGAAAAGTTTTGTTCTAACACAGCATTTTCTGTATTTGCAGTTGCATCAGTATTAACTGGAGTTTCTTTCGGCTCCTTGTCCGGCGACAACCGCTTTCTTTTCGCACTATAGAGAGGCGAAGTCACGCCCATCTACTTCCGGTCCATGGGACCCCGGAAGTGAAAAATTATACATTGAATTCAATGGAGAGAGAAAACGTATCTTTTGATCCCGTTTGAATTGTGCCACGAACTACACATATGATGTTTGTCAATCTTAAACAATCATTTCCATGTCAAAAAAGTCACATTTTGTCTTAAAACTGTTGAAATATAAGACTATGAAAAATACGCGACTACAAAGACTACAAATCCCAAATCCCATTCTGGGTCGCGTAAGTGATATCACAGGCGATAATGCTCCAAGTGGTTGGTTCACTTTTACAAGATGCCTGTGTGCTTTGTACCAGGTTGTAATCACAAAAGTGATCATACCACTTGCTCGTTCTATCGCTTCCCGTCTGATGAAAGGACCAGGAGTTGCTGGATCAGACATATCAGGTAATATCATAGGTAATATACATGTTGTGCATGGAACATAGTCAAGTTAGCTACCTAGCTAGTAGCGACGAGTAGCGAGCACGTTAGTTAGCATTACATTACTTAGCCTTGTCATTTTTAGTAGCCTTACCATGAAGTTATTATTTTATTACATGAAGTAAACCAAAATGTTAAACAGTAACCAAACATGATGGTAAGTATTTCGTGAAACTTTTGAAGAGTAGCCTACTGCGCCCTCCACTGGGTGCTAAGGAAGCAGTTCAGGGAGAGTCGAAGGCAGGCATGGAGCTTTGCATGACATTCTTCTGGACGTGTTTCATTGTGATGACAGTGAGGGTGAGTCAATCTGTTTGTTGGAAAGACAGTCGTTGTGTGCTTATTGAGAGAAAATTGTTAGAAGAGATAATTATTCAAAGTGTTGTTACTGACCTTTTTCTCTTTTATTTTCTTTACCTCACCTGTAACTGCTGAGACGTTGAGGAACATGCAAACTGACCTGCTCTGGCAACCTGATTTCCACTGTACGTAATAGTATTTGGTTATGGTATATTATTTATATTAGGGCTGTCAGTCGATTAAAATATTTAATCGCGATTAATCGCATGATTGTCCATAGTTAATCGCGATTAATCGCAAATTAATCGCACATTTTTTATCTGTTCTAAATGTACCTTAGAGGAATATTTTTCAAGTTTTTAATACTCGTATCAACATATGAGTGGACAAATATGCTTTATGCTAATGTTTATTATCATTTGAACAATGACAAATATTCTCATGAATATTAAACACAACAACCTCTGAACATTACAAATATTTTCCTCAGTGTGTGTGTGTGTGTGTGTGTGTGTGTGTGTGTGTGTGTGTGTGTGTGTGTGTGTGTGTGTGTGTGTGTGTGTGTGTGTGTGTGTGGTGTGTGTGTGTTGGAGCTATGTGCAACTCAAGGCATATGCTCGAACGGGAGCTGCCTGGACGCTGCAATCATGTTGCGCACTATCCGTGCTGAGTGTGCTGACTTTTCGTACAATGTCCCACTGTCTGGCTTCCTGCATAAAGTCAAGTGCTCGGCGTAGTTGTGGCGAAATGTCGCTCCTCTGTTTTCATTTAAACAGCTCCATATCCATTAGCGCAGCTAGCTAGCACCAGATGCTAACAACAACAATGCACGTAAGGTCTCTCTCTCGCTCGCTCGGGCCACACATACACACACCCTCCCGGTCCTCCCAACAGCCAGTCGGTGCCTGCCGGTGAGCGTGGAAGTGTGGTCTGCCACAAGCGGGCGGCAGGAGCGGGGCTGTCAGCATTAGCTTGTAGATGGTATTTTAAACTCGATGCGCTCTGAAACTACGGGGCGGCCGAGGACAAACAATACGTGCGTTAATCGCGTTAAAATAATTAGTGGCGTTAATTTTTTTTTGCGTTCACGCGTTATTAACGCGTTAACTTGACAGCCCTAATTTATATACATCAAAGGCACAATGCACCCCCCAGAGACACACATGTATTGAGTGTGATATTTTGCATAGGTCATGTGAAATCATCTTTACATACTAGAAAACTGTAGGAGCGGCAACTTGTTTTGAAATTGAATTTTTAATATCCGATAATAAAGTTGATCTGTTTTCTTTATTCTTCTCTCTTCCCAGCTCCATCCATCACCATTCTCTGTTCCTGCAGGTCCTGCTTGCTAATCAATGCTCATATTTTTTTACACAATTACAAATAAAGTCATTGTATTGTATGACATGAAGTTGTGCTTCATTCGGAGTCAATAATAAATTCATTCTGCCTTCAACTGCACAATGATTGTGGACTGCACCGACATCCATGTAGCTGCCCCCCAGTAAGATGAACCAAGCAAAGAGGGTCACCATCATGCCCAAGGACATCCAGCTGGTCCGCCGCATCCGCGGAGAGAGGGCTTAGACTGACCTGAGACCATCACACCCAAACACAACGGCTCTATTAAGAGCCACCTACAGTTTCAAAGAGTTGCAATCCTACGTTATTATAATGATTAAACTGGTTCATGTATCACTTAGTTTACTGAACCGTGATGAATGAAAGAAATTAGTGAGGTAGTGGTTTACTGAAGTTACAAAGACATTAATATATGAGTAACAGGTCAGTGTAAACACCAGCTTCTGTCAATTATGGATCATTCAAACTATTTATATAAAAATATGTAATAAAGTTCTAAAACAAGTATTCGGTATATTCCTTGATAGCTTTTGGAGAAGGTTGTTTTTAAGTTTACTAAAATCTATCGTTTCAACTGTTTCACTTTATAAAAAGGGAACAGGTGAGTAGAGCATCATTGAGTTTCTTATTCTGTCAGTAAATTATCCAAATTAAATGTTTTTCATTATTTTAGTCAACCCTAAACAAATTGATTGTACCTTTTAATAATGACCTTACATGGTCGGCAAAGTTAAATTAACTTCAGAAAATCAAATCTGTTCTGAGAAAAAACTAATAAATGTTTAAAGATAGGAACTTGCCATCCCACTGAAAAACAGTCCGTAGAGATTTAAAGGCGTAGTTGTAGTTCAGTCCAACGTTTCATTTGGATTCATTTGACAACAGTCAACTATTTTCATAAACATTTTTTTTTACAGATATGTATAGAAATATATATATCCTATATACACCATCATGTATAATGATTGTGTATGATGTAGAAGGAAGTGTGGTAGATAACAAGTAAATATAGAGTTACATACAGATCCATGTTACAGCAAAAGATGGAATAACTAAGAAGCACGCTGTATAATAATAATTACATGCAACAATTAAATAACTGCTCAGCATCTCCACCACAATCCCAATCTGCTGTGTCCTGTTTTCCTCTCCTCTGCATAACACCCCATCACACATACCAAACACAACGCAGAGTCCGAGGGTGTTAAGAGTATGTTTATTTAAATGTCCTCTTCTCTACTGGCCAACACAGGGAGCATATGCTGGGTGTAGAATGTTTCCAGGAGGAGGAGATTTCCATGCCATGCAGGGTCTTTGGGGATGGGGATGATGATCGCCTCCTTCGTGGTCCACACAACAAAGTAGCAGAGACTCCGGTCTGTGATGTGCAGCTGCCCTTGGACCTGGTGCCAGTATGGGTGATTCTCCTTGAGAATATATGACCCACCCTCCTCACGAAGACAGAAGGATGGTCATGTTCCTCTGGCTGTGTGGACACTTCACCTCCAGCAGGGCAGATGGCTGCACAAGTCCATCGGGTGATGCTCCCAAAACACCCGACTCACTCACAAAGAGACCAGACTAGATTCGAACACTGTCACTTGATAGGCCTCCACAAAAGCCTTCACCCCTTCGGCCTTGTTTACAACCCCCCAGTTGCCCCCCAGTTGACAGTTGGCGATGTCTCTGGCCAGTGGGTTGTATGTCTCCTCTCGCTGTTGGTAAAGTTGAGACACCGGCTGGACTACTTTTTAAGTGCCAGGCTTCCTCCACTGGGACTCAACATCTGTGGAGCTGATCTGCCACATGGCAAACATTGCCAATGCTGCAGCGTGGCTGCATTTGTACATCCCCTGTGCACAATCACAGACAGCGCTCTGCATCGCGCCATCGTCTCCCATGCAGATCTGTAAAAATAAAGTAAGTACCATTTGTTAGCATGCTATAATAGATTGAATGAGCAATAATACAAGGATGGTCCGGATCTGGGGGTGGGAGGGTTTATTTTTCCATAGTTTTGTCCTCTTGTCTGTTGTTATTGTTTGTTTTTTCTGTATTTTTTGTAATTTGTGCTGTATTGGTTGTGATTGTACATTGTATTTTTCTAAATGTGTATGAATACATTTTTGAAAAACATTTGATCAACAATAAAAAAGGATTTGGTCAGGATCTAGACTCAGTGTGTAGTTTATTAATTAATCAATGCTCTCTACATTAGGAAAACCCATACCAGTGTACCAGAGGGAGTCACACACAGCTGTGCCTAGATAACCAAAATCCTTGAATCTACACACAGCAAATAAACTCAAATGACACAACGAGAAAAAGGAGATCACACATACAGTATAGTCGATATCAAACTGGCCGCTTCAATCTGAAGAGCAACTAAAACAAAACACGGGAGTGTACCTTGTTCTTGTGAACACTAATGTTATTCACAGCATACACAGAGACCACAAATTTCTTAAGGAGAAAACTAGTTACTAAAACAAAACACGTTAGTGTACCTTGTTAGCTAATGTTAGCTAGCTGACATTAACGTTACACATTGCACTCATATTACTCACCGAAACCTTGTAAAGCCGGTCCCGCTGCTCTTACAGAACCGACTAACTCCCCTTTCGTGTATGTACAGCTCTCAACATGCCCAGACTTGTAGTGATGTTCACCTCGTTTTATACTTTTCGCCTAATTCTGAAAGAAACAGGTGAAATTTGCTAACGTGACGGCCGTCTTTGTGATGGTGACGCGTTTTGTGCGAGACCAGAGACCTGTAGTTCACTGAGCGGTTTCACACACAAAAATGTGTAACTTCACAGTTTTACGACACATTTTTATTTTTTTGACTTGTAAAATGTTCTTTTAAATTGACAAACATCATATGTGTCATTCGTGGCACAATTCAAACGGGATCAAAAGATAACCTTTCTCTCTCCATTGACTTCAATGTATAATTTTCCGCTTCCGGGGTCTCATGGAGGCTCCCGGAAGGGGAGGGACTTCGCCTTTCTATTAAGCCACGCTAACATTTTCGAAATGGTAGCTAACGTTATGTATTTTCTGCTTTCCTTCTCTCCCGTGCCTGCTCTAGTCTATCACACTCTACAGAGCCACCTACTGGGTGGGAGTTGCAACTAAGCATAAACACAAATAATATGCGTACCTAGATGAGTCATGAGCTGCCGGTACGCAGTAAGAAGTAACGGTACGCAGATGGGTACAAATCTGAAGTCCCGGTACTGCGTACCTGTGAGTACCGGCCCAATTCGAGCACTGCATTCGACAGCATCGCATGCTTCAATGGAGACGCTTCCCATTCACTTTGAATGGGGTAACGTCAGGCTTTGCCGAACTGCATTGTGGTTCTGTCGCGTCACTTTGCCTCCATTGCTTGTGTGTCCGGGGCGGGAGATTAATGTGATTGGTTGTTGGTCGAGCGCCAGGCACGCCCACCAGCAAGCTTCAAATCAGGAAGTTTTTGGTGAGGCGTGTATCGAGGTTTGTATCGTTTTAGGCCAGTGACGTCATTGATGACAAACGACGCCTCGCTGCCCCTCAATACCACGTGACTGCTCAGGTAGTGATTCAGATCGGTTGAAACCTGGTTGAAACCAAGCGGCAAACTCTGGGGAAGAGCTGGGACGCCAATACGGAAGTGCCACACACTGCAGTTCATATATTGGCCGATAGGGACTGACTGCAGAAAGGAGTAATTTCCATAGACCCCCATGTTAAAATGCCCAACTTTACAGCATAAAAAAACATGTTTCTACCCATGGATGCAATACATGTTATTATGAATATAGTTAGATTCCACCTTCATGATTATGGATCTGTGAGTGAATTGTTTTCTAACACGACCCTTTTATTTATATTAGGTCTTAATTGTTTGCATAAATTAGGGCGTGGTCACATTGAGTGACGGCTCTGTCAAGTGACTGCTGCTGCTAGCTTCTTGTCTCTGTGCTAGCTGCTCCTTTTGAAGCTAAGCTACAGGCACTCTGCCTGCTCAGCTCATCCAGGGAACACAACTTGACCCCGGCCGTGTTTGTTTGTTCTACATGCTTATATATCGGACTATTGTGACTCGCTCTGTGGTTGAAACAGACGGTGCATGCATGCGGTTTTGCGGGAAGTGAAAATCGAGTACTTATTTATGTGTTAATGATTTTAATCAGCTACGTAACGTAATGAATGGCTTGGGTTAGCATGTAAGCGAGTAGTAGCTACATCGGTGCTAACGATGCTAATCGTAGCCTCCAAGTTAAAATCATAGACTGTATATATAAAGGTTAAAACGAAATAGACAAGTGTTAAGCGTTAAGTGGGATAATACTGTAGAACAAACGGCTTCTGTTTGAGGTTGATAAAATAAGGTCATCCTTGTAACTTAGAGAGATATTTTATTATGTAGGTAGGAACTGTATGCATCGCTAAGGTTAATTTAAATTGGCTATGCTCAAGTATGTAGACAAGCTAATGTCGAAGTAGTGTATCTGAAATCAACCTCACAATAAGATGTGTGTATATTACAATTATTAATGTCATATTTCAAGATGATTACTTAGATATGACAATATGGTTGGTTGAGCTGGAGTTCATTATTGAGCTTACACATTAACATCACAGTCATCTGAAGAACGAACCCAAACCTTGTTGTTTTTATTAATTGCATTACCAAATTGGTATCAAATAAACAGTAAGCATTGGTAACACAACTTCCAAAGTTACAGTAAAATAAAAAGGACCCTGACTCGGACAATACACAATCCAACATGTTCAACAGAAGATAATCAGTTATATTGTTTGTACACATGGTACTTTACATATATATCTGTTTGTTTAAGGTGTCCAGGTGATGCAGACAGGCTGGACCAGAGAGTGAGAGACAGAACTGGACTCCTCACAGCAGTGAACTTCAGCACAGGTACAAAGACTCTATTTTTCATACTGTACAAAGAATCAAGAAAGATATTGGTTTAAATGAATGAAGTATTGACTTGAATACACTGATATACATTCCATTAAACAATACTAAATACTAGATCACCTACACATCAGTTAAGTTGAGGGTTTTTTCCATGCAAAAAGTTACATTTAGATGTTAACAAGCAATACGATTTTGTCAGCTTTCTAATAATGTATTGAAGGCAAAGATATTTAACACATAGTGAGAACTGCTACTATTTATCTCTCAATATTCTTTCAGTGAGACAACAGAGCAAGCTTCTACAGTTGCACTACGTTTTGATAACAGTTAAATATTATTTTGATAATAACATATGTTGATGAACTAACAATGTTGATAAACTTCATACTGTTCATTCATAATCTGATTGTCTTTGTAGCTCACTGTTGAAATAAAAAAAAACATTACAATTACAACATAATTATATCTACAGCCCCTAAACACACAAACACACCGCTTTCATAAATAACACACTTGTTCTGCAATAATAGGTTTTATGTTTCCTGTAATTTTTGTTAGGGAAGGACATGCCTGAAAGACACGACTCAACATGTTCTCCTTCTCTGAGGGTCAAGAAGAACATCCAAGAGGAACATTAAAAGCTGATGTTATGAGATTTTAAGACCAGTACAGGACATTTACTAAGAAACTACTTTTATTGTGAAAACACAGTCAGCTGATCGAATGCAGCTATTTCCACATCTACACTCCATCAGCTGATTATTTCTATTTGCCTCCCTTTATGAGCTTCACAACACTTGTGCCTTATGCCGCAGAGTTTGCAACATCACAAATAAATGGGGCCAATCTTCAGTCAGATGTGAATGTGTAATCTAACATTTTCAGTAAGAATAATGGACGAAAGGAGTACAAATACATGACGCGGTTGTCGCCGGACGGAACATGACATAAGTATAAATAAATAAATACATAAATAAATGTATGAATAAAAACATGAATAAATAAATAAATATTGCAATAGATAAATAAATACAGGAATAAATAAATGTGGAAATAAATACAAGAACAAATAAATACAATAATATATAAATGCATAAATAAATATGGAAACAAACAAATAAATGTATAAATAAATACATAAAAGTTGAGAATAAAACAGAACAAACATTATTATAAATCTTTAATATATTTCTACATTTATTTATTTACGTATTTCTATGTCCGTATGCCATAGGCGGTCCTAACCTCAGTCTGAAACATGTTCAAAGAAAACAACACTTCACACATCTCCTAACCAGGCTTGGAATTTCATCATTTTAGGGGCAAGGCCATTTGGCCTTCCCATTCACATTTTTTTTAAGGGCACAAAGGCCACATGACAGGGCACAAAGGCCGTTTGGTTCAATTACGCTGGTCAATCAACATGACTGAAAAGTGTAGCACTAACGTCAACACCAGTCGTTTTACAAATGGCTTGATTGATTGATTGAAAAGTTTATTAACAGCTTGTATATTGGGTACAGTACAGTACAGCTCAAAACATACAATTGTTAAGGGGATGCAGACCAGAGAAAGACTTTCGTCTTGTTTACATCAGGGTCCCCCATTTCCAATTCATCATATCATTTAAGACATATAAGACATATTTGACATACAGATGGCTTATTTACAATTTACATACAGGTGGTTTTTTACATACAGATTGCTTATTTACAATTTTCATTTTAGATTTCGTTCTAATACATCCTAACCGGACATTTAAGACATACCAAGTCTACAGATATACAGTTAGTAACAGAGTCTAAAATGCGAGTATATACATAGATGGCGGGGGGGGGGGGGGGGGGAAGCTGTCCATTGAACGACAGGTTGAGATTTGTACCATTACCGGGGCCAGTTTTGCAATGCTCTCCCCCGAAGGTGCTCTTTAAGAGAGGTTTTAAAGGTAAGTATAGTTTTACTTTCCTTTACAGTTGTGGGAAGAGCGTTCCACCTTGATGTGGCATAATTGCGAAACGTGTATTCCCCCTTTTTTGTGCCAAATCTGGGTTTCACATGATTTGTGGAGCTCCCTCTGGTGTTATGATCATGGTATTCCTTGACCTTTGGGAAGAATTTTGACATGTATATGGGTACCATAGAGGTGTAGTGGATCTTGTAGACCAGGCCCATTGCAAGTAGCTGTACTCTGTCGTCTACTCTAAGCCATCCTAGGTTGTCAAAGTGGGCAGAGGTGAGGTGGGTTCTAGATGAAAGGTCAAGCAGTAGTCTGACCAGTTTATTTTGCAATGTTTGAAGTTTTATTTTTAGCGCCTTGGCGGTGCTATGGTACCATGACGTGCAAGCATAGTCATAGTACCCTTGAATGAGTGCTCCTGCCAGAGTTTTCAGGGTGTTTTTGTTTACCAGAGAGGAGATCCGGTATAGGAATCTAGTTCTTTGATTTACTTTTTTTATTACATTGGATGCCATTTTGTCACAGGAGAGGTTTGCCTCAAGAATAGATCCTAGGTATGTAATTTCCTTCTTACTTGTGACAATAATGTCGCCCACTGCAACTGAGAAGTCGTCGGATTTGCTGAGATTATGTTTCGAACCGAAGAGAATGGACTCTGTTTTACCCAGGTGTAATGATAATTTATTATCGGCGAGCCAGGTGCAGATTCTGCCGAGCTCGGAGCTGAGGGTTTTTTCAACCTGCAACCTGTTCCTGTCAGAGACCAGCAGGGCTGAGTCGTCCGCGAACAGGAACAAGTTGCAGTCACATGCTGATGACATGTCATTTACATAAATTAGGAACAGTAACGGACCTAATATGCTTCCTTGTGAAACACCACAGCTCACTGGGAGGGGGGGGGACAGAGTACCGTTTACCTCCACCATCTGTTCTCTCCCCTCCAGGTAGGATTGCATCCAGCTCACCGATAGTTTATCAAAACCAATTGCTTTTAGCTTGTCAATCAGAATGGGGTGATTGACAGTGTTGAAAGCCTTTTGTAGGTCCAGCATCACCATGCCGCAGTACTTGCCCTCGTCCACCTCTTGTTTGATGTGGTCGCTCAAATAAAGAAGGCATGTGTCAGTGGAGTGGGATGTTCTAAAGCCAGATTGAAATTCATAGATTAGTTTATTTTCCGCGAGGTACTTTTCGACCTGTTCATATACTATTTTTTCCATGACTTTCGAGATGGAGGTAAGTATAGAGACAGGGTGGTAGTTGCCTGGGTCCAATTTGCTGCCATTTTTGTGCAGGGGGGTTACTCTTGCAATTTTGAAGTCTTTGGGTACTTTTCCCTGTTTTATGGAGAGGTTAATTATGTGAGCTATGACTGGTGAGATGGCGGTTGCTGTGTCTCTGAGGAATTTGGAGGGGATATTGTCGTGGCCAGTGGCCTTGTTAGGTTGGAGGGCGCTCAGTTTAATGAGTACCTCTGCTGTTGTTACCCTTGCTAGACTGAAATCATCTTTGCGTACCCCTAGGTTTTTGTAGTAGGTCATGATGTGATCTACTCCAAAAAGCCCTGAGTGGGAGGGTAATTTATTTACAAGAGTTGTGGCTATGTTTGTGAAAAAAATGTTCAAGTACTTGGCCACATCCAGTTTGTCTGTGATGAGCCTGTTATCTGTCTTTATGTTTAAGTTAGAAAATCTCGTTTTGAGTTGAATAGCAATAGTGTTTCTTAAAGGTATACGTTAAGTTCAGCCATAAACCACATAAGTCAGTCATGTATTATATCAAAACCGCTTAGCAAGAAAAATACTAGATTCAAAGGTGACAGCTATCTGCTAGCCTGTAGAAGCAACACTAGATGTAGACCCCTTGAAGGGAAGACGTTAGCGCTATCCAAACTAGCTAGCTATCGCTAGTTTTCATGACAAAATGTAACGAGTCGACTTTAAATAGGCTAATACAATAGTAATTACCTATCAATAGTACTTTCTATAAACACGTAAATGTTAAGTCCTTTCAAATACTACCACATACTTCAGTTAAATCATATCAAAACAGCTTGGTCCGCTTGCTTACCTGTGCTTGTCTTGCTCCCGCGGCTGAGGAGCAGGCTGTCGGGCCCCTACAGGCATTTCTGACGGAACAATCACAGCAGAGCAATCGCTCTGATCCACAGACACGGGACTATCCTACTGCGCGCACTAATATGACTTTACTAGCATTGTTTACACGGCATGTCTGACGGAACAATCACAACAGAGCAATCGCTCTGATCCACAGGCACGGGACTATCCTACTGCGCGCACTAGTATGACTTCACTAGCGTTGTTTACACTGGAACTTTTGACAGGGGCACAAAGGCCACTTTGGCCGTGAATTGCATTTTTTTTCACAGGGCATCACGGCCAAAGTGCGGGGCAACGACGGCCATGGCCGTCGTGGCCGTCGTGAAATTCCCACCCTGCTCCTAACACTTCCCCTGTTCAAGATACAAAGGCTTTTGCATTAAGGATTTTTTTAGATTTGTATTTAATTCTTATTTTCATTACTTTATTTTTTTATTTTTAGTAAAGCTTTTTTTCATACTAAATAATATTTATATCTGTTTTTTTTCAAGTTAGTTTTTATGATTGTATTATGTATTATATCATTATTTTATTTGATGATTATCATTTTATTTTATTTTATTATTTTAATTATTATAATTATAATTTAATTTGTTTTTATTGTTTTTGTATATATTTCATTTATTTTCATGTATTGTATTTTTTATCATATTTTATAAAATAAATTATGTATTTATATTATTTTATTTTGTGTTATTATTATTTTGTATGTATTTATTTCAATGGTATCTTTCTTTTTTATGATAATTTTGTGTATTGTTTTATTATTATTATTATGTATTTACATATTATTCATATTTTATCAATATTCATTGTTATTTAATTATTAATTGTTTATGTATTGATATAATCATTTTTTGGGATTTATTTATTCATTGTGTTTTTACTTGTCCTTTCTTTATTGTCATTAAAAAAAATTATGAATTTATATCACTTTTTTTATTATAATTATAATTATTTAATTTATTATTTAGAAGCATTAGAGCATGCTGGGACTTGAACCACTGACCCTCAGGTTGGAAGACATCCATTTACCCCCTTGAGTCCCTTGAGCCAAAGTCACACCCACATATTGCATCTTACATTATAAAATGATCTTACATTAAAAGCTTCTACCTTCAAGCTTTATAATCTGTGCAATAGTATTTTATCTTTTAAGTACATGTCCGTTACAAGGCAAACATTTACTTTCAAGACATTTGAACTAAGACAAAGTACACTAGAGTGAAGTAACCGTACAGTGTTTTCAGGTAGATCAGCAGGTGGGCTGTGGACCAGCTGGAAGGCAGTTGACTTTCAATCACAGGGTCCCTGGTTCAACAACCGATCAATATGTCTCTCTTTTTTGTTTATACAAGCTAAATGTAACAATGTAGTTAATAAATGTATTCTTTGATGTTGTTTAGCCTTTCTGAGGCTATAACATGGTTAAGTTTACGAATATTATTAAGGAATAAAAATCCCTCTTTGCAATGTTTACCAGCCTCCTGAGTTTAAAGCCCCGCCAACGGAGCCCCACCAACAGGGTTTTAGTGTTTTTGACCTTAAGAAACACTGATGCATTAATCAATAACAATAATCCACAGCTCCTCTCTCTGCTCCAGAGGATTTACAAAATATATATCCCAACACCAATAAATTGAACAAAACTCTTGCTACACAGCAACACTTTGTTTACCTGGTTCCCTTGTGAAGACAAATGAGAAAAGCCTGACTTTGAGTGGTAAATAAAGGTGTGCTTGCAGCAACAACAGGGAAATAATGAACGTAAATCCTCCAGAATTGTGTAACAGAGATGGTGTTTGCTTTTATGAGCGACAGTAATTGGCCGTTCAAACCTCCGGAATGCTGTGAGTCCACAATCAATGCACAGTAATTAAACATTAACCAGCAAAGTCAAGCATAGCATCGACCTGCCTCAGGGCAGAGAATGAAAGAAACTGCATCAAAGTGCTTGAAACTCAAGTAGTTTCATTGAGGCACATATTAACTTTGTAAAATATTCTCTTACTTATTGTGATGTATTGATTATCCTAATGAATCTGTTCATGCTTTATGAATCACACACACACACACACACACACACACACACACACACACACACACACACACACACACACACACACACACACACACACACACACACACACACACACACACACACACACACACACACACACTCAAAGAGAAAGGAGTTCAAATAATCTATAAATAGAATCTTTTTTTTCACCATGAATATGGTTTCCCATGGCAGACTGATTTAACCACTCATCTGATATAAAATACTACTCATCTCGAACTGTACTTGGAAAATAAGATTTAGAATGTATTCCTGCAAACAATTAACACCAGCCAATTTGGATTATTGATATTGTACTTTCAGTTTAATACTTTAAATTAGCTGTTTGAAAATATATTAAACTCTCTTTGATGAATACTGACATCAGATTTAGTAAAAAGAAAAACATGTTGTTATGAATTGGCACTATACATTCTTACAGTAACTGGTTTAGTATTAAATAAGATGGATGTCCAGTCATCCAGCAGCAGTGTTGGACAGACGAATGCCTTCAGTTACCTTCTTGTGCATGTGAGAGAGATTAGTGCCGCACAGTTGAACAGCTGGTCAGTGGAGTTTAGAAAGATTTATTTCTGTTTCACATGAATAAAATACCCAGCATGCTCTGCACTTTGCATGTCACACACTGTGTTCTTCATATCGCTGCTCAGTGTTTTAATCTCATGGGAAGTATTTGTTCATTACCAGGCAACCTGAGAATGCTGAGAAACAACCTCAGTTTGTGGAATACAAAGCGTATTGACAAAGATACATTTTGCAGCTATTTGTCACACATCTGAGGGGCACAGTGTTTGTGCTTTGTGAATTCGTGAGAAACAGAATAATGTACACCTGCAGAGGATCAGATGGCTGCAGGGTTTGTTAAATAATGCAGCAGTTACCAGCTGAATCCTCATATTCCAGATGTCTCACATGACACAAGGTTGTCTTTTAAAGAAACCTGTGAGACATGCAGGAAGCAGGAGTTGCATTTTAATGAGCACAATTTTCAATTGTTTTTGTATATGATACATATATATATATATATATATATATATATATATATATATATATATATATATATATATATATAAAAGAGCAAACATTTGCTTATATTAAATGTGGCAAAACTGCATGAAGGAAAAGCATAATTGCCAAAAACAGTGCTCAATAGGAAGTCTAATATTATAATCATGACTGGCCTGTCAAAATGTCTTCCTGTTGAGAGAAGGCAGAGGAGAGAGTGGGGGTGGGGATGAGAGAAATGAACAGATGAAGCAAGATATTGAAACACAAACCAACTCAAAAACGGATATGCACAATGGCAGAATGACAGAAAATGAAATATTGCAGCAGAAAATGATTTTGTAATGATGATTTTGACCACTCTTTAAAAGGGAGGGTATGTCCTATGTCTTAACTCATAGAAAGTGAAAGTAGGGACGAGGAAGACGCGATGATGATAAAGCGACGGGAGTTGTCATGCAGTGGATGTTGTACCATCCAACCCCCTCCCTTACATAAGACACACGCTTGGCTGCGGGCATAGAAAACAAGGCCTGTCCCCATGCATTGAGCCTTCCCCTTCACTGGTTCTTAACCATGCAGTACAAAACAGAAGCAGACAGTGAGCAATATTGAATTATTCAGGCATTAACGGAGCGACCGGGTCTGTGTTGACTTTAGTCTGAAAAGCTAATTTGTGAATTCAAAAAGGCAGAGTTGTTTGTTCATGCAAATTCCCAGGGTGAGATTTTTGTTGTGAAAACATTTATTGTAGTATTCATTATGGATGTCTACGTCCCAGTGATACAAGGTAACTATATTTGTTCCATCAGTCCTTTACATAAGCACCAGTTTTATGTATTTCTTTACTAAAATGGGACATATTATGCTCATGTGGTACTTTTATTATTTGAATGCATTAATTAATTCATAATTTATCTTAACCTTTATTCACCCTCTTTATTAAATGCTACTTTTACCACCCCCTCACATAAAAGCAAAGTCTGCTCTGATTGGCTTACAAGCTAAATATGGTGCACCTTTGCAAAGGTAGATCTCAAGTTTTCGGTGGAGATACTCAGATTGTGGGCGGTATATTCAATTGAGCCTGCACCTAAGGCAGTGGTTCCCAAAGTGGGGGGCGCAGAGGCACGACAAGGGGGGGCGCGAGAGACCAGGAGGAAAAATGGTAATTAAAAAATAAAATAAAAAGATTAAAAAAAGAAATAATTATAATTTGAAAAAATATTGATTCGAAAATAATATGATACAGTACAGTACTATTACGTCTGGGTCTCTGTGTTTCATTAACGTTTGGCTCTGTGTGTGTGTGGAACGAGCCATTTTGTGTGCGCGAGAAAGAGAGAGCGCACCGGTACCGGAGATCGTTGTTGTTAGCTTCTGGTGCTAGCGAGCTACGCTAACGGATATAAGGAGTTTTTTCAACAACAAGCTGGAGGAGAGTCCTCTCCTGTCAGACTGAGAGACTCAGTGAGCTACAGGACTCTCTCAGTGTTATCTCAGTGGGTATCAAACATTTTGGTCACCATTAATGTAAACAATTATTTCCGAGGCACACGTTTATATGATCATTATAGTTATAATATAATATTTATAATATATAATGAAAAACAGGTCTGAAATACTATATGACAGTGAAAAAAGAATACAGGTTAAAAGGGGAGTGATTTGTAAAATATCCATAAAGAAATAGTAAATCTGTTTACAGTTCTGTTTCATATGGGTGTTGAGAGAGGTATCCATAGATCTCTTCATTTTGCTCTCAACGTGCACCAGATTGATGCATTTAACTTTAATATTTAAAAATAAATCTTCCCGGGGGAGCTTGCCCCCGGACCCCCCTATGTGAGATCCACACACCACCTATAAAAATAGCACTTTACCCCTGCTTACACCTACAGTATATGCCGTGAGCTGATTATCGAGCCTTCATTGTAATAGTTGCGGGTACATTGTGTATATGCGTGGGGATTGTTGCAGTAGAAAATTCCACTGTAGCGACCGGTACATTAATGGGAAACCCTAAATGTTTGAGCACCCTCTATGAAACGTCAAGCTACCCCACAGCACCCCCAAAATAAATCTCTGGCGCCGCCACTGAGCCTGACTTGTGTTGGGGGTGCCCAACTTTTTTTTTTCTCCAAAGGGGGGGCCTGACAGAAAAAGTTTGAGAACCACTGACTTAAGGGAAGCCTAAAATGAATGGCTTGATGATCCCATGATTACTAGCAACACGTTCTTACTCCCAACCCGTCACATTTTGACGGTCGGTCAGGGCCCCTCCCCGTCACTCTATTACGGACAGGGTACCCCTTGAGAGTCAGTTTTCAACGGGCAGGGCGTCCCATTGACTTGCATAGAGCTCTCTGAACGTTGGTAATAAAGGAGTTGGGATCGCGGCGAAATGCTCTCCGCAGATCCATTCTCACAGCGTTTATCAACCTTTATTTAACTCAATATCAAGCCACACTTATTGTTTTTACTTCTTTATTTTTAATTGAATAATGTAGCACTTTTGTTGCCGTCAGTTATGGGGAGAGTAGGGGCTCAGAATACTGAAATCTGTATTGTTTCATAGTTTTTTCCTTCTAATTTTGTATTATTTTCTAAACCACACACTGTTATTTACTCAACAATAGCACATAATTATCCATGTGTTTATTTATTTGTTTGATTAATAAACACAAGTTGGAGTCCGTCAGGACCGAGGGTCGGAGCAGCTCATAGTAGTTGCTTTAGAGAATTTTACACCAGGAAGTAAGTATTCTCTCCGCTTCGCTTGACAAACCCCGTGATAGTCCTCAAGCTCTGTGATTGGATGTTTGAGTGTGCGCCGAGGGTTACGCCGAGCGTCGAACAGCACTTTGAAATGGGATGGAACCACGGCAGACTGTCCAAAACTGGATTTGAACGGGTCCACCCCGTCCCCCCCGTCCCCACCCCGTCCCCAGAACTACACATGCTGGCTATTGTGTGTTTCGCAACATGTTCTATGGCACGTCTCTACTGGGAATTGTAGTTTTAAAAGACGTTTTTGTATTTCCCATAATAAGAAGTTGCCAGTATTAAACTGTGTACATCCCTGGAGGTTTAGGGGATAGGAAACACTGAAATTTAAAACATATAATTAATAAATGGGTGAAAATTGCTTGTGTCCATAATGGGCAGCATTAATATATACCCACATGACAGCTAAGGTCAGAAGAGCTTTATTTAACAGCTGGTCTTATGTCTGTGACCCCTCCTGTTGTTCATTGATAAGCCTGAAACATGCACTTGTCAAGGTTCAGAAGCAAATTTTGCAAATATGGCAGTAGCCATCGATCATCTTAAGATAAGATATACTTTATTGATCCCAAGTTGGAAACATTTGCGTTACATTAGAATGTGTAACAGTTGTAAATATGCAGTGGTGTTTATTTGTAAATCATTTAGTATAATCACACAAATTCTGTGTTTTATATTTAATAATTCTGTGTTCGTTATTTATTGAATGTTCAATACCTGACAAGGTCGGAGATGAAAAACTTGGGTCGCAGGTTCCTCAACAGTGCATTACAAGACATCTATCAATATGCGTGTATACCTCCACCATTAAACTGTCGTATTCTGCACATTACTTATACTATCTACATACATCTTATAAGAGTATAATACATATGTATAATATCAGTTAAAATAAGTGCTTAAACATGCAATAGTTAACATTGCAGGAAAGCAATATATTAGTACTTTGTCAGGCTTAATATTATACCCCCAAAGCTTTTTTCTTATTCAAAATAAGACCTTAACCTAAAGTATTCTTTAATGTTTAAATAAAGCCTTATTAGTTTGTCTGACTGTGTCTCCTATTAATATCTAATAACAAAAATAATACATTTCAATAACGTGCTTTAACAACCAGGTGTCCCTTTTTATCAGCTGTGCACCGTTATGGTGTAGGCTATACCAATGTACTGATTGGATCAAATATAAAAGTCAGCCGAATTAGTATTGATACTGCAAGGAGACTTATATTGTGAAGAGAATTGAAGAGTTTGTTTAATTGCTGATATATTTATGATCCACGTCACATATTCAGTTTCTGCGGAAGTTCTTCCTGCTTGTCTAGAAGTCTTCTCATCAGGGCTCTATACATAGCGAACTACGGCAGATATGTAATATTTAATTCAGCCGAACCGTTTTCACAATGCCGTTATGTGATGACCTCCAAAGAGAAAAGCAAGCAAACTCGGAATAAAGTATTATTTATTGTAAAAAAATGTTTTCGGATTTCACATCAACAGGAAGTCTGGTTAACTAAAATGTCCGTGCGGAACAATACATAGATCCGTGGGTTAATAATGTCAATCACCACATTACACACATCCCTTCACATTTAAATTTACATTTACATTAAAGTAATTCATGAGGCCTTCTAAAATGTTTTTTAATATAATTAGGGTTGTAGTTGAAGAGTTTGTAAATTACAGCTCCGTTAATTCCACAACCACACACATGGATTAACATCGATTTAATACATTAATGTAGCCGTTGTTTCTGCTAAAAGAGGTGTCAACCAGCTGGGGCAACAAGAAAATTGGCGAAATCGAGTGTGACTATTAAAAAATAAATAATAATTATATTAATATTGACAATAACAATCGACCGTCGGGGAGCGTTCTCATGGCGTCTATGATCAACGCTATGGGAGCTCTATGCAAGTCAATGGGACGCCCTGCCCATTGAAAACTGACTCTCAAGGGGTAGGCTACCCTTTCCGTAATAGAGTGACGGGGAGGGGTCCTGACCGACCGTCAACATGTGACGTGTTGGGAGTGAGAACGTGTTGATACTGGCCTGCAAATACAATTACTGTTGTCTAGTTTCCCAGTTTGTGGGTTGGAGGGCATTCTATATACCCAAATGTTTGTTCACAACCACTTAGATTTATCTTTCTCAATGATTATGTCACCCTTAAAGGTCATATATTATACTATTTTTAGGCATATATTATAGGTCTCAGATACTGATATATGTCTCTGAAATGTCAGCCCTGTTAGAGAAGGGCTGATTCTGGGTCCGTAGCTTTAAAAAAAAAGAAAAAAGAGGAAAGCTCATGCAGGAGAATTCTACCCAGATACTCAGTTAAATGCTGCCGTAAAGCCATATTATCTTCCAAACCACATCAAGGATTCTTTCTGAAACAGTATGGAGTTTAGATGCTTTTTCTCTCACGGGTTTACCACAAGGTGAGTACCTTTTTATATCCTGCTTTTTTACACATAGGCTACTCTCTCCAGTACAGCGTTAGTAGCTCTGAGTGTTAGCGATGCTTGCTATTGTAAACACAGACTGTGGGTGTTTCTCAATCGCGAGTAAAGCTGCTCCAGAGCCACTATTTCAAGCATGCTACGTCATCGAGTGCCGCCGAAGTACTGTTCCAATGTCCAGCATACTTGGAAATCTACTGAGCCCGGCGTACTTCGTTTGGAGAAATTTCGAGGCTGCACATGTGTAGACTCCGCGGTCTACCCCAAATCCCCACAATGCTTTGCGCACGGACCAATTTCCCCAAATCTGTGGCGGAAAATGTAAGGCAGGGCCTCTCATATGAAGCACACCTGCACACTCGCTAGCCTGTTCCACTCTTTGTTTTCCGAATGCCAGGAAGTATTCTTGCCTCGCTTCTGAAGCAAGACGCTGGGAAGACATGTGCTACCAAGCAAGCGTACTCGAGATTGAGAAACACCCCATATTACTTCCAAAACACGTTGCGCATTGTTTCTGATAGCAACGTTTCTGATAGGGCCGTGACCGTAAAAGCCAGCCACATTGCCAATGAATCAAATTGTGAAAGCTGCTCGTGAAGGCAAACCCACTGAGGAAGGATTATCTTCTTTGGATGCAGTTCCCCTCATTTACTGAGCTTTATAGTGTCGTTAAGCTTCTTATTTTAGCTATGTCTCACCACTCTCACAAACGTAATTTCCAGACAGAAACTAGCCCTATTCGTGATAGAGAACATTTCAGGGAGGTGGCTGGCCGCTGTACTTTAAAGGAGGTGGGGCTGTTAACCAGATTAGCAAAACTAAATTGATCTCAATCTTTGAAGTCTTTGCTTTTGTGAAACTGACAAATTCCTTGTCAAAGTACTGCAACTTCAAGGTTCTGGCTACTTGTCCACCCTTGCTGCACACATTCCCTGATTTACCCTGATGTAATTTATTAGCAGCCATGGGGTTCCCATCACCAACAGACCTCATGCTCAGTTACAAATATTTCACTGAACAAGATAATGCAGTTTTCTTCCACCCTACTCGGTTTTACAGTAGCTTACAGTTCTCAGCCAGTGGGTTGTACACAGGGCCGGCCCTAGACTTTTGGAGGCCCTAAGCGAGCTTTGGCTTGCACTCTAGCACGTTCTCACTACACACACATGAAGTTTTTTTTAAATATTGAAGTTAAAAGCATCAATCTGGTGCACTTTGAGAGTAAAATTAAGAGATCTATGGATACATCTCTCAACATCCATATGAAACAGAACTGTAAACAGATCTTTCTTTATGGATATTTTACAAATTACTCCCCTTTTAAACTGTATTCTTGTTTTGTCATATAGTATTTCATAACTGTTTTTCATGTATTCTCTCTGGCTGTCCATCTCATAATGTTCACATATAAACTAGCTGTCAATAGGAATATCATTCAGAAGAATTATAATTTCATGCAAAAATCTGTCACATAAAGGGTTGCACATTTAAACATCCGGCCTATGGAGCAGTACACCAGACATGCTCATCCGGCCCGCACAACGGGGGTGACTGTGGCGTTGGCGGAGTGGTTGGTGTGTTCGCCCCCCACTCATTTTTTTTTTACAACATCTCGTGAGTAATGTGCAGTACCGGAGTCCAACAGAGAGGCAGCAGCTGCGGACAGTAGACTGCGTACTGCGTTGCCTTCCCTGCCTTGAAGAAGAAGTGATCCTTCGTTGTGAACAGTCTGCTTTATGCGCTCCGCATCACTAGCCCCGCTGCGACAGAGTCCAACAGAGAGACAGCAGCTGCGGGACAGTAGCCTGCGTACTGCGTAGCCTTCCCTGCCCTGAAGAAGAAGTGTTCCTTTGTTGTGAAGAGTCTGCTTTATGCGCTCCGCAGTAGTAGCCCCGCTGCGACAGAGTCCAACAGAGAGGCAGGAGCTGCGGGACAGTAACCTCAAAGTGATCCTTCGTTAGCGTGAAGAGTCTGCTAAGCTTTATGCGCTCCGCAGTACCTGAGCGTGCTCCACTAGCACCCCCTATATGTAAAACAAAACCACTTATGATCTTTTTATTTGAGTGGGTTACTAATGACAGTTAATTCTGTTTTTGCTATTGATGGTTTAATTTTTGTGAAAAATAATAAAATAATACAATTCAATAACGTGCTTTAACCACTAGGTGTCCCTTTCTATCAGCTGTGCACCGTTATGGTGTAAATATAGCCTATCTCACCCTCGTCAGGTTTCCTTTCGCAATCATCTCACCAGTCGATCCTACGCTGTCATTGGAGGCAGTCGCAATTTCTACAGGCTCGCACTACCTGTTAGCATCTGGCATCTGTTAGCATCTAGCTCTCCTGCTTACAAACTTTTAGTTATCCCTGCTTATACAAGTAGTAGTTTTAGTTGTCTGCGATCTGCCGAGGCCTACTCCCACCTGTCGAGTACGGCTGTACTGAGGTGTTTTTCCTCCGGAGACGTCGCGAAGAGACGGAGCGGCTCCACCTGTTGCTGCATGCGATCTGCGATTTACGGAGGCCTGCTCGTCGCGAAGAGACGGAGCGGCTCCATCTGTTGCTGCCTGCGATTCTGCGATCTGCGATCTACGGAGGCCTGCTCCCACCTGTAGAATACGGCTGTACTGGAGAGGTTTTTACCCCGGAGTCGTCGCGGTGAGACGGAGTGGATCCACGCTTCGGGCTTGGCCTGCTTCCACCGGGCGTGTGCTGCTGTACGGAGGAGGATTTTACCACCGCTGGGGCCTGCTTTCCACCTGTCCTGGTTCTGCCGTTGCAGAGGCCTGCTTTCACCCCGGGGATACCACGGAGGGACCGGAGCGCTTCCACGCTGCTGTTTTCGCCTGTCCTTTGCTGCTGTGCTGATTTTGCTCCAGGAACATTGCGGATACTGTGGGCTGGTCTGGGAAAATGGCCCATATCGGGATTCTGCTGTGCCTCTTAACTGTTTTGGACTATGAGAAGATCTATAGTCATTCTGAGAATTCTACTGGATTCAGGTCTGTTCTGCCACCCGCAGTGGGCATCCCCTGCAAAGGTTCGGATGTGTTGCTCAAACAATTACCGGTTGCCTTGTCACAGACAATCTGCTCGACAAAATATGTTTGTCTTTTTTGTTTTCCTGCGATGATGGTTCTTCAGGACTGCTTCTTAAGCTCAAATCACACTCTCGCAGACTTTTCCGGTGTTTCTAAATTAGATGACAATGTATGTGTGTCGTTTAAGAGGAAAATATGCCTGTTTTTGTTGTTGTTATTACTGTCAGGAAATGTACAACCTAACCCTGGTCCGCCCAGTAGTAGTAGTCAGATCGCTACTCCTGCTGATTTTAAAGCTAGGTCTGGGTTGGGTTTCATCCACTTGAATGTGCGCAGTCTGTTAGGTAAACTAGATTGTGTCCGTATCTGGGCGAGCTCAACTGACGCTGACGTCATTGTTTTATCAGAAACATGGCTAAACAAATCTCTGACATTGCCTTAAATGGTTTTAATGTGTATCGTACCGACCGGCCTAATAAAGGTGGTGGCGTTGCCATTTATGTTAAGAATAAGTTCAGTGTAACCACATTAGTTTCCAAATCGATCAGTAAGCAATTTGAATTTTTAGCCATAAATATAGAAGTGGTAAAGGGTCAACAGGTCATGGTGGTGGGCTGTTACAGACCCCCCTCAGCTGTCAAAGACTCCTTGTCTTCACTAGCAAATCTTTTATCACAACTAGACTACAAGGAAATAGTGCTACTTGGAGATTTTAACTGGGACTGGTTAACTGCATTGTCAGAGGATTTTAAAAACCTTTGTATCTCTTTAAATGTTACTCAGATTGTGGACAGTCCTACTCGCCCTAACATCAAGTCCCCTAATAAATCCTCCCTTATTGATCTTGTCCAGAGGCAAAACTACGGTTCTGACAGTGGTGGACCGGTTCTCCAAGATGGTTCATTTCATTCCGCTAACCAAGATCCCCTCTGCCAAGAGTACCGCAGAGGTCATGATGAACCAGATATTCAGGATCCACGGATTCCCAAATGACATTGTTTCCGACAGGGGTCCACAATTCATTTCAGCCTTCTGGAAGGAGTTTTGCAGACTCATAGGCGCTACTGTCAGCTTGTCTTCAGGTTACCACCCTCAATCAAATGGACAGTCGGAGCGCCTGAATCAGGAACTGGAGACTACACTACGCTGTCTCGTTTTCCAGAACCAGACCAACTGGAGCGACCACCTCACTTGGGTGGAGTTTGCCCACAATACTCTTCCCACGGCGGCCACAGGTCTCTCGCCTTTCCATTGTGCCAATGGTTATCAACCGCCGCTGTTCTCAACCGACGAAGGGGAAGTTACGGTACCATCAGCTCACGCCTTGATTAGACGCTGTCGCCGAGTTTGGGCTGGAGCTCACCAATCTCTGCTTCGAAGTTCGACTCGGATGAAGGCTGTAGCAGACGTCCACCGCAGGGCCGCTCCCATCTACAAACCGGGTCAAAAGGTGTGGTTTTCCACCAAGGACCTACCACTTCAGGTGGCTTCCAAGAAGTTGACTCCAAGGTTTGTGGGGCCTTTTCCGGTGTCAAGAGTCATCAATCCGGTGTCTGTGCGCCTAAGACTTCCCAGACCCATGGGGGTACATCCTACATTCCACGTCAGCAAGATAAAGCCAGTTCATGAGAGCACGCTTATTCCCGCCTCCATGCCCCCTCCACCACCCCAGTTCTTCGAAGGTGGACTAACGTACAAGGTCCGCAAGTTGCTGGAGGTCCGCAATAGGGGTCGAGGAAAACAATTCCTGGTGGATTGGGTGGGTTATGGTCTCGAGGCAAGATGCTGGGTTCCTGCGAGGTTTATTGTGGATAAAACCCTGATTCAGGATTTTTATGATCGGCCTGGGCCGTCAGGAGTCGGCCCTAGAGGGGGGGGTACTGTTGTGCACCGTCAAAAGTGCTAGTCAATCATGTTTCATGTTTATTTTGTATTGTTTTTCACTTCCTGTTTTGTTTTTGTCATGTCTCATCTCAGGTCCCTTGACTCCCTTTCCTCATGTGTTCTCCCGCCCTCATCAGTATCAGCCCCGCCCCTGATTGTGTTCACCTGTGTCTTGTTGTTGAGTGTTTAAATTCCCCCAGTCTCCCAGCGTTCAGTGTCAGTTCGTCTTGTCCTGTCCCCATGACAGAGCTATGCTCTTCAGCTCGCTTTGATTCAAAGCCTATGTTGGCTCCTGAAACTTATTATAAATTTAGTTCCTCACGTTGTGAGTGATTTTCTGTTTTGCCTTGCTCAAACCTTTTTTGTCATCTCTTAAGAGTGATCTTCTTTTGTTACCTTTTTTGTGCAAATAAAGTATCTTAATTGTACTTTACCTTTGGCTTCCGGGTCGTGCATTTGAGTCCTTATCCTTGTGTAACCAAGTTCATAACATCCACCTCTCACTACTCTTTTTAACCTCTCCCTCAGCACTAACACAATTCCAAAATTGTGGAAGTCAGCATATGTCCTGCCTTTGCTAAAAGGAGGGGAGGCCACCTTATTAAATAACTATAGGCCAATCTCTAAGTTGTCAGTTCTGGCTAAGGTTCTTGAACGCTTAGTGAGTGAACAGGTAAAGGTGTTTTTATGTACAAATTACATCCTGTCTAAACATCAGTCAGGCTTCAGAAAACAACATAGCACCATCACTGCCACAATGAAAGTGGTGAATGATGTGGCGAGTATTTTAGATAATAAGCAGAGTTGTGCAGCTCTATTTATTGACCATTCAAAAGCGTTTGACACCGTCGATCATCGCATTTTAAAGCAGAGGCTAGCCAGTATAGGCATGTCCAGCCATGCAGTAGGGTGGTTTGTGAACTACCTCTCTGAAAGGTCCCAATGTGTTCACTTTGATGGGCTGTCTTCTGAGTGGTTAAACATTGCTAATGGTGTTCCCCAAGGTTCTGTTTTAGGTCCACTTTTATTCTCCATATATATCAACAGTTTAGGTGAAAATGTGGATGAAGCTACTTTACATTTTTATGCGGATGATACCGTGATGTACTGTGCAGGTCCCTCCATTAAGGAGGCTGGTGTTAAATTACAGGATGTTTTTAACATTATTCAGACTCAGCTCTCTGAACTAAAGCTTCTTTTAAATGTTGAGAAAACCAAGGTAATGCTCTTTTCTAAAGCTAAAAAGACACCAGAGCCTGTTTTAGATATTGTCACTACGCAAGGAATAAAACTTGAAGTGGTTACCTGTTACAAATACCTTGGTATCTGGCTTGATGATTGTCTCACTTTTAAACTTCATGTCAATAACCTGCTTAAAAAGCTGAGGGTTAGGCTAGGTTTCTTCTACAGGAACAAGTCCTGTTTCTCGCTTGAGGCCAGGAAAAGGCTAGTCACTGTGACCTTTTTTCCTGTGCTGGACTATGGTGATTTGATGTATATGAATGCACCTGCCAATTGCCTGGTCAAGTTAGATGCTGCGTATCACAGTGCACTGAGATTTGTGACAAACTGTAAAGTATTAACCCATCACTGTACCCTGTATGCAAGGGCTGGTTTGCTTTCACTAACTGTACGGAGGCTCAGTCACTGGTACATTTTTATATACAAAGCCATGTTAGGGAAACTTCCATCTTATATCTGCTCCCTGATCTCACGGAAAATTATAAGTGGCTACTGCCTGAGATCGAATGCTGTGGTTTTATTAAATGTGCCAACTGCTAGGACTGTCTTAGGGAAGACATATTTTAGATGCGCAGCTCCTCTGTCTTGGAATAGTCTGCAAATTAAATGGAAACTGAACAATCTGGTGCCACTAAATGTTTTTAAAGCTCGGTTGGATGCTACTCAATCGGAAGCTATAGGTACCTGTTTATGTGGATAATTATAGTAGTATAGTATGATGTCCTTTTGTTGTTCTATTTATGTTTTTATGTTTCATGTGGAACTACTTGAGCAGGTCTCCCTTGAAAAAGAGATCAATGATCTCAATGGGATTTATCTGTCTAAATAAAGGTTTGAAATGAAATCTACCTTTTGGATCAAATGAAAAAAAAGCCGAATTAGTGTTGATACTGCAAGGAGACGTATTATGTGAAAAAAAATGTAAGATGTTGTTTAATTGATGATATATTTATGATACACGTCACGTTTTCAGTTTTGGCGGCAGTTCTTCCTGTTTGTCTAGAAGTCTTCTCATCAGGGCTCTATAAATAGAGAACTACGGCAGATATGTAATATGTAATGCAGCCGAACCGTGTATTACAATGCCGTTATGTGATGACTTTCAAGGAGAAAAGCAAGCACACTCAGAGTAAAGTATTATTATTATTTATTTTTTTTTATTCGGATTTCACATCGCATAAACACCATCTCCCAACATGCATTGCGGCTAAACCATCGAATCACTGAGCTGAGGATCTTGCCTACCTCTGTTTCCGGTATTGTTAATGACGGATGTATTTTGTTATACACACATTCCTTCACATTTAAATTTAAATTTACATTAAAGTAGTTTGTGAGGCCTTCTAAAATGTTTTTAAATATAACTACGGTTGTAGTTGAAGAGTTTGTAAATTAACATGAAGCTGTTGCCTGGCAACGCAATCGCACAACGTCACGTCCGTTAATTCCACATCCACACACATGGATTAACATCCATTTAATATATTAATGTAGCCTTTGTTTCTGCTAAAAGAGGTGTCGACCAGCTGGGGCAACAAGAAAATCGGCGTAATCGAGTGTGACTTTAAAAAAAAAAAAAAAAATTATATTAATATTGACAATAACAACCGACCGTCGGGGTAGCATTTGCTTGGCATTTCCGGGTATATCTCCACTGGTTGGGCCCATGGATGTATATTGGGCCATGTTAACAATACTGTGTAACTGTCACGTTTGAAGGGACGAAATTGTGACATCTTCACGTCTCCCAGCATGGTAAATCGTCTTGCCGTGATACCGGGTTGCACAGGATAGGTACCTGTCAACCAATAAGACGGATGTTTATTTCCATTCAACTCTCTGGTTGGTCTGGTGTTTTGCCTCTGTTGCATTCACCGAACATGGGAAATTACAATCCTGCCGTCCTCTCTGTCATGATGAGGTTCAGGTAAAGCACGGTTCATTTTTTGCTAGGGGGCCATTAGTGGCTGCAGGGCCCTAAGCGGCCGCTTATGTCGCTTAATGGGTCGGGCCGGCTCTGGTTGGACATAATGTTTTAACACACACTTTGTGTTCCTGTCTTCAGTATGGGGGTTGGATTACCTCACACAATGTTTTCAACTACTAGATAAAAACTGAACATTAGTTACTTTAAGTATCTCACCATGACGTTTAGGTTAATCTTGGCTCTTTCAAGGCTTATTTTAACACAACATTTCAATAATTTCTGCAGCATATAAGTGTATGATAATGAACAGTGTGTCCCCTCAAATAAACCGTACTAGCACATTTATCTTTTTAATCTCTTTCTCCGAAATCTCACAGGACCTGAATGACAAATAAGGGACGTTTCTGCCTTTGAGGCATCCTTAATCCATGTGATGAGGATTGACACTAGAAAACAGAGCTGTTCTGTACCTGGGATAGGAATGTACAGTATGTGATAGATTTTGAAACTAGAATGATTTAATTACTGGGATAGTTGGTACTGACATGTTTTTATTTAGGCTACTTCGTTCACTAAGTGTAGCTGCATCTGTTTCATTTGTTCTGAAATGCTATCTTTCCCATCAAACACTACGTGTCCTTTAAGCCCCTGTCACACTGTCCCGAAATTGACACCCGATGGACACACGATAAAGGAAATGTTCAAATTCGGCTCTGATCGTAGCAACATCGGGCCATTCGTGAGGGCATCTAAGCCATCGTATGACCGTCGGTGGAGTTTCTCAGGCTCCGGCAGCAACTTCGTGAGCGGCAACTTCGTAAGGCACTTGTGAGGGCATCTTGTCAAATCGTGTCATTTTCGTGTTATCATCGGTGCATTCACCCTCACTCTGATCGGGGCGAATGCCCGATGGCACCGATGATAACAAGATACCCTCACGATGGCCTTACGAAGGGCAAAATGGACACACAAATTCAACACGAAAATGAACCTTCGCAAGGTCCTTCTGCAATTTTTTGGCATGCCAAAGATTTTGCCACCGCTCACGAAGTTGCTGCCGGAGCCTGAGAAAATCCACCAGCGATTATACGATGGCTTAAGATGCCCTCACGAATGGCCCGATGTTGCTACGATCACAGCCGAATTTGAACATTTCCTTTATCGTGTCCATCGGGTTGTTTTATTGCACAACAAAATCATGTAAACATAGTATGTAAATAAACCAATTTGTGTTCTGTGAAACTAAAAAGGATATAATATATTATTTTGAAGGAGAGTTGACAGGAAGTTGTTGTTGCTATGGAAACAACATTACGGAGAAAACGTAATATTTTCTACATATAAAGACGGATAAAGTAAAGAACAAAGTCTGAAGATATCAGTACAGTATCATAGTACTGTAACATAATTGTTTTTGGTACTTTCATTGCAGTTGTATGTCTTAAATGTAATGTAAATGTTGCCTTCGTGTGTGGTTCGGGGCCATCTTCGTGCGAAATTCACAATTCCATATTCGTGTGTCCATCGGGTGTCAATTTCGGGACAGTGTGACAGGGCCTTAAGGGACGGACAACAATGTACTTAAACTTAATTCTAAAATGTTGCAAATATAATTAGACTCTTTCAACAACTTAGAGATGAAAAAGTAACATGACAGACATAAATCCCTTGTGAAGCTTTATTGTTTAAACTCCATCCTTTTAGTGCTTTGTTATTTTAATTAGGAGAGATTAAAGGAAGTGGTTTTTTATTTTCCTTTTTTAATCTGTCTTTACAAGAAGTGCATATTTTGTTTTATCTTTGCAGTATTATTTGATATGAGCTCAATGTGTATTATGGCTAATCTCTTAATTGTGTATGTGCTATTCTGGTGATGATCATAAACTATTCATTGTCTTTTTATTATATGTGTGCTAATATGAACACTTGGTAACTGACTAGACTTTGTTGTAAAAAGGTAATTTAGCTCACAGGAGCCGGTGTTTTATATGAAGAAAGAGTCTGGAAGTGATATTGTGACTGGCTAGGTAAGGGACATTTTAAAAATACTCACTAAAATCATTCTAAATAAACAGAACGCCAAGAAGAAAGAAACCAATGATAATCTCAGCAAATATGCTCAAAGGCAAAGTGACCATCTTTGAGCTAAAAATAGCGTGAACATCGCACGTGTGTTATAAGATGAAAAGCCCTCTCAGATGTGAGGATCGGACAGATATGAATACATTGCTTTTCAACTAGCCTAATTATTTGCTTTTTCTCTCAGCCGAAGTGATTGTTTGATAACTGTTATACTTTAACTACTTAGATGTTTTTTTGTGAAGACAGCACACATAGTCCTCTAACTCTGATAAAAAAACATTGTGTGTAATTGACAAGCAGGTTAGTATTATGCTTTGTTCGTTATTCTGGCGTCCAGGAGAGACGCTTTAGAAAAGGAGACTAAATGGAGTCTCTGAAAAGTTTCAAATGGGTACTTTAATTAAAAAAGGCGAGGTAGTGTTACAAGAAGAATATTGTTCAGTCAGAAAAACAGCTGTGTTCTGGCTCTCGTGAGCGAAGGGATGAGAGCGAGAACTACTTTTTCAGCTGTTAAATATCCTCTGCTGGCTCCTCCCTGTGTGCCGGTTGGCGCTGCTGGGGGCCGGCCCTCCACGTCTTCAATGTTCGTTGTTGCGCATAACAGAGGATTCAGACATTGTACATTAAATATATAACTAAACACGCATTTTCTCCTCCTTATCTCTTTCATCACTTTTCATTTAATACATTTTAAACGCTGTAATCAATACTCCAAAAATACAGGAAATACCTCACGGCTGGTATCATTTCCGGTAGTTCCGGATGTTGTCTCATAGCTACCCACGTCTGCAAACAAACTTATTCAAATAAACTGTACCTTCATTTAATATTCAGCAATGATAATATCTCGACGTCTATAGTTGTAGTGGTGAAATCAGTAGGTTTCGGTGTGCAACACTCCGTATCATATCGCTACTAAATTCACCTTTATAGTAAATGGTATACCATATAATGGTATGGTATATAACACTAGGGCCACCAGGGTGGGTGGAGGGGGTCTGGAGGACGGGTTTTGGGCTGACAGCCCAAGAGCACAGCGGAGGACCCGGAAGGGATCTCGGACGGACGGCCCGGGGGCAAGGCAGAAGCCGAGAAGGGGGACTCGGGCGGACGGCCCGGGGGCAAGGCAGAGTCCAAGGGTGGGGTCTCGGGCGGACGGCCCGGGGGCAAGGCAGAGTCCATGGAGGGTCGAAGGCCACAGCGGGCGAACTCAGGGGGCCGAGCATGAGGGCGAAGGCAGTGGCAGGAAGAGTAAGGGGGCCGGGCCCGAGGGCGAGGACCGTGGCCGGGAAAGTCAGGGGGGCCGGGCTCGAGGGCGAAGACCGCGGCACTCAGGGGGCCGGGCTCGAGGGCAAAGACCGCGGCTCTCAGGGGGCCGGGCTCGAGGGCGAAGACCAGACAGCTCCGGAGGCCGGGCAGGGCCCGGTGTCGGCCGAACAGGAACCGGAGCCGGTGGGACAGGCTTCGGCAGGATCCCCCACGGAAGAGGACCAGGAGTTGGCAGGACCCCCGGCGAGACAGGTGATGGCGGGGCCTCCAACGGAACAGGACAAGGGGTTGGCAGGACCCCCGGCAGAAGAGTTGTCGGCGTGACCCCCAGAGGCACAGGACTTAGGGTTGGCAGGATCCCCGGCCGAAGAGTAGTCAGCGGGACCCCCAACGGCACAAGACACAGGGCTGGCAGGACCCCCGGCATAAGAGTAGTCGGCGGGGCCCCCAACGGGACAGGACATGGAGTTGGCAGGACCCCCGGCAGGAGAGTAGTTGGCGGGACCTCCAACGGCACAGGACACAGGGCTGGCAGGACCCCCGGCAGAAGAGCAGTCGGCGGGACCCCCAACGGGACAGGAGATGGAGCTGGCAGGACCCCCAGCGGAACCTCCAACGGCACAGGACATAGGGTTGGCAGGACCCCCGGCAGAAGAGTAGTCGGCGGAACCCCCAACGGGACAGGACATAGGGTTGGCAGGACCCCCGACAGGAGAGTAGTCGGCGGGACCTCCAACGGCACAGGACATAGGGTTGGCAGGACCCCCGGCAGAAGAGTAGTCGGCGGGACCCCCAACGGGACAGGACATAGGATTGGCAGGACCCCCGGCAGGAGAGTAGTCGGCGGGACCCCCAACGGGACAGGACATGGAGTTGGCAGGACCCCCAGCGGAAGAGCAGTCGGCGGGACCCCCAACGGGACAGGACATGGAGCTGGTAGGACCCCCGGCAGGAGAGCAGTCGGCGGGACCTCCAACGGCACAGGACACAGGGTTGGGAGGACCCCCGGCAGAAGAGTAGTCGGCGGAGCCTCCCACGGGACAGGACATGGAGTTGGCAGGACCCCCAGCGGAACCTCCAACGGACCAGGACATTGGGTAGGGACTTGAGACGTGACTCGAGAGGGGACTTGAGAGGAGACTCGAGAGGAGACTTGAGAGGGGAACCACGGGGGAACTAGAGAGGGGACTCGAGAGGGGACTTGAGAAGAGACTCGAGAGGAGAACAAAGGGGGGACTAGAGAGGGGACTCAAGAGGGGACTTGAGAGGGGACTCGAGAGGGGACTAGAGGAGGGACTAGAGGGGGGACTAGAGGAGGGACTAGAGGAGGGACTAGAGGAGGGACTGGAGAAGGGAGGAGGGACTAGAGGAGAGACGAGAGACAAGGGACTTGAGAAGGGAACTCAAGAGGTGACTAGAAAGGGGACTCAAGAGGTGACTTGAGAGGGAACTCGAGAGGGAACTTGAGAGGGAACTCGAGAGGGGACTCGAGAGGGAACTTGAGAGGCAACTCGAGAGATGACTTGAAAGGGAACTTGAGAGGGAACTTGAGCGGGGACTCAAGGGGGAAACTGAGAGGTGGCTTGAGAGGGAACTCGAGAGGAGACTTGAGAGGTGACTTGAGAGGAGACTTGAGAAGTAACTTGAGAGGGCTCTCGAGATATGACTTGAAAGGGAACTCAAGAGGGGACTGGAGAGAGAACTTGACAGGGGACTCGAGAGGAGACTCGAAAGGGGACTTGAGAAGGAATTTGACAGGGGACTCGAGAGGGAACTTGAGAGGTGACTTGAGGTGACTTGAGAGGTGACTTGAGAGGAGACTTGAGAGGTGACTTGAGAGGTGACTTGAGAGGGCTCTCGAGAGATGACTTGAAAGGGAACTGGAGAGGGGACTGGAGAGGGAACTTGACAGGGGACTTGACAGGGGACTCGAGAGGGGACTTGAGAGGAAACTGGAGAGGAAACTGGAGAGGGGACTCGAGAAGGGACTACAGTAGGGACTAGAGTAGGGACTTGAGAAGGGATTAGAGAAGGGACTTGGGAAGGGACTAGAGAAGGGACTAGAGAAGGGACTAGAGAGGGGACTAGGGAGGTGACTAGAGGAGGGACTATGGCAGCTGGGGTCAGAGCTGGGTCTGGAACCATGGCTGCTGGGGCTGGAAACATGGCCGGAACCATGGCTGCTGGGGCCAGAACTGGGTCTGGAACCATGGCTGCTGGGGCCAGAACTGGGTCTGGAACCATGGCTGCTGGGGCCAGAACTGGGTCTGGAACCATGGCTGCTGGGGCCAGAACTGGGTCTGGAACCATGGCTGCTGGGGCCAGAACTGGGGCCGGAACCATGGCTACTGGGGCCAGAACTGGGTCTGGAACCATGGCTCTTGGGGCTCGAAACATGGCCGCTGGGGCCGGAACGGGGCCGGAACCATGGCTGTTGGGGCCAGAACTGGGGCCGGAACCATGGCTGCTGGGGTGAGAACTAGGTCTGGAACCATGGCTGCTGGGGCCGGAACCAGGGCCGGAAACATGGCCGCTGGGGCAAGAACTGGGGCTGGAACCATGGCTGCTGGGGCCGTAACTGGAGCCGGAACCATGGCTGCTGGGGGCAGAACTGGGTCTGGAACCATGGCGGCTGGGGCCAGAATTGGGGCCGGAACCATGGCTGCTGGGGCCAGAACTGGGTCTGGAACCATGGCTCTTGGGGCTCGGGCTGCTAGCCTGGACTTCTTTTAGGAGCCGTTTGGAGGCTCTGTGGACCTCCAAAAGCCAGACGAGTTCCAGAGAACGGCTCCTGGACAGGAGCAGGAACTGGGGCAGAAGCAAGGGTTGACTAGAGAGGGGACTAGAGGAGGGACTTGAGTAGGGACTCGAGAAGGGACTAGAGAAGGGACTAGAGAAGGGACTAGAGAAGGGACTAGAGAAGGGATTAGAGAAGGGACTTGGGAAGGGACTAGAGAAGGGACTAGAGAAGGGACTAGAGAGGGGACTAGGGAGGTGACTAGAGGAGGGACTATGGCAGCTGGGGTCAGAGCTGGGTCTGGAACCATGGCTTCTGGGGCTGGAAACATGGCCGGAACCATGGCTGCTGGGGCCAGAACTGGGTCTGGAACCATGGCTGCTGTGGCCAGAACTGGGTCTGGAACCATGGCTGCTGGGGCCAGAACTGGGTCTTGAACCATGGCTGCTGTGGCCAGAACTGGGTCTGGAACCATGGCTGCTGGGGCCAGAACTGGGTCTGGAACCATGGCTGCTGTGGCCAGAACTGGGGCCGGAACCATGGCTACTGGGGCCAGAACTGGGTCTGGAACCATGGCTCTTGGGGCTCGAAACATGGCCGCTGGGGCCGGAACGGGGCCGGAACCATGGCTGTTGGGGCCAGAACTGGGGCCGGAACCATGGCTGCTGGGGTGAGAACTGGGTCTGGAACCATGGCTGCTGGGGCCGGAAACATGGCCGCTGGGGCAAGAACTGGGGCTGGAAACATGGCTGCTGGGGCCGTAACTGGAGCCGGAACCATGGTTGCTGGGGGCAGAACTGGGTCTGGAACCATGGCTGCTGGGGCCAGAACTGGGTCTGGAACCATGGCTCTTGGGGCTCGGGCTGCTAGCCTGGACTTCTTTTAGGAGCCGTTTGGAGGCTCTGTGGACCTCCAAAAGCCAGACGAGTTCCAGAGAACGGCTCCTGGACAGGAGCAGGAACTGGGGCAGAAGCAAGGGTTGACTCCAAACGGAACACACCGATGCGTGTGGTGTCATAATGGGAATTGGGAGGCAGGGAGCCAGCCTGGCTGGGCTAGCAGGCAGGGGATAACACACAGGGAGGAAATCCAAAATCCAGCCAGGTAAGAATTTCACCAAGCCTGGCTTCTCCGTAGTCATCTGGCGCGCCTCTGCCAGAGCAGCCTCTCACTGCTGAACCCCGGACGCTCCCCTCCATCGATGAGAGCTGTTAGCCAAAAAAAAGGAAAAATCCAAATAATTCCTGCTCAAAAGGATCTGCTGGGTCCATATCTGGTTGGTTTGTACTGTTACGGTTGAGTGAAGGAAGCAGGACCAAATGCAGATAACGCTGAAAAAGCCTTTATTTCAAGGATAAATAAAAAATAATTAGGACAAGACAGAACACTCACCGGTGAACACAGTCACAAACAAAAGACGAACCAACACTGAACACAGGAAAAGACAAGACTAAATACAGGGAGGGGTAATCACAAGACGAGAAACAGCCGGGCAGGGGAGGAGAAACATTTGTATTGCACCCTTTACAAATGTTGTTGCAACTTCTTTCTGGTTTTTTATTTGTTTGCTCTATTACCTGATTATTGATTAAATGTAAAAGTAAATTAAGAAGCTCACCAATGTTATATTTTTTCTTTGATTAATCTGTACCTGCTGAGTCTGAGATGCACTGACTTTTACTCTGTCACCATTTTCTAAGATTAACAAAATGGTCTCTCCATATGATTATCCAGCATATTTGATTTCCAGTGAGAAATTATCATTGCAATTTAAAGAGCAGCACATGAGTGATGTTTGATGAAAAGGCAAAAAAAACATAAAACATTTGTTACTAAAATGAAGAAAAAACAGAAATACAACAGAATTGATACAATGAGACATTTCCATGAGATGAGTCAGCCCTTTATTGTGAGAGGATGTTTGCTGGGTGTGAGGATATGGACGCTTGTTGTCCAGGAAGTCACAAAACGTAGCAATTATGGGAGGATGCTTTTTTTTTAATAAGGATATCCTGTGCACACAACCCTGTCGTGTGATTGAGGTAACCAAGGGCATTGAAGAGAACTTATGAGATATTACCATTGTTCCCTGTCACACTTTTGGAGACTATTAAGTTAAGCATCTGTGTTGAATACATTCATTTTAATAGGGGACACAGCAACAAGTCCTGCATACTGTTGATAACTTGTTCTCACTTTATTAAGGCTTCAGTCCTTAGACTTTCATCATGTTTTGTTGCGTTCACAGTATCAATACTGTTAAATAAAGACCAGAAACCTATATAAAACACAGCAGCAAAGGGAAACTCAAAAAAAGAATAATAGGGCCCCTTTAAATCTTTCTAAAAGTTCTGGAATATTTCCTGAGTGCCGGGAGCCTGAATGGCCTTGTTTTTTATATTAGCCAGACTTTGATGTACAGATCAGTCTGCTTCACAAAGCTTTGTATTGTGGCTTTACTCTCTCAGTTATTGAATTATTTTGGCACCACTGCTGTCACTGCTTGCTGTCTCTTTATATATGCTGGCTTCAGTTTGTATCTTTAGCTTGTGATGCTGTGCACAAAGCCATAAAGACAAAGACAAATACACAAACACATATTATGACTTGTATTTTTCATGTTTAATTTATATCTTTTTCCTGGTGGATATTTTTCTGCACTGCACATTACACATAGAGTGTGTGTAAAAAATAAGCCTTTAAGTTATTTAATCCGAGTAGAGTAAGAGCAATGGTCAAAAGTGCTGTTACAGAAGTTTGCATTGCACCAAGAAACTGTATTAATGGTAAATGTACGAGGTGTGACTCGTAAAGCAAATGTACGAGGTAAACACGTACCAATCAGAGCTACTTAATAATAATAAGACCATCCAGACGTACAATACTGCGTGGCTATTATTAAATATTCATGGGTCCAGGTGATGGATTGGCACACTTTTTGCATCTCAAACACTAAGCAGTAAAACAAGCACGGTTGCTATGGTTTCTGGTGTGTTCACCAGATGTTTTCTGTCTTTGTGGAGCACCTGTTTCCTAATAAAGCTCCCTGGGAATTGAAGTGCATCTTCACAGGACACAAACCAGATATATTCACTTTATCTCTCTCCAAGATAAGCCACAGATAACACATGCACTCTCCAAGTAATGGGACTTAATATGTCTAAATGGGGCCTGAGAAACCAGTAACAAATTCACTATTAACCTTATGTTACTGTATATCTGGCCTTAAATCATGTTGTTAATAATTTGTTTATCCATCTGGATATACAGATTCAATTATATTGACCAGAAGACCAGATATACTCACATTTGAATAGCAATGACGTACATTGCAGAGAGGAACAAGTTGTTTTAGGTTTTGGATACACAGAGAAGATTTGTTAGTGGAAAGAAATCATCTTTTTTTTTTGTTCTTGATAAAAATAAAACTATATAAAATACCAGACTTATCTTAGATAACATGCATACAGTAAATAATGTTTATTATGTAAACCGATTTAGCCTTAGAAATGAGGAGACTCCTCACCCAGTATCAGACTAAACTAAGGTTGTTGGAGTTATTGACTGTCACAGTTAATGAAAATGAGCATCTGTAAACTCATAAATGTCCATTCATTTTTTAAATAAGCAATCTAGTAGCCATTGACTCTCTGCAAGGCAATAACCTCATAATAAAAACTAAAGGATTCCAGAAAAACATGAACAATTTGTGCTTAATCTTGTAACACAATTCCTTACCCTTTAAGTATTACATTTCAGTTCACACACACACACACACACACACACACACACACACACACACACACACACACACACACACACACACACACACACACACACACACACACTCCTACACTCATACACATAGCGGCATGTGATCTGTCCTGATGCGTTTTAGTTCCAATGCTGCGCACTGCTGGTCAGGAGCGATACTGCATGTTTATTTCTCCAAAAAACTAATTCATCTGGAAAAATGGGAAAAAAGAAAAATCGTATTTACGCTTACAAAACCTTTTATAAAATAAAGATCAGCTCTATTACTCACAGCATTACATATGTTTTTACTACATATTTGGCCTCCATTTCTACATATTTGACCTCCTGTTGTGAAGAATGTCCCACATATTTTCATACATATTGTCTCCAGATGGAATCACAGTCTAGTCATTTCTAATTTGGAGCTCATTGGCTTCATATTTATAAAACGTTGCTAAGGATAATATCAGTGAAACCAAATGATTCTTCTTTCCTTTTTTTACACCTAAATGTATGATGCACCGACTTAAAATAATCCAAACAGAACAACAACAATATTTAGAGTTTTGTGGTTTTTAACAGCTGGTCAGGATTCAAAGTTGAGTTGTTGTGGTTTTGGGAGTCAAGCTTGTTTGGTTGATTGATAACTCCCCTCAAGTCTCATTTCCTGCAAACAAACACTGCTCAGCTGCATATCTTGCTTATCATGATAGATAGCTCACCCAAAAATATCCTCTTACTTGGATTCTGCCTGTGATGCATATCTAACATGCAGCCACTCTTTTGGGGTCTGTTCGACAGCTTCCTCATTTATAACCACCATTTACTTCATGAAACTATAATTTCTGAATAGTTCCGACCAGCAGATCAGAGAGTTTTGACGTGTGTGCCTTCAAGGAAATATCAATCAATGACACCAAAAACAACATGAAGCCCAAATAAATCCTCTTTCATGATTTCTACCTTTCCCATGCCCACCAAAGAGTGGTCTTACTTGGAAAGGTGGAAGGCCAGGCCAGGAGTGACGCATGGGAACCTCTAAGCAGTGTGGGAAAGTAACTTTGGCCAGGCAGGTCAAAAGTCAGATGTCTGTGAGATATTGCCCAAAAAGTGCTTTTAATACCAGCCTGTAAGGCCTAGTTGTAGGCACCTTGATTCCATATTTATATTAATGACAAATCAAGTAACCATGTGTAATTGGAAAGGGATCGCCCATAGTGATGAACCAACAACAATCATCACCCAATAAAGTGTTTTACCCACTTCTAACACGGGTATGACAACAACTTATAAGGGTGATAAAATATTGTGTCAACAGCTTCTTAAACGTTCTACCAAGTGGCCACAAGATCGATTATTACAGCTTTTAAGTCTCTTGAAGTTGTAAGCGACCATTTGCAACAGTGACAGAGCAACAATATATTAATTTGGAGGTAAAGGACATCCGGTGAATGTAAGTACAGTTTTTTATTTCCTTTTTAAATGCTTCACTTTCTTCACCAGCTAGTCGCTAACTTTGTCTGTCTGCTGGTTGGTGGAGGTAGTTTACAAGTTGTTTCTAACAGCTTTTGATGTAAACAGCTGTCTGCCTTACCAGAAAAGGACACTTTAAGAGCAGTAAGAGTCGACCAACAATTAGCTGTAGGCCAGACAGCTTAACAATGAGTTGACAATCACTATAAAGTCAATGAAAGCTGCAGATTCAGGTTATAATCATCTGTAAGTTTATCATTATTATCAAAAACTTTCCTTGTTTTCACTTTGTCCTTTGATGCAATCTAAATTATATTTTAAATGTTTTATTAAATCTGGTTTGAAAGTAATTAGATTATTTTAAAACATACAGTAGAAGACATTTTGTTTTGTATATTCATTAGTTGCACACAAGTAAACATTATCATTATTATTAATTATAGAGAGTTGAATTATAGGTCAAACTTGATGCAATACAGTGTTTTTGTTGTAAGTAAGTCATCACTGTCTGTCTGGATATACTGCGCCTAACCACTCGATCATTTTCTGGAAACTCTGCCCTTGCTGGCGTCACTCTGACATAAACCCCCACATATCCTACTTGCTGGTCGGTACAGTACTAAAACACGACCTCAACCTGACAGGCCAGATACTCTGTGATCCTGTATAACCCAGTGAGAACCAGGACAGAATGATAAGTTGCTAAGCTTTGTCGGGTCAGAGCACTACGTCACTAAAATATACGGCATGACAAATTGAGCTGTTGATGTTGTAAATCTATTATCTTTCAATTTACACACGGCATCTATTGCACATCTGTCCATCCTGGGAGAGGGATCCCTCCTTGTTTGCTCTCCCTGAGGTTTCTTCCATTTTCCCCATTAAACTGTGGGGTTTCTTTGGAAGTTTTTCCTTGTCCGATGTTAGGGTCCAAGGATAGAGGGTGTCGTATTGTCATATTCTGTACAAACTGTGAAGTCCACTGAGACAAATGTAACATTTGTAATATTGAGCTATATAAATCAACATTGATTGATTGATTGATTGATTGATTGATTGATTGATTGATTGATTGATTGATTGATTGATTGATTGATTGATTGATTGATTGATTGATTGAATAGAGCACACTGCAGGGCTAAGCCACACTGCAGGGCTCAGCCATATGTTATAATATGAACCCATCAACGACCTTGAACTGAAGTTACAGATGTTTCATGTCCTTCCCTCTTGGCCTGTGTTGTGAGAATCAATACTGGAGTGGTAAACAAGCTGCAGTGAACATTGCATGATGAGAGTAATCACAAGCAGAAGGTCAACAGAGAGGTGTAAAACCTGTCCGCTTTACAGATATGGAATCGAAGGCTGTGAGAAAAAGAGACAAGGCAAGCTAAATGTTATCAACTGCAGGACAATCTGCAATTTACATTCAACAATGATAACATTTTCACGAAATCAGCCTTTTTATAAAACCTCATCTAATTAAAGTTATACATAAACAGTTGTGTATAAATCGATGAAGATCAAATTTAATCAAAAGTTTATTTGTAAGCAATTTAAAACAAATAAGTCAACTTTCAATCAATCTAAAAGTTCTCACAGGCCCTGCAGACAAGGTGTCCATCCTACTGACGTCAGCAATATCAGCAGCTCTGCACCCCTGCTTTCTGTCTTCAATGTTTTTCAAGAGGTCAAAGGTCAGACCTCTCACAGGGACCTGGTTATCACAGTAAGGGTTGTGGGACCAAGGCAGAAGGGTAGAGGGGGTTGGGAGGAGGAAAGCAGAGCTTGTTTTCAAGTGGTCACCCCCAGCAGAGCTCCCATCCAGTCAGTGGCATATAGGTGAGGCATATGGGGAAGAGCACTTGGTATAAAGGGAGTCGAGGCAGCAGTACGGGAGGGAGAGCAGCAGCTTTCATATCCGCCATTTTAATAATATTCGATATTCTGGAATTTTCTTAAACCTGGGAAAATCCACTTTGCATATACAGCCTCCATTTCTGGTCTGTATTTTCCACCTGTCATCACCATGGCTCTGTTGATGAATTACTGGATGTTTTTGGTTGCTTTGTTTTCGACAGTGACATGGACCCATGCCTTGAGAAGGTGAGACTTTTACATATAAAACTGTCTTCTTGGCTTGAACAAAACAAGAAGACATAAACAACAAAAATAAACAAAGGAAAACAAATGTTTTATTGGTCAAAGTTATTGTTTTCAGCATTCAGACTAACATATGTTTTTGTTCATTGTTCTTGCTGAGAGCACTGAGAGCAAGCATTCTGGCATTATTAAAGCATCATTGTTAAAATGGGATGGTGACCAGGCATATGTAGTTGATATGTAGTATGGAAATAGTACTTCATGTAAACATAGTATTTCTTCTTTTGTCACAAAGTCTTTACGTTTCTGCCGCAATACATTAATAATGTCTGTTCTGTTTCCAGAATCTCCCTGCACAAGATGCCCTCTATCCGAGAGACACTGAGGGACATGGGTGTTTCTGCAGAGCAGATCCTAAATGAGTTAGCCGAGAAGAGCGCAGACGACAAAAACGGAACTGTTCCCACCCCTCTAACCAACTACTTAGACGTGAGACAATTTTGTGTGCTATATATTTAAAGAACATTTCTGAAAATCTATTGTCTGTTTTATGAAGGCTCAATTTAGTAGAAACCGACATGCTCACATGTAATTTAATTTGATGTCTGCTAAAAAAAGACACTTTAGTTTTGAGGGTTTAAGCAACCATGGGCTTTGAAGCTTGTCTTTGGCAAAACTCCAAACTTCTTACAGAATAAAACAGCAAATACGATTGCCTTTAGATTTAAACTTTTGATTCATGTAATAATTGTATCATCATCAGTGGCATCGTTAAAGACCTCAAATTCAATTTGTGTTAACTGCACAAAAGAAGGATTTGAAAGACATCATCAAACAACATCAACACGACAAAGGAATTAGCTGGTTTAGGAAAGTCAGGAAATAGATCACCATAACTGTATAATTGTATTTATTATCTCTAACAGACCCAGTACTTCGGGGAAATCAGTATTGGCTCTCCACCCCAGTTGTTCAACGTGGTCTTTGACACCGGCTCCGCCAACCTGTGGGTGCCTTCGCAAAGCTGCTCACCTTTCTCCACCGCCTGTTGTAAGTGTCCACGACCCAGAAAATAACTTTTAGTTACAGCTGCAATAAGGCCTTTACAGTTAGAGCAAAAACTCTACTGTTTTGGTACTGTAGCAGGCACCTGTTTTAAAGGAAAAAGCTCTGAAAACCAAGTATTCCACAAATATTCCACTACCTGCTCAGCACCTCTTTGACAGTCTAGCAGCTAACTGGCAAAGAAAGTGCATTACTTAACAGCTAAAGAATGACATATTTTCCTCAGAAGTCGGTGCACACCAAAAGGATAGTGAAAGTTGGGCTCCATTTGCATCTTTGGGTTCAAGAAAAGCACTATAGAAATAACATTTATTATTTATTATTATTTTCAAGTTTCCAAGAAACACATGAAGGATAAAGTCGTATTTGACGGATGTGTAAAATTTCACGATATTAACTTAAATGTGGTTTGCAACTGGTGTGGTTTTTTCCAAAGTGGGCAAAAAACGAAATGTTAATGCAGTTGTAATTGTTATTTTCATATAAATGAGACTCAAGAATCATTGTTTGGTAAAGCTTCCAAACTACTTTGACAACTCAAATGAATTTTGAACTTTTAGTCACTCACAACAGATACGATGCCTCCCAATCTCGCACTTATGTTGAGAACGGAACCGGTTTTTCCATCCAGTATGCTGCAGGGAATGTCAGGGGATTTCTGAGTGAGGATGTGGTTGTGGTAAGTTGTTCATTAAACCAGTTTAAAAACAAAGAATTTGTTTTTTTTCTAACAAACTGTTTCTTTAATGTCCTGCCACGGCCTCCACTCCCAACATGTGACTCTGAGCTTGTGTGCAGGTTGGTGGGATCCCTGTAGTTCAGGTGTTTGCTGAGGCAGCCTCTCTGTCTGCCATGCCCTTCATCTTTGCCAAGTTTGATGGAGTCCTTGGGATGGGTTACCCAAACGTGGCCATCGACGGCATTACTCCCGTGTTTGACGGTATCATGTCTCAGCATGTCCTCACGGAAGAGGTGTTCTCTATCTACTACAGCAGGTGTGTGAAATCCAGTAAACTCATCCAGCTTGTATGAAATAAACAGAAGATAAATCGTTAGATGTGTAAGATGATTGAGACAAAACAAATATTCCACTGCTAGCAAGAACATATAGATTACACTTGTGTTTGTTTTGAATGAAACAACGATTACAAAAATAATAATGATTTAACATAGCTTTGTCAAGAATTTAATTTATTAACTGCAAAATAGAAATATAATAATGTCTTATTAAATATCTGTTATGAAAATGTTGTAATCTTACTGGTAAAGTTGAAGAAAAAATGTTATTAAATTACATCCTATGAGCTGATTTTGGATCTGGTAGATTCAACCGAGTGCTTGAAGAAAATACGTACTCTCTATTTATCAATCTCAGTTTTGTCCATCGAAACCAGTTGAGGAAAAATGGTTCCCTGGGATTTTTCTAGGAAAATTCACAAGTATGAAAGGTCATGGGAGGTCATGGAACGGTTTTTTAAATGTGTTTTCAGGGATCCAAAACACTCCCCAGGTGGAGAGCTGGTTCTTGGTGGCACAGACCCAGATTACTACAGCGGAAACTTTAACTATATGGACACTAAAGAGACTGGCAAATGGGAAGTCAACATGAAAGGGTGAGAATTGTTCTTAATACATAAAACATTATGTGTATTTGCACTCATTGAGAAACAACACGTTTTATTGTGCAACCCTTCATGCTTCCAGGGTTTCTGTGGGTATGGAGATGATGTTTTGTGCGGAGGGCTGCACAGCAGTGATCGACAGCGGCTCATCCTACATTACAGGCCCGGCGTCCTCTGTGTCCGCGCTGATGAAAAACATCGGAGCACACCTGGATGAAAGTGGAGTAAGTTTTTAAGCATGCAACATAGTTTCCCACAGATACGTTAGTCTGTAAAAGAAAAGTCATCAACCCATTATCACCCTTTGATTTGTTTTGTTCATCAGTACAAAGTCAACTGTAACACTGTCAAGATGTTGCCCAGTGTCACTTTCCACCTGGGGGGCCAGGAATACTCTCTCACTTGGGAGGATTATATCTTATGGGTAAGAAGGATGATACATACTGAATCATATTTATATAAACATGCAGTTGTGGAATGCAATCAAGTGCAATCACTCAAGAAGTGTACCTAAATACAGTTTTAAGGAGTTTTTAAAACGTAATACTTCTACTACACTACATGTCAGAAAGGTATATTTATGTGCTGTATTTAACTCACAGCTGCAAATACTTACAACGCATGTTTTAGTTATTTAGCTCATTAGGCTTGGTCAAATTGCTACGAACATATGCTGGAATTTGTGTGGGTTTTAAACCTTACTGCTTATACTTTAAGTACACAAGAAGATTGTACTATTGTATTTTGACTTTTAATTTAAACAGATTATATTTACATTGTGTTGTTGCTGCTTTTACTTAACAAAGTCAAAGTCAACTTTATTGTCAATCTCGAAATATGTTTGTACACACAGAAAGATCGAAATACTGTTTCCCACAGTCCCGACGTATAAAATAACACATTAAAGGTCCCATGACATGGCCATTTCCATTGATCATAATTCCATTGTTGAGGTCTACTAGAATAGATGTACATTGTTCAATGTTCCAAAATCACATTGGTTTCTCATACAGCATCTCTGTATAGTATGTGTATTCACTCTCTGTCCTAAATGGCTTGTTGGAGCTCCTGCCCCCCCCCCTCCCTATGAGGCCACTGTGCTCTGATTGGTCAGCTCGCCCACTCTGTACTGATGAGTCCACCACCGTTACAGCGGCACATCTGTGATTATGTATTACAATGGCGTTTGTTGGCAACCAGAAAATTACACCAGTAATGACAAACAGATGAGAATGCTGCGTGGGGTCTGGGTGCCATGTTGGCGGGACGTTGCGGGGCTCGCTGCTCCACCCTTTGAGGCTCAAGGAGCGGACAGTGTGAGCTGGATTACTGGTGTTGTTTCCTGGTTGCTGCATGGGGTCTGCAAGAGGAGCTCCGCGGATTGGTCCATTTGGACCTGGGTATCGTTACGTCACTATACTCAGGAAGAAAAAAATGGAAAAAGAAAGATCTCCAAAGAGGCGTTCTGGGGCATTGTAGACAGGTATTTTCTGTGTTAGAGTGTTACTCGCTACAGGGTGTACTTTGAGGGTTTGTGACTTTGCAGACCGTTTACATGCAGAAAAAGCTACATAACACACAAGGGAACGGGTAATAACCGGAAAAGCATGTCATGGGACCTTTAAAATACAAGAATACTCAATTACAAAAAAACACAAAATAACCGTTTACTTCAAGTAAGCAGGAACTATTTCCATAGCAGTAATGTAAAGGATCTGAGTGCTTCTTCCATCACTGTATATATGCTTCTCTTATAGTGTCTTGTTATAAATCTGACTTTTCCTTGTGGCTGCAGCAAACCCAGATCGAAGCGGACGTCTGCACCGTCACCTTCAGGGCCTTGGATGTGCCGCCCCCTACAGGTCCCATGTGGATTTTGGGAGCCAACTTCATTGCCCGCTACTACACAGAGTTTGACCGCCGCAATAATCGGATAGGATTTGCTACAGCAGTCTGATGGGAAGATAAACCTAAGCCATGTTGCTCTGTTTTCTTTTTCTCTATCTTTGCTGCTATCTCCTCTTCATCCATTTTTCGCTTCGGTTAGTTTTAACGGTAACTCATGACCAAACTACATCCGTTATATATATATAAAAGGTAAAGAGCAGTGCACATTTAGGAATATCAGCATCTTATATATTGCATTATGTGTAACAAATGCACTGAATGCATTCTAAACGTTTTCTATTTATTTATAAGCCGCATCTTCCAGCAAATGCAAAGTGTGTGTGTGCTGGTGTCTGTGTGTGAGACTGTGCTTAAAATGATCACATAGCTACAGTGGAAAACCATACATGTGTTGTACTGACTTGACAAGAATAAACTTGTTTACATGGATGTAAATTAGACCCAAGCCAGACTGCATTAATAACTGCATTGTTTTCCTACAAATGTGTCTAATGCATTTTGTGACCATGGGAAAGTCAAGTTGAAAACCAATTGCTGTATCACAGTAGTCATGGAAGTATTTTCACAGCGTGATGTGTAATGGTGCTGTTCTCCCACAGAAGTTGCTTCTTTACACTGGGGCTTTATCTTTGGTAGCCATCAGTTACAGTAGGAGTGAGGGACATATATGTTGTCACATATACATTTCTTAAACAAAGTTATTTCTGCTCTATAGTTTTAATGCAACCTGTGGTCCCTTTCACTGAGCAATGGACTTTCTTTCTGTTTTGAAAAAAGCAAACATTTTAAATGTTGTAATCCGAGTAACTCTGTTTAGAGTAAAACTCTTAATTTTTGTATCGCATTGAAGCTCATCATGAAAAGCTCTGAACAACAAAATCCTTAAGGAGTAAACATTCATCTTGGTTTGTGATTTAGGGATCGACCTGAAAAACACGGTTATTTCTGCTTACTTAGCAGGGAGAAGAGGCACAAGATAACAAAACAATAAAGGCACATATTCAGCAGATGCAGTTGTCAGATGTTTTTGTCTAATTTTCTCGAAATTGGTTAAGAAAGTCCTCTCATACTTCAATGATTTGACAGTGAGAGTGCCATATGCTTCCTTCCTCTCACATCCATGAATTGTCCTCTTTTAGATTGTATCTGTTGACAGTCGACAGTGAGGTGAAAGTGCATATCTCTTTACTGGAATTTCATCAACACAATCAGACCATTGCTTAAGCATTTCTTACGATAGGCTATAGTTCAACAAAGCTACTCAGGCTGGAAATGAGCCGCCGCAATCAAAATGAAACCTCTAACTTGTAGTGTGACTGCCAAATATTTGTATAGCTCAAGTCTTGAAACTGATATGCTGCAAAAACGTTCACTCTTGGATAATCACCCTCTCTTGCTTACAAATTCCATCTATTAATAATGGAAGTTTCTAACATGTTGTCATCGTTGCATATTGATGTACTTTTTCATAGTATTTATAAATGTATCATCAATTCAAGCCAAATATCCTTAATCGTCCTCCATTCGTCTTAAGTCCAGAGGGTTCTCTCATACTGTACAGAATATAATTCATACATTGTGAACATTATGAATCGATTCAATTTCTTGCCCAGCGTTAGATGAGAAGATTGACACAACCGTACATATGTGTCCCATCAATATGAAGCTGGAGCTAGCAGACACATGCTGTCCTTTGTACTCCACTACATTTATTTTGCACCTTCTACCACATTATTATTTATTAAGCTCCCCAGTAGTACAAAAAATAATCAAAATAAACCCCTATGAAAAGTATTTGGTCTTTCAATGGCCCATTCTGCAAAATGAGTACTTTTACTTTTGGTATATTGTGATGCTAAGACTTTTGTACTTTACATTACATTACATTGCATTGCATTTAGCTGACGCTTTTATCCAAAGCGACTTACAATAAGTGCGTTCGACCAACAAAATACAAACTTGAAGAAAACAGCATCATATAAGTACATCAGGTTTCATAGAGCCAAACATTTCAAGTGCTACTCAACTGGCTTTAGATAAGCCAGTCCTTTATTAGTATATAAGTGCTTTGTTAATAGTTATATCGCTCGAAGTGGAGTCGAAAGAGATGAGTTTTCAGTTTGCGCCGGAAGATGTGCAAGCTATCTGCCGTCCTGATGTCAATGGGGAGCTCATTCCACCATCTTGGTGCCAGGATAGCAAACCCACGTGTTTTCGCCGATGGGAACTTGGGTCCCCCTCGCAGCGAGGGTGCAGCGAGTCGTTTGGCTGATGCAGAGCGTAGTGCACGCGCTGGGGTGTACGGTTTAACCATGTCCTGGATATAGGAAGGGCCAGATCCATTCGCAGCATGGTAAGCAAGTACCAGTGTCTTGAAGTGGATTCTAGCAGTTACCGGAAGCCAGTGACTTTTTGTACTTTTACTTACAATTTTGAATGCAGGACTTGTAACTGAGTTTTTGTTCACTGCAGTACTTTTACTTAAAGGTGGGGTAGGTAATTCACTTCAGAAACACTTTTTGTTATATTCCATGGAATGCTCTTAACATCCCGATAGCAATGAATATATTAAATGCTTTGACAATAAATGCATACAAAAATGTCATCTGTGGAAGCCGTAGTATTGTAAAAAGCACGACCAATCATTTTAGCCGGCCCGGCTAAAATAACTGGATGGCATACCTGCCTGTCAGCCTTCCATCTGTGCACAAATGTATCTCGTGCCCTCATTAGTCATGTGCGCGTTCGTGTGTTTTTTCGGCTGCGTACTTTCAAATTCTAGCGCACTCGAGCTGGTTTCTCCATTCTTACCTACCCTACCTTTAAGTTAATAATCTACTAGAGTACTTCTTCCATCTAAATGTTCCCAAACGCTTTGAAGAACCCAATGGTGGAAGAAGTGCTCAAAGTGGTTATAGTTTTATTTAATAAAGGTTACATCATTTCCTAAAACTTTTGGGCACTGTAGTTTTTTCAGGAAATATTACTCAACCACTTAGTGTATTTGTACATACTGTTTTCACCGGCGGATTAGTACACACTTGGCACTCTAATGTGTATTTCTCGCGAAAGTACACAACTTTAATTGTGTTCTTGATTCAATTATATTAAAAAGGAATCATTGCACGTGTGACCTGCCCCACCGGGGAGGGGGGGCTGCGATAATAAAAGGGGGTTAGGATACTTACTGTAACGCTAACCTGGGTTCCCCAATACGAGCCCTTAGGACAAGTCACGCAGATAAGAATAAAAGGATGGACAGGGACGCGGCCTCAAGTTCAAATGTTTACAAACGTTTATTATATAAATAATCAAGTAAAAGTTCAGTAATATAAAATGCAGATTAAAACTTATTCAGCTTTCCCAGTCGACACACCTAAGTCCCACGATTGAAGGCTGGCTCTGACAAGGAGAGAATAACTAGAATAATTACAATATCACACATATAGTGATAGTTAAATAGTTAAAAAGTGATTCTTCTGGCCAACTGCTGAGGGTTTCCCCCAAAACCACAATATCACCACGTGTATCTGTATTCGATCAACACTCACTGCAAATCACCCATATCTGCATGCAAAAAGTGCCCAGCAAACCACATGCTCCACTCCACAGTATGGCCAGGACCGTCACTGAAGAAGTATAAGCACAGAGACAGTATTAGACCTTGTGGGACAGGGTGGGTCGTTACAAGGAGGGTGCTGTAGCTTTAAAGATTTAAATCACTAGTTTGTACATAATACAACAAACTAGTCAATAAGCAAGACATAGAAGGTAGGCAAAACGGTAGCAAACTAATCCTAAAATAAATGGAGAAAGGAGATTAGAAATTGTATAAAGATTTATATGAATGTCCTTCAATGTACATTCAATTAATCTCCTACCTCTGATGCAAACGCATTCACTCAATTATCACCTCATTGGACACCTCCGCAACGGTGATTCTCTACACAGTCTCTGCTGGGGCTGTCAAGAAGCCTGGCGTTTACAGGCCACATGTTAACAATTTAGTGGTACACTGAATGTTACAAGTCCTAACAGCAGCTTCACATAGCTCGTATAGGGGGAATACACGCCTATCAGTCAGACAACGATAACTGGGACAAGAACACTCGTAATAGTCACAGCTGATTTGGGTGAGGAGTGAGTGGGCATTTAAAGTGTGGCGGGGAGATTGCTGAACTACGTACAGCTGCGCGTTTTCCTTATATGGAAGGGCCAGCTGACTAAAGAAGGGGGGGGTGTGTCTTAAAGGGCCAGTGGCGGCCCAGCCACGTGAAGAAATGATCTGACAGCTAATCCAGAAAACAGTAGCGCCGGCTACAATCTGCCCCCAATTTGTTGTATTGGCGACCCGCCGATATCACCCAGTACTATAACAGCTGATTAGTTCCAGAGTCTAAAATATGCAGCTACCATACCACTAAAACCAGGGACCCGAGAGGTTACAGCCCCAGGTAGCCTAACCTCTGCTACCTCAGGCAGGCGATGAGGGTTCGAGTGTTGACCCGCTGTTTTCCGAGCTGTTCTCCTTGGGGGCTCTGTCCCGCTTCCTGAAGCCACTGCGAGGGATGAGTTTAGAGGAGAACTATTAGAAGTGGCTGGTGTTATCTGGAGCGGTCTTGATTCTTCACCAAAGGACCTGGTCACCACAAAGAGACCATCACCCGCTTCTTCCTCAAGCGTGTCCCTGCCCATAGCCACGTGGTCCTCACTCTCAGTGGGGGCATTACTGGGGTCCTCTCTTGCAGATCCTTGAGGGCAAAGATTAGGAGGTACAGGTTTGATCATACATCGATGGAGGTGTTTCACTTTGTGGGGGATCTTCCAAGGGGGTCACGGAATATGTGGAGCCCCCAGCACTGGGGGCCTTGATCACCACATGGATGACTGGGCTCCACCGGTCCTGGATTTTGACTCTTCCTCTTCTGCTGTGGTCTCTCACGTAGACCAGCTGTTTTTCCTGCAGGTCGCTGGCATTAGCTCCAGCGTCTTGGCATTCCTTGCGAGAGTTTGCAGCTTTCTCCATTCTCCAACGTGCCCCGTCGTAGGCCACCTGTAGTCGTTTTTGATGCTCCTGGACCCAGGTTTCAACTCTTCTATGGGAAGGTTCTGGAACTCTTCCCAGGAGGAAGTCAACAGGTAAATGAGGCTCCTGTCCAAACATAAGGTAGTAAGGGGACTCACCGGTAGATTGGTGGATGGTGGTGTTGTCTGCAAACGTAACCTGAGGCAAGTATCTAGACCAATTCTGCTTCCTTTCAATTGGGAGTGTACGGAGTAAATCATGGAGAGTCCGGTTGAACCGCTCACACTGCCCGTTACCCTGGGGGTGGTATGGTGTAGTCCGGGTTTTTGTAGTAGAGTTCACATAGCTGTTGAATAAGGGCACTCTCAAAATTCCTACCCTGGTCAGAGAGTGAAGACGAGCGGCACTCCAAACTTGTAAAACCACTCTGTCACCAGAACATGTGCGACTGTTGAGGCACGTTGGTCCTTCGTTGCTACAGCCTGGGTGAACTTCGAAAACACGTCAGTCATTACAAGGACATTTTCTTTGCCCTCTTGCAAGGGTTCAAGGAGAGTAAAGTCAATTGCCAATATCTGATTGGGTTTGGAGGCCAGGAGGTGGCCCAATGGGTGCTTTGGTGTATGGTTGAGTTACCTTGGCAAGTGTACAGCGCTCACACTGCCTGGCACCACTCTTTGATGTCTCTGTGCATGTGGGGCCAGTAACATCTTTGTCGTACAAGATCTGTTGTCCTCTCCATCCCCTGGTGGCCATGACCCTGGTGTAGCTGCTGCAGAACCTCACTCTTCAGACATCCTGGAAGGAGTAGTTGGTAGAAGTCCTCTCCTCCATCTGGCCTCTGGGTACGGCGATACAGCAGTCCATCCATCTGGGTGATCCTTTCCTATTGCCGACACAGCTCCAGGACCTGGGGAGAGAGGGCGGCTCTGTCTGCCCTGTCTGGGCGCTTGTGGCTTTCCCAGTACTGTAAAAACATCCCTATAACTGGGTCAGCCATCTGAAGAGCAGCCAACTCAGTGCCTGAATGTGATGGAAGGGCAGAAATGGCAGCTTGGATTACCAGATTATGGGCCTCTGAGCTGCAAGGTTTCTGCAAGGCCTTGGGAATTAATGTCCCTGATAGGGGCAGCTCTATGACCTCCTGGGGTGGCACAGGGTGCCTTCTTGAGAGTGCATCAGTTGGCCCCTGCGTGACCTATACCGAAGGGTGAAATCAAAGTCTGCCAACGCCGCGGCCCAGCGCTGTTCAGTAGCCCCTAACTTTGCCGTATTCAGGTGGCTGAGGGGGTTATTATCAGTCCAGACAATGCATTTTGGCCCTGCAGGTAGTCCCTGAATTTCTCTGTCATGGCCCACTTTAATGCCAAGAACTCAAGCTTCATGGAACTGTAGTTGGGACATGTTTCTTTCTGTGGGTTTCACACCACGACTGGCATAAGCTACAGGTCTCACTTTTCCGTCCTGCTCCTGCGAGAGAACTGCTCCTAGACCGCCATAACTTGCATCAATTTCCAAAATGAATGGAAGGGAAAAGTTTGCATAAGCCAGGACAGGTGCACTCACCAACTTTGCTCTGAGATCCTGGAAACTCCTGTCACTCTCTTCAGTCCAACTGTCCCCAGAGGTTGCTGCTGCTTCCGGCTGTGGGTCCGTTGAGCTTCTGCAACTAATCGGTGAAGTGGGGGCAGCAAGCTTGGCAAATCCCTCCACAAAGCGCCTGTAGTAACTAGCAAAGCCCAGAAAGGATCGTAACTCAGTAGTAGTAGACACAGTAGTGGGGCAGTTCCAGTTTGCCACTGCAGAGATCTTATCCGGATCTGTAGACACACCATCAGCAGAGATGACATGGCCGAGGTAACTTTACCTCTTTTTGGAAGAATGCACACTTGCTCAGCTTCACTTTCAAGCCCTCTTGCTGCAGCTTGTTCAACACAGCTCCCAAACGGTCCAGCTGTTCATCCACTGTGGAAGAGAAGACGACTAAACATCATCCAAATACAACAGTAGGGATTGACAGTGCTGGGCCCCGAACATCCGCTCCATCAGTCTCTGAAAGGTGCTAGGTGCGTTACAAAGGCCAAATGGCATTCTATTGAATTCAAACAAGCCAAATGGTGTGCAAACAGCAGTTTCAGTTTGTCTTTTTCTGCCACAGCACCTGATGGTATCCACTTGCCAAATCCAGGGTTGTGAACCACTTTGCTCCTGAGAGTGCATCAAGCGATTCCTCGATCCTCGGCAATGGGAAGGCATCCCGGCGCGTCTTGCTATTCAGCTGCCGGTAGTCGACACACAGGCGGATACTGCCATCTTTCTTCCCAACGATGATGATTGGAGAAGCGTAGGGGCTGCTACTCTCTCGGATCACCTGGCTGTCTAACAACTGTCTGTGTGTGCCTTTACTGCCTCATACTCTGAGGGGGGTACTCTCCTATATCGCTGACGGACTGGTACCTCGTCTAGGAGGGGTATCTCATGGGTAATTAGGTCAGAGCACCCCAAATCACCATCATGTGTGGCAAACACTGTCTCATACTGCCTCAATAATGACCGGGCTTTGACCTGATCTGCAGGAGGGAGTACTGACAAGTCTACAGCTGAGATGGGGTCTACAAAGAGGGCCTGTGAGCCAACCTGAGAAGATATGGGTAGCCGTGACCTGCGTCATGGGGGGAACAGACACCTCAGTGATTCCTTTTGGTAAACTCACAATTTCAGCAGGGCTCAACGTACCAACGGGGGTGCGGGGGTGAAGGGTAGCATCAGTAGCACTACATTTACCACTGGAATATAGGCTGTCCCTCTCACTACTGTGACCATGGCTGGAGACACTAGCACACCTGCAGGGAGATGGCTTTTAGCAGTGAGTGGCTCAAAAAGACCGGCACCAGTGGCAGCGAACCCACCCTGGGGACATGTGGTGGCAACTATCTTCACTGTACCAGCAGGAATGCACACTGGTCTCCGCCCCCCTTACCCTGACCATGCCAATTGTAGGGGTGTTTGTCTCTACTTGATGACACTGCTGGAAGGCTTTACGCCAAGGGGAGGAAGGTTGATGAACAAAATGGAGGTCAAACAGGGCAGCACCATGCTTTGAAAGAGCTCATTGTAGCATTATTTGATCACATTCATACCTAGAATACCTGGCACCTTAGGCTGGGGTAAATGTTCGGGGGGGGTCCTTAACGACCAGAATTCCCCGACTAGGGACCACACTTTGCCCAAAACTTCTACATCAGTCTCTAAGTAACCAACATAAGGTATTTCGATGCCATTTGCTGCATGGAGTTCAAGCCAATGACAGGAGTTGAGACCTCCCTGAAAATGCTGGGCAAAGAAACTCTAAGTGATAGTGGTTACCATTGAGCCGGTGTCGAGTAAACAATTAATCTCCACACCGCCCAGGCCAACAGTTACAGTTGGGCAGGACCCTAACAACTTTGAGACAGCGATGTCATCCTCACGTTAGTTAGCATTACAGCCGGCTTAGCCTTGTCATTTTTATTAGCCTTAACATGAAGTAACATTAAGTAACCCAAAAGGTTAAATAGTAAGAGTAGTAGTCATATTTCGTGACCCTTTGAAGAGTACTGTCACACCGATGTGATCATTCTATAATACACAATTTAAGCTCAGGTGGAGAATGCTAACGCTACATTAGCATCGGCGATCTTTTCTACTTCATGCTATCTGCACAATGGTTGACATTAAACATTAAAAATATCAGGCAGTTTAGAGAGAATCAAAAGGCAGGCAGGCAGGCAGCTTGGCATGACATTCTTCTGGACGTGTTCATTGTGGTGATAGTGAGGGTAGTCAATCCCTTTTTGACATCTTGGTGAAGTGTGTTGTGCGAGACCAGAGATGTATTTCATTGTGCGTTCACACAAAAAAATGTGTTACTTCACAGTTTTACGACACATTTATTTTTTTTGACTTGCAAAATTATCTTTTAAATCGACAAACATCATATGTGTAATTCGTGGCACAATTCAAACGGGATCGAAAGATAATCTTTCTCTCTCCATTGACTTCAATACATCATTTTTCCGAAATAAGGTCCCATGGAGGTCCACCGGAAGGGGAGGGACTTCGCCACTCTATAGCATGGATGTATAATAAGAACTGGATACAGCCAGAGCCATATAATAGTAGAGTTACGACAACGGAAGTCCAAAAACGGTTATCGTCACGTGGTTCATGTAGAAGAGGATCGTTCCCGGAAGTTCATGGCGGGCAATGTGAATGCATTGATACAGGAGATAGAACTACGATTTTTGGTAATTATTAGTGAATAAAGGTTTTGATTTGCAATATTTATACAACAAATCGATATGTGGTATGTATTTACATCAATATGTTTTAAAAAATAAAATAGAATTTGCTAATATTAAGTGATAATATTAGGATTAGTGTGAACAACTAGTTTACATGTTAGGCTAACAGTGCCTTGGTTAAAGAGCCTGTTGCTGTTTATTTATAGCTTTGAATTCTTTAAAACCAATATTATCTTCTTAAACTTGTATGGTAGTCAGGAGCATCACTTTCTAATGTTTATTGATATATTTAGAGGGAGGGGATCTAAAGTAATGCTTTAAAATTCAGATAATCCCATGGTAATTGAGGACACAAGTTATCTAAATGACTAATGTCATCTTTATGGCTTTCAGAAAGGACAGGAGACCGACAGGTGACTATCAAAGGACTAGCAGCAGCAGCATGATGATGATGTTAAATGTGTTGTTTAGGAACATCCATTGCAAATACATGGAATTCAATAAACATTGAATAGCATATCATGCAGTTTGTCTGTGCCTTTTCCTCCTTGTTGTCCTGGTTTGCTGTGCTGCCTCCTAGTCGCCACCATGGTTTGCTGTGCTGCCTCCTAGTCGCCCCCATGGTTTGCTGTGCTGCCTGGGGATGCCTCCAATCACTCAGAGAAAGGAGTATGAATGTACAGCTTCCCCACTGACACAGAGCGGAGGAAGCAGGAGCAATTTCACGACCAACAGCTAAAAAATAGTGATTTATATACAAACACTGCATTTGCACTTTTTCAACAAAACAAAAACCACACCATTGGGAAAGCTTAATGTTTTGTTTAATACAAAAAACAGGGAAAAGGCTTGAAAAAACACTGAGAGTTGAGACTCAGGGTGCAGGGTGAGGGTCTCAGTGCAGGCTATTCAGGCTCCATTGAATCCCCCTCTGGTTCTTGTGCTGAAAGAGGGATAAACAGACAGGAGAAAGGGTTATACACACCTATATAGCACACCTATTGGATGGAAATTGCCTTGGGAGATAAGGTGTGTCTTTGTTCCCAACTGAAGTTATGGAACTTTATTATTTGTGAGTTAACAAAGTATGACACATGGCATCAGTAACAGATGTGATATGAATTTCTATAAAGTTGTCTCACATTCTTGGTCATATTGTATATACAGTATGTAATGAGTATAACATGTTCCAGTAAGTATAAAGTGTTTCCTAATACTGTGTATTCAACCACTATGGAATATGTATGTGGGCAGACAAAACTGAGTTGTTTCTGTGTGTGAAGTAACCTCAAGTCACTCTGCAGGCACATTTTGATGCAGACCAGTTTGTCAAGACAAAAAAGGGCAAGACTAGGCTGAGAGCAGAGGCTATACCCACCATCTTCGTGCATCGCCCTGTGGTCAAAAAGAGAAGGACCCCTGCACCACGATTCACCCCGGGACCTGTATATACAAAGCCCATAGCTCATGATCACAGCGATAGTGTGAAAGGTGACACAGGTATAATAAGTATGAACTCTTAGTAACAAAAGTAATATTTCTTATTTTTAAGTGGTATAATATTTTAAATGTTCGAACATTTACAGTGCCATGTCTTCTACTTACATTAGTCTCAAAGATTGAGGGAAGAAGGGAAGGGATCACTGCCCTCCACCTGCCAGAGGAGCGCAACAACAAAAACAAGCAAGGTGTCCCGTCATTGTACCTGGAAGTTTGGGTTGGAAAAAATGAGTAAGAGAGGGACTTGAAAAACCTTGGTGGCTGTCTACTCATGTTGTTTACAGTTGTCTTGGTTACAGCTCTCAAGTTTTTTTTTGTGCATTTCCACATTTTTAGAAAATATGAAAAAATTGAAGTGAAATCAACCTCTTCTCTGGAGAACAAACTTCGATTTCTCTGTCTTGTGAGTTTGCAGTCTTTGCAGTTTTGCTCCTCCACCTGTAACATCACTGTTTAGGTTACTAACAAGATTACTTATATAATACAGTGATATAATACATGTTTAGTATGCTTACTTATATAAAACAGTAGTATTAAACTTACCTTGTGTGTTCACTCTCACTTAAGTTTCCTCTCCCTTTGCCAGTCAATCCAAATCAGCTGCAGCTGAAACATTATACAGACAGGTAATAATCAACATAATCACAAGGACACAATATGGCTCTGCTAAAACCCTCACTCTTACACGCACCAAAGTTATATTTATCTAATATTTAACTCCCTCCACCCCCGCATACAATCCCGTTAGAAGCCCCTCTTCGTCTAATTCAACACGTTGGACCAAATAGACATTAAGAGAACGGAATTACAATTAAAAGGCTGTTCAACGTGTGTTGCTAACTTGCTTCGGTATCCTAGCTTGATCTGTTATCTGTAAACGTTCCCTAAATCTACTAATTTAGGGATAATCCACTGACATCCTTTAATACACATGTTCAATTGAATCAGATGTACTGATAATATCCGCAATATAAATCTTTAAACTTCTTCTTACCTATAAAAGTCCGTCACGAACGGTCTATTATGCTGCAAACTCTACAGCTCTGCTAGCCTTGGCGCTAACTTCCGGGGAACGATTGAGAGGCTCCACGATCCGCCATTGCTGTAAAAAAGTGGTCCATTGGAGGAACGGAGATGTCATAACTCTTCTATATATGGCTCTGGATACAGCGTGGGAGGCGGGGCCCTCATTCATTCCTATGAGAGCTGCTCATTAGCGCATGATGATAAAATGGCCCCCAACTTTTGAGAGAGTGAAACGTCACAGATTACCCAGCATGCCTGAGAAGTACCCGTATGTGCACTCATAGAGCATGAGTAACTTTAAACCAAAATGCTCGTTCACATCAAGCACGTCAATTTGCGTACACGTAACAGCACCGCACGTTCATGACAGCAATGGTATGGATTGTTGTTATCATGGATTTGATATGAACGAGGCGGCAGTTAGCGGCTAGCTAGTAATGATGCTAATGTACACATCAATCGTTATGTACTTATATTACGCTGTAACAGGATCTATTGATATCCAACAGAGCTTCATTTAGCATGAAATAATTATTGCACTGTGTATATATATATATATATATATATATTTATATATACCTATTTATATACTGTAGTGCCGTGAAAAGAGAGTCGGAGGCGGTGTATTAAGAATGGAGTTCCAATCTTTATTATCCATTACTTCAGAGAGGTTAACACATGCACTGCTCTGCCATGATGAGCTAGCAGGAATGCAGCCTAAAGCTACAGGTGTTCCCCACTAAAGGGTCCGTGTGGCAACACACTAAGCAAGGTGAATTATGTCCATAACGTGTCAGCACACAAGCCCCCCCAGAATTCACACATAAACAAAATCAGCATGGCGGGGAGGAACGACACGCCGACCCCCACGACTCCTGAGCACGGGAGTCGGAAAAGTGACTCCCGCCTGTGGCGGCCCCCGGAAGGGGAGGGACCGGGACAACAGGCTTAAATCCGTGACAGGGGACGAGGCCGGGGGGCGGCCCCGTCGCGGAGGTCGAGCCAGCACCACATGCTGGTCCAAGTCCAGGTGAGCAAGCCTTCACCCGGTCCACCGAGACGTGCTCGGCCTTGCTACCCAGGTCGACCACCAGGTGCTTGTCCCCGTGCTCCAAGGACCGGAAAGGCCCATCATAGGGGGCTGCAGGGGGCTCTGTGCCGCATCGTGCCGGATGAACACGTGCTCCGCCGAGCGGAGCTCTGCGGGAACCTGGACACCTGAGTACCGTGCTGAGTAGTAGGGATCGGAACAAAGGCCTCAGCGGCGTCACGCAGGAAAGCCCGCTGGGCCGACGCCGACCAGGGAGCCGATGCATTGGGAGGAAATCCCCGGAACTCTCAGCGGCTGGACCGTAGACCATCTCCGCGTGTAGAAACCCTGCAGATCTTCCTTAGGTGCGGTCCTCAGGCCCAGCATCACCCAGGGCAGCTTGTCGACCCAGTTACCGTCCGTAAGGCCGGCTTGAGGGCCGCCTTCATGGAGCGATGAAAGCGCTCGCAGAGACCGTTAGCCTGAGGGGTGGTGAAGCGGTAGTCCTGTGCAGCTTAACCCCCAAACCGCCTGCCACACAGCGTTCCAGAGCTCGGACGTGAAACTGAGAGCCCCTGTCTGAGGAAATGTCTGACGGGGTGCCAAAACGACACACCCACGTTGCAATGAAGGCCCGGGCAACGTCTGCGGCTGATGTCGAAACGAGCGGACGACCGCCTCCGGCCAACGGGTCGTCCTGTCCACCATGGTGAGGAGGTAGGAAAACCCCTGAGAGGAAGGCAACGGACCAACCAGTGTCAATGTTGACAGTGATCAAACCTCCTCTCAGGCACCAGGAAACGCTCCAACGGGGCCTTCGTGTGGCCGGTGCACCTTAGCCGCGTTGACAAGCCACGCACTCCCTGGCCCAAGTCCTCACGTCCCTTTTCAGTCTTGCCAAACGAACTTCGCCGCTACCAAACGGACCGAAGGTTTAACGCCGGGGTGTGACAGGCCGTGCACAGCCTCGAACACAGGACGCCTCCAGCTGGCAGGCACGACAGGGCCGCGCCAGGGCCCGTAGAGACGTCACACAGGAGAGTAATGCCCGCGTCGCCGAACACCACGTCCTCCAAGCGCAGGCCCCGCGCTCTCCACCTTCAGGGCCTGGACGCCGGGATCTGTGACCTGGTCTGCCGCCATGCGAGTATAGTCCAGGCCCAAACTGGACGGCACCGATGACGACCCTGGAGAGGCAATCAGCAACCAGGTTCGACTTGCCAGCCACGTGCTTAATGTCCGTAGTGAACTCCGATATGTAGGACAGCTGCCGCTGCTGACGTGCCGACCAAGGCTCCGCCACTTTTGACATGGCAAAGGTGAGCGGCTTGTGGTCGACAAACGCCGTAAATTCACGGCCTTCCAGCATGAAACGGAAGTGCCGCACGGCCAAATAAAGTCCGAGGAGCTCCCGGTCAAAGGCGCTGTATTTGCGTTCTCTAGGCGTCAGCTGGCGGCTGAAAAAGGCGAGCGGCTGCCAAGCGCCCTCCACCCACTGCTCGTGCACTGCGCCGACCGCGTAGTCTGACGCGTCCGTGTGTGATGGAGATGGGAGCCGTAGATGATGGGTGTGCCAGCAAAAGCCGCCTGAGCCAACGCGGTCTTGACCTCAGCAAAAAGCGCCGTCCGCCTCTGCTGTCCAGTCGATCTCCTGGACGGGGGTCTTTGCCTTTCAACGCTTCTTACAGCGGCCGGCATGATGTGTGCGGCCCGGGCGATGGAAACGGTGGTAGAAAAAGGTCACCATCCCCAGAAACTCACGGAGCGACCGGGCTGTGAGCGGGCGAGGAAGGAAACGCCGCAAACAGCCTCCACCTTCGCTGGCAGAAGGTGTCGCACCGCCCTTGGTGACGCGGTGCCCAGGAATCGCTGTCCGACACCACCGAACTGCACTTTGCAGGATTGATGATTAATCCGTGTTCGTTGAGCCGTGTGAAAAGGGCTCGGAGGTGGGACAGGTGCTCCTGCACTGAAGCGCTGGCGACGAGTATGTCGTTGAGGTCAACACAACACAAACGGCAGGTCCCGCAGCACCGAATCCATCAGGCGCTGAGGAACGTCTGAGCGGCATTCTTGAGTCCAAAGGCATCCCCGCAGGAACTCAAAAAGTCCAAAAGGAAGTTATCACTGCTGTCTTGGGAATGTCCCAGGGGGTGCATGGGCACCTGGTGGTATCCACGCACCAGGTCCACCTTGGAAAACACCCCGTACCGGCCAGATGCGCCGAAAAGTCCTGAATGTGCGGCACCGGATAGCGGTCAGGCGTAGTGGCGTCGTTGAGTCGGCGGTAATCCCCGCACGGGCGGAAACCCGCCGTTCGATTTGGGAACGACGTGCAGGGGGGAAGGAAGCCCAAGGACTGTCGGAGCGGCGGACAATGCCCAGGCGCTCCATGGTTGCGAACTCCGCCCTCGCTACAGCCAAGCTTAGAAGGGTTCAACCGCCGGGCCCTGGCGTAGACAGGAGGCCCCCCGGTAGTGACGTGGTGTTCCACGCCATGCTTAGTGGTAAGCGCAGAGAAGGTGGGTAGAGACAGGTCTGGAAACTCGGGCCAACAGTCTGAGAACGTGTCTGCACCTGACAGCGAGCCTGACAGCCCGTCGTACGCTGCGCTGCCAAGTGTGCACACGAGGGAAGAAAACGTGAAGGCATCAACCAAACGCCTATTCTTAACGTCCACTAAGAGTCCATGAGCACACAAAAAATCCGCTCCGAGGAGGGAAAAGAAAATGTCCGCTGTCACAAAATCCCAGCTGAAACGCTGTCCTCCGATGCACAAACACATAGGCCTCACGCCGTACGTGCGAATGGGACTGCCGTTAGCCGTCGTAATCGCGGTCCGTGCCCCCCACGGGCGACGTCTTCACTCGACGCTGGAACTACGCTCCGTTGAGCGCCCGTGTCACACAGACAGAAACAAGGCTCCCCGAAACGCTGTCGCTGACGAAGAGGAGCCTGCACGTGCCGCCGACGCTCAGAGCCACGACTGAGCGCCGGCCCCCTCCGTTTCCCGTGGGGTTTGTAGCTGCACGGAGCGATGCATCTCTTCGCCCTTGTCCCGAAACGTTCGTAGTAAACGCACTCCTCCGGTGTCTCCACGCCGGCTAGCCACAGCCGTGTCCGGCCTCCGCCACGCTTTCTTGACTGCCGGTGGGCCGCTGAGCGTCGCGGCTAACGTCTCTGCCCCGGGCTGTTGCGTAGCCAGGAAAAAAACGATCCGCTTCCTCAGCCAAAGCACGGGGCTCCGTGACAGGCGTGTTGGCCAGCGCCGTCTGTACCCGGGGAGGCAAGTGACGCAGGAAAATCTCCGTGAATAAAATACGGGGATCTATCCCCCCCTAGCAGATTAGCATTTTCTCCATTAGCTGGGATGGCTTGCTGTCTCCTAGGCCTTGAATGTCAAGTATCTGGCGGGCCCCTCTCCTTAGCAGATAAGCTAAATGTCTTAAGGAGAAGGGCCTTAATCGCCTCATATTTGCCATGATGTGGGGGGGGCTGCGATGAATCCCACCAACCTGGATGACGTGGAGCTCCCCAGCGCTGCTACCACATGGTAGTATTTTAGGTCCCCGTCACGGACCTGTCGGCAGGCGAAATGTGCCTCCACGTGTGCGAACCATAGCCTCCCGCGGCGTGCTCCCAGAAGTCCGGCAGCTTTATGAAAACATCGCGCTCAGCCATGTTCGTTAATTTTCCGGAAACTTTCTCGGAAAAGTCAGGGTCACCAGTGTAGTGCCTTGAAAAGAGAGTCGGAGGCGGTGTATTAAGAATGGAGTTCCAATCTTTATTATCCATTACTTTCAGAGAGGTTAACACATGCACTGCTCTGCCTGATGAGCTAGCAGGAATGGCAGCTAAAGCTACAGGTGTTCCCCACTAAAGGGTCCGTGTGGCAACACAATAAGCAAGGTGATTATGTCCAATAACGTTCACCACAATATAGCCTATTTATATACAGTGCAATAAGCTTCTTAGTGCAATACGAAGCTACAGGGACGTTAATATGTCGGTAATATTAACTTTATTTAATACAACATTTACGGTATGATAATGAAATTACAGCAAACATGTGCAATATATCCATTATTACAGCTCCGTGGGGATGGCAGTAAGACGATATGGATCCGTTCTTATCCATGGGTAAAGATAAACGCAACTCACATTGGTTTCTCATACAGCATCTCTGTAAACTACGTGATTCACTGAATTTCACTCTCTGCCTTTAACGGCTCGTTGTAGCTCCAATAGCTCCAGCCCCACCCTCCCTGTGAGCACAGTGTGCTCTGATTGGTCGGGACACGTAACATGAACGTGCCGGGTGGTGCGGTCCCGTGGGTTAGATGCGCGTTCATAATGCAGAGGGAAATAACTCTCAGAATAACGTTATTAGCACATTTTTACAACTTGAGGAACGGATGTTTTTAATAAGGGCTATACAAGTGTTCATACTGGGTAGTTTATTTAGTTTTAAAAAAATTATCCAACGAGTTACAGACCACTCTTTCCCCATGTAAGTCAATGGGAAAAAGTGTTTCCGGGCCTGGCAACCAAACGGAAGTGTAGTACCGCCATTTGGCCAGCACGAATATTTTCATCTGAGTCCGGCGCACTTCCTGGGGGCTTGTTTGAGACGCGTTGCGGCTCGCCTCGAAAGTAGACGAGAATAGCCGATCGCAGCCGGGGGAGGTCCTTAAAAAGCTCGCCTGAAGTTGGACAGCTCGGAGTCGGCTTCGTCTTGACGTCTTCTTCTTCTTCTCTCGGTTTTTTGGCGGATTGCAAACAACTTTAAGGTGCATACCGCCACCTCCGGAGTCGGCTTGACTCGGTTTGCATTTATAAAGAATGTACAAAGTAAATACATTTGTTCCTGCTCAAGATTAGATTCAACTTTATTGTTATTGCACATATTACAGGTACTGAGACAACGAAATGCAGTTTAGCTTCCAACCAGGTGCAACAAGCAGTAAAGTGAAAAGTAATGTACACAATAGACAGAATAAAATATAGAATGAATTGAATGATGAATAAACAGTGAGGGGTATGAATACACTAGATATCAGCCTGTGAGGCAGTATGAACAGTGTGTATGAATATTGCTAAGATATATAAAGTATGAAAACGGTAAGCAGTGCAAGTATAGTATAAAATATATAGATATTAATTTCATGATGATAAACATTGTGGAACAATGATGAAAAATGGGAATGGATGTGGCGACGTAAAACTGACACAAAACAACAACAAACTTTTGCCGAGCCAATTGGAGAGTTTCATCAGCAGCACGGTGTAAAAACCACCAATGAGCGCTCGGCTCGAGATATCAGCGAGTCGTTTCCCATCAACCATTTTGCTTCCGCAGCCCGTGGAGAGGAACTGCCCGCCTCGCCACGCCTCGCTCTCAAGGCTGCGGGCGTCTTTGGTCCCGCGAGATTTCAACGTCTCATGTAGGCGAGCCTCCAGAGCAAGTCCGACAAAATGACTAACCATCATGCAACGCACTAGCAAGACGTTGATCGAAACTGCGCAGGTCTCGCTTGTCTCAAACAAGCCTATTCTCTAAAGTACCACAGTCTCTTCTCCTAAATACTTTTGAATTCTCCTATCCACTATCCCTTAACCCCGTGACGTTTCACTCAGATATCAAGGAATAGACGATAGGGTTAGACGTTAGGAGCTGATTTTTGGATTATCCGACCGCAACCCGGTATTCAGTAGGCTTGTTTGAGACGCGTTGCGGCTCGCCTCGAAAGTAGACGAGAGGTAGCCGATCGCAGCCGGGGGATGGTCTCAAAAAGCTCGCCTGAAGTCGGACAGCTACGAGTCGGCTTCTTCTTCTTCTTCTCTCGGTTATTTGGCGGATTGCAAACCACTTTAAGGTGCATACCGCCACCTCCTGAGTCGGCTTGACTCGGTTTGCATTTATAAAGAATGCACACATGTGTTTAATCGTTAATGTCAGATATGTACTAAGTAAATACATTTGTTCCTTCTCAGATTAGATTCAACTTTATTGTTATTGCACATATTACAGGTACTGAGACAACGAAATGCAGTTTAGCTTCTAACCAGGTGCAACAAGCAGGTGAAGTGAAAAGTAATGTACACAATAGACAGAATAAAATATAGAATGAATTGAATGATGAATAAACAGTGAGGGGTATGAATACACTAGATATCAGCCTGTGAGCAGTATGAACAGTGTGTATGAATATGCTAAGATATATAAAGTATGAAACGGTAAGCAGTGCAAGTATAGTATAAAATATATGGATATTAATTTCATTATGATAAACATTGTGGAACAATGATGAAAAATGGGGATGGATGTGGCGACATAAAACTGACACAAAACAACAACAACTTTTGCCGAGCCAATTGGAGAGTTTCATCAGCAGCACGTGGTAAAAACCACCAATGAGCGCTCAGCTCGAGATACCAGCGAGTCGTTTCCCATCAAGCATTTCGCTTCCGCAGCCCGTGGAGAGGAACTGCGCCGCCCTCGCCGCGCCTCGCTCTCATAGGCTTGCGACGTCTTTGTCCCGCGAGATTTCATATAGGCGGGCCTCCAGAGCAAGTCGGACAAAATGACTAACCATCATGCAACGCACTAAGCAAAGACGTTGATCGCAACTGCGCAGGTCTGCGCAGGTCTCAAACAAGCCCTAATCTCTCTCTCTTTCACACCAAGCGCTTTTCCCTTTCTAGCTCCGAGCTAGAGCTTTTCTGGTTCAGCTCCGGTTTCCCTTTTCTGCTCCCGCTCTGTTCACACCGCCCAGCACCCGACTGGTGCTGCCGCTGCTGCGTCATGACGGTCATCGTTACATCGCTGATTTGCTCCCCAACGGCATTACGGCGCTCACAACAACAAACAACCAACAACAACAACGGGGAACTGCGTCGGGTCGATGATCGTGTTGCTTTTAATCACACGAAGCCAGATTAAATTGAATAACGACTTCTCCAACCTTATACTTTGCTCCAGAGTGCCGTGGTTCATTGTTTATTAATGTGTTTTCTCTGCAGCATTTACCGACCGCTGCTCTTCCCACGGGAGTTTATTCTCCCTCCGTTAGCTCCCGGTTTAGCTCACATTGCTGCGGCCGCTCTAAAGTATTCACTGTCCGACTCACACAAGCAGCTGATTACATATCCCCAGTTCCCCTTAGCCTAAGTGAATGTGTGTCAGTCTGAATTGACGCTGTTTGGTATCACAACGCTGTTATGAAAGTTTCTCTGGTATAAAATGAGTGATGTTAGCATAGCAACCGAAGCTAAACTGACTACTTGCTATTGCTATCCTATTGTGGCATACACCGTTTTCTACAGGCACATTTTACCGGCGTATTTTATTATGATTCTACTTGTGATAGTCGGACACGACAACCTGTGCAGCCCATGTATTTGATTCCATCCGATAGCTGCTATAATACAAAACAAAACGTCTGCCTCTCTCCACAATGATCAATAACAGTGAACGGATGTTCAAAGTAAGGTACAAATAAACAGAATCACACGAAGCCTGGTTAGTGTTGCCTGACTTTATAAAGTGTGTTTATAAGCACTACTGCTTGTAGGCAGGCATGACAGTCGACCCAGGTTCAGGGGAGGAGGGTTTAGTTTCCTGCACGCCTCGACGTAAGAGAGACGTAAGCGACGCCACCTCTTAGCTCCGAAGCTCTTGCCTCTAGACCGACAATTTTTTGGAGCTGGAAGTGAACCCGATTCCGGAGCTAAGAGCCGGCGCCGCTGCGGTGTGAACAGGAAAAACCGGCGCTTTTCAGGCTCCAGCTCCGAGCCGGAGCTGAAAAAGCGCTGGTGTGAAAGGGGCATCTGTTCCTAAACGGCTTGTTGGAGCTCCTGCCCCCCTCCCTGTGAGCCCAGTGTGCTCTGATTGGTTAAGTGACGTGCAGCTGCTCGTAAGGCTCAGCGCCATATAGATAGAAGAGTTACGACAACGGAAGTCCAAAAAACGATTATCGTCACGTGGTTCATGTAGACGAGGATCGTCCCCGGAAGTTCATGGCGGGCAATGTGAATGCATTGATAACAGGAGATAGAACTACGATTTTTTGGTAATTATTAGTGAATAAAGGTTTTGATTTGCCAATATTTATACAACAAATCGGATATGTGTATGTATTTACATCAATATGTTTAAAAAAATAAAATAGAATTAGCTAATATTAAGTGATAATATTAGTATTAGTGTGAACAAGGAGTTTACATGTTAGGCTAACAGTGCCTTGGTTAAAGAGCCTGTTGCTGTTTATTTATAGCTTTGAATTCTTTAAAACAAATATTATCTTCTTAAACTTGTATGGTAGTCAGGAGCATCACTTTCTAATGTTTATTGATATATTTAGAGGGAGGGGATCTAAAGTAATGCTTTAAAATTCAGATTAGATTAATTGCTACCATTTTCTTAAATTCATGGTAGTTTCAGTAATCCCATGGTCATTGAGCACACAAGTTATCTAAATGACTAATGTCATCTTTATGGCTTTCAGAAAGGACAGGAGATCGACAGGTGACTATCAAAGGACTAGCAGCAGCAGCATGATGATGATGATGATAAATGTGTTGTTTTAGGAACATCCATTGCAAATACATGGAATTCAATAAACATTGAATAGCATATCATGCAGTTTGTCTGTGCCTTTTCCTCCGTGTTTGTCCTGGTTTGCTGTGCTGCCACCTAGTCGCCACCATGGTTTGCTGTGCTGCATGGGGGATGCTCAAATCGCTCCGAGAAAGGAGTATGAATGTACGGCTTCCCCACTGACACAGAGCGGAGGAAAAAAATGTCTGGCTCAAGTCAGGAGGAGCAATTTCACGACCAACAGCAAAAACATATGTGATGTAATTATTAGGGCTGTCAAGTTAACGCGTTAATAACGCGTTAACGCAAAAAAAAAATTAACGCCACTAATTATTTTAACGCGATTAACGCATGTGTATTTTTTTTCCTCGGCCGCCCCGTAGTTTCAGAGCGCATCGAGTTTCAAATACCGTCTACAAGCTGATGCTGACAGCCCCGCTCCTGCCGCCCGCTTGTGGCAGACCACACTTCCACGCTCACCGGCAGGCACCGACTGGCCATCGGGAGGACCGGGAGGGTGTGTGTATGTGTGGCTCCGAGCGAGCGAGGAGAGAGACCTTACGTGCATTGTTGTTGTTAGCATCTGGTGCTAGCTAGCTGCGCTAACGGATATGGAGCTGTTTAAATGAAAACAGAGGAGCGACATTTCGCCACAACTGCGCCGAGCACTTGACTTTATGCAGGCAGCCAGACAGTGGGACATTGTACGAAAAGTCAGCACACTCAGCACGGATAGTGCGCAACATGATTGCAGCATCCAGGCAGCTCCCGTTCGAGCATATGCCTTGAGTTGCACATAGCTCCAACGATCTATCACACACACACACACACACACACACACACACACACATCACACCACACACCACACACACACACCACACACACACACACACCCACACACACACACACACACACACACACACACCACACACACACACACACACACACACACACACGCACGCACGCACGCACCATTTTTGTATTGTATTATTGTATGAGAGAGGTTCCAGGTTGAATTGAGGCGAATATTTGTAATGCTCAGATGTTGTTGTGTTTTAATATTCATGAGAATATTTGTCATTGTTCAAATGATAATAAATATTAGCATAAAGCATATTTGTCCACTCATATGTTGATAAGAGTATTAAAAACTTGAAAAAATATTCCTCTAAGTTACATTTAGAACAGATAAAAAATGTGCGATTAATTTGCGATTAATCGCGATTAACTATGGACAAATCATGCGATTAATCGCGATTAAATATTTTAATCGTAGTTTAATTTTAGCCCTAGTAATTATATTAGGGCTGTCAGTCGATTAAAATATTTAATCGTGATTAATCGCATTATTGTCCATAGTTAATCGCGATTAATCGCACATTTTTGATCTGTTCTAAATGTGTGTGTTGGATCGTTGGAGCTATGTGCAACTCAAGGCATATGCTCGAACGGGAGCTGCCTGGACGCTGCAATCATGTTGCGCGCAACTATCCGTGCTGAGTGTGCTGACTGTTCGTACAATGTCCCACTGTCTGGCTGCCTGCATAACGTCAAGTGCTCGGTGCAGTTGTGGCGAAATGTCGCTCCTCTGTTTTCATTTAAACAGCTCCTTATATCCGTTAGCGCAGCTAGCTAGCACCAGATACTAACAACAACAATTGCACGTAAGGTCTCTCTCTCGCTCGCTCGGGCCACACATACACACACCCTCCCGGTCCTCCCAATGGCCAGTCGGTGCTGCCGGTGAGCGTGGAAGTGTGGTCTGCCACAAGCGAGCGGCAGGAGCGGGGCTGTCAGCATCAGCGGGGCTTTCAGCATCAGCTTGTAGATGGTATTTAAAACCTCGATGCGCTCTGAAACTACGGGGCGGCCGAGGAAAAAAATACACATGCGTTAATCGCGTTAAAATAATTAGTGGCGTTAACGCGTTAACTTGACAGCCCTAAATTATATACAAACACTGCATTTGCACTTTTTCACAAAACGAAAACCACACCATTGGGAAAGCTTAATGTTTTGTTTAATACAAAAAACAGGGAAAGGCTTGAAAAAACACAGAGTTGAGACTCAGGGTGCAGGGTGAGGGTCTCAGTGCAGGTATTCAGGCTCCATTGAATCCCCCTCTGGTTTCTTGTGCTGAAAGAGGGAGTAACATACAGAAGAAAGGGTTATACACTACACCTATATAGCACACCTATTGGATGGGAAATTGCCTTGGGGAGATAAGGTGTTTACTTATATTAAATAGTAGTATTAAACTTACCTTGTGTTTCACTCTCACTTAAGTCCCCTCTCCCTTTGCCATCAATCCAAAATCAGCTGAGCTGCAACATTATACAGACAGGTAATAATCAATATAATCACAAGGACACAATATGGCTCTGCTAAAAACACTCACTCTACACGCACTAAAGTTAAATGTGTCTAATATTTAACTGCCTCCACCCCCGCATACAATCCCGTTTAGAAGCCCCTCTTCTCTAATTCAACAACGTTGGACGAAATGACATTAAGAGAACGGAATTTACAATTAAAAGGCTGTTCAACGTGTGTTGCTAACTTGCTTCGGTATCCTAGCTTAATCTGTTATCTGTAAACGTTCCCTAAATCTACTAATTTAGGGATAATCCACTTGACATCCTTTAATACACATGTTAATTTGAATCAGATGTACTGATAATATCCGCAATATAAATCTTTAAACTTCTTCTTACCTTTAAAAGTCCGTCACGAACAGGTCTATTATGCTGCAACTCTATAGCTCTGCTAGCCTTGGCGCTAACTCCGGGGAACGATTGAGAGGCTCCACGATCCGCCATTGCTGTAAAAAAATGGTCCATTGGAGTGAACGGAGATGACATAACTCTCAGTCTATATGGCGCTGGTAAGGCTGTGAGCCGAAGTAAAAACAATAAGTGTGGCTTGATATTGAGTAAGAAAAAGGTTTATAACGCTGTGAGCATGGGTCTGCGGAGAGCATTTCTCCGCGATTCCAACTTAGCAGTCCGAAAAACGTTTACCCATTTAAACAGTCGTGGTAGATACCTTGTTTGTTTTAAACATCATAAATACACAAACAACAATGGTTGTTTGTACAGGTTGTGTAGCCGAATCTCCCGCTGGTCCAAACAAAGTAGGAACAGCATCGTTCTTCAGTGCCCTACGCTGTACATATCCGGCATGAATCGCTGAAAGGTTTTGGGAAGCTTTGTTTCGTGAAAGGCTGGCAGAGGGTGTGGCCTCTGGGTATCTCACGTCACATTACCCAGAAAAAAAATGAGAAATCTCCAACGAGGCGTTTTGGTGAGGTCAAAGTTTTAGAGTTTTACTCGCTACAGGGTGTACTTTGAGGGTTTTTGACTCTGCAGACCGTTTACATGCATAAAAACCTTCATAACACATAAAGGGACGGGTAATAACCAGAAAAGCATTACATGGGACCTTTAACTTACAATTGCCAAACATATTTAGGTTATGATTGATGTTCAGTCCTTCTAAAGCAGGGGTGTCAAACTCAAGGCCCGTAAGAGCTTGCAAAGAATATGAAAAGTTGGTTACATGCTGCTTTACAGAAGCACGTTGTCCATAAACTACTAGTCCCACAATGCATCTCATTAATTGATTATTTGCCCTAGACTTCTGCTTTCAGACGTAGATAATTATGAAGTTATTACCCTATCCAATAATAATCCAATGCAGAGGCAATAATGTAATATATTTCATGATTTATATATATTATATATTTATATATGTATATATATATATTATATATATATAGTCTTAACCGGTCCTTTGAGTGCAACCTTAATGCTAATGTGGCCCACGATGAAATTGAGTTTGACACCCCTGTTCTAAAGGATACTCCCCGTCAGCCAAGTGTTTTTAGCTGCTATATCTCACATTTTTCCTAAAACTGTAATATATAGTATGAACCATTGATTACAAGGTGTGTGCCAAATTAAATTGAGAAGAAGTATATTTAGATGTGTTTCATGCTAAATACATGTCACATTTTAATTACGCAGGCATTTATTTAAACTTTGGGCAGGTAAATGCCACAAAACATTTTCTGTTCAATTTTTCTAAATCCGGCTATACTCAACCTTTATCAGTAATATATATCTTTGAATTCCCCAGAATCTTATTACCATAGCATTACAGCCAGTAGAAAAAAGAAGCAGACACAGCGTACTTTACAGATGATTGATTTCAAATGTCCAGACAGCAGCCAGTTTACTACAAACACTGTTGGACATCTGTTATATATTTGTTTAAGATGTTCTGTGGTAATGCCAGAACACAGTGTACAAAGAAAATATTTTTCAGTAAAACTGTCGCTGCATATATAGACCTTCAAGATGACATGCAACTGACAGCTCTGATCATGTATTGCTACACTTACTTAGACTAACATCTGAACAATAACAGAATAAGCTGTTCAGATACTATGCTCTTGGTAAAGCATTTACTGTTTTTTAATGGAGACAATGAAGACGGATGGGTTGCAGCAAATAACTGACAGCTCTTCATGATAAGTTTGTAGATAATGTTCAGTAGGTATTTAGTATACATCATTACATATGGCAGTAATTGTAAATGTAATGGTATACACTGGAAATTACAGTATTATATCTCTTAGCCAAAAATAAACCAAAACAGTTTAAGCTGAAGCTGAAGCTGCTGTGAGAGGTGGGGTCCATAAACTGGAGAGCAATAGTCTATTAGGATTTAATAAGCAAACAGAGTCAATAATTAAGGGTTTATTTTTCTATTTATGTGAACAGAAATATAGTATTTAGTGTGATATAATAACTGGACTTGCATGTTTTCCTGGCCTTTTATAAATGCATATATAATTAGCTGTGCCGTAGCCCTGAACAAGAATGAAAGAAGGCTAAACTTCTATGTTTAGTGTTGGATGGTCGTGTGTCTGAGATGCAGGTTCCCACCCGGCTCTGCATCACTTCATACCAAACTTAGAGTTTTAGAAGGGTGAATTCATGGATATATAATCAGTGATAGATCTTTAAGCCTCCCAAACGAGGCAGCCTTCTCCCACCTACAACAGCCTCATACGTGTGAGATACTGCAGAGGTTCCAAGAGGTCTCTTTGTCAAAATGCTTACACTCTTTGTCAGGGACGTGCACAGACATGTGGAGGGGCTATTGCTCTAAACTGGAAAAAGGTCCTGCCCCAAAAAAAAAACATAAGACCTTTTGAAAATTCTAACTTGTTTTTAATGTAAAAGGTTCATAAAATAAAACACTATCATTGCAAGTGACACTCAGTTGACTTTTATGTCCTACTGCTAAATTCGTCATTCAGGCACATTTTTTGTTTTGCGGTCCATATCTCATTAAAATATATATATATAATATATGTTAGTAACTATTAAAGAAAAAATGGGGACAATCCTGTTCTAATGTAGTTTGCCCTTTGTAACTGCTGTGCAGGCATAGTCTACTGATAAAATAGGGCTTCTATAATTACTTTAAATAAACTCACTAATTAATTAAACCAGTTCAATACGCATTATTCTTATTCTTATCATTCTTTGTGAGCGCAGTGACAGTTTGAGTGAATGTTTTTCCCATTTGGACTGGTTTCTTTGGGTTTTTCTACATTTTAAAATCAAAGAATAATTGGGCCAGGGCACAAAAAGGCAATACTCTTATAATAATGGCACACCAGCCTATGAAATATGTTTTGGTTTATTTGTGAAAATGGCTGTTATGTGGATTTTGGTAAATGTGAAAAAATGTTCTACAGAATGTTTTCCCAAATAAGGCATAACATACAAAACAGGCGGAGGCAGCGGCCATTATAAAATCAGTTGGCATGGCAGCCTATTAGATTTTAAACACTAAAACCCTTTAATTATCACATTATTGAAAACCTGGATAGACTGACTGACAGGCTTGGATTTTCGTCATTTTAGGGGCAAGGCCATTTGGCCTTTGGTGTCACACATTTTTTCAGCGTGCAAAGGCCACATGCCAGGGCACAAAGGCCATTGAGGAACAAATTAGGATTTGGAGCTTACAAATAAATAACTTCACTTTCTAATGACAAAAAACAAATCACTTTTTTAATATCAATAATCGTATCATCATATAGGCCTATGCCTCCTTAGTATTACCGTATATAAAATGAAATACTTTACTTTGAATAATTAGTGTTTGGTATGTTTTCCATCTACTACTTCTCCCATTCACAAATCCGAAATGAAATCTAAAAATCAAAAATTCTATTTATATGTAACAAATATATTCCATTTCAGAGCAGAAGAAACAGCCTTCAAAGGTCAAACTCTGCACATACATCATTCAGCAGTGCACAGCAGGGTGGGATTTTCACGGCGGCCATGACGGCCATGGCCGTCATAGCCCCTCGGTCTGGCCGTTATGCCCCACAAATAATTGTACGTCCTACCATGGCCTTTGGGCCCCTCACACTGTTAAAAGTTGCTTTAAAAGCGTCAGAACAGTGGTTTCTGAACTGAATTATGCTGCGTTCACAACGGACGCGATGCGAATATTCGCATTGCTCTAACCGCTGGAGTTTCACCCCGGCTGTCAGCTGTGTTTACTCAAACAGGACGCGCCGGAGAGGGGGGCGGGGCTTATATCCATGTAAATACTGTGGTGGAAACCAACTACGACCAAATTAACCTATGTTACCGTGATTGAATTGTAATACACGTTTCAAAAATGATGCCGAAGTAACTAAATACTGATAACGGTTAGTAAAAACCATGCTTTAATGCTTTGACAAGTGTGCAGACCAGACGGCTTAGAGTAGACGACAGAGTACAGCTACTTGCAATGGGCCTGGTCTACAAGATCCACTACACCTCTATGGTACCCATGTACATGTCAAAATTCTTCCCAAAGGTCAAGGAATACCATGATCATAACACCAGAGGGAGCTCCACAAATCATGTGAAACCCAGATTTGGCACAAAAAAGGGGGAATACACGTTTCGCAATTATGCCACATCAAGGTGGAACGCTCTTCCCACAACTGTAAAGGAAAGTAAAACTATACTTACCTTCAAAACCTCTCTTAAAGAGCACCTTCGGGGGAGAGCATTGCAAAACTGGCCCCGGTAATGGTACAAATCTCAACCTGTCGTTCAATGGACAGCTTCCCCCCCCCCCCCCGCCATCTATGTATATACTCGCATTTTAGACTCTGTTACTAACTGTATATCTGTAGACTTGGTATGTCTTAAATGTCCGGTTAGGATGTATTAGAACGAAATCTAAAATGAAAATTGTAAACAAGCAATCTGTATGTAAAAAAAACACCTGTATGTAAATTGTAAATAAGCCATCTGTATGTCAAATATGTCTTATATGTCTTAAATGACATGATGAATTGGAAATGGGGGACCCTGATGTAAACAAGACGAAAGTCTTTCTCTGGTCTGCATCCCCTTAACAATTGTATGTTTTGAGCTGTACTGTACTGTACCCAATATACAAGCTGTTAATAAACTTTTCAATCAATCAATCAATCAAACGGCATGCAAAATCTTTTAAAATGCGCGTTTTGTGAATGGAGATTGGATCGATCAGGCTAAACTAACGTTGTAGCTGCTCCGTCCACACTCACAACAACGTCCTAAAGACAGAATTAAAGCAGCGACTGTATTCGTCATGACAGAGACAGTCTGTGGTTTGTACTTGTTTAACTTTTGTCCAGTTTCTGAACAGATATGGGGAGCTGTGAGTGTGAGGAGTTGATTAAAGACACACACACACACACACACACACACACACACACACACACACACACACCACACACACACACACACACACACACACACACACCACACACACACACACACACACCACACACACACACACACACCACACACACACACACACACACACACACCACACACACACACACACACTTTTGCATTTCAAAGTATTGCTTGTTCATGCAGTTGGATTATTTATTCCTTTTCTGAGGACCAAGATGGCCCTGACAGTTGCCCTCTGCATTGTCTCAGAAAGATCATGGCATAAGAGCTGCAACACATTCCAACCAGGCTTGTGGGCTAGCATAGCTATTTCGAGGATTATGTAAGCAATTGCTAAGGCTTGGTTAGGCCTCTGTTTGTGAGATCTTTGTATGTTTTGCAGCGTATTGTGTCATTTTTAAACCACCGACAGTGACTCCTGTCATCCATTCTCCTAACCTGGGCCTTACGCTTTGTGTCTTGAGAAGAAAGCAATCAACTTGTACTCCCTTGGGTGCTTACAGTGGCTTCACCCCATCAAACAAGCCATTTACTCCTGTACTTATAAACAGGATAATTTGTTGTACATCTGCTCTCTATAATTGAGGTCGAGGTCAAACTAAAATATCTCAGCAACCACTGGATGTATTGCCATAAACAGGGGCGGACTGGGAGGAAAAAGTGGCCCTGGGATTAATTGACAGACAGGCCCACTTAATGCGCGGCATGTATCAGCCGGCCGGCAACGAAAGTATGTTACTTAACAAAAAACCCTATGCATTTAATGTTATTTTGGTCCATTATTCATATAGTAATCACATTACCTGAGCCCTTGAGTTGCCTAGAGCAAAAATAGTTACAGCATATATTTAGTGATTTTAATGTTAACAGATCATTGATGCAATAACATTTGGACCCAATTTGCCTGACTTGACACATGGAATAAAACATGGGCGTAGGAATTATCCTCAATGTGGGTGAGACAATTTAACAGGGGGTGTGGGCAGGTGGTGGACCTCACCTCCTCTAGGGGGGTCCTGGGGCATGCTCCCCCGGGAAGAGATTTTTAAATGTTGAAGTTAAATGCATCAATCTGGTGCACTTTGAGAGCAAAATTAGGCACTAAATCTATGGATACATCTCTCAACACCCATATGAACAGATTTACTTTTTCTTTCAACATTTATTTGAACAGCAAGTGGAGGCAAAAGTGACTGCACCCAAAACAATAAACCTGCTAGCTAACTAGCCTAAACTCAGTAACAGAATGTGGGCAACACGTTCTTCTCCACAGCCGCGCGACCTCTGAGTCAGACGTCACTTCCCCCTTTTCTATCCTACGGGTACAGCCACTCCCCCTGAACCCCGTTTCCCTGCCAACCCCCACCCCCCTCCCTATGCAAGCCCCTCCCTCTGAACCCAGGGCTTGCTACAATACTGTATACTGTACTGTATACACAAACTATACAAAAACGCCTTTACGCTTTGGAGCTTGTTTATCCATCTGTAAGCAACTGCCAGTTAGGTCTCTCAGTCACTCACTCCTGATCGTTCACTGCACAGTGACAGCTGCTACGGGCCTGATGTGTGAAAGTGAAACTATCTGATAGAATCTGTTATATGATATGTTCTATCTACCTGATGATAGCCTATCAAAACGGCCCAGCCCAGCCCAGTGGGGTGTGGGCCACACCCCTCCAGGGAGTGGTTGGAACACTTACAAATGTGGGCCGGTAGGATTTTGGCCCTCCGGCCCACGCACAGCACCGGCCCACCGGGAAAACTCCCGGTATATAAACATTTGTTAAGATATCCATCATGGCTGGTGGATGAGTATTATTGAATTTGGTGAGCCCCAGACTGTACTCGTAGCATCGCAATGAGGTTGAAAGCTTTGGTTTTTTAAGTAAAATGTGTGTAAAAAATTAAAATGTTGGATTGGATGGATTTCCATGTTTGTACCATTGTTAATTTTGGCATGTATTTTAGATGTAGTCTTTAGCAAAGAGAGAGCGAGAGAGAGTGACAGAGAAAGATGGTTAGGTTAGAAAAGGTTAGAAAAATAAAGAGGGATTCCTCTAAAGTTTTCACTTTTGAATCTTGCCCTGTTTCGTCATCAATATTGCATTTTAATATTGTTCTCGTTGTGTAAGAACATGAAAAGAAAATTACGTTTTTGGTTAAAAAAAAAGATTTCATGTTAGCATTAAAGCATTTTTTATTGTAAGCATGTTAAATACAGCCCTAATGAGTCGCTAGTCAGACTAGATTTGTATGCCTCAAACAGACTGACATTATCTTTGTTATAAATTCCAATGGAGCCAGTCACTCGGCACAGCAGGGTTACATAAATGTAGGGTTTCTGGTGAAAGAATGCGTTGTTTGGCAAAAATGGTCAGGCACTGTGTTTGCCAAATTAATATTAGTATCTCAAGCTAGACCTCTTGGATCACATTTCCATGTCCCATTAGTACCATGAACAGATTCCCCATCACTGTATCCCCCTGCCCTGATGAAACCCAGCTGGCTTTGGTCTCATCTCTGCGTAGTCTTGTTCGTTGGTAGCTGAGAGTCCTGGCCTCCCATGTATAAAGATGACTGCAGTGTTACGTGTCACAGCAATGCTGACAGTAATCACAGTTTATGGAGTACATTTGCTACAGGCTATCACTCACTTGGTACATAGGAAGAAGTACAATGCTAAACTAAAGCTTGCCCTTATTTATTACTGTACGCACCTTTGCTATTTGAGTGCATAAGCGCATTCACACTGAGAAGTATGGCAAATTGCAGAGCATGATGAGTTTTGGATGGTGCACTTATTTTAGTCAAACAGTTTAATGTGGAATGCTTGACACTTTTCACCCTCAACAATGGCTTTCTTGGCTAAATCACTGAAGTTATTCAAGCAACAGCCGTGGTGGTTGCTCCAGTAAACACTGCACTTTACAAATAAACGAAGAGGTGAGACACAGCACATCAAAACTTGTTTGTCCCCTGATTGTGTGTTTTTGGTGAAATCTGCTCCAACTCGTACCACAAACATACTATGAAAAGTTATATTGAAAAGTATAAATAATATAAGGTCTTACAGTGGCAATGAATCTATTCTGACCCTCACGCGTACAACCAAACACAGACACAGTTTGCACAGACAAACATGCTGACATAACGGCTGAGTTTTTACTTCCAATTTACCATTAATATGACTTGTGTTTTACATAGCCTGGATCTCATAAGCGGTCGACATTTTTGCTCAAAGGTCAACTGTAATGTCTGTACTTCTATATGCTGCTTTTGCATGCTACATCTTATAGTGATGAGTTTTCTGATCCATGAGTTGTTCCTTGATCTTCACACACAAAGACTTCCAGATAGTATAGCAGCAGTTTCACACTCCCACCTGTGAGACTTTCTCTTTTCCTCAGTCAACACTCACACAGATGTGTAATACTCTACATTCAAAAGGACATGTGTTTCCTTTTAAAGAAACCTGAACAACACTGTCAGGAGTCTTGCATCCTATTTTTCAGATCACACATGTGAAAATCTGCCACATTCATAGCTGTCGCAGTAGCATTACTAGTTGTTTGACCCACACCTGAAGGGCTGGAGGCTAGATGGTGATCTAGTTTGGGGCTCTTAGGAGGGGACCTGGGGCTAGATCCTTATTTAAGGTGGGAGCGGTGAAGCATCTATAGGAAATACTGAAATGGCAGCTAAAAGCATAACAGAAGAGAACAGACTGATTACTGAATTTAACAAGATGATTGGTTCACTGATGTCAGGGTGAAAGCGGATAAGTTGAAGTAAATAAGTAAAAAAACAAGCTAAGCCCCATGACAGCCGGTTGGTTTGACGTTGCAGGATGTTTATAAAAAGAAAGAAAGCTCTACCGGAGTAGAGTATTGCCGTATGCAACAACATAATTATAGTATTAAAGGTCCCATGTCATGGCCATTTCTACTGATCATATTTCCATTGTTGAGGTCTACTAGAATAGATTTATATTGTGCAATTTTCCAAACTCACATTGTTTCTCAAACAGCATCTCTGTATAGTATGAGTATTCACTCTGTCCTAAACGGCTTGTTGGAGCTCCTGCCCCCCTCTCCCTGGGAGCCCAGTGTGCTCTTTGGTCGGAACGTTGCGAGGCTCGTTGCGAGGCTCGTTGCGAGGCTCGTTGCGAGGCTCGTTGCGAGGCTCGTTGCGAGGCTCGTTGCTGCTCGCCGCTGCTGCGAGGAGCGGACAGGCTTCCGGGTCGGCGATACAGAGAGAACAAGCGAAACTCATCCTGAGCACACACACACTCACAGCCGAAGTAAAAACAATAAGTGTGGCTTGATATTGAGTAAGAAAAAGGTTTATAACGCTGTGAGAATGGGTCTGCGGAGAGCATTTCTCCGCAATCCCAACTCGTCTATTCCCTGTTGTGTGAGGTGCTCCGCGGATTGGTCCATTTGGGCCAATCCGGTCATTTGTTGTTGATTTGGGTGTTCACACGTCACAGAACCCAGGAAGTAAACAATGGAAAAAGAGAAATCTCCAACGAGGCGTTCTGGGGCAGCATAGACAGGTCTTCTCTGTGTTAGAGTTTTACTCCCCTACAGGGTGTACTTTGAGGGTTTGTGACTCTGCAGACCCTTTACATGCAGAAAAACCTTCATAACACACAAGGGGAACGGGTAATACCCGGAAAAGCATGACATGGGCCCTTTAATAAAGAATGTCAGGCAATTTTCTAAATATTCTAGTTTGACTCAATTGGTGGTGATTTAATCGCACTGGAAGTTTGACACGTGTCTGTGGTTTACCAGGACGTTTTAACATAAGGTAAATTATAAAGTGTAAAAAAACACAGCCGTTGCTTGAAAAACGCTAATAATGTCCAGAAAAACGAAAGGCAATGTCTGAATGGTCATATGACCTCTGTTGAGGATCAGTAGTAAAGGCAATACAATAATATTACATCGTTAACACCTTTAAGAAGAGGTTGGGGTATTTGCTGTCAATTTTTATTACCTTGTTACTACTAGACTTCAGAGGTGCCGGGAGATATGTTTACCCAAGAATGGTAATGTCAGTTGATTGGTTCCTCCACTTTGGTAAAAACTGAAATATCTCAACAGATCATTGGATGGATTTGCTGTCCAAATGTCATTCTCCTGGTTGAGATTAAAATGATATATCTCAGGGAATAATTTTTGTAAATGAATAGAATAAAACCCAGATTATTACCTATAATTCCTGGCAATAAAATGTTCAGGAAAATTGATATGACACGAGACCATAGACGTTTATATTGTGGTTTTGTTCTTAGTTTTAGAACTGTTACACCTGTAGTACTTTAACTGTATTATTTTTACACACATGGTTGGGACAATCCCTGAAAGGGCCATGTGAAAAGAGTATACATGACTGGTAATGCAGTTCATCTCATTATTTGTTCTGGTTTCCGTAGGCCTGTTTCTGCTATCGCCTGTTATGATGGCCCCAACACCAGCCAGCATGTGCACAGCCTTGAAGACACTCAACGGTAGCCTCAGCAACAGGCGGCGGTACATGGTGAGAGAGTGATGACACATTTGCAAGCATGTCTCAGTCAATATGGAGGCAAGCTAGCTAATTTGACCCTCAAATAAACACATGATTTGGTTTATTCTAGAGGTAATCTTTTAGAACCTTTCTCTACTTCTAATTTGAGGTTCTTTTGTATGTCCCCAGACAAAAAGATAACAATAATTAATGATAATGATAACGATTAGACATTTTCCACAAAAAGGGAAACCTTGGTTTTCTGTATCAATTAACCTTAAAAGGGGCACTTCAGAAACATTGGGCTTATGCAAGAGGACACATTTCTACAGGACAGGTTGCAGAGATAGCTTTAGTTTGAGTCCTTCCATACAGGTTCCAAAAACACTTGTACCTTTAATTCCCATAATGCAACTCGAAAGTATATTTTGTATACCTACTCTGACTTGTAAATGGCCATGTCTTAAAAATTATTCTTTGCACAGGTCTCTTTTTAGAAATGAAGTCAAAGCCCAAGTTAATCATAATCAAAGGACATCAGTATGATTTACCTTGACAAAGGTCGAGTAGAGCAGCAAAGCACATTATAGAACTGTTATCACAAGCTGAGAAGTACTCCAAGTTACAAATAAACTGGTGTGTAACTTTAGTTGAGCTATCCTTAATCGTCATTCTAAGTTTATGACTGCTCTTACGACAATTGGACCACTAAATGAATCAGTACTATCCCTTTATCCATCATGCACAATATCTTGAATGCTGTCTGACATACTTTTAGCAACATTCTCATTAATGATTTTCCAGCACCAACCACAAGTTTATATGTGTACATCTGCTAACTCCAAACATAAATGTAACAACCAAATTCCTGAAAGACAAACAAAGTTTACAGCTCTCTGATTGATGAAAGACACATGCTAATGAATCTCTCCTTTTCCATGTATTACAGAAGCACAACTTCCCCATCAACTACACCATCAGGGTCCATTATGAGGAAGTCTTCAAACTGTCAAACATTAACAGAATGGTAAAAGTCACAATTCTTGTTCTTGATTCAGTGACTTATTTAACTTTCCTGCCAGAGGACTTGGCTCAGGAGATTCCTCAGATGAAGCTTGGCATGTGTCTTACAAGCCAACATGTCAACCTACTCGGTTTTTTCAAGGCTTTGTCCATTCTCTCCCGCTGTCCCAATTAAATATTTTCCCCTAAATATTTTCTAAGAAAATTAAATAAAACTTGGCTGCCACTAAGATGTATTTGTTTGCTCCCGTAAAGTAGTTTGTTGAACATTAACTGTTCCATCTAGAGACATTAAGTCTTTCAAATAAAGATCAGCAGCCAATAAAGGGGAATAAGAAGAAATACAAAACAAATACTACACTGAAGTGCTGAATCTATAAGACCTTTTGTGTTTTATATATTGCGCTTGCAGGAATTTACACAGTATTTCACTTTCAACCTGGCATATGATTTTGACTTCCCTATATATGTCCAAAAATCTCCTTAACTGAAAAATGTGTATGTTCCTGTAAGTGTCTGACCTTGACTGTGCTGACTTGATAGTTGTTTTCACATTACTCTTCTGAAAGGGGAGACATATACCCCTGAAGGGCTAGATATATCAAAACTTGGTGCCGTTAAGCTTTTTGCATTTCTCTTGTAATAAACTACTTATTACTAACTAATTACAATTCAGTGTATCATCAAAATGATTTTGGATTATCTTCGGTTAAAATTGTTACATAATTATGTTTAACATGATTCTTACACTTCTCTCCTCTGCTGGTCCATCAGAGGTTACATGTGGAGGGATTGGATGAGCTAGTTCTCCAGAGGTTGTGGTTCCAGGTCAACCGAGGCGTTTTAAAAAAGGTAGGAATATTGTCTCCTTAAAGATGCAATTTGTTAAATTTGTCCAAAACCCATGATCATACCATATGCAATTATGTGGTAATGAATGTGTGTAACACAAAGCATGTGTTATCAGTGATATCAATGATGTTTGCCGGGAAACACAACACAAAAAAAAGTAAACACAGGGTGCATTTTGTATAACTCACATTGTATGGCAATGATTTGGAACCTGCACATCTCTTTACTGCCAACTTTTCCATTTCAAACAAAGTTTAGAATTGAGAAGACAGTTGAATCCGGTATATGCTGCCTTTAAGTTTATTGTCTTAAAATAAACACGTTTATATTTTTCTCAGATCATCCGGGTTATGCCAGAGAGACATCCTTCACGTCAATACACCACTGAGTTGGAAAGGCGCTTCAGGGATGCGGAAGGCGTGTTTGTACAGTCACATCCGGCTGAGGTAAGCCAGAGTTCATGAATGTGTACCACAGTTGTACCTCTTCAAACTAAGCAATTAAGCCAGTAAGTGAATTTCCCTCAGACTGTAAGATATTTGACAGGAGATGGTTGTCACATTGATCCTATTTATCAATACTGGGAATGAATGTGATCATTCAATCATGGGAAATGTGGCTTCTATTGATGGTACAACAAGATTTCAGTTAAGCTCAAAGTTTAGTAAATTCTTTGATCTGACAGGAAAGTGCATATGAAAGACATCTTAAATTATTCTTTTGGAATAGGTCCTGCGACTGTTCACTATATTTGGTGAACGGTCCATGTACTCATTCAAGAAAAATCCTGTAATAAAGTTTCCCTTGAATGCTGACAGTTCTTTCCTGGTGTTTTATCAACATCGGTTATTCCATGTCCTCTTTGACCTCACACTTTGGACTTGGATTTTTCGATAATTAAAATGAATGCATACCGTTGTCCTTTAACAGTCATTTTCCACATACTCAGTATTTTCTGTTGAAGTACATAGTTGGGTCTAACGGACTTTCATTCAAACAAATTCAGGGAAAATACAAAGTACCTCGCTCACAATTCCTCCGATTAAGTTAAACAAGCTAACATTGGAGAACATTGGCTCTTTGTAATAGAGAAAACACTAGACAATCTGAGAACAATCTTTCTACCAAGAGAAAACAGGACATTAACATGAGGAAGACATTAATGTGGAGACAAGGTCGCAGACTTGTGTAAGGATACATTCTGACTCGTATAAAATTGAAACACTAGCTCTTACAGTTCATACTTAAACTTAATTGAGCAAACTGAATACTATGCATTCAGAAATGTCCTTGTGTTGATGCAAGAGATCTAAGGGATCCTTTCTGCCTATGCTATAGTGTTGTTTAAAACATACCCTTTGCTGGGAGGAAATATGTTCCCTTATTACATTAAGCTTAGAAAGCAATTATTTACCTACTCCACATCGCTGTCACTTTAAATGTTGCCGATTGCTATCATAAGAGATACAATTATCTGGTATTTATGGCCGCAATGTTTATGTATTGCTGTCAAAGGACCCTGAAGTCATCTGCCATTACTAATATGCTGTATACAGTGAATGTTCTTTGTTTGGGGTAGGACTAGCCCAGGAAGTGACCCATTACCATGTAATGCTGATTCAATGTCCCCATTGTCTAGCAAACATATTAATACGTTCATTCTTACCCTAACCCTGTTTGTCCTAGAGTTTCCCACGTATACCCAGGGGGCAAAGTCATTTTACAGACATGGAATGTTGTAAAAGGTTGTCCACCAGAAATGATATCTTAGGACCTTCAAGGATCACAACCTGGGTGGACAACCCGGTAACTAGCTACTAGGAAAGCTACAGTGGAGGGTCCAAACAATTCAACCCATATATGAAAAAAAAGTCACAAATTCTGTCTGGATCAGATGCCATCATTCTCTTTCTGATTGAATATCTCTGAGACAGTCATGGTAAAGACAAACTGAACCAACCTATTGAAAGAGCAGAAAATAAGCTTTCAGGTGATGCCTTGATTAAGCCTGTTCTCATAAGGTCACTAGATGGCGCTGTGCCTTTTTTGTCTCTCCAAAAGCAAAATCCATGTCAAGCCAATGCACTTGTGGTCCTCTGGATTGTTTGCTGTGTTCAAAATGGGTAAATATACTTAAAAGATTATTTCTATATAACATATCGAAGGGTTTACATTAATATACACAAGGTTTGCTGCCGATGCTAAGTTGAATTGATTCAATGTTTACAGATTTTCAGTTTACGGTCTGGAAAAGCTAAAGGCAAGCGTAATTCAAAATGGCCGCCACTTTCTTGCAAAACCCTTTAATTGAAGGTTTTCTATGTTATAGGACAAGGCAAACTGAGTTACATTTATCTGGAAGTTAACTTAATGTCAAATCAATACCCTTTTATTATTTGTGCAAATCAATGTCTTTGTTTTTGTGAACAATATCCTATTTGATCATGAAAATAAACAAAATTCCTCGTGGCAAAACATTTATTTCACATACTCTCTTTCTTAGTTATTAACTACAATAAAACAGATATGATCAGAAGTGGAACACAAAATAGCTAACCAGCACAAAGTTAGAAGGTCATGCAGCAGGTTGAAACGGATGGTGTTTACATCCCAGAGACCATGATGAAAAACAGCGAGATCCTCCATGTGTTTGCTATGGACAATCTGGACTGGAAGAAGAAGACACTGGAGGGTGGGAGTTTGAATGCCACCACTGCAATCATAATTGAAAACCAAAAGATGTGCGGGTCCAGGAGGGTGCCAGACTCCCCACTTCTACCTCGGACAGAAAGAAGACTCTCTCAGATGTTACTGATCTACCTGCTCCCATGTGACACGTCTCAGCTAAAGACAGGCAGAGGTCCAGGTCACTTGAGCATATTGAGAAGCTAGAGAGTCTGGATACTTCCTCAGATGGCAAAGCTGAAGACCTGTTACTTATGTGGCATCTTGCAAGAATGGTTACAACTTCAGAATGGCTGGTGGCTCCTCCAGATGCAGAAGCAGGACTGCCTGGCTTTTCTGCCTTCTGTGCAGACCTCCACCCACACAGACCGGCCAGTATCATTGGCTATCTTCCTCTCATCCCAGCATCTCTAACTGATCCTGCTGTCCTGAAAGAAGAAATTAAATAGCTGATCAAGACATCGCATGCACTGGGAGACAAGTATACCATTATCATTGGAGATCAGGCTACATATGAACTCGCAGTTGCCATCAGAGACAAGCACAGAGATGAGTTCTGCAATGTAGTCCTGCTGCTGGGGGGATTTCACCAAGCTCATGATGTGGGGGAAACTTCTGTGTAGCAATGCAGTGGGAGTCACCGAAGATTACACACCTTGGAGTCCACAAACACCGAGAAGGAAGTGTTCCAGCGTTCTCACAAAAATAAACCATTTGTGACCGAGAGTTGCCCGGTCATAAAATGGGAACAACAACATATGGCTGAAGCAGCCCCTTTCCTTAAGGGAGATAACAGACATCAGGGTTGGTCATAAACGTCAAAGGGCAAAAGGATAGATATCTAGGAGTCCAGGAGAATTATTCCCTAACACATGAAGGCTGTTTGCAAGATCATCAGGGATGCAGGTGCAGAGGATATTCTTGTTGCAGCTGGTCTGTTTCAGGAAGGGACTGCCAGAAGATGTTTGGTGAGAAGGCTGACCACTACCACTTTTTTTCCTTGTACGATGTGAGGGTCTAAGGACCTGCCCCTCTGGAGAGAGTGAGAGGTTTTTGTTTTGTTTTCTGTTGTTGTCGAATAAACATGATAGGCCTAAGTCCACAATTAGTATTGTAGCGTCTCGCTGCGGGAAACACACCGGAAGTCAGCGCTGTCATCTGCCCCCAGTAACGTGACTTTGTTTACAATCTTACGGCTGGAAGCAAAGGAAAGCCCTCCGAGTCTGGCCTCATATGCAAGCCCGCCTTAACCAGCCATCAGGCCCTGGGGCTGATAGGTTTTGTAGCCCCCCTATTTAAACAACAAATCAAAGTCATTTATAGCCTCGGCAGGCTCTGTGATCGCACTTCTCCACTCTGCATTATGCGCGCCTTGGTCCTCGCCTCCAGATGAGTGACGTATCGGGCCTCCCTCATGTATTTGTCCGGTTGCCGTTGGCTCCCCTCCCCTCCACGTAGCAAGTCCTCGTCGTCCTCTCCATCTCCTCCAACAGATAATGTCCCTCCTGTCTGTTCTTCCTCTCCCGACTATCAGAACCAGACGGCCTACTTGGCACCGAGGCCCCGCGGCCGGCACCGCTGCCGCTCGGTACAGAACTAATCTGTCCTTCCTCCTCATCCTAGCCTACAGGTTTAAAATAACCTGTAGGCTTCGGCATTTTTTGTAATGGCTGCTTGTCTCGAAACTCCTTTTCCCTCAACAATTTCCTTTTCCGAGCGCCACTCTCAAACTTTTTCTTCTCCAACATTTTCTCCTAAACAACCTTCATCTGTCACTCAATCACATCGCAATTTGAATAAGTCACATGTGAAACATATTCTCATTCTGATTGGCTGTTAAGTGGTGCCCACTGACTGTTACATCATTTTTGAGAAAAATCTCTGGAATCCATCGATCTGATTGATTAGCGGAGCAAATGATCAAAATACTACGGAGGGAAGATATTTTCGTTTGGATTACTGGTCTGGGGGAAGCTCACGAGTGTGTGTGTGTGTGTGTGTGTGTGTGTGTGTGTGTGTGTGTGTGTGTGTGTGTGTGTGTGTGTATACAGTAGGTGTGTGTGTGTTTGTGTATTTTTGCGTTTGTGTGCATTGTGTTTGTTTCCCGGGGAAAACACTCACGAGAAACACCGGCTGTTGTTATGCCTGCAGTGACGTTAAGTTACTCCGTTCTCTGCTTGTAATTATGCCGTTACAAGCTTCAAAGCTGTATTTATCATCTGAATTTGCCGAAACAAGTTAATATTCTGAAAGCCATGAAAGTCTGCTAACAAAGCAAACCTGCTGAGCTTCCTTTGTGAGAAGTGGTGTGCGGATGAACAACTGGAACCTGGTCTTGGCCCAACTCATCTCTACCTGGGTGGTGGATTCAAAGAAGAGACTGTGGTGCTCACAGCATGGTCTGTTATGGATGTTCCTGCTCTTGAATCAACACAGCATGAGGCTGACACTAGGATCTTCCTCCACACTCTCTACAGTGTCCAGAATGAGGGAGTTGACAGAGTTGTCGTATATGCCAATCACACAGACATCATTACCACATGCCTGTACTATGGTGCACGCACCTCAGTGATCTAACAGAGCTGTGGGTGAGAACTAGGCCAGAATGCATATACCCTCCCTATACATGAAATGGTTGTGGCACTGGGACCTTCACAGTGTTGTGCCAACCCTTCAATCCACAGTCTGAGTGGTAGAGATACCACTAGTTATCCATATTTCACTGGCAAGAGGGTATGGTTCAAGAGCAGCATGAGTCTGGACATACCTGCACTTGAAGAGTTTGGTGAGAACCCCGCCGATGCCATAACAGATGACCTCCTCAATCAGGCATGAGACCTCACCATAACTGTATACATCCAAAGCTGATCACTTTGAGGGTTCTGATCTGGGCAAACTGAGAGCATACAAGTTCCTGAACAACAAATTGATGCTCCTAAAGCTACTACCCCCAACAGAGAATGCATTTTTGTTGCACCTGAAAAGAACGCACACATCGCCAAGCCATAAATCACAGAATTTGGATGGTCTCGACAATGGATAGTTCCGGTACCATCTACAAAGCCAGCTTGGCCTGTGTCGATGAACAAGACAATCTCATGTGGCTGTCAGAATAAGGCAGTTCCATGCTACATAGGGTGCCGTTGCCAAGGACAGGCAACAAAATGCAGAAGGATACACACTGCCACACTTGAGAGCAGTGACAGCAGCTGTGAATCAGAAAATGAATAGATAGCAAAAAGCTTTCTGGGACACTACCATGAATACCACCATGTGTACATTGAAAACATTTGTACTGTATATTCAGTGTAGGTTACTTTTCTCCCTTTTCTTCTTAAAAAATTCACATTTTTCTAGTTCTGGGCCATGTGAATGATTGTTTTGTGTTCAACTTCTGATCATATCTGTTGATTTTTAGTTCATAACTAAGAAGAGAGTATGTGAAATAATAGGATATAGGATATTGTTCACAAAAACAAAGACATTGATTTGCACAAATAATAAAAGGGTATTGATTTGACATTAAGTTTAACTTAATGTCAACTTCCAGATAAATGTAACTAAGTTTGCCTTGTCCTATAACATAGAAAACCTTCAATTAAAGGGTTTTGCAAAGAAAGTGGCGGCCATTTTGAATTATGCTGCCTTTAGCTTTCCAGACTGTAAACTGAAAAATCTGTAAACATTGAATCAATTCAACTTAGCATCGGCAGCAAACATTGTGTATATTAATGTAAACCCTTCGATATGTTATATAGAAATAATCTTTTAAGTATATTTACCCATTTTGAACACAGCAAACAATCCAGAGGACCACAAGTGCATTGCTTGACATGGATTTTGCGAACAGGCTTAATCAAGGCATCACCTGAAAGCTTATTTTCTGCTCTTTCAATAGGTTGGCTCAGTTTGTCTTTACCATGAACTGTCAGAGATATTCAATCAGAAAGAGAATGATGGCATCTGATCCAGACAGAATTTGTGACTTTTGTTCATATAGGGGTTGCATTGTTTGGACCCTCACTGTAGCTTTCCAGTAGCTAGTTGACCGGGTTGTCCACCCAGGTTGTGATCCTTGAAGGTCCTATATATAGTTAAGAATGTCACAAGGCTCAGGACCCAAACGCACAACACCAGAAACAGATCAGGATTAACAAGGTCTTTTAATGAAGGTCAAAACACAAAACGCTCACTTGGAGGATCAAAACTCTAAACAAAAACATCTACATAAAAAATGAAACCAAAAGAGTCTATCAAAAATATACTTAACACGATCAAGGAATGAATGGCAGGCTTGACGAGACAAGACGAACTGGCACAGGACAAAGGGAGACGCAGACTATATACACACTAGGTAAGGGGACACAGGTAGCAATAATTAAGGGAGGGGCTGACAATCACACTGGAGGGAAAAACACACAAGGGCAGGAATGCTCTGAAACGAGAGGGAAAGGTTACTACAAAATAAAACAGGAAATCACAAGGCAAAAGACAAAAGGACTGAACTAAATAAATTAACTTGACACAAATGTCTAGACACCACAGTACCCCCTCCGTACCCCCTCCGGACGGCCCAGAGAGTTCAGGATGGCTCTTGTAAAAATCCTTTATCAGGTTCTGGTCCACTATGAAGCTAGATGGGATCCATTCCCGCTCTTCCGGTCCATAACCCTCCCAGTCCACTAAAAACTGCTGACCCCTTCCTCGTTTTCTGACATTCAGCAGATGCTTGACGGTGTAGACCAGACCTCCGTCAATGATCCTGGGAGGAGGGGGGGGCTTGGAAGCGGGAACCATCTTGCTTTCCTTGACCAGCTTGAGTTTGCTTACATGGAATGTTGGATGGACTCTGAGTGATCTAGGCAGGCGCAAACTAACAGACACAGAGTTAATACACTTTGACACAGTGAATGGGCCTACACATCTTGGTGCCAGCTTCCTAGAGGCTACGTTCAGGGGCAAGTCTCTGGTGGATAACCACACTTTCTGACCCGGTCTGTAAACAGGTGCAGGACGGCGATGCCGATCAGCCGCTTTCTTCATGCGGGCCGAAGTCCTCAGGAGGACCCGACGTGCTGAAGTCCAAATACCATGACAGCGCCTGACCAGTGCGTGTGCCGAGGGAACCATGACTTCTTTCTCTGTCTCGGAGAACATGGGAGTTTGGTAACCGTAGATGCACTGTAACAGGGTCAAACCGGTGGCAGAGGTAGGCAATGAGTTGTGGGCGTATTCTACCCACGTGAGGTGTTTACTCCAAGAAGCGGGGTTTTGGGACACCAGGCACCGGAGGCAGGTTTCCAGTTCTTGATTAAGTCTCTCCGTTTGTCCATTTGATTGGGGATGGTAGCCAGAAGAGAGGCTGGCAGAGGCCCCGATGAGGCTGCAAAACTCCCTCCAGAAACGGGAGACAAACTGAGGGCCCCGGTCCGACATGATGTCCCTGGGAAAGCCGTGGAGACGAAAAACATGGTGCAACAAAACTTCAGCAGCTTTCTTTCTTTGGCCGATGGCAGTTTAGGCAAAGCAATAAAATGTGTCATTTTAGAGAATCTATCCACCACCGTGAGGACGGTGGTGTTACCTTTGGATTCTGGCAGTCCGGTGACAAAATCCACTGAGATGTCGGACCAGGGCCGACTGGGGATAGGCAGCGGCCTGAGCAGACCCATCTGGGGCCTGGAAGAGGTTTTATTCCTGGTGCAGATGGTGCAGGCGGTCACATACTCCTTGACATCCTTTTCCATAGATGTCCACCAGAACCGTTGCTTGATGAAGTACATGGTTTTTTTAACCCCAGGATGGCAGGTGAGCGCGAGTGTGAGCCCATTGAATGACCTTAGGACGCACAGATTGAGGAACAAACAACCTATTTGGGGGGCAACCCCTAGGTGTCGGGCTCTCACCGTTAGCTCGTTTCACCTCCGTTTCTATTGGCCAAGTTACCGCTCCAACCACACCGTTTAGTGGAAGGATGGGCTTTGGTTCCTTGGCCGAGGGTTCAGGATCAAAAACACGAGAAAGTGCATCTGGCTTGGCATTTTGTGAACCGGGTCTAAATTACAAGGAAAAGTTAAACGGGTGAAGAACAAAGCCCATCTTGCCTGACGTGACTTCAGTCTCTTAGCTTTTTGGATGTACTCAAGATTTTTATGATCCGTCCAGACTATAAATGGTTGCTCTGACCCTCCAGAAAGTGTCTCCATTCCTCAAGCGCTGTTTTAACTGCCAAAAGTTCTCTGTTGCCTACATCATAGTTGCGTTCAGCAGGTGTTAACTTACATGACAGAAATGCACATGGGGGAAGTTTGCTGTCCTTGGCTGAACGTTGTGACAACACAGCCCCAACTCCATCATTGGATGCATTCACCTCCACCACAAACTGCCGTAGTGGATCAGGAGTGATGAGAACAGGAGCAGAGGTAAACAGTCTTTTCAATTCCTGGAAAGCTTTGTCGGCCTGTAGAGTCCACAAAAACTGAACATGGGTTGAGGTGAGTGAGTGGAGAGGCGCAGCTATGGAGCTAAAATGTCTTATGAAGCGTCTGTAGAAGTTAGCAAAACCGAGAAATTGCTGTACCTTCTTCCTGTTGGTGGGTGTGGGCCAATTTGCAACAGCACTGACCTTGCTTGGATCCATCTTGACCTGGTCCGGAGCAATGATGAAGCCCAGGAATGAGACAGAGGTCTTGTGAAAATCACATTTCTCAGCCTTCACGAATAGTTGGTTTTCCAGAAGGCGTTGGAGGACCTGGCGGACATGCTGAACATGGGACTCTTCATCAGGAGAGAATATCAATATATGATCCAGGTAGACAAACACAAAATGATTCAAATATTGTCTGAGCACGTCATTCACAAGAGCCTGAAATACAGCAGGAGCATTAGTTAGCCCAAATGGCATTACTAAGTATTCATAGTGGCCACTGGGGGTATTGAATCCAGTCTTCCATTCGTCCCCCTCCCTTATCCTGACCAAGTGATAGGCATTCCTCAAGTCAAGTTTAGTGAAGATCTTAGCTCCTTTTAACAGTTCAAAAGCAGTGGAAATGAGGGGGAGAGGGTACCTGTTTTTACCGTTATATCATTCAGGGGAGAGTAGTCTATGCAGGGTCGGAGGGATCCGTCTTTTTTACCCACGAAGAAAAATCCGGCGCCAGCAGGAGATGACGATGGACGAATGAGTCAATGTAATCCGTCATAGATTGTCTTTCAGGACCAGAAATTGAGTATAGACGTCCCTTGGGAATGGGGGCACCCGGTAGTAAGTCAATTGCACAGTCATAAGGTCGATGAGGAGGCAACGTAGAGGCCCGAGTCTTACTGAAAACCTCCCTCAGGTTGTGGTAACAGGAGGGAACATTGGGCAGGTCTGGTAAGTCAGAGGCATGGTCATGAGTTACTTCCTTCGTCTCCACCTCACTACCTGAAGTAACCCTTCCTACAGACAGCCCTTCAACTTCTCCTGGTGAAACCAAACATGTATGATTACATTCTCTTCCCCAACCCTTCACCCTACCAGAACGCCAGTCAATGTGAGGGTTATGTCTTTTCAACCATGGGAAGCCTAAAATCATAGGGTGTTGTGAGGAGTCGAATAAATGGAATGTCATGAATTCTGTGTGGTTGTGATTTATGATAACCTGGACGGGTTCTGTGTGGTGAGTGACTTGAAACAATAATCTTCCATCAAGGGCTGGCATTTAAAGGTTGAGCTAAGGGCATGGTGACAATGTTCAAGCTTTTGGCAAAATTCCAGTCCATAAAACTTTCGTCTGCTCCTGAATCAATGAGAACATTCTGTGTTAAGGTTTTCTTACCTAATTTTAATAGGAGTCAGCGTACGAGGAGAGTAGTCAGAAGTTAGTCGGCTCACCAGCGCCCTCCTCTTGCCTGGGGAGCCCCGTCTTTTAGTGAGCAAGCGGCCATCAGGTGTCCACGATGCCCGCAGTAGAAACACAGGCCCTGGCGGAGGCGCCGTTCCCTCCTCCAGTGAAAGTCTTGCTCGGCCAAGTTGCATGGGTTCCTCTGATGTGGTGGATGGCGTTGTCAAAGGAGGCTTGATCCAGACCCCTGGAAACGAATCCTCCCCATCCGGATGCCACGAGGAGGCCCCCTGGAGCTTGGTGAACGAACTGCAGGATGTTCTCTTTCTTTTTGTCTATCCCAGAGCCTATTATCTATTCGTATAGCCAGAGCAATCACAGAGTCTAAATCTTCTGGAAGATCTAATGGGACTAAGTGATCTTTGACAAGGCCTGAAAGTCCATTTACAAAGGCGTCCAGCAAGGCCAGATCATTCCAGCCACTGTCTGCTGCTATTGTCCTAAACTCTATGGCATAATCAGACACTCTTTGATTTCTTTGCTTGAGTTGAACTAGAGCTTTAGCCGCTTCTCTCCCTGGCGCTGTACGATCAAAAATCTTTTTAAGGGAATCAGTAAACAGTCCGAGTGATCTGCAAAGGGGAGAGTCTCTAGCCCATTCTGCTGTAGCCCACGCTGCTGCTCTACCAGTCAAGTGTGTTATCATGAAAGCTATTCTAGACTGGTCTGTTGGAAAAGCAGAAGGCTGATGTTGATAATGCAGGTCGCATTGGACTAAAAAAGGACGACAGTCACCTGAGTCACCGGAGAATTTCTCTGGAGATGCGAGACGAGAGCATGAAGAAGAAGTAGGTCCTTGATCACAGGATTCACAGCCTCAGGCAGGCTGTGGCGCAGCAGCGG